>NC_069389.1:2895546-4095546 GCF_027475565.1 Acinonyx jubatus
CTGAGACAAACATAGCCTCCAACTGGGCTACAGTTTGCAAATGTCAAAGGCATCAGTAATGAACATTATTATGGCTTTGGTTGGAAGCAACAAACATGTCAAGGGCGATGTCTGAATTATCCTTCTTGAATAAAAGAGTGTATTCATCTGGTGTTCTGACTCCAGTGATCGGAGTATGTCTGGAAATGCTGGACACTGTAGTCGGTGAATTGAGCCTGAATCTCTTAAGGCATGTTGAAAGGTGAACCCTGGCATAAAGGAGTCTAAAAAATTGTGAAATAGGACACACTCACACACACACACACACACACGTATGACTGTGTGCATGTACATATTATACACACTCATACGTACTGTGTTATAAAAATTACAGAAAACTTGCAAGAGTAAAAGACAGAATCTGCATTTTTTTGGTGCCAGGTTTCTTTCTCTCTTTCATAAATCTGTGTGTGGGAGCAATGGTAATAAGTAATGGGGAGTGGTCACCACAAACCCAAAGAAATGAACGGTAATAAAAAACTATCAACAAAGTTATGCCAAACAATGTAACACTTTTGATGAATAGATACATTTCTTGAAAGATACGTTACCAAAGTTGACACAAGATGAAAAAGAAAATTTCTATAGTCCTTTAGCTACTCAAGAAACTGAATCTGCCATCATCAAATTTTCCATTAAAAAGCTGCTGGTCCAGAAGTTTTCAGCAGTAAACCCTTTCAAACATGCAAAGGACAGAGATCACTGAGGCAAAGTGTTCAGAAAGAGATAATTAATCTGTAGGCCCTATTACTTTTATGAGGTCAGCATAACCTAAATGTCTATAGATACATGGACATATGAGTTCATATTAAAGTATTTCCCATCCGTACTTGTAACGTAATGCCCCCTGGCCAGCAATGGATACTCTCAAGAGATGGGTACAAATTCTACGTTACACATCTGCATGAATTTTCATTAACACACAAACATATTAATATATTGGAGTGCAGTCTTTGTTTTATGCATACATACCAAGAGAAAATATAGAGTATCATACTTCTGGTTTCTTTTCAGTTACTAACAGTCTTAGAGAGTATCCAAATGTTGATTCCCAGAGATGTAATTTATTACTTCTAATTTCTTATATTTTCCATTTTGAATGTGTCATAGCCACCAGACTTTTGAATCCAGGTTTACATGTTTCAACATTACAAACAACCAGTGAACAGTGAATTCTTACACGTATCAATAATTTACAATTTTCTGTAAGTGGAAATGCCTTACCGAAGTGAGTGCACATTGAGAATTTTGATATACACAATCAAATTAACCTCCAAAACACTTTTGCATTTTCTATTGTCAGGTCCCAGCATGTTCTTCCCACAGATAAACATGTAACTTACTCTTCCAACTACTGGCAGAGCTTTGCTCAAAACGCTTCCCTAGGGAACCAGTGTCTCTTTCTGAAACAGGGCCCCAGCACACTCCATGTGCCTACCTGGGCTTTATTTTTCATCCTAGAACTTAGGAACAGGTGGTATATTTGGCAATTACTGCTTAGCTTGTTTGTGTTCTGTGCCCTTCCTTTCAGGGGAGGATAACTCACTGGATCGTGACCAGAGTCTGTCTGATTCCTGCTGAATTTTTACGGTTGGGCTGTGATTGGCACATCACATACACTCATCAATATTTGCTGAACGCACTCAAACAATAGGTAGGAGGAATCTTACAGAAGACACATTCTTCATAACGCAAAGTGGGATAAAAGTTCAAAGTATATTGCACTACACTATATTTTCCAGTATGTTGCTGTAAGACAAAAAAAAAAGAATCATTCAACAGATAACAGAACTCTTGTTCTCTCACTGGGTCCATACAACTTGAGAAGAACTACTTTGTGATTCAGTGTTGCTGACATTTGCTTTTGCTCCAAATATAGCGAGAGCTAATACTCACCATAACAGAGGCAGGGGGGAGGGTAGATAAAAGCAATTCCTATCTAGCTGACATGAAACATTTTGATAGAAGACTATGTCTAGAACCTGACTGATGAAAATGTCATCACAGGAGTAAAGTGTCCATCAGTTAGTAAGACACACACAATGAAATGAAAACAAAGAACAAACAGAATCCAAGTGAAAACCATCCATATACACATGTAAAACCAAAGGTAAACAGTGGAAGGAGACAATGGGGACCTTTCTGGAAGCTGCCCTCTCTGAAATTTCTAGGATATCATTCTAGTCCCACCCATATCTATTTGTGTACTTAAAAGTTTCCATAAGTTTCCAGAAGGATTAGGAAGGTCATGGAATTTGCCAGATTTCTTAGAAGTTTATTTAAGTAATTTCTGTACCCAAGGTGGGGCTCAAACTCACAACCCCGAGGTCAAGAGTCACATGCCCTTCCAACTGAGCCACCTAGGTGCCCCAAGATTTTTCTCCTACATCTCTTTTCCTGTCCACATGGATGAGTTTGAGGGATTCTCAACGGCAAGCATGGACTTAAGGGGTGCTCCCAGGGGTGAGAGTTTCTAGTGGGGAAAATCTGAGATAAGGTATAGATGTCATTTCTCTCACTCACACTTAGTGTTTATCTGGTCTTGGCCTGGGCTGTTTTCCTCTTCACAATGTTTCCAAACAGCATGACTTTTAATAGGAAAAGGGTGATGCTTTCCAGAGTCAGACTGATGAAGCACCCTAGGGAGATAGGCTAAAGTATACTACCTGGGTAATTATTGCCTAGAGGCGTTGCTGTTCTCTATTAAACTGGTTCTAGGTGGGGACTTCCCTATGTGTTTCTCGCTTCTTCATCTATCCCCATGTGTCTTACTGAACACAGCAGGACTACCTTTCCCTATCTCTGTGTGTCACACACTGGGGCATGTTGTGTGATTCCTACTTCCGTCTACATGCAAAACCTTGTGGCGGGAACAAAAACAGAGAGGAAGAGAAGCTATAGATGGGATAAAAAAAGATCAACAGTGTAGGGATCTGCAGGCTATGACAGGGATTGAGGCTCTATTCTGTGGAAGAGGAATGTGTTAATACATATGAACCAAGATTTCTCAACCTTGGCATGACTGCTCTTTGGCTGGATGATTCTCTATTGTTAGGAGCTGTGTGCATTGTAGAATGTTTAGCAGCATATTTACTGTCCATTCATTAAATGGAAGGTATAAACACTCCCCTCTCCCTTTGTGACAGCCAAAAATGTCACCAGACATGTCCAAGTGTCTCTCCAGATAGGCACAATGCCCCCAGTTGGGAACCGATACCCTACACACAGTTTAAAAAGCCTTCTCCATGGGTGGCAGGGTGGCTCAGTTGGTTAAGCATCCGACATCGGCTCAGGTCCCGATCTCGCGGTCCGTGAGTTCAAGCCCCGCGGCAGGCTCTGTGCTGACCCCTCGGAGCCTGGAGCCTGTTTCAGATTCTGTGTCTCCCTCTCTCTCTGACCCTCCCCTGTTCATGCTCTGTCTCTCTCTTTCTCAAAAATAAATAAACGTTAAAAAAATTAAAAAAAAAAAGCCTTCTCCAATTTGGTCAAACCAAGCTGCCCCTTGAGAACATAGAAATCTACATGGGGAACAGTACTCCAGGGATCTCAAAACAGGAGATGCTTGGGAAAGATGTGTTGTAAACCGCTGGCACTGGAAAGGGTGGTTTTAAGACCAGAAGCAGTGACATCTCCTAGGCGACTGCTGGAGAGGCAGGGTTTCAGGCAAGCCCTAGCCATCTGGAAACAGAACCAGCCTTTCCAACAAAAACACTCTGCGATCACTGAGCATGTTCCTAGTTGAGAGGCACTGTGTTAGAGAATTTCAACAGGATCAGATCTCAAAAATTAAGCCTTGTGATTAACTACATCATCTTAGATTCTAAGGACATTGGGACACTGGTCAGGAATCCTTGAGGGAACAGGGTATTTCTGACAGCCAGGGAAGCCAGAAGCTTCCTCGCCCTACAGAGAAGGGACTTGTGGAATGCAATCTACCATCACAGGGAAAAGACAAAACCTAAGTACAAAACTTCCATAGTGGGAGACAGATGCTAGAGACCTGGAGAAATCTGGGACAAGAAGGCCAGGAGGATGGATGTAGATACCTTATCCATTACTTGATGGGTTACAAGGTATGAATGTTTCCGTAGGAGAGCTCTGTTCTGCTTTTATTTATCATTCTCTTACCTACGTTTTGACTAATATTAATGAAAGACAGTTGGGACCTATGGGTCATATGACTTCCTGTAATTTCTCCTTGATTGGTAGTTACAATGATCTTCCTGAGATGAGGTTATGTTAGGCTACATTCCCAGGGAACACATGTTGGTAGGATTCAGAAACAAAACAAAACACAACGACCAGACAAGAATGTCAGAGATACACAAGGAGAGATACAGAGGATGGTAATATGTGGAATGCTATGTTAGTCAGGATCATTATTCAAATCAGGGAGACAATGGAGAAAGTCTGCAAGGACATTATAAAATGTGGAAACTGTCTATTGTAAAACTTTTCACAATAGGAGGTCACATATAACACTATGCAGAGGGTCATGTGAAACAAAAGCAAGAAATTAAAAAAAAATAAAGATCTTGGAACTAAAACAAAAGAGAACAGAAAGTAAAAAGGACAATTCTATGGCACGAATAGCATTGGTCTGTCCTGAGCACAAAGGTAAGTGACCGGTGGAAGACATAGGCTAAGGACTCCATTGGGCCATGGTCTCCTGGAAGGTCACACACCACACAGAGATTGATTCTGAGGCTCCGATGCACCCTAGGGTGGACAGCACCTGGTCAGTCCTCTGGGTGTGTCCACTCCAATGATGTGCACATCACAGGTGCCCTTATTTGTTCATTTTTATGGTAAGAACAAAATATACCATAAAGATATTAATCTCGTATTTCTTTTTTTTTAATATGAAATTTATTGTCAAATTGGTTTCCATACAACACCCAGTGCTCATCCCAAAAGGTGCCCTCCTCAATACCCATCACCCACTGTCCCTTCCCTCCCACCCCCCCATCAACCTTCAGTTTGTTCTCTGTTTTTAAGAGTCTCTTATGCTTTGGTTCCCTCCCTCTGTAACTTTTTTTTTCCTTCCCCTCCCCCACGGACTTCTGTTAAGTTTCTCAGGATCCACATAAGAGTGAAAACATATGGTATCTATCTTTCTCTGTATGGCTTATTTCACTCAGCATCACACTCTCCAGTTCCATCCACGTTGCCGCAAAAGGTCAGATTTCATTCTTTCTCATTGCCACGTAGTATTCCATTGTGAGGAATGAAACAAACATATATGGAAATATTGAACAAACCGCCCCCCCCCCCCAAACAAACAGAAGAGGCTCTCTGGCTCTTTTAACGTGCTTGAAAATAGCCAGATGTACACAGATAGGAAAACATTTGTTTTCTTCCCTGCAAACTTGTAAAAATTAAGGAACGAGTATTATGCTTTCTTGCTTGCTTGGAGAGATGACTGAGCCAATGAATAAATACTATATTAAAGATCGTTAGAAAGCTGTTAGGAAAACGGAACAATGAAAATGAGCTGTTGGTACATTTTCTGATGAGGTCACTGGGCATTTTTATGGAAGATCCTCTTAGTAAAAAGGATGAAAGAGTCTCCTTTGGGGAAGAAGGTGATGAATGTTTTGTGCTGATATGATGGTCATCTCAGAAGAATGGGGTGTTGGGAAACTTAAAACTATCACAGGAAAATGGAAGAGTAGTCATTCTGTGAGGTTGTTGCAATTGGTTGGTTTTGGCACCTACGTTTTATTTTATTTTATTCCTAAAGGAAGTCATACAACCTTCATGTTGTAACTGCCTTTTCTTTAATATTTCCCAAACATAAGTGAGGCAATAGGAAGAATAACACAAAACAAAATATTCTTGGGTGGGGCAAGAACAGGAATAGACAATGTATCTTTAATAAACGTAGAAATGAAATTCAGCAGAAAATAGTTGTCTTTTCAACAAAACTTGTTGGAAAAATTGGATATTCATATGCAAAAAAAAAAAAAAAAAAACAGAAAGAAAGGAAAAGAAAGCAAAGAACGTTAACCCACGCGTTGTCCCATACAGTACAACTAAGTAAAACTGATTCAAGATCTAGGTGTAAAATCTAAAGTAAACATAGAACACTGTATGCCAAAACATCAGGCAAGTTTTTCTTAGATAAGAGAAAGCATGATCAAGCAAAGCATGATCCTTGAGTGAAAATAATATGTCAAATAATAGATAAAAATCCTGACTCTTATCGAAATAAAGATTTTGGATCTTTGGGGGATACCACTAAGGCAATGAAAACAGAAGCCACAAACTAGGAGAAAATCTTTGCAAGCTATCCAAAAAAGAACTTGTATCCAGCAGACATAAAGAAATCTCCAAACTCAACAATGTGAAAAGAAACTGCCCAATCATGTTGAACAAATGATTTGAAGAGACACTTACCAAAGGAAATATAGAGATGGCAGGTAAACACATAAAAAGATGGCTCCCGTCTTTATTCATTCCGGAAATGTAACCAGTACCACTCCATACTTATTATAATGCCTAAAATGGAAATGACAGACCACACCGAGTACTGGAGAGTACCTGGGGAACATGGGCTCTCATACACTGTAAAATTGTACATGCACTTTGGATCCAGGAATTCCAGTCAAAAGTATCTACCCACAGAACAGCACAGCCTTTACACAGACTTGTGTATGAGTATGCACCCATCGCTATGCAAGTGGATAAAAATGTGGTATGTCCATGTATCACCACTCAGTGGTAAATGGGAATGTCCTGCACAAGCCACAGTATAGATAAATGTCAAAATAACTGTGCTAAGTAAAAAGGAGCCAGAAAACACACACACGCATGCATGCACACACACACATTCAATGTGTGTAAAAGTGTGGAGAATACCAACTAATCTACTGTGTCAGAAACCTGAAGAATGGGTTCTTAGGACAGGATAGGGATGGTTGGGGTGGATGGGGGGGGATTACCAAGGAACCCAAAGACACTTTTGGAGTTGGCAGCTATGCTCACCATGCTGATTGGGGAGAAGGTTTTATAGCTGTATTCATCCATCAAAGCTTATCAACTATACATTTAAATTTTTTTTTCAACGTTTTATTTATTTTTGGGACACAGAGAGACAGAGCATGAACGGGGGAGGGGCAGAGAGAGAGGGAGACACAGAGTCGGAAACAGGCTCCAGGCTCTGAGCCATCAGCCCAGAGCCTGACGCGGGGCTCGAACTCCCGGACCGCGAGATCGTGACCTGGCTGAAGTCAGACGCTTAACCGACTGCGCCACCCAGGCGCCCCTCAACTATACATTTAAAATACGTGAAGTTTTGTTGTATACCATCAGTCTCTTGACTAAGACTTTCTTAAACCTCATGTTTCAGTTCAGCCATAGACTTACAGAGCTCCACTGAGGAACAGAGGTTCAGTTCAATTCCTATATATTTATATCCCTAATCCATCATTTATCTTTTACTATTAACGTGATCATCATAGTTAGGGCTGGTTCTCCCTGATGGAAAACTGTAGGCTGACCATTAGTTAGATATTTCTCTAACCCTGGATTTCTCTAACCTGTACTGGTCACTGTGTTCAGGAAGATGGGTTGAATGAACATGGACACAAGGCAGAAATCTCCTACATGTTTGTGAGATTAGGCGCTATACACCGTGCAAAACAAAGCTGTAGAGATGGATGTTGGAAGGATTCTTAAGCAGGGTAAGTGATTGAACATTGTTGTGGTTGAAAATATTTTGTTAGGTTTAAACACAGACTCCTCTGAGGTACATCTTGGTAAGTGATTCATGGAGAAAGATACCACCATTCAATTGTGGTAAATCACACCGTAAAGTCTTTAGTTTAAGAAAATAAGTTTAAATACACATCCTCAACATTAAAGAAATATTACAGGGGTTTGGGGATACATGTTTTGGACTATTTATCCCGCTTTGTAGCTCAAGACATAAAAGAAAATAAATACTACTGTCCTTAAAATACTTCATCACATATATTGTGGTCTCTCACTGATTCTCGAGGTCAAACATCTAGACCAACCAAAGCTTTTCTGAAAAGAAATGTCATTACTGAAAAAACACAGAATGCCGTAAAGCCCATCACTGCCAAGCAGGATGTTACGAGGAGACTTATATGCAGTCAAGTTCTTTTCATGAACAATCACTGGCCCGTGACATGTGACACCACCAGACCTATGCTGTAGGCATTGGCAGAAGTTGAGATTCTCTACAAGAACCAGCAGGCACACCTGACAAAGGTTACTCAGCGGTTCTGGCGATTGGCTGATATAGGAGGAGGTCTCACGCACACATGTTCCTCACTCTTTTTTTTTTGAGTATTTATTTTTGAGAGACAGAGAGAGACAGAGTGTGAGTGGGGGATGGGTAAAGAAAGATGGAGACACAGAATCCGAAGCAGGCTCCAGGCTCTGAGCTGTCAGCACAGAGCCCAACGTGGGGCTCGAAGTCACGAACTTGAGATCGTGACCTGAGCTGAAATCAGGAGTCAGACAGACGCTTAACTGCCTGAACTACCTACCCAGGCTAGGTAGCCTCTGGTCTGTAGAGTATGATGCCACTGGCATAGCAAACTACTACTATGATGACTGATACAATACCTGACAGTCCAGGGCCTTGCTATCACAGGATGCAAGAGAGAAAATAATGCACAGGGACAAGACCGTGACTGTATACTGATTTGTGTTCCAGGCGATGGAGTCATTTTAATTCCACATTCTAATAATAAAAAAAAAAAATAACACATCCCAGCAAACAGCAGCTGCATCCCAGGTCCCCAAGCCTATGAGAATCTACTTTTGGAAAAATACCACTTCTGGCACCAAAGTTGGAATTAGGGCTAGTAAGTTGGCTTTGTGTCATCCATGGTCCTCCCACAGATTCACCTGACTTTTATAGGGTATGAAACGTGAGGTAAATGGGTATATGAACAGGACCACAACCTATGCATTCTTTAGGCCTTCCAGAAAGGCATGATGTTTAGAACTCTGCCAAAGTCACAATGGCACTCAAGTTCAGCACTGTGCGTTGAGTGCATAGTCACATGTTGGGGACAAAGATGGAATGGTGTTTCAAGCACCAAACTCAGCCTCAGAAATCAGCCTAGTTTCAATGGTCTCAGCTTTATTCAGTCTTTTGGCTAGTGAAATTGATTTATTACCTAACTGCTCTGTTATCAGTGGAATTAAAATCGTTCTTCAACATCATTTGATTGTCGCACGGATAAGCTGCAATGATACTTTAAACAGCATCCAAAATGGTACCCAGAATAGACTGGGGACAAAGGATACTCACGTATGTATAGAAACAACATTCCACGGTGTTCCGTTTTAACTTTCAAACTGAAGTCAACGCAATTACATTGACACATATTGAGACATTTAAAAATATATTGTGTGACATTCCATACAACTAGGTAGGTCATGTCGATTGACGTGAGCAACATTGGCAAGCACGTTAACGAAAATAGTTGGATAAGATTTTCTGACATGTCATCTTCGCCAGTGCCAAGGGTTGGCAGCGAGACCGTCATTCTTCGGCTCACCAGCCCTTGTAACTGACTGTGACATTTCCTTTGCCATGAGAGTTAGGCAAAGGTCTAGGAGATACTGATAATGATGGGTCAAAAATAAAAATCATGATAAAGTTAAAATGAACTGAATAAAGTCGACTAAAATGCTTTTTTTTCTTACAGAATTAGGCACAAACTAAGGTGCATTAATTCAAAGAACAAATGGCATCTGCAAAATAAACATCCTGGTTGTGGGTAAAGAAGGTATACAGACATCCGTGTGACCACAGTCTTTGATATCCCTTGAGAAGCAGGTATCAATATCACTACTAACAACACCAGTCAATGTCACTGGTAATAACACTAGTGCGGATTGGCACAGATGATGGTTAACGACTGAAGAGGCCAGTGAACAAGATGTGTATCCACAGGGCAACTAAGATGTTTTGGTTTATTTGGCCAAGAATCCTGGAATGTGGACTCCTGAGAAACGTAGCATAAGTGACCAATGGCCATGTTAGACTTGCCCAGAAAACTTCTATACGTACATACACACGTATGTATATATACGTGTGTGTGTGTGTGTGTGTGTGTGTGTATCGGTACATATATATACACACACACACACATATATCCTGGTTCTGGAGATTCTGATATATACTCTAAATAAGTCACATATATTTATTGTACGGATCACTCCACTGGGACACCAGTATTACAGAGAAGAGTGAATTAATTTTTTTTTTTTATTTTTTAAATGTTTATTTATTTTGACATAAGTAGAGAGAGAGCATGAACAGGGGTGGGGGAAAGAGAGAGGGAGAACAGAATCTCAAAAAGGCTCCAGGCTCTGAGCTGTCAGCACAGAGCCTGACATTGGCTCAAACCCCTGAATCGTAAGATCATGACCTGACCCTAAGTTGGACACTTAACCAACTGAGTCACCCAGGTTCACCAGAGTGAATTATATTATTTAGTTGAGGTTGAGATTGAGGTTCACCAGAGCGAATTGTATTATTTAGTTGAGGTGTATATATATATACCTTGTTGTGAACTAGCTGAACTAGAAGACCGTGAGCTGGCTATTCCACGAGGAATTTCCGTGTCCTCACACATGGTGGTGAACACATGGTGTTTTATCTTTTAAAGACAAGGTTCCATCCCATCCCTAATGGGGATGCTTCTGTCATTACCATGTGTGACACTACTATGAGTCCTGGTAAAACAGTCCATTTACTATCTTAGAGCTTAGCTGGGTTAGACCTCAGCATGAGTGGATTCTAGTAGTAGGCAGAGAACAGAGGCAGGGTTACAAAATCTGAAAACTAAAGTCCATCCTTCATGAAGTCCCTGATGCAAACAGGATCCTGAAAATTAGTTCAGGAAGCACAACATCAGAAATTTAAATGGTATTTAGTTTCCTCAGTAGCTTTAAACTCAGAAAAATGTCAAAGGTAAGAAGGGGAAATATTATATCGTTGGTTTCTGTCAAAGTACATCACCCTGAGACTGGATTTCTACTTTCCCTGTTCTCACTTGCCTATCTGGAACGTCTTAAGGATTCTAATGCACAATCCATTGCCTTATCCCATGAAAAATGCATGCATGGGAAATAGCAAGAATAAGAATCAGAAGATCTCATGACATGAACTGAAGAAAAGATATTTTAGAAACCATCAAAATGGGAAAAGTCACTTCAATATTTCCTAAAAGCATGCAAAATTCATTTCACATGTAAACAGAATTATAGAAATATATGTGTATATATTTTATTTCCTTTACCCTTTTCAATTTATTTTTATTTTTAATGTTTATTTTTTATGTTTATTTTAATGTTTTGAGTGAGCACAAGTCGGGAGGCGGCAGACAGGGAGGCACAGAATCCGAAGCAGGCTCCAGGCTCTGACCTGTCAGCGTAGAGCCTGACACGGGGCTCAAACCCACAAACCATGAGATCATTACCTGAGCCAAAGTTAGATGCTTAATCAAATGAGCCACCAGGTACCCCTTCATTACTCTTTTTTTTAAAGTAGGCTCTGCACCCAGTATGGGGCTTGAACTCATGACCCTCAGATCAAGAGTCATGTGTTCTACCGACTGCACCTGCTAGGTACCTGGGAATATATATATATATATATATATTTTTTTTTAATTCGATTTTCCTTACCTACAAAATATAGCTAAGAACGTTTAAAAAATGACAACATCACAAAAATCTCTAAACACTTGGTAATTAAAAATCACACAATAATCTCTGGTTAAAAGAAGAAATCTGAGGGAAAATTTGACAAAATACAAACTAAGTGGAAACAAATATAATCAAAACCTGTGGACTGTAGTACATTGCGGCTTAAAGAGATATGTGCGATAACAAATACTTATTATGAATTAAGAATGGGCACCTGGGTGGCTCAGTCTGCTGGACAACCAACTTTGGGCTCAGGTCATGATCTCACAGTTGTTGGGTTTGAGCCCGACATCGGGCTCTGGGCTGACAGCTTAGAGCCTGGAGCCTGCTTTGGATTCTGTCCCTCTCTGCCCATCCCCTGCTCATGCTCTGTCTCTATCTCTCAAAAATAAATAAACATTAAAAAATTGTTAAAAAGGAAGTGTCCAATTAGATAATCTGAGTTTTGACCTCCTGAAAACCGATTAAAATAAAGAGCAAATTAAATGCTAAGTACAGTGAATGAAATAAATATAAAAGCAATGAGGTAAGAAAATGAAACTGAAGGTTGGAAAGGAAGAGAAAGAACAATCACGATCATGAACGATTTACCAAAAGATATTACTGATTTCCCAAAAAGCAAAGACCCCTGGATCTAGTGAGTTTTATTGCAGCAGGTTGCAGAATTCAAGATCATCATAAAAATCCATCCTATTCTTTATCCTGGAAACGAACAAGTGTAAGTAAAAGAACAACCACCAAACAGTACCATTCACATTTGTCCAAAAAGATAACATATATAAGAACTTGTCTAAGAAACCACGAACAAGAAGTGTATGCTGAAAACGACAAAGTCTTGATGAAAGAAATTCAATGAAGACCAAATAAAAGGAGAGTTATCTCATGTTCAGTGGCCTGTAAGACTCAAAAGAGCAGACATATCTTCTCTTCAAATTACTCTTTAGAATCAACACAAATAGTTGTCTATGGAACTGCCAACACTGATTTTTGCTCATCCTAGACAAGTTTACCTTACAATTTATATAGAAATCAAGAGACCTAAACTCGATAAAGACCAATTTTGAAAAGGAAGGATGAACTTGGAGGACTGACACGACCTACATTAAGTCTTTCCTTAAAGCTACGCAAAGTAATAGAATATGGTTTTGCGGTAAATGGACACACACATCAATGGAAAGAACAGGAAATCTAAAACTACACCCACACAAATACAACCGTTTTGAAAAAGTGATTAAAGGAAAAAAGAACAGACTTTTCAACAAATTTATGTGCAGGAATAGAGCAAAAACATTTCATCTAAACACAAACCTTACACCTTACCGAAAAGTGAACTCAATTTCACCATCTGTGTAATTGTTGAATCGGTATGCCGTACAGCTGAAACTGTATGTCAACTATACTTCAACGGGAGTTTTTTTGAAAAGTAAAAGTAAACTCAATATAGATCATAAATGTAGTAGTAAAACAAAATTATGAAACTTTTTATAAGGAAATGTAGAAGAAAACTTTTGTGACCTAAGGTTATTCAAACAGTTTGTAGAATTGACACCAAAGATCACAATTTATAAATTTTCTACAAAAGACCTAAAAAAAAATTTAACACTTTTGGTATGTGAAACATAGTGTTAAATGAATTTAAAATAAGTAGCATTCTCGAGAAAATATCTGCCCATCACAGAAGTGACAAGGACTTGTATCTTGAATATATAAAGAATTCTCTAAACTCGACAAGTAAACAAACAAACAAAAAAAACCAGTCATAAAGTGGGCAAAAGACTTGATCAGTATATATTGTGTAGGAGAAAGCCAGTCACCACTAGGAGATATCACTTACACATCCATTAGAATGGGTGAAACAACAAATATTGATTTTACACATGAAAACACCCCTGAGATTTTGTCATTTGCAACAACATGGATGGAGCTAGAGGGTATTATGCTAAGTGAAATAAGTCAGTGAAAGAAAGACAAATGTTGTATGATTTCGCTTTTATGTGGAATCTAAAAAAATGTATGAACAAACAAAACAACAAAAAGAATAAAGAAAAAGAATAAACAGGTGATTGCCCAAGGGGAGGGGTGGAGGAATGGGGAAAATGGATAAAGAGGAGTGGGAAGCACAGGCTTACAGCTATAAAATGAATAAGTCATGGGGGTGAAGGGCACAGCATAGAGAATATAGTGAACGATATTGTAATAGCATTGTATATGAGAGACGGTGACTACCCTTGTAGTGAGCACAGCATCACATATAGACTTGTGAATCACCATGGTGGGCACCTAATACTAACGTGATATTGTATGTCCACTGTACTTCAGTAGAAATAAGACAAAACAATGCAAAATAGTGAAAAAAAACCAGAAAAAATATATAGATGAATGAATGAATGAAAAAAAAATGATGTGAATGGATGGCCTCCAATGATTGTGATTTTAAGTATATAAGTTAAAACACCTGTGATGGAAGAATACTCTCACACTAGTATCACTGAGCTAGGCTCAATGTGGGGATCACTTAGCAAGATGTGGAAGGTATTTAGGCCCATTGACTTCACAAATCGGTGTAACAGCTTCAATATTTAGGATATTTCATAATTCTCCATAAAATTTATGGAAAAGGACTGAGTCACAGGCATACTATCAGGAGTTTGTAGTTTTGTCTTAATGTAGTAAATATTTTGCCTTTGTGGACAACAGACCACATACTCTGCTAGTGTGGCAGGAAATGAGCCAGAGACCAAAAGTATATGCGTGATTTTGTTGTGCTATGTCCGTGGATGGCCATCTCAGGGCATTCTGAAATTGATACTCATGAGATATCCCACAGAATGGACACCATCAAGAAACATTTCAAGTGGTGGAGAACATTCAATATAGAGATAAACATTATAGTTTTCCACTGGAGAGGTATTCACCTATATTCTCTAAGGGTGGCTCCAAGGTTTAAACCATTCTTTCCCACCTTTACCCCATGACTGTCAACAGAACATTTTTTTGCCATTTCGTTTTCATACTGAGAGATGATAACAGCCATCAAGAGAACTCCAGTATCTTCTTCTCCCTGACATCAGAATTATCAGCATGGAGAAGAGACTGCTTCTGTCTTCACCCAATTTCTCTCCTAGAAAGCCATAACTTTGGGGCCGTGCCATTTCTGGTGGTCAAGTTATCTTTTCTGTTCAGTGTTGGTGGAAGTTGAAATGAACCGATATAATACGCACTCCGCACACATGGGCTTATGCAAAAAGCTGCCTCATGTTTAAGGTCAACAGATACCCCTGTGATACACAGATACCTAGAAAAATTATAGGTGTATTTTATAATCAGCATAATTATCCCTATAATTTTTCTAGATGGAATCACTGGGCTGTATTGGCAATTTTGATAGGGCGTTATGTGATAGCAGGTGGAATGGACAGAGGGAAGATACAAGCCAAACACTATGGAAGTATCTTCACTATTTTTAATAAATTTTCAAGCAGGTGTCACATTTGGAAACAGTAAAGATGGTTGTATATCTCCCTAAGACATCTGAATGTTTCCAAATGTCAGTCAAGAACGCTGGGCAGCTATAAGACATGGGCATCATCAATGCGCTGCTGTTTGGTAATAGCTTCAGATAAACCACTCATAGGATTTTATGAATTTGGGGAGATCTATCTTTTCTGAGATAATAGTATGAGGAAATGTCTTAAGTCGATGGCTTGGAGTATTACTTTGGGATATGTTTTGTGATACCAAAGTTTAATCTGTTTTTACTATATTTTATAGCTCGTGGTTTTAAGGAGAGAAAAGTCTCTAAAGGCCAAAATATGCACATCTCTTATCTTCTAAGAATTATCATCATTTTGTTTTTTACCTTTAGCTCCTCAAATCATCTTGGAGAAATTTTGGGGTATAATTTGAGCTGGAATCTACTTTTAAAAATATGGACAGTCAAAAGGACAATCCCAGTTACTTTACATTCTAACCTTTTTAATGTGTTTCCAGTATGGCCTTACAATTCTCCTTTTTGTTGTCGTTAAGTTTTACATTCTGTAGTGTATTCCTTCTTTCTCCCTCCTGTGACTACAGTGCTGCTAGACCAGATATTAAGGAAGCTCAAGGCCTAAATTCTTTACAATCTTTGCTTTCCTAGCACATCTTAATTAATGTCATTTCATCCACATCTGATAAAAGGGAGAATCCACTAGCTTTTTTGTTAGTGCACACACATACTGGCACGAGACATATCATATTTATACATTAATAGTGTTTCCCCATTTGAACACAATTTGCATGAGAAAAAGACCTTTGTGATTTTCCATGAAGAGACACTGGGCTTACCATTTTATTTTATTTATTTTTAATATGAAATTTATTGTCAAATTGGTTTCCATACAACACCCAGTGCTCATCCCAACAGGTGCCCTCCTCAATACCCATCCCCCCCCCCCACCCCGCCCTCCCATCCCCCCACCAGCCCTCAGTTTGTTCTCAGTTTTTAAGAGTCTCTTATGCTTTGGCTCTCTCCCACTCTAACCTTTTTTTTTTTTCCTTCCCCTCCCCCATGGGTTTCTGTGAAGTTTCTCAGGATCCACATAAGAGTGAACACATATGGTATCTGTCTTTCTCTGTATGGCTTATTTCACTTAGCATCACACTCTCCAGTTCCATCCACGTTGCTACAAAGGGCCATATTTCATTCTTTCTCATTGCCACGTAGTACTCCATTGTGTATATAAACCACAATTTCTTTATCCATTCATCAGTTGGTGGACATTTAGGCTCTTTCCATGATTTGGCTATTGTCGAAAGTGCTGCTATAAACACTGGGGTACAAGTGCCCCTGTGCATCAGTACTCCTGTATCCCTTGGGTAAATTCCTAATAGTGCTATTGCTGGGTCACAGGGTAGATCTATTTTTAGTTTTTTGAGGAACCTCCACGCTGTTTTCCAGAGCGGCTGCACCAGTTTGCATTCCTACCAACAGTGCAAGAGGGTTCCCATTTCTCCACATCCTCGCCAGCATCTATAGTCTCCTGATTTGTTCATTTTAGCCACTCTGACTGGCGTGAGGTGGTATCTGAGTGTGGTTTTGATTTGTATTTCCCTGATGAGGAGTGACATTGAGCATCTTTTCATGTGCCTGTTGGCCATCTGGATGTTTTTGTTGGAAAAGTGTCTATTCATGTCTTCTGCCCATTTTTTTACTGAATTATTTGTTTTTTGGGTGTGGAGTTTGGTGAGTTCTTTATAGATTTTGGATACTAGCCCTTTGTCCAATATGTCATTTGCAAATATCCTTTACCATTCCGCTGGTTGCCTTTTAGTTTTGTTGATTGTTTCCTTTGCAGTGCAGAAGCTTTTTATCTTCATGAGGTCCCAGTAGTTCATTTTTGCTTTTAATTCCCTTGCCTTGGGGGATGTGTCAAGTAAGAAACTGCTGCGGCTGAGGTCAGAGAGGTTTTTTCCTGCTTTCTCCTCTAGGATTTTGATGGTTTCCTGTCTCACATTCAGGTCCTTTATCCATTTTGAGTTTGTTTTTGTGAATGGTGTAAGAAAGTGGTCTAGTTTCATCCTTCTGCCTGTTGCTGTCCAGTTCTCCCAGCACCATTTGTTAAAGAGACTGTCTTTTTTCCATTGGATATTCTTTCCTGCTTTGTCAAAGATTAGTTGGCCATACTTTTGTGGGTCTAATTCTGGGGTTGATATTCTACTCCATTGGTCTGTGTGTCTGTTTTTGTGCCAATACCATGCTGTCTTGATGATTTCAGCTTTGTAGTAGAGGCTAAAGTCTGGGATTGCGATGCCTCCCGCTTTGGTCTTCTTCAATATTACTTTGGCTATTCGGGGTCTTTTGTGGTTCCATATGAATTTTAGGATTCCTTGTTCTAGTTTCGAGAAGAATGTTGGTGCAATTTTGATTGGGATTGCATTGAATGTGTAGATAGCTTTGGGTAGTATTGACATTTTGACAATATTTATTCTTCTAATCCACGAGCACGGAATGTTTTTCCATTTCTTTATATCTTCTTCAATTTCCATCATAAGCTTTCTATAGTTTTCAGCATGCAGATCTTTTACATCTCTGGTTTGATTATTCCTAGGTATTTTATGCTTCTTGGTGCAATTGTGAATGGGATCAGTTTCTTTATTTGTCTTTCCGTTGCTTCGTTATTAGTGTATAAGAATGCAACTGATTTCTGTACATTGATTTCGTATCCTGCAACTTTGCTGAATTCATGTATCAGTTCTAGCAGACTTTTGGTGGAGTCTATCGGGTTTTCCATGTATAATATCATGTCATCTGCAAAAAGTGAAAGCCTGACTTCACCTTTGCTAATTTTGATGCCTTTGATTTCCTTTTGTTGTCTGATTGCTGATTCCCGAACTTCTGCTGTGTGAAACAACAGCAGTGAGAGTGGACATCCCTGTCGGGTTCCTGATCTCAGGGAAAAAGCTCTCAGTTTTTCCCCATTGAGGATGATATTAGCTGTGGGCTTTTCATAAATGGCTTTTATGATGTTTAAGTATGTTCCTTCTATCCCGACTTTCTCGAGGGTTTTTATTAAGAAAGGATGCTGAATTTTGTCAAATGCTTTTTCTGCATTGATTGACAGCATCATATGGTTCTTATCTTTTCTTTTATTAATGTGATGTATCACGTTGATTGATTTGCGAATGTTGAACCAGCCCTGCATCCCAGGAATGAATCCCACTTGATCATGGTGAGTAATCCTTTTTATATGCTGTTGAATTCGATTTGCTAGTATCTTATTGAGGACTTTTGCATCCATATTCATCAGGGATATTGGCCTGTAGTTCTCTTTTTTTAGCTGGGCCTCTGTCTGGTTTAGGAATCAAAGTAATGCTGGCTTCATAGAATGAGTCTGGGAGTTTTCCTTTCCTTTCTATTTTTTGGAACAGCTTGAGAAGGATAGGTATTATCTCTGCTTTAAATGTCTGGTAAAATTCCCCTGGGAAGCCATCTGGTGCAGGACTCTTATTTGTTGGGAGATTTTTGATAACTGATTCAATTTTTTCGCTGGTTATGGGTCTGTTCAAGTTTTCTATTTCTTCCTGTTTCAGTTTTGGAAGTGTGAGGGTGCTTAGAAATTTGTCCATTTCTTCCAGGTTGTCCAATTTGTTGGCATATAATTTTTCATAGTATTCCCTGATAACTGCTTGTATTTCTGAGGGATTGGTTGTAGCAATTCCATTTTCATTCATGATTTTATCTATTTGCGTCATCTCTCTTTTGTTTTTGAGAAGCCTGGCTAGAGGTTTGTCAATTTTTATTTTTTTCAAAAAACCAACTCTTGGTTTCATTGATCTGCTCTACAGTTTGTTTTTTTTTTTTTTATTCTATATTGTTTATTTCTGCTCTGACCTTTACTATTTCTCTTATTCTGCTGGGTTTGGGGTGTCTTTGCTGTTCTGCTTCTATTTCCTTTAGGTGTTCTGTTAGATTGTGTATTTGGGACTTTTCTTGTTTCTTGAGATAGGCCTGGATTGCAATGTATTTTCCTCTCAGGACTGCCTTCGCTGCATCCCAAAGCATTTGGATTGTTGTATTTTCATTTTTATTTGTTTCTGTATATTTTTAAATTTCTTCTCTAATTGCCTGGTTGACCCATTCATTCTTCAGTTGGGTATTCTTTAACGTCCATGCTTTTGGAGGTTTTCCAGACTTTTTCCTGTGGTTGATTTCAAGCTTCATAGCATTGTGGTCTGTGCATGGCATGATCTCAATTCTTGTATACGTACGAAGGGCTGTTTTGTGACCCAGTATGTGATCTATCTTGGAGAATGTTCCATGTGCACTCGAGAAGGAAGTATATTCTGTTGCCTTGGGATGCAGAGTTCTAAATATATCTGTCAAGTCCATCTGATCCAATGTATCATTCAGGGCCCTTGTTTCTTTATTGATCCTGTGTGTAGATGATCTATCCATTGTTGTAAGTGGACTATTAAAGTCCCCTGCAATTACCACATTCTTATCAATAAGGTTGTTTATGTTTGTGATTGATTGTTTTATATATTTGGGGGCTCCCGTATTTGGCACACAGACATTTATAATTGTTAGCTCTTCTTGATGGATAGACCCTGTAATTATTATATAATGCCCTTCTTCATCTCTTGTTACAGCCCTTAATTTAAAGCCTAGTTTGTCTGATATAAGTATGGCTACTCCAGCTTTCTTTGACTTCCAGTAGCATGATAGATAGTTCTCCATCCCCTCACTTTCAATCTGAAGATGTCCTCAGGTTTAGAATGAGTCTCTTGTAGACAGCAAATACATGGGTCTTGTTTTTTATCCACTCTGAAACCCTATGTCTTTTGGTTGGAGCATTTAGTCCATTTATATTCAGTGTTATTATGGAAAGATGTGGGTTTAGAGTCACTGTGATGTCTGTGGGTTTCATGCTTGTAGTGAGGTCTCTGGTACTTTGTGGTCTTGCAACATTTCACTCACAGAATCCCCCTCAGGATCTCCTGTAGGGCTGGTTTAGTGGTGATGAATGCCTTCAGTTTTTGTTTGTTCGGGAAGACCTTTATCTCTCCTTCTATTCTGAATGACAGACTTGCTGGATAAAGGATTCTCGGCTGCATAGTTTTTCTGTTCATCACGTTGAAGATTTCCTGCCATTCCTTTCTGGCCTGCCAGCTTTCAGTAGATAAGTCTGCCAGTAGTCTTATGGGTCTCCCTTTATATGTTGGAGTGCGTTTATCCCTAGCTGCTTTCAGAATTTTCTCTTTACTCTCGTGTTTTGCCAGTTTCACTTTGATAATGTCATGCAGAAGACCGATTCAAGTTACGTCTGAAGGGAGTTCTCTGTGCCTCCTGGATTTCAACGCCTTTTTCCTTCCCCAGATCAGGGAAGTTCTCAGCTATGATTTGTTCAAGTACACCTTCAGCCCCTTTCTCTCTCTCTTCCTCTTCTGAAATTCCTATGATACCAATCCTGTTCCGTTTGATTGCATCACTTAGTTCTCTAATTCACCCCTTATACTCCTGGATTTTTTTATGTTTTTCTCAGCTTCCTCTTTTTCCTAATTTTCTTCTAATTCACCTATTCTCACCTCTGCCTCTTCAATCCGAGCAGTGGTCACCTCCATTCTATTTTGCACCTCATTTACAGCATTTCTTAGCTCCTCCTGACTGCTTCTTAGTCCCTTGATCTCTGTAGCAATAGATTCTCTGTTGTCTTCTGTGCTTTTTTCAAGCCCAGCGATTAATTTTATGACTATTATTCTGAATTCTTGTTCCATTATATTGCTTAAATCGTTTTTGATCAGTTCGTAAGCTGTCGCTACTTCCTGGAGTTTCTTCTGAGGAGAATTCCTCCGTTTCGTCATTTTGGATAGTCCCTGGAGTGGGGCGGAACTGCAGGGCTCTTCCTCTGTGCCGTCTGGAGTAACTTGAGTTGGTGGGCGGGGCCGCAGTCAGACTGGCCTGTACCTTATCTCCCCCTCTCCCAGGAGCAGGACTCACTGTGGAGTGGTGTGGCTTCTGTCTGGGCTACTTGCACACTGCCAGGCTTGTGATGCTGCTTCGATGGGATCTGGCGTATGAGCCAGGGTGGGTCTGCAAGGTGCCCAGGGGCGGGAGGGGCAGGCTTAGTGCCGTTGGTGGTCTCCTGCAGGAGGGGCCCTGCAGCACTGGGAGGGAGGCAGGCAGACCCGTCAGAGGGAAAGGATCCACAGAAGCACAGCATTGGGTGTTTGCATGGTGCAAGCAAGTTCCCTGGCGGGAACTGGTTCCCTTTGGGATTTCAGCTGAGGGATGGGAGGGGGAGATGGCGCTGGCCAGCGCCTTTGTTCCCCGCGGTGCTGAACTCTGTCCTCTGGGGCTCAACACCTCTCCCTCCCGGTGTCCTCTCGCCCTCCTGCTCTCCAGGTAGAGCTGTTGACTTATAACATTCCAGATGTTAAGTCCCCCCAGCAGTCAGAACACACTCCGTCTGGCCCCTCTGCTTTTGCAAGCCAGACTTGGGGGCTCTGCCTGGCCAGGTGGGCGGGCTGCCCCTCCGCCGCCCGGGCTCCCTCCCGCCAGTCCGTGTAGCACGCACCGCGTCTCCACCCTTCCTACCCTCTTCCGTGGGCCTCTTGTCCACTCTTGGCTCTGGAGAGTCCGTTCTGCTAGTCTTCTGGGTTATGCAGGCAGATGTGGGTGACATCTAAGCGATCAGCAAGATGAGGTAAGCCCAGCGTCCTCCCACACTGCCATCTTCCCTTGTAATCCAGTCACAGGAGGGACACGGGGACTCAAAGCACAGTGCAGCGAGGATGGAAGCAACGTTCTTGCAAGAGCAGGTGTCTGATGGACAGGAGCACACGGGGCAGTCACAGCAGACAATTTAGTTCCTAGGACCCAGGTCCTTCCCCTGGTTCTTCATTGGCTGAGTACCTGGGCTTATCATTTTATATGGGAAGCTTTTTGCATGGTAAAGACTTCTCAGCAGACATATAAAATCAGTTGGAGGATCAGGCATGTGTATATCCTGAGGAAGGGCATTCAGGCAGAGAGAAGAGACCCTGAGAAAGCTTGTTTGAAAGACAACATGGTGTCATAAGCAAAATCAGAAATAAAGCTATATTTTACTAAAGAATTTCCAATTGCATCCCAGAGTAGCTAAGCTAGGTGGTTACAGAAATCTGTAGTGATTTGGCAGAGAAGGTTGAAGAAGATCCACAGACATTATCTGAAGCTTTGTTAGTTGAGATGATAAGTTTAGCATAGCTGGAGATGCCGTGGGGCAATCCCTATACAATGATGTGTCGAGTTAAGATAATAAGATCTCTGGAAAAGGTACCAAAAAGGACAGTAGCACATCAAGTGCCTGGATAAGAATGGTGAAAATATCTCCCGGTGAATTGTGGTCAACTTAGCAAGTGAGAATGACCAGTGTAGGATCATTTTCTGAAACCAACATTTCCTTCCTCTTCTGGGCAGTGGCACAGATAAAAATATAAAATATATAAAAAAATATTTTAAAAAGTCTATGTCCAAGAGGAGATGAAAAGAAGATTAAAATAAAGCAACCAGAATGAACAGGAGTCTTGGCATTTCGGATAGTATGGGGATAAGAGATAAATACAAGCAGGGCAAAGCATTATTCTGTTTTGTTCTTTATCTTAGTCTTCTTGGAAGGTCAGAGAGTATATGAGCAGCATGATTCAAAGGCCTTGATGACTCTTTGGAGGAGGGTCTCCTATGTCAATACTGTGGAATCCCGTACTCACGTCATTTGGAAAGTATTCATCATACAACTATTTTTCTTTCTCACTTAGGAGAGAATCAAATGCTCTTTGCCTGATACTACATTAGGCAAAAAATAAATAAACAAACATGACATACAGAAGGGACTCTGAAAATTACTATCTCTTTTTCCCCAGTGTCTGTTAATCCAACTTGATCCAGAGATAGGACAGCTATGTTCCCTCTCCTAACTTTCAGAAACTGGGGCAATCACACTCGTTCCCGCAGTGCTGTGGCAAAGAGTATACAGTGTGTTACAAATTACAGAATCCTGTGCAGGTGTTAAGGAAATAGGAACATCCACAGAATTTGACTGTGTATCCCATTAACTTCAAATAAAGTGATTGAGCATATGGTGGCAGTGTCACCTAAGTAACCCCAAAGAGGCTGGCTTTAGAGGAAGAAAGAGAATTGTAAATCTCCTTTCCTCCTGAGATACAGCCTCAGGGTAATGATCAAATCCCCTGGATTCACTCATGACATCCTCAACCCTGGGGGAGGAGCCTGAGTCTTGGCTGAATTGTTAACAAGGGGAATGGGGAATACCGGGAAATCTGGGGAGATTACTCCAAGAAGTTGGCGATAGGGGACTGCAAATTTTGGTTTTGTGTTGTTAAAAATGGTGGCCATTTGGATTTAGAGGCCTCCTCCTATTCTTTATGGAGACTCAAGAATTCTTTCCTTATATTTAATGCTTGTCAAGTCAAGAGTAAAGAAACATAAAGATGCTCTGTCCTTTCTAAGAGCTTGTGAGGCTCAACAGTAAGCTGATTTGCGTGGGAAGAAATGGGACTCTGGTTTTCCCAACATACCTTTGTTATTCTTAGAATTGATCTGCGGGGTTTCATAATAAATACAACAGCAAATGTGTAGTGTATATCATGTTCTCTCTGTCAAGCACATGATGTGTATATAAGCATTGGAACTATGTTATACGAGAGCATGTAATATATATATTTGTCAAGTCATCTTTCACAAAAACAAAAAGAAAAGCTAGTTTGGGGCCAAACAGAAGGTGGAAACAGAGGCAGGGTTCAGCAACAGGGTCACAGGAAAGTATCTCCAAAGCTGCATATGCAGAAGCCTCACGCTCCGTTCTTATCCTGACATACAACCGCAGGTTAGGTGTCGACTCTGTAGCATTTTGGTGTTGGTGCCTGTGTTTGGAAGCTGTTGTGGCTCAGGACATTGTCTGCTCTGTGCGCAGTTTAGCAAGGAATTTAGAGCAGGTGCACTGAGGCATCTCTTATTGGTCCACTGAGGTCATCTGCCCTGAGTTCCCTGTCTTGACAAGGAGCAGAGGGGGAGGTGTATTGAAATGGCATGTGCCCATCTTGCTAGAGCACCGTGGAATGAGGAAGAAGCATGGCCGTCACCTGAGACATGCCTAGGATGTGGCTCTTCTAGCAGTGATCAGGCAACGGACTCTCAGAGTTAGAATTCTGCACTGGTCACACCACAGGATGTCCTGGAGCCAGCTTCACACTCACGCAGCCAGGCTCCAAGGTCAGGTACATGCCTCTCGAATCCCAACTGGGCTGGGTGCCATAAATGTATCCATGTAGTAAGTGATTTGGAAACAACCAGAAAACCTTCAAACTCGTATGTAGTGTATGTTCTTAGCTACAGCAGTAACGACATTTGGAGCTAGATCATTGTTGGGATTTCTGGGCACTGTCCGATGTTGATCACCATGCCAGGCCTTGACCAACCTGACGCTAGTGGCAACCAAGAATGTCTCTGGTCATTGCCAAACGTCTCTTTGGGGGGTGTGCACTCTTGCGCCCAGTTGAGGAGCCTACTCTAGTGTGTAAGTACCTCCTTTGCCCCACAGTTAAGGACCCTCCTGCTCTCGTGTCTAACTACCTGGTCTGGTAGGCTGCACTGTGGATGAATTCTTCACAGAACCAAGTACTAGAAGATAAAGTAAGAAAAGCAATGTGTCTTCACAGAGAAGAAAATCTAGGTTGAGTATACACGCTATGTTAGCAATGGGAACAGCGACTACGTCTGGCCGACTGGGACTTTTGTTTCTGGCTGTTCCCAGAGGGCTGATGCAGCCCTATCCCATGGCAAGTTGCAAGTATGAAGGCTGCTCGCTCTGGACGGCTGTGGTGTGGGCTTTGGAAAAGCAGAGATGATGGACTGTTGGCATGTCCATTCTCATCCGGCAGTCTGTTAACACCACCCTGCTCTGAGCTTGCTTCCTCACACTCACCCTGTGACCTTCATCATTCCTGCACTGCACAGACCACTGTGTCCACATTGGCTCTGTGGACCATGTTTGTTTTGTTTTGTTTTGTTTGTAATGTGAAACTTATTGTCAAATTGGTTTCCATACAACACCCAGGACTCATCCCAACAGGTGCCCCCCCTCAATGCCCATCACCCACCGTCCCCTCCCTCCCAGCCCCCATCAACCCTCAGTTTATTCTCAGTTCTTAGGAGCCTCCTTCCCTCTCTGTAACTTTTTTTTCCCCCTTCCCCTCCCCCATGGTCTTCTGTCAAGTTTCTCAGGATCCACCTAAGAGTGAAAACATATGGTATCTGTATTTCTCTGCCTGACTTATTTCACTTAGCATAACACTCTCCAGTCCCATCCACGTTGCTACAAAAGGCCAGATTTCGTTCTTTCTCATTGCCAAGTAGTATTCCATTGTGTATATAAATCACAACTTCTTTATCCATTTGTCAGTTGATGGTCACTTAGGAATTTACCCAACGGATACAGGAGTGCTGATGCATAGGGGCACTTGTACCCCAAAGTTTATAGCAGCACTTTCAACAACAGCCAAATTATGGACCACGGTTTTGATTTCTACCATTTATCCTGTTCTGGAACTGGTGGTGTTTCTCAAGCCAACATTGTATAAGGTGTTCCCTTTCAAAGGAAACAAAACAGGGATGCCTGGGTGGTTCAGTTGGTTGAGTGTCTGACCCTTGATTTCAGGTCAGGTCATGATCCCAGGGTCATGGGATCGGGCCCTGCACTGGGCTCTGCGCTGAGAATGGCACCTGCTCAGGATCCTCTGTCTCTCTCTCCCTCTCCCCAACTCGCGCTCTCTCTCAAAAAGAAACAAAGGGAAAAAAAGAGCCACAGGACAGAAAAACAGAAAGAAAATTCATTTTTTGGATTCTAGTTGTCTAAATGCTCCTCTTTACACGCTTTATGGGTGTACAAAGGACTCCAGCATCGAGATCTCTGTGAGTTAAACGTATCCGGTATGCGTTCCTGCAAAAACCAATATATCGAAGCTGCCCGAATAAAGCACCACTGACTGCGTGGCTTAGATAACAGACATTTATTTTCTCACAGCTTCGAGGCTGTAAGTCCAAACTCAGGGTATTGGCAAGGTTGGTTTGTGGGGAAGTGTGTCTTTGGCTTTCAGACAGCCACTCTGTCACTCTGTGTTTACGTGACTCTTCCTCTGTGCCCGTAAATCCTGTGTGTCTCCTTCCGTTGCTGATAAGTACAGCAGCCATGCTGCGTTAGGGTCCCACCCTCTGGCCCTATATTACCCTTAACTGTTGCCTTAAAGGCTCTATCTCCACATGCGGTCCCTTTGGGCATTAGAGATTCAACATATGTATTTTCGGGGCACAGAGTTCAGCCCATAGGAAGTGGTCCGTGCCCAGCCCATGGTCAAGGAACAGTAGCTACATGCAACTGAGAAACTCCTGGGCCCAGGACCCATGGTGACAGATTGTTCAAGTCTTTCCTGGAAAGTGAAGTCCCCTGGTAGAAACCTGTTGCTCTGGAACTTACAAACATTGCTTCTTCAAAGCTAGCAATCAACAGAGAGAAAAAGGGAGAAAGAGAGAGAGTTGAGAGAGAAGAAACGGCAACAGAAAACCCCACAAAATCCCAGGGTAGGAATGTGCCTGAAAACAACTGAAGAGGTGGATTGCCTTTTGCCTTAGAAAGGGATGATTTCTTCTTCTTCGTCTTGTTTCACACAACACTTGTCCTCACGCTGCTCCAGTGGTGTTGCCCGTGGTCAGTTATTTTTAGTGCTGCTTTCCATCTAGAACTGAGTTTCCAGTCTGGGAGAGGAGTGAACTGGGGCAAGTCACTTCTGCTTTGAATGACATTTTTTTTTTTTTCCGAAACCTGTGCGGTGAGGACGCCAACATCAGAGTTATTATAAAAGTTAGAGAAGATAATACAGAGCGTGGCATGTTGATTGGCATGACCTATACGACATTTTTGCAGTTGTATTTGACAATTAACTTGGATTTGCTTTGTTTCCCAGGGACCGTGATGCACACTCAGTAGAAAGGAGAGAAGAGATAACCATGTAAGAGACTGACTGCTATTTCATTACCTCCTGCTGCGGATGCATGGCCCAGACCGTGAAGGGCTTCAAACAGGCATCTGCACGGTGGAGTTCAAGTCTAATTTCCACGAGGAGATAGGAGCAGTAATTCTTCTGGCAAACATCCCATAATCTTCTGACTACTAGTGCTTTCGTTTTCATTTTCAGAAGGGTAAAGAACGGGACCGTTATATTCCCGTGATCTTGTTTGCTCTGAGTCACTAAGAATATACCTCAGCATATTTACTTCGTTTGAACCTTTGACGTAAACTAGAAGCACTTAAAGCCGCACTAAATTGTTCCATAACCTTAAGTTGAGTTATTTGTCCCCTTATTCACGTAAAGTGCGTCTCCACTAGAAGCTGGGTTTTGTTTTTTGGTTTTTGGTAAAATGAGGAGGTATTCACTGGATTACTTTTAAAGCTTATGATAATCATAAGAATATCAAACATGTTTTATGTAGTGGGCACTTTAATAAACATGGTGAGGCTCTTAACTCAACTTTTCCTTCAGTGGTATAAAGAAGATGAAATTATTTTCTATATATTTCAACCTTGAAATAGCTAGATGTCTAACCACTTGACCAAAAATTAATGCATGCGGTTGGAGGTAGGAATGCCTAGCACACATAAAAAACAACTTCATTTCTGCTTTGGTTGGTATCTTGTGTTCCTATATTATATTCTTCTGTTCTGGTCATCACACCTTTTTTTTAATTTATTTTTTATTTTATTTAAAAAGAATTTATTTTTGAGGAAGAGAAAATATCTGCACACATGGGGGAGGGGCAGAGAGGGAGAGAGAGAATCCCAAGCAGGCTCTGAGCCTCAGCCCAGAGCCCAATGCAGGGCTCTGAACCGTGAGATCATGACCTGAGCTGAGATCAAGAGTTGGACGCTTAACTGACTGACCCACCATTTTTTTGCCTTTCAAAACCATCTATATGTCCTTTCTCCTATTTTTTCTCACTTATCTGGACTTTTCACAGCAATAGAAGGAAACCAGAGGCACACAATGGGATGGTTTTGTTTTCCAAAGGCCTTTCTAACTGGGAATTGCCAAGTACCCTAATCAGTTGGTCATAATAATAATAACAGTGATGAATAATATACCCCAACCGAGTCCAAGCAACTGCTGGCAAGAAGAACCCTCACCATGAGACCTCCCTCCCGTGAAATGCTCACGTGCACGGCTTCGGCCACTGGAGGCGCTGAGCTGCAGAGCAGACCTCTAAAACTCCACCCACTTGCACGACTGAGACTACGCGCCTGTTGGACAGCAGCTGCCCATTTCTGTCTCCCCTCCAGACCCCGGCAACCACCGTTCTCCTCGGTGATTTTACTGGAATCTCTAGAACATCTCCCTCTACTGCAGCACTACTCACAATAGCCAAGATGTGCCAACGACGCAGATGTCCTTCCGGGATGGTAAAGAAAAGGGGCGCATGTACAACATGGAATATCAGCCTTCAAAAAGGACATGTCACCATATGTGGCAACACAGATGAACCTTCAAGACACGATGCTCAGTTACAGCACGATGGATTCTGCATGATCCCACGGACACCAAGTTCCCAAAAGGGGCAGGAGTTGCTCTGATTTGCAACAAGAGAGCAAGCAACCAGATCCAGCGGTGTCCTTCAGATCAAATAATCTCTTCTGGAATCGGTTCCCCAAGCTTGGCCCTCTTTCAAACCACAATGATCTCAGTGTGTGCATGTGGCCATCTCAGAAACTCAACTTCACTGAGTGCGCACATGTCCCCAGAGTATGTCAAGGGATCAAGACCCAGCACGGGCTTACACACAGTCTCTCTGCGAGGTCGGGGATGTAAAAAAGAAAACAGAAGTCCTTTTCGCTTACTGTTCGTTGAAAGGATTTCGGTGGAACAAGGATTGGGGGCAGAGTGGAAAGACAAAGTCCCAAGACAGAATGGAGCAGGGTTCTCACTGTGTGACTATGACAGAGACGGCTATGTCGGTGAGTAAGTCAGAAAAACGTGTATCTTCTTCCCTGCGAGGAGGCAGGTGGACAGCATGCATTTATGGCAAATACAGAGGGCACTTGGGGTAACAGCCTGCTTCACAGCCACGTGAGGGCCATCGGGAGACTTAAGTCTCCCCTGTGTGAGCAGTGTCAGAAACAAAACCGGCTCAGGACCTATGACCTGCTGCTGCATAAAGTACTTGGTTTGAGTACCTAGACCTTATTTTTATTTGAGGGTAAGTGTATTGTCTGGATTGAGATGGGGACAGAAAAATGCCAGACACAGAGTAGCACACTGCATACCTGCAGTGACACTGCGATTCTGTTTTTGTTTAATCAAAAATGTACAAAATATCGGGGTGCCTGGGTGGCTCAGTCGGGTAAGCGTCGGATGCTTGATTTCTGCTTGGGTCACGATCTCGTGGTTCGTGAGTTCGAGCCCCACGTCGGGCTCTGTGCTGACCGTGAAGAGCCTGCTTGGGATTTTCTCTCTCCCTCTCTCTCTGACCCTCCCCCATTGGCACGGTCTCTCTCTCTCTCTCAAAATAAATAAACTTTAACAAATGTGGAAAATATTGGAAATGCCATTATAAAATCTGATATGGAAACAGGAGGCTCCTGGATATGTAAAGAAGCATCTGAACAGAAACACTGCCATGCTGGTAGCTCTTGTAAGTAATTCCAAGAGTTGGCGGGGCATCATAATTTGGGATTATGAAGTTCCCATATAATAACAGGAATGTGACGAGGGCCATCCCAGGCTGGGACACTGAAATGGCGTGATTAATGCTTCTGAAAGGAAGTCAGAGGAGTCACCAAGGGTTAATGGGACCACTCACAACTTTTTATCCATCTTTTACCTTCACTTTAAATTTCCTTGGCCTTCCTCCCCTGGGGAGAGGGATTTAAACTCCAATCTCCTAGTTTAAAGGTTTTTTTTTTTTTTTAATGTTTATTTAGTTTTGAGAGAGACTGGGAGGGAGGAGCAGAGAGAGGGAGACACAGAATCGAAAGCAGGCTCTAGGCTCTGAGCTGTCAGCGCAGGGCCCAACGTGGGGCTCGAACTCACGAACTGCAAGATCATGACCTCGGCAGGAATCGGATGCGTAACTGACTGAGCCATGCAGGCACCCCTGCCCCGTTGTCCTAGTGTAGATGCCTCTCGAATAAACCCTTTCTTTGCTGCATACTCAATGTCTCCTCCTGTGCACGGGAACTACCTGGTTCACTTAGAGAAGGGCGGGTCAGAATTGTCCAGGCGTTATAAGGCACATATGGTCACCAGGAATCCATTGAATTACACACACGTCACGGGCATTTGTGGTCATTACGAATTCAATTATGCAATTTACAGAATACTAACCAATGGTTACCAAATATCCTCAGGGCACTGAGGTGCCTGGATGGCTCAGTAGGTAGAATGTCTGAGTTCAGCTCAGGTCACAACCTCACGGTTCATAGGTTCAAGTCCCGCATAGGTTCTGGCCTGACAGCTCAGAGGGTGGAGCCTGCTTCGGATTCTGTGTCTGCCTCTCTGTCTCTGCCTCTTCCCCTGCTCTCGCTCTCTCTCTCTCTCTCTCTCAAAAATAAGTAAACACTACAAAAGTGAAAAAAATATCCTCAGGGCATCAAATCCTTCCCTGCCTGTGTCCAATGGGTCATTTATAGGCTGCTGTCTGAACAGCATATCAATCTCATACCAGCAGCACTTAGAAAGATAGTGCCTTTCCCTCACAAAATGTTCCAGAACAATTATCGAATTTAGGATTGTCTTCATTTTTTATCTCCTGAGAGTTACGTTTATGTCAGCATATTTGAACATGCAATTCACAGGGGAAAAAAGTCTGTAGGATGCTCTGCAAACAAGTGGCCACTGGTCAAACTCCTTTGTGAAATTCTGCATGCCATGTCCCTGTTCTGGCCATCATTCAATCTCTGGATCCTCAATCCGCAATTCGTCATAATTATTACTGGGACGCCTGGGTGGCTCAGTCGGTTAAGCGTCCGACTTCGGGTCAGGTCGTGATCTCACGGTCCGTGAGTTCGAGCCCCGCGTCAGGCTCCACACGGACAACTCAGAGCCTGCTTGGGATTCTCTCTCTTCCTCTCTCTCTGCCCCTTCCCTGCTCACATTCTCTCTCTCTCTCTCTCTCTCAAAACAAATAAGTAAAAACTTTAAAAAAAGAATTATTACTACATTAGGAGCCCAAGAGTATTTCCGAGGCAGCTGAAAGTTTTCACAAGTACAAGAAACAGGGGACCTTTCTGCGTTCCTACAGATCACGTTGAGACTCAGAAGAAAAAAAAAAAAAAAAACGGAGTTATGCTGATGCCGTATCAGTTCCTATCTTCATGTAGTAAAGGGATAGTTGAAACCCAAAGACCCATGATTGCTTTCCCTACGTTGTACATCTCCTTCCCACCAAACACGTGGGTGTGTGTTCTTATTTGCTTTGCTGTTCCATCCTATTTACCGAGTTCCTCTGATTTGCTTCATGACTTTGAGGTGTAAGAGCCGACGAACTATTTAGAGGTCAACTTACGGAAACGCTACCTCACATTTTGCTATGACTCCAGCTCATGCTACTGGTATTAGGACATGTGCACAAGTCCTCACATTGCTTTAAAGCTTTGATAGTCTTGCCATCAGCAACTGAGGCGTGGCTACAAGTACAAAGTCCGTTGCAATTGAAATAGAAACAAGGAATGAGTAATAGAGATAGTTTTTAGAATCTGTTAAATCAAGTATTAATGAATGTCGTATTAAAATCTATCAGACTAGTGAAGGTTCTACTTTTTTTAGGTTGTGTTTTATGTAAAAGGAGAAAATGCACCTGTGAAACTCTGAAGACTGCTGAAATACTGCCAATTCCATCAGTCTCACACAGTGAAATATAAAATTAAAGCTGTGTGTCAGACATGCAGCAATGTCTTTGTTAAGATCACCTAACAAATCAACATCGCGTATAAGGTGGAACGTTTTCCCCCTGCAAATAGGGAAGCTGAAAAGTGGTGTATTTGGTTAAAAGATCATTAAACTCATTAATGAGCTGTTTACACATCACTGGAGCAGGCTGGCAGCTGTTAGGGATTAAATCCACAGTGAATTTTTACAAACGTTCTTGCAATGGTACTGACGTTGGAAGGATGCTTTAGATAGTGATTTTTTGTTTGTTTTTTGATAAGTCTGGCTTAAATAATTCTCCCTCGTCGGTTTCAGCATTTCTTACTAGGAGCATTGCTTCTGCTCCAAATGAATAGAAACAAAAAGTTGAATATATGGAATATATTCATATATATTGAATATCCACATATATTTTGGATATCCATATCCATATACACTGGATATACGGACTATATGTGTACATATGAGAAACTGCCCAGGGACAGCACTGAAATTTTTGCTTAAGAAAATAGGGGTTTGGTCTTAAATATTTTTTTGTCTTTTGGGGCAATGAGCAGCATCACGGTTAACAAGAAACAGAAAGGCTTAGAGACAGACCTAAGTGCAAGGTCTACACACAATTGGCCACCGGAGTGAGGCAAATATTCCCAAGGAATTGCAATACTCAAGTATGATACCAGACCTCGGGTCTTTGCATCTGGGTCCTGAAGAAATGCAAATACCTTCTCTGGAAACACTATGCTATTATCTCTCACTAGACTGCAGTTTGAAGCTAAACACGGAATCAAAGAATCTAAGCTATACTGACAGCATGTGCTAATTCTATGACCAGGCAAGACTCCCTTGTACTCCCCATAAACCATCTTCTATAAAGATACTAAAGTTCTTAGATAAAGATGGTTTATCATCAGCGGCCTTGTCAAATGCAACAAAAGACGAAATGGATTATATGCCCCATATCCTGAACACTGTTATCTACAAGTGATTATTTTTAATAATTTTAGCAAATTCCATTGCCCTCAAATCATCTATTCTAGTGGGGTTATGCTGTGCCTTATAACTTCAAATAACTGCCACCAACAGTGGTGTGGAAGCTAAAACTACTTTTAATTTAATTGAATGCACTAACTGTAGTTTACTGTGTGCAGTGGGTTAACTTCGTCATAGAGTGCCTATTACCTTTATTTTATAGAAGAAAAAAAGCAGATACATAAATAACTTACATGCCCATATCACAATTAATGGCTGACTTCTGTATGTGAGAACTTAAAATGAGCCACATCTTCCCACCTGCCTTAAATTTCAATTTCTGCCTCTCACAATTTGGTGGTCGTTTTCTCCGTAACTAAAAAGTATTACAACGGAGGATGTCAGCAATCTCTTACTATTTCATAGTACTGTCTTTGTGTGAGTTTAGCACAGATTTAAATACATTAATTTATTACGTTGTAGAGGCAGAGAAAAAAAAGAAAGTTACTCAAATAATAAGAATAGGAAAGGTATTTGAATAGGACTCTGGAGTACAGGGATCAAACTTTTATTTTAAAGTCAAGTCAATATTATAAGCCATTCCATAGGAAATGATGTTCAAGATCTACACTGAACTACCATGACATTTAAAAATAACTTTGACAAAAAATGATAAAAAAATTTTAGTGGCAGACAGCTCAGTTGGTTAAGCATCTGACTTCAGTTCAGGTCATGGTCTCATGGTTTATGGGTTCGAGCCCGGCATCAGGCTCTGTTCTGACAGCTCGGAGCCTGGAGCCTGCTTCGGATTCTGTGTCTCCTTCCCTCCCTCCCTCCCCCTCTCTCCCTCCCTCTCTCTCTCTCTCTCTCTCTCTCTCTCTCTCTGCCCCTCCCCCACTACTGCTCTCTGCCTCTCAAGAATGAATATTTAAAAATTTTTAAATGATAAATTTTCAAAAACTGATAAGGTGTATTACTGTACTAATGAACAAGAACATCAAAATATTACTATTTCACAAATTTTGATGAAAAGTATGGTGGGGAAGTAGGTTCTACTTACATAAATGGGTTAGAAAACACCTTAGGGCAGAAAGTCGCCACTGCGGGGCGAAAGCGTCCGAGGTGAGCTAGCAAGATACTGTAATGGGATCACAAGTAACTTATATCACCAGCAGGAAATTCCCTTCCATGTGGCACTACTATTCTTTGATCACAAACACCACTTGCCCCACAGACCCTTTGCTTCTTCCACAAAGTTACTGATTGTTTTCACCATGTTCACCAAGCGTGTAAGATCTTGTTCTCTTCACGCTCACCACGTGGGTAATATCTTGTGGGCTCAATAAATATGGAGGTAAAACCCCTGTTCGGGGCTCCTGTCTCATCCCGGACATCAGCTTCTCCTGTATTCAATTTTTCCTCCTCTCTCTTGATGGACAAGAGAGAACTCCAGACTCATAGTCTTTGACAAAGTACTACAGCGTGTAGAATTTTAAATGTTTTTAAATTTATTTATTAGCTTGAAAGAGACAGAGAGGGAGAGTGGGAGAGTGGTAGAGAGAGAGGGAGAAAGAGAAACTAATGATAGAACTCAATGGCCACTTATGATTAAAAAATAAACTTTAGGGGCGCATGGGTGGCTCAGCTGCTTAAGCATTTGACTCTTGATTTTGGCTCAGGTCACGATCTCACGGTTCATGAGTTTGAGCCCTGTGTTGGGCTCTGTGCTGACAGTGCGGAGCCTGCTTGGGATTCTCTCTCTCCTTCTCTCTGCCCCTCCTCTGCCCCTCCTCGCTCTCAAAATAAATATTTAAAATTTTTTTTCATTAAAAAATAAATTTTAGGTCAGAGTGATGGAAGACGTGTTCCTTAATGCAATAAAGTCTGCAAATTACGGCATTCGGGTAATTGCAATGCATGGGAAAAGTATTTTGTAAATCACAAAAATAATGCTGAGCCTCTCTATTCATACATTGTTCTAGAAGCCCTGATCAATGAAATAACACGCGGAGAACCACCACTATCCACACAGATTACAAACAGAGATATAAAAATGGCACTATTCAGATGACAGTATTTAGGACGTGGAAAATCTAAAAAAAAAAATTACAAACTATTGGCATTATTGAGGATTCTGCAAGATGGTAAGACAGAGAGGGTCCCTGAGGGTCAGCGTTTTGTAGGGACAAGCCTCCTGCTGCTGCTCTGTATTCTCCTCTAAGTGCAGAGTTTGAGATTTGGAACAAGAGGAAAGAGGAAAGCACACTTGAAATGTGCTGTCTACGTCAGAGAATCCTGCAAGATGCCCAGGCCAAGCCCCAGGACAGACTCGGAAGAAACAAGGTGTGCCATGAAGGAATAAAGGCAAGGACCCCATTCTGCGTCTGGGTGAGGTAGCAGAAGGCAGGTACACACGAGGGGCAGTGACAATTTTTAGTTACATTTCCAAAAACGTATGCTGGGAAAAGTCTGCGAAGATGTCCAAACACAGGGGCACCTGGGTGGCTCAGTCAGTTAAGTGTCCGACTTTGGCTCAGGTCTTGATCTCATGGTTTGTGGGTTCGAGTTCCGTGTAGGGCTCTGTGCTGACAGTGCAGAACCTGCATGGGATCCTCTCTCTCCCTCTGTCTGGCCCTCCTCTGCTTGTGCATTCTCTCTCAAAAGTAAATAAACATTAAAAAAAAAAAAAAGAGAGAGGTCCAGGGCTCCTGGGTGGCTCAGTCCATTGAGCGTCAGACTTCAGCTCGGGTCATGATCTCGCAGTTCGGGAGTTGGAGCCCCGTGTCGGGCTCTGTGCTGACAGCTCAGAGCCTGGAGCCGGTTTAGGATTCTGGGTCTCCCTGTTTCTGCCCCTCCCCTCCTCGCACTCCGCTTCTCTCCCTCTCAAAAATAAGTAAACATTTAAAAAAAAGGTCCAAGTAAATAACTGTAAAAGACAAAGTATTTAAGGACAGGTATACTGAGATTTTAGCATAGAGAATGTCTGTATTGACAGGTGAGGCTTAAAAAAAATGAACTTCGTCAATTACATTTGAGGAAGAAAGAAATCAAGACAGAGAATGAGTTAATAATTGACTTCACGGGGCATTCCAGGTTGGCTTGTGAACAGAAACCGCCTCCTGTAACCTTTCCATTTGCACCAGAGTTCAGTTTAGACAGTTTTGACCTTGTCCTTCTTGCTAGTGGGCAGGGATCTCAAATACAGGCTATCTTCACAGCTGCCAGCAGGCTCAAGGCCGTGGGACATGGTTACTAAATATTAGTGCATTGAGGTATCTTCAGAGAAACATCGTTTCATGGCCCTGCGGATTCACTTATGTAAATTTCCTTTAAAAGATTCTACAGAACAGTCGCCTCTCAAAATTTTCTGCCAGAGAATGTTTCCTCTATCAAATATATATAAAATATATATATATCTGTATATATACACATATATGTATATACACATACATATATATGTATATACACACACACACACATATATATATATATATATATATTTAGAAATTTGGCATAATGTAAGGCCACATAGGATTTATTTATGTCACTGGACATACTGAAAGTTCAAAGAAGTTTATCTAAACAGAGATCTGGGGAATTAGTGCACACCAACTGCATTCTCCGTTTAGATAAGTGCTTTTAATGAACTATTAATCAGTGATACCAGCTTTGTAATTATAAACTTCTTTGGACTTGATTTCTTTCTTCCTCAAATGAAATTAAGCCTCACCTGTCAATACAGACATTCTCAAGCAAGTCAAGTAGCTACTTGCAGTTTTTAGGTAAACTCTACTTATGTCATTCACATTGTATTTCACATTGTCTTCATCGAACATCAATTTCAAAATAACTTATTATTTGATCATGGTCAAGTAAAGTGCCGTGGTTTCAAATCGCCTGCATGGGAGGGTGTCAAAACTCCTTCATAAATTCTCTTTGGTTGACAGGACCCTAATTCCTTAAGTAAGTACAATGCAAGTAGTTTTTGTGGGTGTGTGAACAATTTTCTTGGTTCTGGATGGAAAAGTACACGGGCGATTCTGCGGTTCATGGAAACCGTGTGTTTAAAATGAAAATCACACGCAGCAGACACACATGGTCCTCTTTAAATTAAAAAAAAATTCTTTTTTAAAAATTTTAAATATTTATTTATTTTTGAGAGAGAAAGAGACAGAGCATGAGCATGGGAGGGGCAAAGTGAGAGGGAGGCACAGAATCCGAAGCAGGCTCCAATCTCTGAGCTGTCAGCACAGAGCCTGACGTGGGCCTTGAACCCAAGAACCCTGAGATCATGAGCTGAGTCAAAGTCGGATAATTAACCGCCTGGACCACCCAGGAGCCCCCTAGAAAAGATACATCTGTTGCTTCCTATGTTACTTCTGTTAACTGTGCCATAGACAATGAAACATAAGTGAATGAGCATGGCCGTGTTGCCAGTAAAACTTTATTTACAAAAACAGGGTGCTGGCTATAATTTACGAGATCTTGGTACAAGTTAGGAATCAGCCTTGCTCTCAGCTAGTTCCCTAAATATGACATATGTGAATTCCTCTACTGTGGAGATTCAGATCCTGGCTGCCATAAAGGTATAGACTACTTGAACCAAAAAAATAAAAACAAAAATAAACAAAAATAAGATAAAGTATAACCCGTCCCCTTCTGTTTGGCCTGTGCAGAACACCTACTATGTGCCAGATAGTGGCATTGGTGTGAAGAATACAAACAACTTCACTCGTGGTCTGATGGGATGACATTTAAAAAAATGTTCTTTTCATGTTTGTTTATTTTTGAGAGAGAGAGAGAGAGAGTGTGAGCGGGGCAGGGGCAGAGAGAGAGGGGGACACAGAATCGAAAGCAGGCTCCAGGCTCCGAGCCGTCAGCACAGAGCCCGACGCGGGGCTCGAACTCACGCGAGATCACGTGAGATCTCGCGAGATCATGACCTGAGCCGAAGTCGGACACTTACCTGTCTGAGCCAGCCAGGTGTCCCACACATGGTCCACTTTAAAAGCCATGATTGCCTAATGCATGATGTATGAAGGAGTTCTTCTTTCCTGCCACGATGGATTCAGACTTTCTGTGACTTCCTATTTAATTCCTGAGAAACGCTTACCATGTTGTAAAAATCTCATCATTGATACGTAATACTAGATCCTTGGGAACTAAGGGTTCCGGAAAACATTTGTCATATCTGTCATCCTATCATGCTACTGAGTTGTCCAAAGAGGAAGCTTGTTCGTTACATACAGTATATTAATTACGTGAAATGCAAGATATTTTGAATTCGAAAACACACTCAAGGGTTCACAGAGGGGATGGTGGGCCTACCTTTCAAGACTCCAAAATTCTTCTCCGTGGAGTATGGAAACATAAAACGGCTGAGCGACGTTGAAACGTTTGTTCGATGCGCCCATGCACTGGCTGGGAGGTATGGGAGGGGGGACTTTTGCAGCACAATGATGATGTGAGGATGTCATAGAAAAGTCCGATTTGAAAATAACATGGAGGAGAAAAGGGCCAAGACGTGTGTGTCTGCTGCTGTGTCCTGTGACCTGTCTTCCTACCGTGGGTCCTCATAATGATGGACACTTGTATTCCTCTTTCTCCAGACCCCATGCATCCGATTGTTCCCAACTGTCCTTTGGGATTGGTCCTAAATGTTCCCGTGAGTCCCTGTGGCCTGCTCCCACACGGTGGGCAGTTACACGCACCGTGTCACTAGGACTCCTGTGCTCCCAGAGCCCCTTTAATTCTCCCGCCGGGGTCCATATTACATTAGGTAGCAAGTGCTGTGGTCTTGGGGGTCTAACTCAGTACATTCAGGGTCTGGATGTACGGATTCGGATAGAGCCTATCCGCTTGCTCGTGTGTGTCAGAGTTAATTTCCACGGGAACACACGCAGACACACTTATCTGTGTGTATTCTGTGCAAATTCTACAACTGCTGCTATTTCCACTTGCGTATGCTATATACAAATGCATATGCACTTATGCGATGAGTAAATAATACTTTGATAATAAACTAATAGTTATTAGTTACTAGTAAATAATAGTTATAATTAGGTTTACCAATTGACAGATTACATGTTTGATATAATTTTATCTCACGTATTCGGTTTACCTAAACACAGGTTTGGTAGAATTTTATATTCTGTTTGTCTAAATACACGTTTGATGTACTACCTAGGCTCTCTCTATATTTGATAAATCCAAATCTATACATAAATATAAATATAAAATATACGGACAGCCTTGGTAATACATGATAATGACAGTTAAAATATAATGCAATATAAATGTAATTTTCTGGTATATGCAATTATTTATAAAAATTTATATTCATTTACATGCAAATTATAGTGTGTAATTATAAATGATAGATTATAAATGCATATACAGTTGTATATATGCTATCAATATTCAATGTCATAACAATACATAATTGCACTTATGTACATTTAATGTTTAATCGTGTATAATTATAAGCAAATGATTAAATTTATTTAAATAAACAAATACACGGGGGCACCTGAACCAGTTGGTTAAGCATCTGACTCTTGGTTTCAGCTCAGGTCATCATGTCACAGTTTGTGAGTTCAAGCCCCATGTGCTGCCAGCATGGAGCCTTCTTGGGATTCTTTGTCTCTCTCCCTCTCTCTCTGCCCCTCCCTGGCTCTCTCTCTCTCTTTACCTCTCTCTCTCCCTCAAAATAAATAAGTAAACATTTAAAAACTTAAAAATTAAATAAACAAATACACTCATGTAGATTGATATACTTTATGCAGTTATAAATAAATATTTAAGTATATTCTCCATTCACGTATTACATAGCTGAATACATAACAGATGTAGTTTTTGACAGCATGATCTACAGAATATGGTTTATGGTGCAAGTCAGTAAAGAGAAGGTGGAAAGAGTGACATATATTGTAAGCTGTCACTTTGGGAGGCTGACAGCTCACGGACCATCCAGTCCCGGGACAACGAGGGCTACGGCAAGTATCCAGGAGGAAGGCAGGAAGGCACCGAATGACAGCAAAACCTCGTAAAAAGACCTCGTAAAACGCCATATTCTGCACACAGTACGTCTCAGGTGTCCTCAGTGTCCCCCTGGGCATGTGGTGTTATGACCCCCATCAGACCAACAGTCCCTGAGTTCGGAGACCTTGCGTTTCACCCTCGTCACTGCAACAGGTGACTTTGTCATATTGTATCAGGTAAATATGGACAGAAGCCCAGACTCACAGGTAAGCTCAGCGATACTAACCCCATCAGGTTAGCAATACGATATGATACGATACCCCATCAGGGCTACAGATACTAAGCTATCTTTTTGACCTCGCTCCGTACCCCACACCCACGTCTGTGCCTGGAAACGCACCATGCATCCTTCCCTAGTGGACGGAAATCCTTCCTTATTTACTTCTTGCCTGTTGGCAACATGTCCTTCTGTTGAATTAGCAATGCATTCCTCGTTTCTCTTACAATATCCTACATATAATTTGTCTAGTTTGTTTCCTACACAGACTACACATTCCTCGACGCAAATGATGGCGCTGTGTGGGGTTCTTCACTTAATCAAATTTTTCGGAATGAGGCTGAATGTCTCAAAGCATTTACATTATTTTTTTTTTCAAGGAAAACAAGAACATTTAAAGTATTAATTCGAACGGAGTAGAGTTTTCTTCTACATCGCTGTCGGTGACTATCGTTGCTGTCGGCACCTTATTCACGGTCTGGGATTTCTGTTCTCAATTCCCATTTGTTAACCTACACCCGTTGTCTGAATATCATTCTTTTAATTGGCGTGGGCTTTTTTTTTTTTAATTTAAAAAAGTTTTTTTCATGTTTATTTATTTTTGAGACAGAGAGAGAGAGAGAGAGAGAGAGAGAGAGGGAGAGAACGAGTGGGGGAGGGGCAGAGAGAGATGGAGACACAGAATCTGAAACAGGGTCCAGGCTCGGAGCTGTCAGCACACAGCCCGACGCGGGGCTCGAACCCACGAACTGTGAGATCATGACCTGAGCCGAAGTCGGACGCTCAACCCACTGAGCCACCCAGGCGCCCCTGGCGTGGGCTTCTTGAAATGGAAATCCATAATAACATTTGAAAATTTACTGTTAGGCATGATTTAATTAGTGCACACTCCACATGAAATCCAAAGTACTTAAAAAAAAAAAAAAACTCATGTGTATCTTGCACTGTTCATATCGCTGAGGTCTCAGATAAAGGCGGTGTACCCAAGAAAAATGAAATCAAGAGTCTAATGACAGGAAGCAAGAGGTCACAGGAGAAATGTAGCCAAAACCACAGAATCTAATAATACATAATGAAGCTTTGCTGATTTACTTAGAGGTTGTTGTGTGAACAGAGCCAGATTCATGTGTTAATTGTATACCCCATTTCATTTTGGCTGCAAGCTCGTTTCTGATTAAAATAGCGGGTGCTGTCATTCATGTTTGGACAAATCCTGGCTGCTTCTTAACTCCTTGTTATCACTTAAGCATTCATCTATCAGCATTGAGATAATAAACTGAACCCAGGTGCAACACGTATCTTTTCTCCAAAATCTGACAGATACGTTGTCAACTTGAGGAAGGCCCTTGCAAATAATTTTGAAAGATAAAATTTGTCCAATGGTTTGAAATCCCTGCCATTTTTAACTTTATGGTGCCTAAGTGGGTTTGGTTATTCAAACAGCGACTGTTTCACTTAAAATCCTTAAAACTATTATAAAGGCTTGTCTCACTGGTAAACTTACAACCGTTATCATCTCATCCTTTTACTTAGTGCCAACCGTATAAAGCCTGGTTTCAGTCAGTGAAACGTAACTTCCACTGCAAATAGTGTGAATAATGTGTCTTCCAAGAACTTTGGGGGTTTCTTTCTTGTATCGTTTCTCATAATTCAGAGGCCTCCCCCCCCCCCCAAAATGTTTCAGAGTCCTGCCTTGATAGAATTAAAAGTGTTCTCCCATAGCTTAAATTTGACTTTCTGTCCCAGGGGTTTTTTGCATAGTTATTTATGTCCTTGAGATAAACCTCCCACTTCTTTTTTGAAAAAACTTAAAAATTACCAATTCCTGTGACATGTTAACAGTCATTGTGTGGGATTCCTTTTTTCTTTTTTGAATGTAGCCTTCTTTCCCTTTTCTTATTTCTGCCCCCAGCTTTATTCAGGTACAACCGACAAATAAAACTGCACACATTTAAGGAGGACAACACAAAGATTGTATAGACATACACACTGTAAAATAACCACCCAAGTCAAAGTCAGGGCAGGTAATACATCCCCGATTTCACACAGTTATTTTTGTGTGTGATGAACATACATAAGTTCTACTCTCAGCAAATTTCAGCTACCTGCAGTCCTGTTAATGATACCATGTTCCTTAACGCGTAGAAGCTTCTTCGGGTAATTACAATTTTTAAAACACTGGGAGTTTTTATTGAAGTCATGATAGACTTTATTTTTGAAATGGCCTGCCTGTTCACGTGGAGTCCTCTGCAAGTCCTAGGCAGTGACTGCAGAATTATTTATTAGGACCTATCCTATTCCTCCCACAGTGTGAATCTTGGCTCCGAAGTTGCCTACAGAATGCACACTCGTGCAAACATGATCGTAGTTAACAAAATAGTCCTTTGAAGACTCCACTGTGCTTTCTACTGTGGTCTGTGTGGCTCTCAGAGTCTTGGGAAAAGGCTTTGCAAGAGGGTGACTTTGGATCTATCTGGGTCTGAAACTCAGCACGAATCATGTCTTAGTGTTTATGATAGATCCTTGGAAACATCAGGGAGCATATACAAGGTAATAATCATCTACATATGTATCAGCAATATTGTTTTCACAAGTTTATGAACCATAAACAGTTTGTGCTTCTGACACTAATTTGTTGAAGGCTAGTCTTAGCATGTCTCGGGAGATTTAGGTTTTCTCCTTAAATGTTAGAATCAAATAAATGTCTTCTGGTATGAGGCTAACCGATCCATTTTGAGGTCACGATTCCGGGGACATTAGCTCTCTATTCCAACAAACCAAAGATACCTAATTACAAATTATCCCACTAAAACGTGTTCCAGTATCTATTAGCCCATGTTTGCTTTCAGCTTCACATTTTTTTTTTCCTAATCATTAACTGCTTGTCTGGTTCAAGAGCAAATGAGACTCTGACAAAGTTCATTTGGCCATATACCACAGGTTAGCCCCTTCTGTTAAGTGTTCTCTAAGTGGCTTGTAGAGAAAGCAATTCAACAATTACACTAATAAAAGCTCCCCAACTTGATTATCCTTTCAGCAGAGCACAGTATCGGAGCCTTCCAATGATCAGGATAAAAGAAAGAGCTTGAGAGCCTCTTTGTTTGCTTGTTTTTTTGTGATGTATTATCTCCAGAGAGAACAATCTGTTCCCAGGGTCATCATAGAGAAAAGTCGGCAAAGAACTAATAACAGAATCGTAGGTACCTGGTATTTCAGAGGTTGGTGTTGTTGCTTTCCCCTCACCCACCGAGTCTAATTTTCAGTACCTGCCAGTACTAAAGTCATTGAAAGATACAATTATCCTTAAAGAATGGAAATAAAGAAGGGAATAAACACATGTTGTAAAACTTCTACACTGAAACATGTAAAATTAGCTTCTATAGGTTCTCTCCTTCTCATACTTTTTTTATACCAAAGTGCTCTTTCTTGTTTGATTTCAGCCTTGTGAAAAATCAAAAGTCTCTTAAGTTTTCTATTACATCTCCTTATTACTTTATTTTCATCCTGTAGTAAGTCTAGAAAAATGAAGTTCATGCAAACAAAGTCCACTGTTATCTGAAGGTACGCAGTAAGTATTTGTACGGGCTTTTCTTCTTTTTAAACACAAAAATTAAAACAATTCTAAAGTTTATTTTGCGAGCGAGGGAGAGAGCGAGCACGAGCAGGGGAGGGGCAGCGAGAGAGGGGGCGAGGGAGAATGGCAACCAGGCTCCCAGCCATCGGAATGTGGGCCGACTTTGCTGACTCTTCGAAAACAACACAGTCCTAGGAAAGCAGTGCTTGGATACTGGGTGATGCCAGAGCATTTTCTGCTTAAATGACTGAGTGAATCCTCGTCCACTTAAATTAAACTCTGGATAGTTAGGTAAAACGTTTCTAAAAGTTGTGAGTGACTCTCTGCAGCGTTGTGCAAATTGTGAGGATGGCGGTGAAGAAAAGGAAAAAAGGAAAAAAGGAAAAAGTGTATATGTCTGTGTGTGTATGTATATGGGAAAGAACTGTTATGGAGACGGATAAGAGAGGGACGTATGCTATATCATATGTCATATAATATATACATATATATGGCCATGCAGAATCTATGCATGCAATGTACGCACATAAAATATATCTACCCCTATTTATGTATTTATATAACAAAAAGTGGGTGTGCATACACACACACACACACACACACACATATATATATACAGAAATACATATATACGTATTCCTGCCAAAAACAATGAGAATTACACTGTATATATATATACACATACATATATATGTGTGTGTGTATATAGGTGTACATATATGTACACCCATATACACACACACATATATATGTATGTGTATATATATACATATATGTATGTATATATGTGTATATATGTATGCGTGTATATATACATATATATGTACGTGTATATATGTATATATGTATGTATATATGTGTGTATATATATGTATATATAGCATATACATATATATACACAAGTTTTCATAAGTTTTAGGTACTTGTGAAGAGAAGATTTAATATTTAAGGTTTGTTTTTCTTATACCCACTATTTAAACTTTCCCCAAGGTCATCTTTACTACTCTGCTATTCAGAAGTTGAAAAAACGTGAGTCAGTGAAATCCTGTACAGAAGTGTGGTATTTTCAAGGAGGGGACCATAATCGAGTGGTCTCTATGTAAATATAGGATAGTTGCATGTGTTCCTGTAATTTTAAATAACCTAAACTCCTGGAGTTCCAGAAAAAAGAAACACATCACATGTTGCTAACATTCACCTAAATTATATATTGCAATTGTAATATGAAATTACTAAACTGAGCGATACTGACAAATATCAAGTTCTGGATTAACTTATATATAAAGTGTCCTCAAAAGTAGAGGTGAGACACATACTGGCTTGGTGTTATTGGAGACAGGCAAAGCAGGTATGTATCCCGCATCCTAATGACTATTCAATGGCACCAGCATCTAGTAAAGAAGCATATGAGGAAACATGAAGAATCTATTATAAATTATGAGAATTTGATAACAGAGCTGAAGCTAGGACCTAAGCCACACGTGAAACCTGGTCTCCCAAAGCCTATTTGCAAAGCCGTCACCAAGCGGACAGCACAGGGCAGACTAGTCACGGTCCTTCTCTTCCTCATGAATGAGGACATGTATACAAGTCACATGGGAGGTCCGGTGGGGAGTGGGGTTAACAGCACCAGAAACAAGGAGATGTGGTCAGGAGTTCATGCAACAGCAGATACCAGCTTGTGTCAGACGTAGCCAGGGGCATGAGCACTGGCGATACTCCTGGAAACGTGCGGAGGGAGAGGGAAGAAGGGTCCCCTCACTCACAGCAGGAAGGCAACAGGTAGTCCTGACATATTTTTCTTTAAGGGTCCTGAAACTGTACTAGCAATACTGAGGCAAACTGAACTGAACCGAATTAAAGGGAGTTTCGCGAGTCCTGGACAAGACATGAAAGCAGATAGACAGAAGGAGAATATCAAAGACAGAGTCAGGTGGATTTTGTCGCAAACAGAATCTTTTTTTGGGTTTAGGAGGAAGTGACTATACAGGAAAATGGCGGAACGTTAAAGGTTACAGCAGAAATCTCACGCAAAGACAAAAGCAAGTCCTGCAAAAGGACTCCTCTACAGGTTACACTAGGCCAAGCATGAATAATTAAGTCACGGATCAAAAATTCTAAGAATTACATAAGATAATGTAATAATTATGAATATCATTGAGTCATTTGCCATAGTCAGGAATTATATATACACACATATATACATATATATATATGCATTATATGTTATAGGTATTTATACATATAATTAAAAATTTTAACTGTCTTGGGGTGCCTGTGTCGCTCAGTCGGTTAAGCATCCAACTTCAGCTCAGGTCATGATCTCACAGTTCGTAAGTTCGAGCCCTGTGTTGGGTTCTGTGCTAACAGCTCAGAGCCTGGAGCCTGCTTTGGATTCTGTGTGTGTGTGTGTGTGTGTGTGTGTGTCTCTCTCTCTCTCTCTCTCTCTCTCTCTGCCTCTTCCCTGGTCGCACTCTGTCTCTCAAAAATAAACATTAAAAAAAAATTAACTGTCTTGATTTATCCATCGAAGTATTTTTTCATATATACATATATATTTTAAATGGGCATATATATACATATATGAGTCATTTGCTGTAGTCAGGAAATGCAACCTTTGTGTGTGTGTGTGTGTGTGTGTGTATCATATATCATATATATAGCTCAAAATTTTTGATTGTTTTGTTTATCCAAAGCATTTTTTTTTAATTTTTTTTCAACGTTTTTTATTTATTTTTGGGACAGAGAGAGACAGAGCATGAACGGGGGAGGGGCAGAGAGAGAGGGAGACACAGAATCGGAAACAGGCTCCAGGCTCCGAGCCATCAGCCCAGAGCCCGACGCGAGGCTCGAACTCCCGGACCGCGAGATCGTGGCCTGGCTGAAGTCAGATGCTTAACCGACTGCGCCACCCAGGCACCCCTCCAAAGCATTTTTTAAATGTGTATTCATTTTCAGAGACAGAGAGACAGAAAATCCCAAGCAGGTTCCAGGCTGTCAGCACAGAGCCCAACACGGGGCTTGAACCCACGAACAGTGAGATCATGACCTGAGCTGAAATCAAGAGTCAGATGTTCAAGCGACTGAGCCACCCAGGCGCCTCGTCCATTAACGTATTTTTTATTTTATTTTTAAAAAAAATTTTTTTTGAACGTTTTTTATTTATTTTTGGGACAGAGAGAGACAGAGCATGAAGAGGGGAGGGGCAGAGACAGAGGGAGACACAGAATCGAAAACAGGCTCCAGGCTCCGAGCCATCAGCCCAGAGCCTGACGCGGGGCTCAAACTCACGGACCGCGAGATCATGACCTGGCTGAAGTCGGACGCTCAACCGACTGCGCCACCCAGGCGCCCCTTTTAACGTATTTTTCAAATAAATACTGTTCTGCATGTTTTCCGGTTCGTGAAAAAAGTCACGCGTTTGAAGGCATTGTATTTTTACTTATATTCTGGAAATAAAACCACAATATTGTGTTATAAGCTCCTACCGACATTACTCATTCATCTGAAGTTGTCTTCCCTATTCCAAATTCTTGATTTAAAGTTAATAGATGCATTTATAAAATACCTACAGACCATGCCTTGTTTACAGGCCATTATAACAAATTTTTAAAATACATTTTACAGATAATAATCACTACTATAGCATTAACATGACAAACATAAAAAAAATGACATTTTATTTTTCTAAACACTTTTTTAATGTTTTATTTATTTTTCAGAGAGGGACAGAGACGGCGGCGGGGCAAGCAGAGGAGGGCAGAGAGAGAGGGAAACACAGAATGTGAAGCAGGCTCCAGGCTCTCACCTGTCAGTGCAGAGCCTGATGCAGGGCTTGAACTCATGAACCACGAGATCATGACCTGAGCTGAAGTCAGACACTTAATCAACTGAGCCACCCAGGCACCCTGAAAATATGACATTTTAGATGGACTTTTCCCCTTTCCTTCCTTATTTATTATAAAATATCTTCTTTGCATAAACATAAAACTATATGGCAACTGTAAAGAAAAGAGTGTTCCCGCTCTAATGTTCTCCACCCCCTATAAATGTGGTTGTGTGTCATCTAACTGTAGATACAGGTTGGAAGGATATGGATAGAGACAGAGATCATAATAGGTATCTAAATTAAGATTTCTACAGATGTATATTTGACGATTACAGTTTTACTCAAGTTAAACACACAGAGTCTAGACACACACAAACATTTGTATGGTAAGACATTTATCTAATGATGATTTAAAAAAAATTTTTTTTTAACATTTTATTTATTTTTGAGACAGGGAGAGACAGAGCATGAACAGGGGAGGGTCAGAGAGAGGGAGACACAGAATCTGAAGCAGGCTCCAGGCTCCGAGCTGTCAGCACAGAGCCGGACACGGGGCTCGAACTCCCAAACCATGAGATGATGACCTGACCTGAAGTCAGTCGATCAACAGGCTGAGCCACCCAGGCGCCCCCATGTTCAAGGGTTAATGGTAAGACTGATGAAAGCAAGTTGTGACGCAAGGAGCTAAGCCTTTCTGCAATTGAATGGTACCCTTTAAATCCCATTTTAGAAGGGTGCATTATAGATTCATTAGAAGATTTTTATTACACTTTTTCCAGACACGAAGCGAGACATTTTCTAGAGTGCAAGCACTTTAATCATGAGCACCGGGCACACAGACAAAGGACAAAATTATAGACTGGTTTTCTGCTCTGGATACGCAATGAAGCTTCCAGACTTTAGACGGCGGTACATTTAGAAACGTGGGTCCCAAATGCCGCTACATGTGACGTTCATGCTGTTTCATTTTTAATCCTCTGTAATGCTCTACACCCTGCTCTTTGTGAGTAACTGTCCCTTTGCTGGGTACACAAAATGTGTCAAGTGCCGTAGATGTAAACTGCAACATATTCATAATGAAAGGAAAAGAGGCCCCCACTGGCAGTTCGACACCAGAAGGCAGATAGTCATGAAATTTCTTTCTAAGAGACAAAACACTAAGTATACATTGTTAATATTTATAGGGACGTAAACTCCTATAGATTTCTCAGTTTGATTACCTTCTTATCAGCATGCAAGCAGGGAGAGGATTAAGTCTGAAATGAGAAGGTAAGGCATTTATATTTGCTATACCAAGATGATTTTTCTTTGATTAGACTAATTTCAGGTATAGAAGTTCAGATTAATCAGGGGAAATATGCATGCTTAGTAGTCTCCAATAAAAATCTAAATTTATCCTCACAAAGCAAGAATAATGCATGTGGTTTCCACTACATCAATTATGTACACGTATTCCAATTCTGGACTTGATCAGTACAAATGAGATAATTTATGTTACACATACTCTTTTTTTTTTTTTTTTTTTGCGTCGTATTATGAAAGTCTTATGTGTTGTTTGTCCCCGGCCTGGCTAATTATAAAATGTCGACTGTATTCCACATCCCCAAATGAACTGTCAATGCCCGAGGTTGAGTTGGATTTTGTTTTTTTCTCTTTGGTGCCCTGTATTTTGGGAACCGTGGCAAACAGTGAATATCCTGTGCCTTGATTGGTTTGCCCATCTAAGTAGATCAAGAGGACGGGAAATGGGGATCCAGAGCACATCACTAGGGGAAGCAGGCATGCACGGAGCCAACGGCAAGGCTCAGCAGGCACTCGCAAAGCACCAAGGATAAGGAGGAAGGGCATATGCACACAACCATTCACAAAACACTTCTGCTGACAACGTGAATGCCTCTGTCACGTCATCTCTCCTGGATTCATACACACACGGTGTTTTCAGTTTTGCACAGTGTGCCAGTGCATGACCCAACAATGCAAGTGAGCCCTTGGGGAGCTCCTACTGTAACAGTCACAAACAGGCCATGGTGCAAGTCTTTCCAAAACGGGCTGCACCAAAGCTAGCTTCAGAAAGTACGTCATGGGGAGAGGAAAAGGCGTCGTGTGAAAACTAGCTGGGGAAACACCCCGCCTTAAATATTCCATCCTTGAAGAGCCATGATGCATCCCGGCCAATAAATCTAGAAGCTTCTTGGTAAATTAAACATGTCTGAGAGTCACAGCTTGAGCCGGTGTTTCCCAGACCCATTTCATTACAAATTACTGCATTTTTTCCTACTAATATCTATTAAACATCTGAAAACATTTTTAAGAAACATTGCTTGAATATATTGTAGTTTCCAAACTTGGAGTTTAAGTCAATTATGGTCCAGTGAGATTAAGTCTGGTGGATTTTTATTTTTCCCAATGCAATTTAAACAACATATGTTTGGAGTATTTCTATCAAATGTCATGAAACTTGAAATTATTTTACAACTTCTCAGCACGGAGTCAGTGATATGTGTGCCCTGAAAGTGGTATAGTGTTTATGTGTGAATGAAGACCAATGTTTTTAAATCCTAGATATGTCATTAACGTGATAAAAGGCATATTCTTGTTTAGTTTACAACCTACACTGATTTTAGGCATATATGTGAAAATACACACACACATAGGCACATACATGTGTAACTGTAAGAAATAACCGTCAGCAAATTTCTAAGCTATGTTTTCTTATAGTCCTGTTTTAACATATCACCTTAATTCCTTTTTTACGTCTTGTGCCTTCATGATAAGGGACGATGCATTAAAACAGTAACTGAATTTTCTCTGCTAGACCACAAAAGCTGGAAATTTGGTGCAATTTTTCAGTTCCGGGTAGCTAGTATGGGCTGGACTGTGTGCCCTATGCTGGTACTGACACCCCGAGGACCACAGGATGGAAGTGTATTTGGAGATGGGGTGTTTAAAGCGATAATTAAGGATAAAATGAGGTCAGATGGGTGGGTCTTAATCCAATCAGATCTTATAAGAAGTACACAGGCACAGAGGGAGCCCATGTGAGGACACAGAGAGAAGATGACTTCAAGGACAGAAGCCTCACTCCCACCTGGATCTCAGACCCCAGCCTCCAGGACTGGGGGAGGGAGACATGTCTGTTGTTTAAGGCACCCCGTCTGTGGTGGTTGTAATGGCAGCCCTAGGAAATTCATACAGTGGATAAAGAACCATAAAAGAAGGAATCAAAACTTTAAATCAAGACATAATTACAGTAGGCTTGTGTTAGGGTTCCCTGGGAAAGCCTTTGAACAGAAGTCTTAGATATAGAAACTTTTGCGTGTGTGTGAATTTGAGAGGGGCAGAGAAACAGGGAGAGAGAATCCCAAGCAGGCTCCATTCTGTCAGTGCAGAGCCTGATACGGGGCTCGAACTCATGAACCTTGAGACCGTGATCTGAACCGGTCAAGAGCCACACACGTAAGCAACTGAGCCACCCAGGTGCCCCGCTGCTTTCATTTCAAAAGTGTACGATCATGGGGGGCACCTGGGTGGCTCAGTTGGTCACGTGTGTGACTCCTGATTTCAGCTCAGGTCATGATCTCATGGTTTGTGAGTGCAAGCCCCACCTAGGGCTCTGTGCTGACAACTTGGAGTCTGGTTGGCATATTCTCTCTCTCTCTCTCTCTCTCTCTCTCTCTCTCTTTCTCTCTCTTTCTCTCCCCTCCTCCTCCTCCTCCGTCTCTCCCCAACTCTCTCTCTCTCTCTCTCAAAAATAAATACTTATTTTTTAAAAAAGTCTATGCTCATGAGCGTGTCTGGATGACGTCATACACATTGTAAAACTCCCCTCTGTTTATCACAAAGTATGGATTCACTTTGATAACCCAGAGGGTGGATCCCGTGTCTCCTTTCTGCTTGGAGTTTTTATTCCAGAAGGACGTTCCACTCTTCCATGTAGGAGGGCATGCCCACAACGGTTGACAGGATTTCTGTGCCTAAGATAGCAGAAAGCCTTGACATTTTATCATAAGCCGTTTTCTAACTTTGGAGAGAGAAAAGGAAGAAAGGGTATCACTATACACAAGATATGTGCAAAGCATTCTGGCTGTTATGGTGCCCCTCTTAAAACGCCTTCACTTTCCACTTAAAAATAAATCTTTGGCTCAGTTGGGTAAGCGTCCGACTTCGACTCAGGTCGTGATTTCTCGGTTTGTGGGGTTCGAGCCCCTTGTTGGGCTCTGTGCTGACAGCTCGCAGTCTGGAGCCTGCTTCAGATTCTGTGTCTCCCTTTTTCTCTGCCCCTCCACAGCTCAAGTTCACTCTCTCTCTCTCAAAAATAAGCATTAAAAGTTTTTTTTTAAAATCTTTGAAGAAGAGAAAGGAGGAGCAATCATTAGATTGTCTTCCTGTGTTGTTAAAAGTAAAATAAAATGCCTCAACACAGATGCTTTCCATCCACTGCCACCTGACTAGGATGCTATGCAACCTGAGGCACAGTACAGGTCAACCCTCCTGTTTACAGGAGCTACCTGGCATTTCCAAATGATTACAAATTACCCTGAACAAGCTACCACCCACTTTATATTCCTGCAATCTGCCCCTTTGTGTTTATATTATGTTTGAAATAATTTTTAGGAAACGGCTGAGTGGCTGTTCATGTTAGGTCCGTGTGGGTCACGAACTCATTTTTGAGACATTTACACCGGCAAGAAATTAGCGTTACCAAAAGTGTAGCCAGCACAATGTATAACCAATATTAAGTATCCTTCCTTAAGATCATCAATTTGTAGTTTATTAAGAAATGTAATCACACTGCAGTAAACCACACCGGCGACCAATTAGGTCCACACGTTGATGGAATGCAAGCCCGAGGTATTTGTACGATTTAACGGAGCGTATTTTCGTGGCTCGTCAGTTCGTAAAGTTCATGCGGACATGCACACGTGTCGATAGAGCATTTCGAAAGCGTCAAGAAATAAGTCTGTGCGTTAGTGAAAATGACCGGCCTGTTCGCTGATGTTCCCGTGTGGCGGTTTTAACCATGCGTAGAAATTTGCGAATTTAACCAACTGGTGTCGTTCGTTGAGTGTTTCATCTGAACATTAAATAAAAATAAGCAAGCTATGGTCATGTGCTCTTACTACACAAACCGGAGACAGAGAAGGAACATTGCCAAGTTTAGTGTAGGAATCTCCATTTCCAAACTCAACCTCTAAGCTAGTGGGTTACATCAGCAACGCCTGTGTGAGAAGCAAAATTCTTCATCCTTTTTAAGCATTTCTTCTTCAAGGAATTTTTAGGGAAGTCTGCTTCTAAAGGAAAGGTGGATGGCAATTTATATTATATAAGGGACTCTTTCCACATTCTTGTTATAAAAAATAAGCATTCTTTTTCTTAAGCTCGTTTTTGCTACAAGATTAAGATCTCTGGTGTAACATTAAGTTGATTAAGGTCTAATACTCATTTGAATATTAAAACTTGTTTTCTACCCCAAATTAACATGCTTTTGTACCATAAAGTTACGTGAACCTATTATTCTGTATTTAAGATATTCCAAATGAGGCCAAACAGAGTGGAGACCAGTATTCACAATTTGTATTTGCTCTAAATCTTACATGGTAATTCGTTCTTAAAAAGGTGGGGCATTAAAAGTCTCACAGAGCATCTGTATATATCATGGACTGAATTAGGTTGCTGAAGTTGGGCCCACGCACGTGACCGCTATGCTTCTTTCCGCAAAGACTCTCTGTGTAGAAATCGCAAACACCGTCTGAGGGAGTCGTGGGGATTCCTTCTCCCGGGATTTATGTGTTCAAGCCTTGCAAACTTTTATGTAGGAGTCTCTGATAAGAGTACACGATGAACACAGGCGTTTTCGCTTCCTTTCCAGGAGAACAGTGGTGGTTAATATTCACTGGGGCAATGGCCCTTTATCAACTGTGATCCCAAATGTCTACAGTGAGAATAATTCATCTGCGAAGTGACTGAACACAGTAAGGAACAGGGCGCTCTCTCTGAGATTAGCTTCTGGGCCAGCTCCCCACCCCCGTTTCCTACAGTGCTAGTCCCCTCGGAGCTGAATTCTTACATTAGATTCTGGGCAACCAAGAGTCTATTGAGATCTTACAGTGTCTCTGCCTCTGTCTCTGTCTCTCCATCCGCTCTCTGCGCATTTAATCTCACATCTGGAGAAAAGATGTGATGTTTACGCTGCCTGTTTCATTTCAAAATACTGTAAAAGTAAGTGACTGGCCTTTTTGACTCCTGCAGCACGGATGCTGAGATAATCAGGTGTCAGATCCTGCATGGATTCTGAAATATGACCCCAGGACCTTATTAACGAACACATGCTCACACCCAGCCCGGAAAGACAAGAGTTACCACCACTGACTTCCAGATACGGTGACGTGGAGTTTAGAAAGCTATCACTCTAACCCCCTTTCTCCTAATTAATTTTAAGTTAGACAAGCACATCCGTTTTTAAACCTGAGCTCATTTCCATGCAGATCATATGTATATATATGCAGAATATGCATTATTTCTTTCCACTTCAAATTCTGTGAATTTATAGCACCATGTTTCACTAAGCTAGACTTTTTTCCCTCAAAGATGAGCATGATTCAATTAAAACTCTGCTCCACTCTTCACCAGAATAAGCTTTTGGAAAGCATCCTAAAATCATCCCTACTTCCACTAGGAAGCTAATAAAATACGGATCCAAAACACACACACACACACACACACACACACACACACACACACACACACACATCTAACAAGAAAAATGCTTTAGGAGCAAAAAGTGTTTTTATTACTTTATGATTGGATTTAATTTCTCCCCTTAGAAGTAATAAAGATTATTCTTTTTATTCTTTTTCAAATTTATTTTGCTTTAGAAGAAGCACAGACTTCTGAATTTTCATACCAAGAAAAGATCCTTGGTCAGTTCAAATAATTATACTGCATTTGGAGAGAAAACGATATTTATATGATAATCTCCTACCCTCTAAGTTCAGCACAAGGAAGATTTCATGCTGCTAGCTTCAGGCATCCAATTTTGATTTGGTGAAATAAGCTGTTAAAAGTTACTGTCACTTATTTCCGCGAAAATTTTCTGGTCGTTTCTACAATTTTTTTTTTTTTTATTCCTCTGTGTTTGAACTTTCAACTTAGACTTGATTCTTGTATTCTTGAGGACAGTAATACTTTAAAAGTGCATTTTTGGGGACTCCTGGGAGGCTCAGTACGTTAAGTGTCCACCCTTGGCTTAGTCACGATCTCAAGGTTTGTGGGCTCGAGCCCCATGTGGGGCTCTGCTGACAGCTCGGAGACTGGAACATGCTTCGGATTCTGTGTCTCCCTCCCTCTCTGCCCCTCCCCTGCTCGCATTCTGTCTGTCTCTCTCTCTCAAAAATAATGAAACATTAAAAACAATTAAAAAAATAAAAGTTCATTTTTCCCCCAAATCAAGATGTTGTGAGCAGAAAGCGGGATCTAAATAACGTTATTACTTCTGTCCTTTCAGTGTGACTGAGCCAGCCAGGTGCCCCTATACATCTAATGTTTTAGTCCACAAAAGTGTTGAACATATCCTTAATACCCACAGATGTCACTAAACAAAATAAGGAAAGCCATTCTTTACTCAATGAGGAAGGATAGCATTTTGTTTGGGGCAACTAGACTCAGGTGGCAGGTGGCCATTACATACTGATCCTAAAACACCAAAGAGCAAACTGACCAGATCCAACCTGTCTGCATGCTCCAGTAGGGCTGATATTCAAAACGGAGTATAATGCATGAATCTATTGCATTATCACCCGATCACTGCAGATGTCACTTATAACTTGATGTGTAAACATAACATGCCTGATAATGGCATCATGGCCAAAGAAATTTATTTTGTACCCACTTGTCTTCGAATGCATGGAGAAGTATAGACTGATTTCTTCTGGGAGCATAGAATGAACTCCTTTTAGTACATGTGAGAACCAGAGTCTGGTATTTCATCCACCTTTATCATGGATACTACACGTATAGAAGGAGATAAAATAAAACATATATATACTTTTGGTGCACATTCTAAGAAATATTTTATGATGGCGGGGCAAGAGATATATATTTTTTGTGTTGTCTATTTAACAACGAAAAATGTGTTAACCCAAGTTACTGTGGGTGAACAAGGATTAACAGTTTTTTATTTTAAGAAATTAGTAAATAAAAAAAAATTAGTAAATAATAAAAGAATGTATTGGGAAGGAAATTAAAATCCAAGTATATGCATATAATATATATTATCTTTATCTTATTCATAAGTTATAAATATTTATCATTTATGTTTATATATCACACAATTATACATTATATATGTAATATATAATGTACTATAATGTGTTACATGTTATAATTATGTACTATATGTCATATAAATGTATTAAGTGGCATATATTATACATATTATATATTACACGTGTGGTAGGATATTACATGTTGTATGTATTATATGTTACGTTCTATCTACGTTACGTGTATACAAATGTCATTTTCGAAAAATGTGCTTGTGAGTGTAATGGCATGCAGAGAGGATTTACATCCACACTGCCAACGTTCAATTCAGGGAACTGGAAAAAAAAAAAAAAAGTCAAGGGTAATTATCACTTGACGCTAGATATCTCTCACCTAACTTCACCTGTAATGCATTCCAGATTGAAACGCACCAACCCTCCCCCACTTTTCAGGCACTTACATTAAGCCTCAGTGCACACACTTGAGTGAGCCTGTGCACGCTGCAAGGTGTGCTGCCTAGATACAATTATGCAGTGACTCCCTCACTACCCCCAGCACCCACTCTGCTTCTGGGTATGGGGAGTGCTGTCTAACATCGTGGATGTGGAGGGAGCCAAGTCTTGTGTTTCTTAATTAGATAGAGATTTCTATGTGAACACAAACAATGTTATATGAGGGGTAACCCAGTTAAAATGTGTATTTTATATACATGTATATTATATATTAAAATGTGTATTATATAGATGTATATAATGTATTATATACATTATACACATATAATATACATCATACAGTATAATATAGAATTGTATACCTATATATATACACATATGTGTGTATATATATACGTATATATACATACATTATGTATATATATGTATGTGTGTATATATATATATACGTATATGTATACACACATACACACACACACACGTGTATGTAATAACCCTGATTTCTAGGACATCCCATTATTTGATTCATTTTCAAAAAGTGTGAACAATTTCCCCAAATAAAACTCACACCTGGATTAAGGAAAAAGTAAATTCTAGCATAACGCTGTTTTCTGAGATTTCCCAAGTCAAAAACTTTATAAAAACGTGTTCATCTAATGAGTGAAGGAGTCAAAATGTACAAACTAGCAGTTATAAGATGAAGAAGTCTTGGGGATGCGAGGGACAGCACACCGATTACAGTTAATCACACTGTATTGTACATGACAGTTGCTGTGACAGGGGATCTGAAAAGCCCTCATCACAAGAACAAAAATTCAGTAACTGTGCGCGGACGCATCTTAACTTACTGTGGTGATGGATTCAAAATACACAAAACTACGGATTCATTACTCTGAACATCTGAAACTAACATAATTGTTTGTCAGTTATAGGTCGCTACAAAAATAAAGCTAAGTCACATGGGGTGCCCGGGTGGCTCAGTCGGTTAAGTATCTGACTCCTGATTGTGGCTCAGATCATGATCTCACGGTTCGTGGGTTCAAGCCCTGCATCAGGCTCTATGCTGACAGTACGGAACCCGGTTGGGGTTCTCTCTCTCTCTGCCTCTCCACAGCTCACGCTCTCTCTCTCTCTCTCTCAAAATCAATAAATAAACTTAAAAAAATAAAACTAAATTTTGAAAACTACTTATCTGAGCAACACTAAGTGCATCACTAAATGATATAACATGAATTACAAAGTCCCCTCTCCCTGGAAACTCTTAGAGAGAGACAGAGCACAAGTGAGAGAGGGGCAGAGAGAGAGGGAGACACAATGGAAGCAGGCTCCAGGTTCCGAGCTGTGAGCACAGAGCCCAACGTGGGGCTCAAACTCATGAACCGTGAGATCACGACCTGAGCCGAAGCCAGTCACCCAACTGGCTGAGCCACCCAGATGCCCCTGATATTCATTCTTTATTTAAAGTAACTTTTTGGTGTTACCATTTTTTACTTAATTATATAGCAAGCATTTGCATACACAGAAATCACAGTACATTTCCAAACTATTTTTAAAATGGGAAAAATTAAATTGCTACGTTTTATAAGTAATGTCACTAGGTGTGTGCTTGAATGTATTATGGCTTACTTAATCTGTTTTGTCTTACTAGACTCTGGTCTTGTCCTCAAGCTATTACATTGTGGCGTCGGTGGTTAGTTTTAGAAATAGAACCCTTTCTGGTAACTGAAATCTGACATGTTCTTTCTGTGGGTGAAAAGAGCTAATTTATGTTCACTGTTACCTGCACGTTCTGGCTTTTGTCAAGTCACAGTTTTATCTATTTCAGTGTGGTTTTTTGCTATCTAGGGTACAGGAGCTTTGTTTTACTGATCCATTCGACACTTTTGCAATATACAACCACATACATGGAAGCCAAGCATGCAAACACACAGACAGACACAGAGACACACGCACACACATACCTGCCAATTTACATAATAGGAAAGACACTAAAGGAAGACATTTGGGGCTCAAATCACATATTCAGCTCAGCCTATGCTGGTCACTTTTAGATGAAATCAGTCTACAAGGTTATCCGTGTAATGGGAATAAATTTAGTGACTATTCACAAGGGTGTTGGGAAAAAAAAATGATCTTTGCATTTCACAGCACATGATTATCACTCAAAAACGTTAACTACTCCATCATGATGATCACGACGTAATCTTTAAATTACGTACTTACACCTGTATTTCTCGACTTCTTTATCCCATACTTGTAAGCTTTTCACCGTAAACATGTGGCCACAAACACATTATCTTCCCACCTCTCGGAATGTCCCCTTCCCACTGGTATTTTGAGACTGTGGGAGAAAGATAGCAGTTACACTCAATGCCTATCTGTAATTATTTTAATCCTATTCCAAATAGGATGCAATCTCTTGGCTCTTGAACACAACATCTCCCTCACTACTTAAACTGTCCGTCGTTCCGTCTGCCTGCCTGCATTGTCCAAAGTAGCTGGTGCATTTTATTTTACAGTGACTCTAGTAGACTTGGGGACACAACACTGTCTTTGATGACGTGTGCTGTTAAGTCAGATACCTCTCTAGAAGCTGCGTAAGGTGAACACGCATGCCTGGAAGCCCTACCCCTGAGGCACAGACACCAATGGCACAAGAAGACCCACATGAAAATCTAGAGGAAGATTCAAAGAATAAAAAGGTTCAGAGGACTGTGTCCGACAGATGACTCTGTCATCATTTCACCCCAAGCATGAGCCATGCGCCAATTTGTGAAGTATGTATGAACATAACACCAATGAAGCTGTCCCGGGCCAGGTGAGTGTCCCAGCAAGGACTGTGACATCCATGCACGTGCACATTAGGCACCAGACAAGGACACTCAGGAGAGTATCAACCCCCTGGCAGCTGAGCTGAGCAAAGACGGATATTCTTGACCCGCAGTTTTCTTATTTGCTTGCGGCTGAAGGGGTGGAAAGTCACCTCTATGTGTTTTTCCATACGTGTGCTTCCTTCGTATGGGATTAGGACTCAACCGTCCAAGCCTATGACTCCCGTCACTATTTTCCCCTCACAACACCTAATCCCCCAAACCTGTTCTGTTATGTTCCACCGTTTTCCTCGTGGGTAGTCCTGAGGGATGTCAATGTTTGCTCCTCTGGTTCCTGGGAAGCAGGTTTTAAAAATGAGATGTGTGGGGCGCCTGGGTGGATCAGTAGGTTGAGCGTCTGACTCTTGATTTTGGCTCAGGTCATGATCTCATGGCTTGTAGGATCGAGCCGTGCGTCAGGCTCTGTGGTGACGGCACACAGTCTGCTTGGGATTATCTCCCTCTCTCTCAGAATAAATAAATAAATAAATAAAATCTTTAAAAAACAAGATATGTTTCCTTTTATTTGCAGATTTCGGATTTTTACTTACTGTCTTGTCATACAAAAATATCTGCTTACTGACATATGGGTGGGGAAATGAGGTAGTTCACATTTGTAATTTTCATTAGCTGCTGACTTGGCAAATATATAACTGCCTGATGGATGGTGAATGTTTGTATATTCTTTGGAGGTCCCACACAGCACTGCATTTTGTATGGTGCTAGGAGGAGCATTTGCTGTGTGTGGTTGTTACCCACCCTGCCATCTTGCTAACTGTGGATCAAAGAGAGTACTTAGTGATTTCCTACTATTCTCTCTCTCCCTCCTTCTCTTTCTATCTTTACTGCCATTTTTGTCTGTGCCTCTCTCATATTCCCCAAATAAAAATTCCACTATGCGTTGTTCCCTTCCCTATTTTATTCCCATATACATTTTCCTCAAAGTTGCCTACTAGTTTACATATTAGCTAGCATAATAAGTATGATATCTATTCAACAGACCAATAGGGTTATGCTTCTCCCAACAATCTGCTTAAGATCCTTGACTCAAGCATGGAACCCCTGTCGAGTTAGCCAGTATCTTTTGACCAGCACAGAAAGCTAGTTTTGGGTCCCAGTTTCTAAAAGCAGGTAACCCTCCCTTCTACCCTCGCCAGTTCAGATTATTTTCCTCATCACTTGCCTTCCTGGGAAGTGAAAGGCAAAAGTCCACGCTTCATGTGATTTGCCTTTTTGAGGGTCAATGCTGAATGCTCAAACAAAGGCATAATCACAGGTGGGGGGGAAACAAACACTGAACACGTTATTATCTATCTGTTAGCTGCCATGATTTTTGTTTGGCATGTCCTATAAGGATGTCTTGCATGTTTATGGCTGTAAGTGTGAGCACGCTGATTATTTTCAGATTTGCACACTCAACCTTTCTTCCATTAAGAAGGAAGACTGAGTCTCTCCAGTGGAGGGGGAGGAATGACTTCATTTCCTACAACATGGCCAACCTGGATCGACAACCTGTGGGCATTTCAATCTGCAATATATCAACTCACTTCTTCTGCCTGGGTAGCTCAAACATGAGTTAGTGTGGTCATTCACCATCGAGGTAAGATATTGAATACGGACATTCTGCTGCACAAAACACCCTGAACTAGCCACTTTTACGTGTCTCCTTCTCAAACACATCTTTCTCTTAATTAAAAAAAAAGTCTGTAGATCTAGATATATCACCACCTACCTATGTTCTCACCAACTTCCTCCTGAGTTTCATGATCCCACCAGTTTAAGCTATTAAAATATATGTATATATTTCCTCTCAAATTATAGCCAACGTCTTCCTATTTTTGTTCATCATTGTGACTGTAACTCACTCCATGCAGAAAATCTGATATGTTTTTTCCATAATTTGGGTAAACTTCCTTCTGGTTCAAACACAAACCCACCAGAATACTTTGCAACCTAAATGGGAATGTTAGTTAGCAAACAATTCTTAGATAAACCATTTAAAGGGAAGTCATGTATTCACACATATCTTCTCAACAAGCAGGTAAGACAATGTTCATGGTTTCCACACTTGTAATTGACAAAATGGTTCGTACAAAGATGGGCGTTGTTTCCACCTTCTTCTGCGACCCATTACTACTGGCTTTTCCCTCAGTCATCGACTCATGGGGTCATCAGTCTTTACTGTGGCATGGACCTCCTCCCCGAAAGATGTGATTCATCAATTTTGGCTGAGCTGAAAATCTGCACACACACATGTCCAGTGGACAATGATTCTGTGGTTGGGCGGTCTGGCCCTGAAAGGAACAGACTTTAAGGATGTTTGGGAAGTGTTTTGAGGCTGATTCTTGCTAACGAGGTCAAAAGGATGACAATATTGGTGCTCCAGGGGAAGGTTCTCAAAAGCCAACAGTGCAGGAGGCTCCTGAAATCAGATTAATATCCCAACCTCATTCTGTGGGTGGCTCCATTGTCTTTCAACAGCCACCCCATGCTTGCTTGACGGACTTATGAAAAATAAGGCCCATGGTTTCAGGGTTAGGCATTATCCTCAGGTAAATAATTTGGACTCACTAGGACTGGACATGGCATTCTCCACTGTGTCTGCAATAGTGCCCCATCTTGAGCCTTTACTTCTGGACCGAGCACAGGGTTGATGAGATGTTCACCTAATGGAAAGTACAGTTCATTGAACGTCTTCCTTCAGAAAAGAAGGGGTTTTCCGGCTCTAAAACAGACACTTTGCCAGGACATAGCATTTGCCTTTCCTCGTGCCTGTTCTTACGATCGCAATCCATCTGGCCTTCCCCTCCATCTTGCTATCCCGTACAAAAGAGCTGTGATGAAAGAAAGCGTTTTCTGGTGAGGTAAGACAACATCTTGATGCCCTGATGAAATTCTCAAGTCTTCTATCATTAGCATATCACTGAAGAAGAAGAGGTGGTCTCACGGAACCGCGGAATAGTCTTGTGACGACTGCAAGATGGAGCCATTAGGCGAACGATAGCTTTCCAGGCTGTGCCACTTTTAAATAGAATTCTACATAAGCTCTGAACGTTGCTGTTCCCACATAAAGCACACAGGCGTATAAAGAGTGAGCGAGTAGGAGGCCAGATCCACCATGTACATCTTGTAAACCACATGCCGACTCTTCCTCCTGATCTGAGCTTTCTGGGTTCTGCATGTTTAGAAACATCATCACGTGAACTAGAAATGCCTTACCATGGGATACTTTAGAGCCATAAGGATGTACGAGTTTATTCATTTGACTAAAACAATGAAAAACTGACTTAAATGGATGTATCTAAAATCCCTCTATGTTTCATTTCCCTAAACCAATATAGCCTTAGCACCTCCTCTTAGCCCTACTCTCTAATTTTTTCTCTACACTTTTCTTCGACTAGTGCTAATGTTCTCTCTTTTTAACAGGCACATTTAATGCATCTGTGTCAGTTCTCAGACAACCTTTTGAGACCACATATAAACACAGCAAAACCTTGGTTTGCAAACATAATTCGTTCCAGAAGCATGCTTGTAATCGAAAGCACTCGTATATCAAAGGGAATTTCAAGAACCATTGGCTCAGTAGCGATCATGTGACATTTGGCAAGTCATGTACGACTCGTATCAGAGCACATCACTCGTTTATCAAGTTAAAATTTATTGCAAATGTTTGCTCATCTTCCAGAATACTCACAAAACAAGTTACTTGCAATCCAAGGTTTTACTGTATTATCTTTGTGATATGCCATTTTAAAACCCACAGACCTACAACTGACGAATGGATAAAGAAATTGTGGTTTATATACACAATGGAGTACTACGTGGCCATGAGAAAGAATGAAATACGGCCTTTTGTAGCAACGTGGATGGAACTGGAGAGTGTTATACTAAGTGAAATAAGTCAGGCAGAGAAAGGCAGATACCATATGTTTTCACTCTTAAGTGAATCCTGAGAAACTTGACAGAAGACCATGGGGTAGGAGAAGGGGAATAAAAAAAGTTAGAGAGGGAGGGAGCCAAATCATAAGAGACTCTTAAAAACTGAGAATAGGGGCGCCTGGGTGGCGCAGTCAGTTAAGCGTCCGACTTCAGCCAGGTCACGATCTCGCGGTCCGGGAGTTCGAGCCCCGCATCAGGCTCTGGGCTGATGGCTCAGAGCCTGGAGCCTGTTTCCGATTCTGTGTCTCCCTCTCTCTCTGCCCCTCCCCCGTTCATGCTCTGTCTCTCTCTGTCCCAAAAATAAATAAACGTTGAAAAAAAAATTAAAAAAAAAAACAAAACAAAAAACTGAGAATAAACGGAGGTGGATTGGGGGGGGAGGGAGGGGAAAGTGGGTGATGGGCACTGAGGAGGGCACCTGTTAGGATGAGCACTGGGTGTTGTATGGAAACCAATTTGACAATAAATTTCATATTAAAAAAAAATAAAATAAAATAAAACCCACAGACCATTAAAAAAAGGAATCATGATGAATTAAAACTGAGTGAAATGATAACGGAAATAGGCATGTGTATGGAGAGGCGGATATGTAAATGATCATAGCAGCAATATTCACAATATCCCCAATCCTGGAAAAACTTGAATGTCCATCTACAAGAAAGTACAAATAAATGCTTGACACATTCATGCAACTGAAAGCAAACAATGCACATGAATGATAATTAGAATGCACTAAAAAGTACATATAAGGACACAGATGATTCTCCAAACCATCAAACACATGTGTGACCTTCCACATCTGTGGAAGATCAAAAGTAAGGTTACTAAGGGGGCAGTAACTGAAGTGGGGAAAGGTAGGGTTTCTCAGATGGTGATAACGCTGTGTTTCTTGACGTGGATTGATTTAGTTTCATAGTCTGGGTGCTTTTGGTTTGTGAAAAATTCATTACCTGGCACACTGCTTGGGATTGATAAACTTGTCTGTACTTGTGCAACACGTCACTTAAAAAGTTTTAAAGAATGTGCATGAAAAAGATGTATGGGGGTGCCTGGGTGGCTCAGTTGACTGAGTGTCCGACTCTTGATTTTAGCTCAGGTCATGGTCCTGGAACTTGGGGACCAAGCCCCCCCATGTCTGGCTCTGTACTGAGGATGGAGCTTGCTTGGGATGTTCTCTCTCTCTCTCTCTCTGTCTCTCTCTCCCTCCCTCCCTCTGCCTGTCTCCCTTGCTCATGCACACTCTCTCTAAAATAAATAAATAGATAAATAAATAAACAAACAAACAAACAAACAAGTAGATAGATAGATAGATGATGGATGGATGGATGGATAGATGGATTAGGTAGGTAGGTAGGTAGATAGATAGATAGATAGATAGATAGATAGATAGATGGATGGATAGAAACAGGGATGGATGGATGGATGGATGGATGGATGGATGGATGGATAGATAGATAGATAGATAGATAGATAGATAGATAGATAGATGGATGGATGGAAACAGGGATGGATGGATGGATAGATAGATAGATAGATAGATAGATAGATGGATAGAAACAGGGATAGATAGATAGATAGATAGATAGATAGATAGATAGATAGATGGATGGATGATGGATGGATTAGGTAGGTAGGTAGGTAGATAGGTAGGTAGGTAGGTAGGTAGATAGTTACAGCAATAGATAGATAGATAGATAGATAGATAGATAGACAGACAGACAGACAGATAGACAGATAGATGGATGATGGATGGATTTTACAGCGATAGATAGATAGATGATAGATAGATAGATAGATAGGCAGACAAAATGAAATATACGAAGGTCACAATGTGCAAGCTCTCAGTAGCCTACTTAGAGGAACCATCCTAGACAGGTACTTCCTGCAAGGTACTGACTGTGTTCTCTGAGACGACAGATGCTACTTCCATGGCATGGAGACTCCCTGAGCACTTCATGAGGGGTGGAGTGAGGCTTCTATCATGCGGGCTGTGGATGCACCTTTCCCAGCTTCTGCACCCCCCCCCCCCCCGGGGGCTGAGTCTAGATTTCGTACCTGGGACCAGGATTGTGGCTGTACCCTAACTACTTGGGAACTCCATGCAAAGCTGGACGATGGTAGATAGCTATGTGATCTCTCATGGGGCCCCACACTCAACTGCCATCCTGTGTGCAGCACTCGTGATCCCTGTCCCCGTGCAAGTGCAAACAGCAGCCTGTAGGGCCTCTGAAGATTCCCAACCAGATCCTGCTGACGTGGGCTTCCTCCTCCTCACCACGTGTGCATGGCCACAGTCCTCCTGCTCAGCAGGGAGGATTTCCTTGTTGGGTTAGTGTCTCCGTGACACCTTCAGGCATCCTCTCGTAACGCTCCTCCTGGTATTTTATTTCCGTAAGCCAGAGAACAGGATCCGAGAGTGAAATCACGGTGCCCTCCTGATGGAGGTTCATAGTCTGAGTTGTGTTCCTGATGCATGTTTTTACACCTCTCCAGCTTGTGCTGTCCTCATTACCAGCAAACCTAGTTATTTTATTAATGCCGATGGACACCACGGTCATGGCACCTCATTTATTTCTTCCCGTTGGAAGCTGACAATGTTGTGTCAAATCACAGCCAAGTGGTAGTTCACTGCAGGGAAAGTTGTATTTATTATTAATTAAATGTAAATGGGAAAATCAGCTCATGATAAATGGAAAAAGAAGGGGAGAAATGAAAAAAGAAAGATTTTCCACACATATATTGAGAACACCATTTTCCCCATTCAAATATTTTACAGTGTGTATGTTTGGACTTTGGATTTGTATTCAACAAATGATGATATTCAAGATTTGCTGATTTGGGCAATTACCTAATTTGCTATTAACTGATCAATTTGAACTCCTTTTATGTATTTATGTTTTTTTTAAATTTTTATTTATTTATCTTGAGAGAGAGAGAAAGAGCATGTGGGGCAGTGAGAAAGGGAGAGAGAAAGAGAACCCCAAGCAGGCTCTGTCCAGCGTAGAGCCTGATGCAGGGGTTCTAACTCACGAACCATGAGATCAAGACCTGAGCTGGAATCAAGAGTCGGATGCCTAACAACTGAGCCACCCAGGTGCCCCATATATATTTATGTTTTACGAAGACGTTGATTTTCATGACAAACTTGCTCCTAACAAGCATGCTGACCATGACATAAAGGATGTTACTGTAAGGGATGTCACATGTATATATATGAATCTATATATATACGAACAATGTCCTCGATCTGTGGTATCTGGAAAGAAACGTGATTAACTTTTGTGAGAGACAGAACAGGCAAATCCTGAACAAATCAATTGAAATTCACTGCATCTTGTTTTCCCCAATCACGAATATATCAGAGCAAGGGAGGTGTGCTGAGTAAGTTAAGCACCAAGTATCAGCATCCTGTTATTAAGATATTAAGAGAGCCTTTTCTTTTCTTACACACACACACACACACACCAACCTGCATTTCAGAAAACAGGTGCTTTGTAAAACGAGTATCATGGATGACTTCCAGTCCATCGTTTAAACGTTGAGTGCAAGCAAGAAGACAGGAATGGTAAAGCTTAATGGGAGGGGTTTTGGGAGGAAAACATTTATTCCTCTCTGCAAAGGGCATTATGCGTTTCCTTGGAAACATTAATGCACATAAGCAACTACACGAGGGAGGCAAACCTTGTTTTAATCATTTTAATTTCTACTGTTTTTTTTTTTCTTCCCAAAAGTCTCCTCATTCACTCCAGTGTTGCCAGGATGGAACACTTGTGGTGTCCCAATTTATATCTCGGTTGCCAAGCCTCAGTGAGACTGCTTTTACCTACAGCTTTCCCATCTCGGGACATTATGCACAGCTCAGTATGACAGAACAACAGAAATTCAAGTCTTAAAAAATGAACTCTACCCTTATCTAAATATGTGCAAAATGGGATTTTAGAAAAATCTGGAAATAGTTTATCCAGAAGTCAATGTAATTGAAGTTTCTTTTATTTTTAAAAAAGTTTTTTTAATGTTTATTGATTTTTGAGAATGAGACAGAGAGACAGAGCATGAGCAGGGGAGGCGCAGAGAGAGAGGGAGACACAGAATCCCAAGCAGGCTCCAGGCTCTGAGCTGTCAGCACAGAGCCTGACGTGGGGCTCGAACTCATGGACCATGAGATCATGACCTGAGCCGAAGTCAGACGCTCAACTGACTGAGCCACCCAGGCGCCCCAATGTAGTTGAAGTTTCTTTACTGTCCTTGAGCACATCTGGTTTAGTAGAACGTCACATGGTCACATGGCTAGTTCTCTCAGTTAGTGTATTTACAGCTCATGCCATTCAAGGACTCTGTTTTCTACCATATTAACGTTTCTATGCCACTTTTGAGCAGATGAGTAGGAGTCAGTGAAACTGAAGCATCTACTGTGGTTTCACATAACAGTGACCATCTTGAGGTTTTGGTAGAAATAGCATGAATCTAACCTGTGTGGTTTTTCCTGGATTCATTTGTCTACCGTTCATTTCTCACAGTGAACCAATATCAAGTTGGTATTCTGTTCTTAATGCTGTGGTGGGTACTTGGGCTACATCAGAGAACCAAACTGTCAAAGACATCTAATCCTGAAGACCTTACATTCATGGGAATACGGACAGAGGAAATAAAAAATAAATAGGGGCACCTGGCTGGCTCAGTCGGTTGAGCGTCCAACTTCAGGTCAGGTCATGAGCCTGAAGTGTGTGAGTTCAAGCCCCACGTCCGGCTCTGGGCTGACAGCTCAGAGCCTGGACCCTGCTTTGGATCCTCTATCTCCCTCTCTCTGCCCTTTCCCCACATGCATTTTCACAAAAATAAATAAATACTAAAATTAATAAATGAATAAACCACGCACCAGGTGACAAAATCATTAACTGCTATGGTAATCATCATCATCATCTGGTCTACCCTTGGATTCCATAACCATAAATTATCACATTTTTTCATAATTACATTTTTAACATAAGGACAGTTGGTGAAGTCTAACATAAAATGTTCAAAGGTTATCAATACTTATTTGATTTTTTTTAGTGTTTACTTATTTATTTTGAGAGAGAGTATGAATTTGGAAGAGGCAGAGAGAGAGGGAGAGAGAGGGAGAGAGCAGGAGAGCGGCAAAGAGGGAGAGCAAGAATCCCAAGCAGGCTCTGGGCTGCCAGTGTAGAGCCCAACACGGCCTCGGTCCCATGAACCATTAGATCATGACCTGAACTGAAATCCAGAGTCAGACGCTTAATGACTGAGCCACCTACGTGCTTTCAAACTCCAAAACGTTTCCTGATAAATTACACACTTGGTGTGAAAACTATTAGAACCAGTAAGTCTTATATTAAACATTTTTTAAATGGAATTCAATTGAACGTCCATAATAAACTAATTAGTGATAAATTAGATTGGCAAATGGCTTGCTCATTAATCAGAATTAATACGGACTCAGGAAGAAGCAGGGCTGTCGTCTAAATGCTGCTATCCCATCAACATTCATGTTAAATCCCCAAGCCAAGGGGGATGGTATTAGGAGGTGGGGCCTTGGGGAGGCAATTAGATTGTGAGGTGGAGCCTCATGGGCGGGAGACCCCCAGGGAGACCCCTCGTGCCTTCTACCGCATGAGGACACAGGGAAGTGGGTCATGTCTGAACCGCAAGACAGCCTGCCCCAGCCACGGAATCTGCCGATGCTGCGACCCCGGCCTCCAAGGGGGTGAGAAACGAAGGTGTGTTGTGTACAAGCCCCCCAGTCTACGGTGGTTTTGTTACAGCAGCCTGAACAGACTGAGACAAACACCACTGTTAAAACTTGTAGTTCACACTTCAATCGTTAGAGAAAAGTGAAATGTACGAGCTGCCGAAGGAAATGTCAGGGGTCTCTGAGAGCACGCTTTCAAGCTTCAGTGACACAGAATCCCCTCAGAGCCCATTTCAAAAGCACGTTCCCAGGCCACATTCCAGATGGTCTGCAGGGCTGGGAGACAGTGTATATAATCTGGGAGGGATAAGAAAGTCGAGAGTGGACCCTTTCCAGCATCATACTCTGTCCTTCAACTACAGGTCTCACCGGGATCACTACATGCCAAGCATCCCTGTTTTCAAGCAGAGATTTGACCTTTCATTGGACACCCCCCAAATTTAGACCCAGGGGATTCCACAGGGGATCCCCTGTCCCCTGCTCCCACTGTGTGCACTGACCGAATCCTGTCCCTTTTGCTCAATCTCACGTGTTTCAAGTCTGATGCAGACTTGAGCGTGCGATTCTGGTTGGGTCGTCGGCATGAATTCTGGGAGATCTGGGGGAAGCTGAGAACATGACGGCTTTCTTTGCACCCCACGGCTGAGCTCCAAGGATATAATCCTGCAGGTGGCCATGCCACCACATGCACTGAGGAGCAGCAGCTGGCAAAGAAAAGGAAAGCCGACATAAGAGAGGAAGTGCAGAAAGGCTGACATGAATAAGAGACAAGAATGTTCTAAGCAGCAATTGGGAGCCGCTGGATGGGGCCACACCTGCGTCCCGCGAATTTATACTTCTCAGTTTGGGGAAGATACCCTCTCTCTTTCGTGCTCTCTGTCTCTGTCATTTGGCTGAAAGAAAAACCATCCCAACCAAGCCTGATTCTGCCACGAACGAAGCCATTCCTACAAGCTGTTGGGGACAATTCACCGAATACTTAACTCCTTGGTACCAGACGGTCCTTGGCCACATAATGCCCACAGAAGGAAGGCGTCACCTGTGCCCGTCATCCGTCTGAAGACAGAGGTAGCAGGTAACCAAATCTCCCACCGTGTGATCAAATGGTGCTCCGATGAAGAAAAACATGTTATATTAGCAAGGAAGTAGCAGTGATGCACTCTGCTTCAAGGAAGCATAATTAATTACATTTCTCCATTTCCATGACAACATGGAGAAATTACCTAGGATGATACAGAGTCCCTGAAATAATATTAATTCCTTTGTAATAGTATTTTGGAAGGGAAGGAAGAATTTTTAGTTGTTTTAAAGGTAAAGCTCACAAAAACAGTACCATTACAGATATTATATATTCCATATGCATGTAACTATGTGCACATATATATGCATACATATATATATATATATATATATATATATATATATATATATATTCTATAATCCACATTTGGGGACCATCTATTTTCTTTCAAGTGACACACAGGAGCTTCATGGAACAGGGGATAGAAGGTCCCCACATAACGAGACATAAAAATGAGAATCCTCCGGGATTTAACTTTTGTTTTTTGCATCACACAGGACACCTTCCACCTCTGATTTACCATAGAGACAGGCAGTTGTACTTAAATGGTACCAGCTTGCAGAATAATACAACAGCTACTTCCTTCCCTCCTTCCTTCTTCCTCCCTCCCTCCCTCCCTTCCTTCCTTCCTCCCTCCCTTCCTTCTGTTCTGAGACTGAGCTCACTGAATCCAGATTCTGTCTAGCAGCTGACACAGGAAGCTATGACATTACGTCAAACTATATGGTTTGGAGAAATGAAAACAGCCAGTCTGGGAGGGATACACAGAACGAGACAGAGAAATGCAGAAAATTCTGGGTGTAACTTGATGACAAAATCCCACGCGAAGAACGAAAATCGCGGTGTGTAATGTTTCGTCTTGCCATGTGTTTCTGGTCTGCTACATTTTAATTTCATGTGTTAGTGGACTGTACTTTCTGTTATCAAAACAGATGTAGGCTCTGCCTTACCAGCATTTCACGAAAATCAATGTAAGGAACAATTTGCCTGCGTTGTTCTGGCTGCTTTAAATATGTTAATTCATTTAATTCTTGCAAATTTTTGCCACATTGTTATTATACTTTCACAGAGAGGAGACTGGCCCCGGCGAGAGGGACTAAATTATCCAAAATCCTACCTAAGTGACAGCGCTTTTAAATCAGAGATGGGAATCCAGAGCCCATGATCTATTACTAAAACATGTAAGTTTTAGTACAGATATTAAAAACAAATTTGTATGTATATATACCTACATGTATGTTCATATGCAAAGACGTGACAGATGCATGTTGGATGATCAGTGGTTACAGATTTTTAAAATACTGGAACTCACTTAAAATTATTGACGCCAAGCCCAAACCTTTTCTTTATGTTAGGGTTATAACTCTTGATTGTTACCACATTAGAAATTTTTAAGAGTGAAAAAAAAATAGATTTTTCTTAACTCATGTGCATACAATAATCAAAACCCATTACATTGTATCACTTACACTGTTATGAAAACAGCATTTTCTAAAATAAAATGTAGTAGCAACATTCATGTCCTATTTCACTTTGTAAATCTCCTTAATGTTTGTCTTAATAGAAGACAGTTGGACGCTGATGTCTGTTTCTGCGTTCAATCTGTTGCAATATCACATGCCACATGGTTTCTGGAAAACTCGAGTGACAGAAGGAGATTACAAAAGGCAAATAACGTCTTTCAGCAATTATGAAAACAGAAGTGAACACACGGGCATACTATCTGGGGTGACCCTGGGCTTCCCAGAGCAAACAATTCACTTTGAGAATTACTGGGTGATGGATCCATCAGTCTCTCTATCTCTCTATCATCTACAAATATGTCTTTCAAAGGGATAATACAGAAGACCCAAGGTAAACAAGTAGGCATAAACCTGCCTTTTGTCACTAGAGTACATTCTCAGAATTCCGTCCTTGCCTTTGTATTTCTCTCCTAATCAGGAAATTTTTGCAGAAAGTACTGTGGAAATGCTCCTCAATTATCTTGACACTATGTTGGACTTTTCTCTGAGCATCGCACCTACTTAAAATGTCACGGATTGTCTCTTTAGTGTAGACATGGGACAGGAACAGTTTGGTTTGCACATGAACCAGTTTACTTCGGAACCCAGGGGAATACGAGCATGGTGAATATGTTGCGATCTGTTCTCCTCAAAGAATGCAATTTGAATTTCTTCTTTTATTTATGTATTCATGCTTTTGCCCGTAACTGTCCCGGCCACTGGATTTTTCTTACAAATTTGTGGGAATTTCTCAAATGTCTAGGTGATATTTTCTTGGTTGTAAGATTTGACAGGGTAAAAATGTTCCATCCATTCAACTTAAAAAAAATTGTTATGTATATTTATCCTGTATTTTGATGGAAAAAATATCTGTCAAATTTCTTATCCTATACTTGATATTTTTAAAAAAGACATGTCCCTACAACCCTAAACCACTCAGATGTTTTCCTGTATTTTCTTGTGTTAATTTGTCACCTTTACTCTTCACATGTAGACTTCTCTATCTAGAATCCAACTTGGTCTCTGGATATAGGGTAAGGTGCACTATTATTTCTTACACAGAGGGAGCTAGTTTTCCACATACTAACTAAATGGCCAGACTTTCTGCAGTAAGTCATGATGCCAACCGGACTCCATATCAGTTTCTATATAGTCAAAGTTCTAGAATTTTCTGTGCTGCTCTCTTAGTCTATTTCCAGTCTCTGAACCATCAACAAAGTGTTTTCAATATCATACATGCTTCATAAAATATTTGTCTGATAAGACAGCTCTATTTGTTATTATTTCTTAGTGTTATCTTAGCTATTTTCTATTATGTATATAAACTTCAGAATATGTTAATGGAGTTTCTAAAAGAAACAGTGGGAATTTTGATTAGTGTTGCGTTGATAGTATGCAGAATTCATATTAACATATTAGTCACGCTTTTCAAGGTTCACATGATATCTCTCTTGATTATTTTCCTTTGTTAACTTTGTATATTCTTAGATATTTCCTAGATTTTTTTATACTTTTAAATTAATGTCATAATAAATGTTATTTGCATTATACTTAGGAATTCATTACTATGGGAAAACACTACTGAATTTTTAAAGATAATCTCATAAATTAATCTTTTACCTAATCATCTTGCTGGGTTCTCTTGCTCAATCTGATTCCTAAGTTTATATACACAAGTTTTTTCTCATACAGATGATGATTCTGTAAGTAAAGGCAAGTTTAACTGTTCCCTTCCAATCTTTAGTCAGCGAATTTATTTTTCTTCATCGTATTTATCAGGATTGGTAATATAACATGCAGTAATGATTTTATGCCACGTGTGTATCATGACCTATGAACACATATAAACTATGTATTATGGACTAGATATAGAAAGTCCCCACACAGAGAATACCCTTAACATCAAAGCCGTACCCCTGGGCATTTATGCCTACATAGAGCCAAGCAGGTCCAAACAGAATTGTAGGTAATCACATTTGTGTCCGCCTTGATAATCAAAAGAGGAATCTCAGGAGCCATTAAGACAATAACAGATTTATACAACTACATAAGAGTTCATTTAAAATTTTCTCTGTGGCTGGAGCACCTGGGTGGCTCAGTTGGTTGATCATCTGCTTCTTGATTTTGGCTCGGGTCGTGACCTCACGATTCATGAGATCGGGCTCTGTGCTGAGAGTGGACCCTGCTTAAGATAGATTCTCTCTCTCTCTCTCTCTCTCTTCCCCTCCCCAGCTTGTGCACTCTGTCTCTCAAAATAAACATACATACATACAAATGTCTCTGTGGCAAAAGACCCCAAATCAAACTCAAAACCAAACATAATGCTCCAATAAACACAGGAAAGATTTTTCTGTAAAGGGCCAGATGGTAAATTTTTGGAATTTGTGGGCCATATGTTTGTGCAGCAACCAAAGTCTACCATTAGAGCTTGAAAACAGCCACAAATCATACATAAATAATGGGTAGCACTGTGCTCCAATGGAACTTTATTTACAAAAAAATGGTTCACAGTTTGTGACACCTCACTTAGAATAAAGTGTTTGGGGCTGATATAAAACAGAATGGATAAGTAACAGTAGTGTTCTAGGAAATGTTTACAAAGTGACCCAGTACAAAAATTGCCACAGGATATGATTTAAGTGTATACACCTTCTTTTTATATATGAATATTCCATTCTTTCAAGATGAGCAGGAATCCATAGAACAATATTTTAGTTTTTCAGTATTCGGGTGACTGTCAGAAAATACTGGGCCTAGAACTCTTAATGCAAACTCTCATTGTTCTGTGGATTTGTTTGTTTGTTTTTGTTTTTGAATTTTCCTATCATTTGCTTTTGGTTACTTTTTGTTTTTTTTTGTTTTGTTTTTTTTTTAATTTTTTTTTCAACATTTTTTTATTTATTTTTGGGACAGAGAGAGACAGAGCATGAACGGGGGAGGGGCAGAGAGAGAGGGAGACACAGAATCAGAAACAGGCTCCAGGCTCCGAGCCATCAGCCCAGAGCCTGACGCGGGGCTCGAACTCCCGGACCGCGAGATCGTGACCTGGCTGAAGTCGGACGCTTAACCGACTGCGCCACCCAGGCGCCCGGTTACTTTTTGTTTTAATCAGCAGATAAGATCTGCTAGGTACCAAAATCTAAAATGAGGTTCTAACTTAGAGCAGGTAATTAAAAACAAATTTTTTTTAATGTTTATTTATTATTTTGAGACAGAGAGAGAGAGAGAGCATGAGTAGGGGAGGGGCACAGAGAGAAGGAGACACAGAATGTGAAGCAGACTCCAGGCTCCAGGCTCTGAGCTGTCAGTGCAGAGCCCTACGCAGGGCTTGAACTCAAGAACCGTGAGATCTTGACCTCAGCTGAAGTCAGACACTTAACCGACTGAGCCGCCCAGGCGCCCCCTAGTGCGGGTAATTTTAGCACTGGCATCTGAAAAGTAGTCCCTCTCCCATGAAAGCCATTTCATCCTTAACTAGGTACTTGGTGACCATGTCCACACCTTGGGGCACACGAATTTCCTCTTGTGCACGGGCCAAGCTGACGGAGCATTTCCATCCAACACCGGCTACACAGGACAGATACGATGAAGGACCCCAACGGTCAGCTGAGGCCTTCGGAAGGCAGTGTTCACCCAGAACACCCCGTGTCTTGGCCCTCTGTATGTCTGGGTCTTTTGTATGGCATTTATTTTTTTTCTCCACTTGTCTTTCTTGGGCCTCACATTTTCTAGCGTGGAACGTCTGCCATTTGGTTACTTCACACATAAACATGGGAAGCGATCGTTTCACGTGATCTTGGAGGAAGTGTTTCACGATCTCCCCTACCTAAGCCTGGACCCTGCACCACCGAGGAGCCGGCTGATAAGCCAGATGGTCCACATGTGCTGTCTCTGGGTGTGTAAGAAGGCTGCGTTCCGTTACGAGCAATTATGAGGAACCAGGACAGATACCCTCACACTTTTCCCCTCCAGACCGTATTCTTGCCCTGCAATGTATATTTCACCTGTGTCTTTGTTCTCTCGTCGAAGAAAGTTAGGAATACAAATGAAGAGTGAAAGGGAAAAAAAAGAATTAGAACGTCTATCTTCATTATTATGCGGTGAGGCACTGAAAAATATAGGCAGCCATGTATTTTTTAAAGCTACAAGAATAGTAATTATTACTATTTAATTAAATGACATCGTATTGGATCCACATGATGTATAAACGCAATCCACCGATTTAACATTTATTTACGCTGTTTCTTTTGGCAGTGTGTTATTTCATTTTAACACACTGCACTTTGCTTATTATATGAAACAATCCTTACCCCTAAACTGTTATTTGTATGGAAATACAAATGTCAGTCCATTCAGCAAACTGATTTTAAATGAGAAAAATCTAAACAGACAGAAAGGAGGGAAGGATGCGAGGGACGGAGAAAGGGCATAGGTAGAAGGCTGGATGAAAAATACATAAGGTTTTGGTTTGTTTTTAGGAGAAAACAAATAGACACTTCACCAAAAAGATGAGAAAAGACCTAAGAAAGCACAAATGCAAGAAGCAGAAAGGAACAAGATTTCTCTTCCCCTACCCGCCATATTTATTTTTATGATTTCCATTCTATATTACAAACTATGGTTGTGATTTGCACATCTTCAACTTCCTTGTGAGAGTATTGATGGGCACTTGACCCTTCAAACAAAGAGGGGGCCAACCCACACTCAGAAGTCCACATATAACTTCTGCCCCCGCCCCCTCAAAATGTAAATACTAATAGCCTACTGTTGACCAGAAGCCCTACTGGTCATATAAAGCTCATAAGCACATACTTTCTGTGTTTTAAGATACTGAATTCTTACAATCAAGTAAGCTAGAGAAAAGAGAATGTGATTAAGAAAACCATAAGGAAGAGAAAATAGGTTTATAGTACTCTATTGCATTTATCAAAAAGAAAACAATAAAAATCCACGTCTCAGTGTATCCATATTCTTCAACCATCAACTGTATGTAGCACTGTAACCAGGTTATGTAATAGAATACATAAGCTAGAATGAGCACTTCACAATTTGGGGCACATGCACTTTGTTAAAGAGTATCTTGAGCCATGACCCCCAAAGACGGCTATGAATGATAGCAGGACCCAGACGGAGCACCTCAGGGTGGGGGTCATTTACAGGTGTCCCACCATTACCCTACTATATAGATATTACACCACTCCATTATTATATGGATATTACACTATTGTGCATGCGTGCAAATTTCTTACTTATTGCTGGTATTTATGTATTGGTTGCTGCTACACTATTAAGCAGTTTCACTGACAATCCATAATTTTATGAAGGTAAATTACATCTAACGAAAAAACCAAAAAAACCCATTTAAGACTACTTTAATCCATTGTATATTATCAAATCCTAATCTTGTGTTCTAACTGTGCAGTTTAAAAAAATAACTCTATTGCAATTTTGATGAAAGAATTCAGAATTCTTAAATTTTATGTTTGTATAGATGCCTCATAAATAATTAGTTTGGGACTTTATTTATTTGTTTTTTAATGTTTATTTATTTTTGAGAGAGAGAGAGACAGCGAGAGCACGAGCCAAGAAAGAGCAAAGAGAGAGGGAGACACAGAATCCGAAGCAGGCTCCAGGCTCTGAGCTGTCAGCACAGAGCCCAACATGGGGCTTAAACCCACAAACCGTGACATCATGACCTGAGCTGAAGTTGGACGCTCAACCGACTGAGCCATCTAGGTGCCCCATTAGTTTGGGACTTTAAAACTAAGGTCGTTAATTGACCTAAAAGTGATTAATGTATTTGCAGGACAAATCTTCCAAATCTATGTTATTACTGAGCTATTTGTTTTCATTAAAATGGGATAAATATTTCACTCAATGAAGTTAAAACAGTATTTTCATTTTGAAAACGTCTTGGATCTGGGATTCCATTTTTTTTGTTTATACCAGATTTTTGTAACGCTTGTATTTAAATGATTGACTGATTATTCTATGTCCACATCAGCAAACTGAGTGTGAAATCTATCTGATGATCCGCTTTGGTATTTTCACAGCATGTATATCTATCATCATATGAGGAAAGTAAGATATGCTCCCTCAGGGAACTGGGTGTGTGTGTGAATATCAAATTGGTTTTTATGTATAAAGAGCCTGGGATGTGGTAAGGTCTAAGCTTTGCTAGTATTATTATTATTATTATCCTAATGAGCTGGCCAGAGAAAAGCCAATAAAGTGTCATACTAAACAAACACAGGCAACACCACTTTCCTAAGACGTACATAAAATCACATGATAGGGCTGAACTTCGTTTTCATCCTTCTCAGGTGTCAGTTCATCATCAGGGATGCGGCTCTTATTCTCAGGTGTCTTGCAGGATGTGAATACAAAGATAAGAAAACAATCTTCCTGTGTAATAAAGAGTCAGGTCCTTAGAGGTGAGCTTACTCCCCTGGAAACGTGATAAAGGCAGGATCACCACCCTATTAATAGACTGCTTCGGGGGCGCCTGGGTGGCACAGTCGGTTAAGCGTCCGACTTCAGCCAGGTCACGATCTCGCGGTCCGGGAGTTCGAGCCCCACGTCAGGCTCTGGGCTGATGGCTCGGAGCCTGGAGCCTGTTTCCGATTCTGTGTCTCCCTCTCTCTCTGCCCCTCCCCCGTTCATGCTCTGTCTCTCTCTGTCCCAAAAATAAATAAACGTTGAAAGAAAAATTAAAAAAAAAAAAAATAGACTGCTTCGTTTATGTAGCAAGAAACAGCTGGTAGGGAGTCACGTGTTTTGAGGTCTCCTGACTGTGTGACTGTAGTGCTGAGTGGGTTCCTCTGGGGGGGGGGGGTTATGAGGTACTGTCTAAGCCAAGAGGAGATGTTGTGATGGTGCCCATGGGTGAGCCATGGTTCTTGTCTCGTGCTGGCCTCAGTGAACTGATACCTTGTGTGGTCTGTACTAACAATGAGCTTTCTGATGCTGTGACATGTTGGGAACTTTGCTGACCCGGGAGAGACTGCCCCTTCCAAGGTTAGCCCATTTTCAGAGATAACAAACAGCTCAGTCCAGCATGGACTTTTCAAATGCCAGCCCACCAAGGCAGAGCCTAACCCCAACCACCTTCCGCCTGACTTAGCCTCCTGAGTGCCAGATACTGAACAACTCAAGACAGGCCCCTGTACCCTAAAGCCCACAGGAATTATTCAAAGCACCCTACCCCAGACCTGCTTACCTGCCTCACTCATACCTTCCCAGGGGAACCACTATCATGGCTCCTGCCCACTGAGGCTCCGTGTACGTCCTGACTGGCGTTTCCACACGTGGCTGGTATGGGGCATCTCTTCGACGGTCTCCTGATATACTGGCTTTACTGGACCTAAATTTTTTTTAATTTTTGTCACTGTTTATTTTTGAGAGACAGAGAGTGAGCGAGTGAGCACGAGCAGGGGAGGGGCAGAGATAGAGGGAGGCACAGAATGCAAAGCAGGCTCCAGGCTCTGAGCGGTCAGTACAGAGCCTCACACGGGGCGTGAACTCATGAACCGTGAGGTCATGACCTGAGCTGAAGTCGCATGCTCAACTGACTGAGCACCCAGGTGCCCCTGAATGCCTTGGGTTTTTAAAGGTCCCTTCTGTGCTAGTAGGATATTTAAGACAGAATTTATGATATCATCCTGCTAACTGCCGTATTTTGATGTATTTAATAAAATGGTGATGAATAAAATATTGCCGCATATCCGGGAGTTGCAAAAAACTCCTTTATAAGTACCAGCAAAGAGGTAAGTGAATGTAGAAAAGAGATTTCAGTGTGCAGGTGGGGAAATAAATACCAGGGAGTTGGTATTACCTGACCTCTCTGGAAGGGGGATCTGAGATGTGTGGGGGGATGGTCACAGTCTCTTTGAGAGGCTGCAATATTACAGATCGAGGTGTCTAAAGTGTCTTTGCATTCAGCTATGCTGGCATAGGCTGTTCTACCACATCCCGGAAAATGAGAGGTACCAGATCTCCCAGAATGGGGAGCCGTGACGGGTACACAGCGCCAGCCTCCCGGACAAAATGCCATCAGTCGGTTCTGTTTTCACATCACATTTCACTGTGTGATTTAATGGCCAACGTCCTCTCCTAGCCATGAGGATCAGCTCGGGTCCCTGAACATGACAACAGTCAAATGACACAGGGGACTTGTACAGCAAGTGCACAAAACGAAAGAGAAATATTTAACATCGCTTCAAGGACACCTGTGTTTGTGGAGGGCAGTCTCCAGGATACGGTGTTTGGGGTTAGGAAAGTTACAGGTGCACAGTGAGGAGTGAAGGTTGTCTCTCTGAGAAACAGAATCTTTAAGGAGAAGGCATATCACTAAACACGTGCCATCGCGTCGGGTGCATGAACTCTGATTTGGTGGTTGTCCATATTCGTGCTCCTGCCTAGGAGGGCCAGGAAAAATGGCCCCCCGGATTCCACAGACAAGAGTCTGTTTATTGCCCTAGACAATGCGTCTTGGGAGCGCCTTCACCCACTGGATAGCCAGACAGCGTCTTGGCTGTTTTTCAGATTTCCCTTGTTTTTCTACCACCCTGGGAGTTTTGAGGACTAGTGATCGGATACTTTGTAGCAGGTCCTCAGCTGGGCTTTGCCTGATGTTTTCCTCATAATTAGACTGGAGTTGTGGGTTTGGGGGGGAGGGCACAGAGGGTACGTGCCACTCTCACGGCATGGAATGAAGAGTATGTACCATCGGGGGCACCCAGGGGGCTCAGTCAGCTGAGCTTCAGACTCTTGATTTCGGCTCAGGTTATGATCTGGTGGCTTGTGGGTCTGAGCCCCTCACTGGGTGCTGTACTGACAGTGCAGAGACTGCTTGGGATTGTCTCTCTCTCCCTCTCTCCCTGCCTCTCACCCCCTCTCCCTCAAAGTAAATAAATAAAGTTAAAAAAAAAACAAAACAGCATACACCCTCAGTATGACCCATCACTGTCGATGTTCCTCCTGAACAGTAAGCCAAGTTAGGGTTTTACAGGTCGTTTACTGTGAAGATACTCCATTATCTAGTTCTATGCAGTCCTCATGGGGGAAAAAGAAAGTCACCACACTCAAGCCGCACTTACGACGGGGAATTCTCAGTTCACCCTCATTCTCTTGCGAATTAATCCTAGATGATACGGTACTGTCTGCATCCACCCGGAGTAGCGAAGTACCAGCAGAGTAACGGGCGAATCCCCCTCCCCTTAGTTAAGACAATCTAAGAGGGAGAATACAGATTAAGGCAAGCTGTTTTGTTATCGAAAGCATGCACTTCCTTTTCAGCACAAAGGGAACCCCAACACACCAAGGCTCAATTACTTGTGTCTCCAATGGAACGAAAGGCGGCTTTGAGCTGGGTCCGCAGAGAGCTCAGCAGCCGGGAGGTTCACAGGATTGTACGTTTGTCAAGCTGCTAACGAGCCACACAGCAGAGTAAACATGAGCCTACGGCATAGTGAGCACGTGTGTCCACGTGTTACCGTCATTTCTTAAACCACTATTCTAATAACACTAGGAGCTTCCGATGTGATTCCGAAGATGTGCCTCATTTCCTGGGTCTGCCTTGACAGTCTACAAGAGGGGCCGGGGACAGGCAAACAATGGGAGAGATGCTGAGGGTATTTCCAGAATTCTCTGACCAACAAACTTCACAAATTTACATCATAAAAAAAGATCACTTGACTTCAGTTTTTGTGTTCTGACGCCCTCTTAAAGGTCTTTCAAGTTTGTATTGCTGTAAAAAACAAATGGATACGGGATTCAACATATGGATGTACATACATCAGTAGTGAATTCTTCACCAACTAGGAGAATTCTATTTGGATACAGCCAAAACAAGTGATTAATCGAGGAAAAGTTTTACTTGTAGATTAAGAGATGATAACAATTTCCACCTCGATTTTCTTTCCAAGTAGTAAAGGTTTCACAGAAACATAAAATTACAAGTTGTAGTACTTTAAATTTTTTGTTTTTATTTTAGAGAGACAGAGTAGGGAAAGGGCAGAAGGAGACAGAGGGAGACTCTCAAGCAGGCTTCACACTCAGTGCAGAGCGGGACACGGAGCTTGATCCCATGACCCTGGGATCATGACCTGAGCCGAAATCAAGAGTTGGGCACTCAAGTGACTGAGCCTTGTTTTTTATATATGAGACAAAGAACACTAGTGAGACTTTTTTTTTTTTAACCAAAGTTTATCCCAACTTGGCTGAAAGAATTTTCTAGTTTGAAATCTACCAAACTAAAAGCGTGGTTCCTTTTTCCTCTAAAAAAAAAAATATCTTTCAAGCAAATTTATTCTTTCTGAAAGAGTTTCATAAAGTACAACATAAGGCAAGTAAAATACATTTGTGGATTGAAATGGTCTAAAGCACTTTACTAGTTGTGTTTTTTTTTAAATATTGTCCAAGTCTCTAGCCCAGTAAACCCAACAAGACTGCATCCATAACGTTAACCATATTTTCTGCTTTAAAAAACAGAGATGAACAGTAACTGCTGCATACATCATACAGCAATAGAAACACAGTGAGACTGTTTTCTCCCTCAGGAATAATAATTAATGTTTGGAGTAATTTTTCCCAAAGACAGCTATTTGATTGATTGATACTTCATAGGTTCAAGGAGTTACTACTACTGTTCACTTCACTGTACCATCAGAGGACCCTAAAAATATATACGATGGGTATTTAATACGTCCAGCAACCGGTGCAGAGATCTTTCACAGAAAGGTTTTGTTAACTGTGAAAGAAGGGGTGTGATCTTGACAGACAGAAAATATAGGTGTTAATTCTTCTTAAAGAGAATTCTTCTCATTTGCTCAGACTAAAGCCGTTATTAAACAGGAATACTGTGCTGGTTTCCTCTGCAGGGGGAGGGTTCACATGCACTAGGGGTATTTAAAGTAAACAGCAAAGCAGTAAGCAACACACATTGTTCTTTCCACAGAGGCAGGACGCAGGACAGAGGATCACAGAAGACGTCCAGTGCCTTCAAAACCGATGGTGGGGAGATGTGGGATTTTCTCAGCCCTTGACCTTTATTATTCGCCCAAGGGTGAACGGAGACTGCCTCTTCCACCGTTTTCTTCTGTCCATTATCTCTTCACACCCAACGCCAAATGCTGTCAAGACCCAAACAGAGGGGCGCCTGGGTGGCTCAGTCAGTTAGGTGTCCGACTTCGGCTCAGGTCATGAACTCAAGTCGCGAGTTTGAGCCCCGCGCTGGGCTCTGTGCTGACAGCTCAGAGCCTGGAGCCTGCTTCGGATTCTGCGTCTCCCTCTCTGTGCCTGCCTGTTCCCCACTCACACTCTCTCTGTGTGTCAAAAAATAAATAAACACTAAAAAATTTTTTTTTAAAAAGCCAAAGAGACCTCTGGTAAAGCACATGAGATTGGCAAGGGCGTGGAGAGAAGAGAAGGTTCAGTTTTCTTTTGATGGAGTGAGTGAGTGTTCATGGGTACTCAGGCACCATTTCTTGCTATTTGTGGAGAAAACTATGAAACGGCCAAGACCAGGTGCAGGTCACAGGGGAGCTGCCGAAGGAAGTCACTGGGCGTGCTGGTATGTCCAGCCACCGCACACAGCTAACCCGATGCGCAGTCCAGGGGAGGCAAGTTCACAGAAGTCTGGTAAGGAACCGTCCATTTCCCAAATGGTCTTTGGTGCCCATCGACCCACAGCATGCTAATAAACCACAGCTGACAGAATGTTTTGGTTTGTGTAACTATCAGTTCTAACTTTTCTAGAACATGACTAACAGTCTAGGTTGCTTCCAAAACAGCAAGGCAGACCACCTGGATCTGGTCAGTTGGGTCTTTGGTGTTTTAGGATCAGTATGTAACGGCCATCTGCCACCTCAGTCTAGTTGCCCCAAACAAAATCCTATCCCTCCTGATTGAGTAAAGAATGAGCTTCCTTATTTTGTTTAGTGACATCTGTGGGTATTAAGGATACGTTCAACACTTTTGGGGACTAAAACATTAGACGTATAGGGGCACCTGGCTGGCTCAGTCAGTTAAATGTCTGAATCTCGATTTGGGCTCAGGTCTTGATCTCGTGGCTCGTGAGTTCGAGCCTGTGTCAGGCTCTCTGCTACCAAGGCTGCTTGGGATTCTCTCTCTCTGCCCCTTCCCCGTGCACGTGCTCTCTCTCTCAAAGTAAGTAAAAATAAAACTTAAGAAAATCAGATGGACATGCACTGGTCTTATAAAATGGACTTGTTTATAGTGAACTAACTTAGACCTCCTAATGCATGGCAAATGGTGCTAGCTTCTCAGGTAAGTTAGTGTCAGGACACATTAAATAGGTCAGACAACGGGCATCTATGTCCATTTATGGAAAAAAAGTAAGTAATAATCTCAAAGACATAATTTATTTGGAAAACCTTACTTCCTAAAGTAGAAACATATCCAATTATCATTAGCAAATAATTTTGCATATATTTACATTACAAGTTAGCAAATAAAATGGATTAAATATGGTTTTGCCACTTGCTTAGTAATGTACAATATATAAGCTACAAAAGTATCCTATAAAAAGTGAGTTTTAATATGAAAACTCAGGAGTTTTAACACTATTTTTTAAAGCTGGTTCAAGTTACACTTGTTTTTATAGTATCTCTCAAATCCTTCTCAGTAGGTGCGCAATGCCATTATTATAATTACATATATTGAACTCATTTTGCACAATTAGGGTATAACACTACGGGCCTGTTTGTTCATACTCAAGCATTTGTCATGACCCAAATGAAACTCATTACTCTTTATGCATCAACATTATTTCCTCCAGCTATAAAATAAGGGTGGTAAATGAAATGATCACCAAAGTATCTTCCATTTCCAAAATTCGTTCATATGGTTAAGTCACAGATGCATTCACATGCTTTAGGGAATGGGTTTTTCCAGTATGGAGGTAGCCCGGACTTAGAGATTAAGATGTAACACAGTGCTGATCATGTGCAAATGTGAACTGAAAGTATTCCATTATCCTAAAATCAGCAACCTTAAGAATGGGATGTAAATGCTGTGGTTAGAGAGCTGCCTCCATCCAAGAGGAACATCCATTCAAATGATGTATGATGTCGGGTGTTTTGTTTTCCATTCCATCTCTTGTTGAGTGTCTACCCTTCCACACAAGGCAGCCCTCCTACACCACGTAAATCCCCATCCCCACCAATTCAACATGGCACCTGTGAGGTTTCTGCCAAGGAAACGCAAGGTGCTCGAGGCAGTGCAAGGAAGAAAGGTTTTCCTGTGGAGAAACAGAGCCTCGCATCACTCAGAAGGAAGAGAGAAGCTCACTCACAAGGAAGATTTTGAACATTTCAGGGGAAGCTTCTGGCGGCACCTTTTCTTCCACCATCAAAACCTCTCACTTGGAACTCTACCTGGTGAAGGCAGTCCCTTCTATTGTCTGTGTTGAGTATGGTGGAGTACAGGGAGAGGGATGTTAAGTGGACCATAGAGAATCCAGCACCAAGACTCTGAGGCTACTGGACTAATGTTCTAGGAAAATCTGTTGATTTCCCCAAGCATGCACCACTGGGCGTTTGAATGACCTACGGTAAGGATTTTCTACTGATTTTGGGTACTGACGTCCTTTCGCACCAGGCAACGGAAAAGGGCTTTCACATCCTGCAGCAAGTGTGAGCAGATAAACTGAGCTGTACATCGGAAGGGAGGGGACATGCTATGCGGGCCAACCAGAAACCCATGGAGGTGGGAAAGAAGCAGTCGGTGGGCACAGGCGAAAGGGACACCACTGCCCTGCCTGCCCAACGTGACTCCTTCCCAACAATACAATCCCTTTTTTATTTTCCCAGCTCTGGGAGTTGCAGCCCACATCCTACACCATCCTTACTCTCTGCTCACCCAACAGCAAAGCCACAAACCCTGCACTTCACGAGCTACTGACTGGTTCTTGTTGTTGCAGATATGCAACTAGGGAATTTTAAAAGCCCAATAAACACACTATTACCTTGAAAATAATTATTAACTCTAACCATCAACTCTGTTATAGAGAAGCAAGGCTTCCAGAGAATGCTTTAACACTACGAACTCAACACATGCTTCGTTACTTTCGAAAGTTTTAAACATTTATAGGCCACGTTTTTATATTTTACATGAAATACTACACTATTTTCCTGGTTGAAAACTATTATATGTCCATTGTGGAAATGTGGGACAGGTGGAATAATTTAATTTAGGAAAAATTTAACCCAAATCTTTATCCAGAAGCGCATTCGGTACAAGTAGTATATCTCAATGTCTGCTTTCCACGTGTAACCATATGTATGGAGTATCGTACCTCATCGTTGTTCCATATGTTAACAACAAAGCAAAATTTAAATGGCAATCTACATGGTATCACGGGTAGATTCCATAATTGACAATATTATTATATTTTAAAATCACTGTTTTCCTTTATGGTTCATGAGTGTTCTATCTTGTTAAAGTGAGACTTTGTTTTCATAGGACCTGTGTGTAGTATTCATAAATCCTTCAACGCATAATAATTTTGTGCATCGTATTTGTGTTATTAACCCACTGGCATTTATTCTGACATGTGATATATTACTTTGCTTCCATATGGAAGACCAGTGGAAGGCTAAATTCTTTTTTATATAGTGTCTATCAGTGCCATCCAACAGAACCTGATTCAATGATGCAAATATCCAAAATGGCAGCCCCTTGAGCGTACTAGGTATTTGAAATATACCTAATGTGATTAATTTACTGAATTTCTAAAAATGCATTTACTTTTAATTAGTTCTCATTAGCTTCTGAACCTTTATTTGCTGCATGGTCTGCACTTGAACAGTCAATCGGGCGATGGTCTTCCTTGCCCGTGTGCTGTGTGGCTCAGCCCATGACTAAATGTGTGACCTGCTTTAGAAATGCAGTCAGTGTAAACCAATGGATTGTCGACATCAGTGATGCTGGCCCTTCCGTTGCCAAGCAAAAGCATGCATGTGTTCAACTTCAGGTTCATTCTTATCACTGCTTGACATATTTTAAGGACTGACTCAGGGCCAATGGTTTCATGGAAAGACAGTTCTGCGAAAAAGCAGAGAGCCCTGTTTTAGGAAATAAATCATTTTCCTTCACAGAAGGACAGCAATTGTCACCCAGTTCCATTAACTTGCTCAGTTGTTCTTTCTCATCTCTCTGTAGACTCAAGCTGACTCTTAACTATGGCACGTCAACTTAAAAATGTTTTTTGGGGCAGGAGTGATTTCCTTATTCTCAATAATTTTGAAGATAAGAAACTATCGTTTCAAATGGCAATTAGTGTCTCATACCACAGAATACCATGTCTTAAAACATTATAATTCCCCGGGGCACCTAGGTGGCTCAGGGAGTTCAGTGTCTGACTTCAGCTCAGGTCACGATCACATCGGGCTCTATGCTGACTGTGTGGAGTCTGCCCGGGATTCACTCTGTCTGCCCCTCCCCGACTTGTGTACGTGCTCTCTCTCTCTCATTCTCAAAATAAATAAAAAAATAAAAAAGAACGTGGGGTGACCGGGTGGCTCACTTGGTTAGGCATCTGACTTAGGCTCAGTCATGATCTCACAGTTTGTTGGTTCAAGCCCCGCATCGGGCTCTGTGCTGACAGTTCGGAGCCTGGAGCCTGCTTCTGATTCTGTATCTCCCTCTCTTTCTCTCTGCCTCTCCCCTGCTCACACTCTGTCTCTCTCTCTCTCTCTCTCTCTCAAATATAAACATTAAAATAGTAATAACAACTACAAATTTTAAAACTTTAAAAAATTAGAATTTCTCTTCTCTTTTGTTTCTACATGTATTGAAAAAACTATATTAAAATGTTTTTACAAAACTGCTTGTGTGCATATATATGTATACTATGTATGAATATAAATGTATATGTATGTGTGTATATGTAAGCAAATATGTACTTTTTTTATCCCCTGTTCATAAACATGATACTTCCCGTAAATGAATGGAAGATGCTCATATCTTTGGTTCTAAAAAGGTTTCAACTCAATATGAAAACAAGTAAAATAGAAATACTACTGATCGCTTCCTAGCATGGAAATTGTGTCTTTCAGAAATGTCCCACAGATTCAACTCTTGGTGAATACAAACATGTTGAAAAACTAAAAGGGATTCCCAAGGGAAACATTCTAAGAACCTGGGCATAACCAAACCAGAAGGCGTCAGGGCGAGGACGCTCCATGGATCGGGGGGGGGGGGGGGGGGGGCGTGATGTGTTTGAAAATCTCAAGCTACGGCTGGCCAGCTGTCACCCAAGTGACCCACGTTGCGGAGTCTGCGATATGGTCACATAATTATAGATGACTGACATTATGAACTGAACAGACAGGCTGAGACACAGAGGAGAAGCTCCATCACATCTAATTAAGAAGCAGAACAGAATGCAGACAAGCCTTTCTGCCAGGCTCAGGAAGAAAGCCGGTTCTCCACCCGTGGGACCTGTCAACATGCCTGTCCATGATCTTATCTATAAATGTGTTGTGGTCTTCAGCCACATTGTTTGTGGAATAGTATTAACATTTCTGAATACAATAGCTCATTTAAAATCTTTGTATGTTTATTTATTTTTGAGAGAGAGAAAGAGGGCACAAGAGGGGGGCGGGCAGAGAGAGCGAGGGAGACACAGAATCTGAATCAGGCTCCAGGCTCCTAGCTGTCAGCCCAGAGCCCGACGTGGGGCTCAAACTCACAGACCGTGAGATCATGACCTGACCCAAAGCTGGACACTCAAAACTGAGCCACCCAGGAGCCCCTACAATAGCTAATTTTAACAATAAAAACAATTTTTTTTAAAGAAAGCACGCGTTCTTATCTGGATCAAATCTGTTTCGAGACTGTGGGTGGGCAAAGCTATGGAACAGAATCAATCAATGGGAAAAAAAGTCCGAGAGGTCCTGACACCAATGTGTTGCAGGCACAGAGCTGGGGACGGAGGCAGTGTGAGTGGAATCTCTCTTCAAATATGGAAAGGTCACCTGTGGGCACTGTAAAAAAAATGATACAAATGTCTCTCTGTGAACCACGCGAGCGCATTTCAGAAACAGGCAGCTTGTCGACCGTGATGAAAAATACATCACGATGCTGACTTCAATGCCAGGAGGGGAAAGACGGTGATTTTACGATTTCCGCTACCTTCTCTGTGCCCACACTTAATCACGTTCCTTCCACAGTGGTTTCGGGTTTTTTTGTTTGTTTTGTTTTTGCTTTTGGTTTTGCATCTTCTCAGGGCTGCCTCCCAATTTCCATTTACGCGGGGGAAAACAGATTCTTATTTATAGCACTGCAAAGGTATTAGTGTCAAAATGAGTGAGTTCTGGAAGGCTCAGGGCCAAGGCTCTGACAAAGTGCCTCTGCCTTCTTGTGCTCAGGAAAGCACGTTTCGTTGGAGCAGGTGACCCGTGCAGCGCTGATCACCGCCTGCCTCTGGCCCCCGGTGCCAGGAAGTAGCACCCCTGTGGCAACTGGCTCCCAGGCCGTCGGGAGTCCTGAGGACTCTTCTTCCGAGAGGAGCACCGGGATTCCTGCACCCGATGGTGAGGAGTGGCACGGATCTGTCTACGTCCAGAAAGCTCCATGCACGCAGGCCTGGGGAGATCAGCCAAGGACCAGAAAGCTCCGTGCACAGAGGCCTGGGGAGATCAGCCAAGGACATACGGCTGCTCTCGTCACAGCTGTCATTTCACAGGCAAAGGACTTTGCTGGGAACACAGGCAGGTTTCAGCACAGGCCACGGGTTTGCTCACGACCCTACTGCCGAGGGATGTGCCGTGCGCTTCGTGACAAAAGCATATCGGGATTAACACGGACAAAAGACCGAAGGAACGCGGCTTCCACGGCACGGACACAGCCCTGATGGAGTCGCTGCGTGTCAACAAGGTGGGAACACACGAGACAGCTCGCGCGCCCATGGTTTCCCCCAAGGCAAGCGGACAGCGGTCACTGGCCTGATTCCAAGTGCTACCAGCCCCACGGATGTGCTGCAACCACACGTTCATTCCCAGGGAAATACACTTGTGCATGCGTCCAAATTGCTCTGCCTGAACGACGCACCCTCTGAGTCAGAGAAAGGAAGCATTCTGGGGTGCCTGGGTGGCTCAGTCGGTCAAGCCTCTGACTTTGGATCAGGCCATGATCTCGAGGTTGGTGAGTCTGAGCCCTGTGTCGGTCTCTGGGTGCATTCTGTGTCTCCCTGTCTCGCTGCCCCTTCCCTGCTCACACTCTGTCTCTCTCTCTCTCAAAAATATATAAACATTAAATTTTTTTTTTTTTTTAAAAAAGGAAGCAAGCATTCTGTCAGCCTGATTTCATTGATTGGATTCAGGAAGGAGCCCTATTAGGATATGGTTATAAAGTGCTTCCAACACACATTCATCCATGGGATGCATTTGATTCATGTATTTGTCACATGGCCAAAAAAAAAAAAAAAAAAAAAAAAAGCAAATTCCTATCTGCATCCCCGCTACAAAATAAACTAACAAGGATGCTTAGTTATGCCTTTTCCATGCAAAAAACATCTTCCCTAACAGGTCCTATGCATTTTACTTTAAACCTGAATGGAGCGACGGTCTTCTCTCCAAAATACCACGGTAAAAACACCCAGAGGTAAAGCGAACACTCACTTTTGGGTCTCTGCATTGCTTTTCCACAGAACAGTTCACTTCTGACGCTCTGTCACCAAATGTACGGGAGTTTTCTCCCCACCAACCAATTCTCTGGGACACCAGCTGGACATCCTGTATCGTGACTCATTTCTGACATGAACCGGGGCCAGTATAGACCCCCCAGGTGAAGGACTCAGTCCCATGAGACGGCCCCCACCTCACACACCAATCCCCAGTCTCAGGTTTCGGTCTGGACTTCTGGACGACTGTCCTCAGTCTATAAACTGAGGTTCCTCCCACCAGTTCCCTTGGCTTTGAACGTTTACTAGAACAGCTCACAGAACTGCGAGAAACTTACATTTAGTACTTTATTATACAATAAAAGATATGATAAAGGACACAGACAAACAGGCACATAAGGGGTACCAGGGATAAGTCCGGAAAGGTCCCACACACAGGAGCTCCTGTCCCCATGAAGCCAGGGGGCACCGACCTCCTTGGAAACGGATGTGTTCACCAACCAGGAAGTTCCAAACCCCACCCCAGTGGGACTTTTATGGGCGCTTGCTCTAGCATGCATGATCAATTAAGGTTTTTACGTTTTTTGGTTTTTTGTGTGTGTTTTCTAAGAGAGAGATGACAGCATGAGCAGGGGACAGAGAGACAGAGAATCCTAAGCAGGCTCCACACTCCATGCAGAGGCCGACACGGGGCTTGATCCCACAACTGTGAGATCATGAGCTAACCCAAACTTAAGAAGTCAGAGGCTCACATCACTGAGCCACCCAGGTGCCCCGACACGATCAAGTATGGAGTCGACTTGTAGCCCTTCTCCCCTCCCAGGAGGATGGGGGGTGGGGCTGAAAGTTTCAGGCTTCGAAACAGGACTTGGTGTTCTGGTGACCTCGTTATGACAAAAAAGGCTCCTATGATCCAGAAGATTCCAAGGGATTTAGGAACTCTGGGTCAGGAACGAGGGGTAGAGACCAATATATCTATCTTCTATTATTTCACACCAGATATCTAGAGTTTTCCAAACATTTTTTATACTGACTTAAGATTTGAACATCTGGGGCGCCTGGGTGGCGCAGTCGGTTAAGCGTCCGACTTCAGCCAGGTCACGATCTCGCGGTCCGCGAGTTTGAGCCCCGCGTCGGGCTCTAGGCTGATGGCTCAGAGCCTGGAGCCTGTTTCCGATTCTGTGTCTCCCTCTCTCTCTGCCCCTCCCCCGTTCATGCTCTGTCTCTCTCTGTCCCAAAAATAAATAAACGTTGAAAAAAAAAATTAAAAAAAAAAAAGATTTGAAAATCAATGTTTGCCATATATATATATATACACACACACACACACCATATTTTCCATATATATGCATATACTATATATATATATAATATTTTCCATATATATATACACACATATACTACCAAGAATGGAATTATATATATACAATACATATAAACACATATATATATAAATTATATACATATAATTCCATTCTTGGTTTACGTAATAGCATTATAATAATAGCATGATACATACACCTGGTTTTAAAGCCCTCAGAAGCACATATATTCTAATTTTAAAAGCACAAAGAATGTTCCTCTCTCTGATATACTCATTGATTCATCATAGAATCATACTTGAGGGAAGAAAGTAAGCCTTCAATACAAGTATTCCAAAGAAATTTGTCAACAGTTACTACATCAGGGAAGCACTCTCATTATCACGAGAATGGCAGCAAAATTCTTCCTCCTGCTTCATCGACTCAATGTGAAGTTGCTTAAACACTAACAACTTTATATTGTCAAAGCAATTATGCATAAGTGCACAAATTAAAATAAAGCCATGCCCTACGTCTTTGGGCCATAGCAACATTAGGTACATGATCTTCTGTGCTATATTCAAATATTGAAGTGATTAATGCTTCATCTTATTTATATGAATCCAGAACCTCCTATGCACACTTATAATCATGGGGTTTATTAGTAAGTAACACCTATATACATTACAGAATTTTTTTTTTTTATTTCTGTGAGAAATGAGTCAGACGTCAATTGTAGTTAGGTCTATAGAATGCAGAGGAGTCATTGTTAAAAGACAGTGAAAATACTGAATAATACTTGGGTGATACAAATTGGAGCAATGGCCAAAAAACAAAACAAAAACCAAAGACCAAAAAACAAGCCACGTACTCCCAACGTTTAGAAACCCCAGACAGAAGCATCACTTGGCATTTTTAAGAACAGCCACGATTCACACTTTCCGGCAAACCCAAGGTTAATTAAAACCCTCAGCCATCTACGTCAGGGATTCCCCGGCGACATTTTACAAGACGCTTCCTCTCCCTTCACAGTTCCCACCATCTATGTGGGCTGTGACTGTGTTTGTCTGTAATCTAGCCCTGTCTTGTCCATTTTTCCAGGCACTTGGGGGTATGTGCTGAGCTGGCAATGGAGACAAGGGTACCAAATACAGACTCCAAACGCAGAGAGAGTTCACAGTGCATTAGTTAACGTAGATGAAAAAATTGGCTTGGTGATTCTCTCTGTGGCTCTTCTGAATATGATACTTCATATCCAAATGACTTAAATGATGAATCTGGCAGCAGATGAGCATGGCCTCTCCTCGGGGAGAGGAACAAACACACAGCCATGAGTCTCCCCCATCCCCCAGCACGATGGCTTCTCAGAATCTTTCCCAAAAACACAGAAAGCAAGAATATTAATGCAAACCAGAAGACAACACTGTAACACATTCTTTTTTGGATTGACTTATATATTCAAGTCTTTCCCCCCCAGCACTTCAGAATGGAGCAGTATTCGGACATGGGGTCTTTAAAGAAGGGATTGAGGCAAAATGAAGTCAGAAGACGAGCCCTGATCCCAGAGAGCCGGCGTCCTTAGGAGAAGAGGAGATCAGGACATAGACACGCACTGAAGGATGACCACATGAGGACACAGGGAGAACACAGCATCTACACGCCAAAGAGAGAAGTTTCAGGAAGAACCAACCTTGACCCCACCTGGATCTCAGGCTCCCAGCCTCCTTGACTGGGAGGAATAAATGTCTGTCATTTAAGTACCTGTCTGTGGTGTTCTATTATTTCACGCCTAGGAAACTAATACACATGCTCTTTAAGAAAGTTTAGGGGTGCCTGGGTGGCTCAGTCGGTTGAGCGTCTGACTTCGGCTCAGGTCATGATCTCACAGTCCGTGAGTTCGAGCCCCACGTCGGGCTCTGTGTTGACAGCTCAGAGCCTGGAGCCTGTTTCAGATTCTGTGTCTCCATCTCTCTCTGAACCTCCCCCGTTCATGCTCTCTCTGTCTCAAAAATCAATAAAGGTTAAAAAAATTTTTTTTTTAAAGTTTAGTAACATAACTATTCACACTCAATTCTCCTAAAGCCCCCAAGAAGGCTGAATTCACGAATACAAAAGCATTGCTCATAGGGGAATCCAAGTGAGGTTCCTGGGAGCTTCTGGTCAACCACACTGGCATTAACGAGTCAACACATAACCCTGCTTTACGCGTTTTCTGTTTAAACACACCTTACTGAATAGATATCGCTGATGAGTCAACACTGAACTCAGAGCCAATAACACTGCGACCTGTTAGTGAAGGAAGCTTATCCAAAACAGGCGTTTTCTGGCGACAGCACACCACAGCCTCCTAGCACCTAGGATCACTAACCAGCACTGCAGGACTACGCTTGGGGACCGCTGTAAAGAGTGAGGTGCACTCCCCGCCCCCGGCCAACAAAAAGCACCAAAACAGGAAATATGTGGTTCTAAACAGACCATGAAAAGGACACCTCTTTACCGCAAGAGCTGAAACAAGAAGACAGAGGGACCCTGTCCAGTCCCCACTGGGTACCCCCATGACACAGGACTACGACGTCTCACTGCTCTGCGTGTGTCCAAGAATGACAGAGACACCGTGGGATCCCTTTGGGCTTACAAATACCTTTCAGCAAGTTGAGTAAATTTGCAAACGTGTGTTCTCTAAGTTCATAGGTTTGAGCACAGAACATGGCCTCAAAACCATTTTGCAGTGGAGATATAAATATATAGAGGTATTGTTTCTGTTATTTTTTAAATGTTTATTTATTATTGAGAGACAGAGAGAGAGAGAGACAGAGCATGAGCATGGGAGGGGCAGAGACAAGAGAAGACACAGAATCCGAAGCAGGCTCCAGGCTCCGAGCTGTCAGCACAGAGCCCGGCAGGGCTCGGACCCACAAACCGTGAGATCATGACCCGAGCTGAAGTTGGACACTTAACTGACTGAGCCACCCAGGTGACTCTCTTTCTATTCATATCTTTATAATTTCACTACAAAATGGTGTAGAGGCCCAAAGATTCAAAAGTTTGATACTGACCTTTAACTGTCTGCGAACGGGATAGTGCAAGCTTCAACTTTCAAACTTCTGGGTTTCTACGTGTACCAAACTCACCCACAACTTTCCGTTGAAATCGGGCTGCTTTTGGCATGTGCGGATCAGAGACCACACGCCCGTAAAGGTATCCGTTTATGTAGAGAAGAGTGTGTTCTCGCTCCAGCACAATGTCACTTTCCCAGCTCACATGTGAAAGTGGGAGGCATTTTTTCCCTCTAGGATGCATTCCTACTATCTAAATATGAATGTGAATATTAGTAACAATGATATATGAATATTAGTAACAATAACAAATGTGTGATCCAGAGAGTGACTATCATACCTTAAGACATAATGGTATCCCTTCCAGCAAATGGTTTCCCCCATTTTCCTTTAGAGGATAAACACATTCACTAGCTGGGCACAATACGCAGCAGGTCGCAAACAAAACTTCAAATGTAGATGACGGGCATGTACTCCTGGACGTCTTTGGAAAGAGTGAGGCACTCATCTACGTCTGGACTATAAGATCAGGAGAACCTCTGAACAGACAGCTTGGAAATCTCAGGGTGTCGTTACATGCCCCCAGTAATAATGTGAGAGAAATGCCCTAAAACACTGCGGACCGTTGCCAGTTACACTGCATTCTGACAGATTTAGTACATGTGGCATTAGAGGAAATAAGAAATGTAAGAAGCATTGCTTTGCCCGAAGAGTAGATCTTAAATGGCACCAACCATAATTCAAATTAGTCACATCTGCTGGAATATGAACGATGTGTTAACCTTTCTTGGGAACGGTGTTCTCCTAAGTCACCCTCCTCCAGAAATTCAACGCAGCAATGAAACCTGAGTTCTTCCCTTGAAGAACAGAAATACCAAAAGTTAGACCCTTGGGCCGTTAGATGCCATTAACCCAACACTGCGCATTGAGGACACTGTCATAAGTGCACGGTATTAGAGTAAATGGGAGAAACAGACCACAGGAATATATACTCCTCCCCACACCTTGGAGAGTGAACAAGGTAACCAAATTCATATTTTTTAATGTTTATTTAGATTTGAGACAGAGACAGAGACAGAGTGCGAGCAGGGGAAGGGCAGAGAGACAGAGGGAGATACAGAATCCCAAGCAGGCTCCAGGCTCCGAGCTGTCAGCACAGAGCCCGACGTGGGGCTCGAACTCACAAACCGTGAGATCATGACCTGAGCTGAACTCAGACCCTCAATCAACTGAGCCACCCAGGCGCCCCCACCAAATCCATATTAATAAGAGTATTTGCCCTTACACCCTTCTTCTCCCTATGCATTATCCTCCATTTTTAATTTTTTTCATTATTTTACCTGTTTACTTTTTATTTTTGTTTTTTAAAAGTGTTAAGTGTATTTATGTATTTCTTATATTACATATAATTTATTGTCAAATTGGTTTCCGTACAACACCCACTGCTCATCCCAAAAGGTGCCCTCCTCAATGCCCATCCCCCACCCTCCCCTCCCTCCCACCCCCCATCAACCCTCAGTTTATTCTCAGTTTTTAAGAGTCTCTCATGGTTTGCCTCCGTCCCTCTCTGTAACTTTTTCCCCCCTTCCCCTGCCCCATGGCTTGTTAAGTTTCCCAGGATCCACTTATGAGTGAAAACATACAGTCTCTGTCTTTCTCTGCCTGACTTATTTCACTTAGCATAATACCCTCCAGTTCCAGCCGCAGTGCATCCCCAAATCTATTTCACAATAATGCTATGCCTTCTTTTTATTGTGCCATATCAACTAATTTGGAAATTCCATAACCCATTGCCCCAGTCACGTACCCTTACTTGCTACGGTCCAGCATTCCAACTTTTAAAATTTTTGTGCAATTTTAAATACTAAAGATACATTTAATTACTAAAAAAATATACATATTCATATATGTATGAATCCATATTCATTCATATATATGAATATGAATCTATATATTCATTCATATATGTATGTCTATTTTCGTCGGCTTATTTGGTCTGCAAAATGCTACCAGAAAAAAGGAAAGAAATGGCAAAATTCCTTTCGAAAGATTATCTCCTTTTTTAAAAATACTATTTGATCTAACTAATAAAACAGCAGTTTCCTTAGTAGCCTAAGTCAGAGAGCTAAGTTTTGAAAACCAGTCAGTAGTTAGAAAAAAATCCTTTCCAAAATCTTACTATTTTGTAAGTGGGCTTGTGCCCTAGTTTTTAATTGAAGTGAAGTTTTAGTGGAGGTATTTAGTATTCATTAGATTTGAGTCCTCACTATAAATCACTGTAATAACGAGGCAGGAGGGAACAGAAATCTCCTATTATGTGCTTTTACAGGACACATTGAAATTCCTTTACCTTTACATTATTTAAAATATAGTAGCAAGAGTAATTCTGAAACACCATCCACCCATTATAGCAACTCTACCAAGTGACATTTAAATCCGTTCAGGTTGTGCTGAAAGCGGAGAAGTGGGACAATGAGTCATTGTTCCGTTTTAGAATGTTCATTAGGGGCCGCCCCGCCAGGAAGCTGAGGGCCAGGCTGATGGGAACGTGGGGAGGGAAAGTGAAGCCAATTAATTAGCAGGTTCGGTAAAGATAGAATAGCACAGTGGCCGACGAGGGCTCTCTCCTGTCCTGTCTGTGGTCATAAAGATTTTTGCTGCCTCCTTGTGTCAAATCTGAATTGGGCATATCATGGAAAGCTGTAAGAGAACATTTTTAAAAAAGAACGTTTTTTTTTTTGAATGAGCGAAGGCGTCAGATGGGTAAAATTTCCGTCATGCTGCAGATGTCATCGGAAGTTCCGTGCAGAATTTCTCGCACTTGGCTCTACTTATATTTTGGACAAGCCTCACCCTGGCCGGGATGGGGGTGGGGACACTGTCCTGTGCCTGTGGCTCTCTAGAAGCCTCTGTGGCCTCCAGCCCCAAGGCCGTATGCCCTCCGCCAGTTACGACAACCAAACAGGTCTCCAACTGTCTCCTAAAGGGCAAAATAACCCCAGTCGAGAACCACTACCACTTGAAAGACAAACGAAGCCGGATCTACACTACACGACATATCGATCTATACTAGATATTCTGCGGGTCTATATATGGGTCCTTAACATAATATATATACTAAAATACTAATATACATATTCAATGGCACTGTAATATATACACATACACAGTTTCTTTTTTTAAGCTTATTTACTCATTTTGAGAGAGACAGAGAACAAGCACAGTGGGGGAGGGGCAGAGAGAGGTGGACACAGACGATGGGAAGCAGGCTCTGTGCTGAGAGCAGAGAGCCGGACGTAGGGCTCAAACTCAGCAACCGTGAGATCGTGACCTGAGCTGAAGTCAGACGTGCAGCTGACTGAGATACCCAGGTGCCCCTAGGAACATAGTTTCTAATATAATTAACCTACAAGCAATTCCTGGTTACTTCATTTCATATTCAAAGTTCTAAAGTAATGTCACTTTTGATGCAATTCTTACTCAAAACCCAATTCCTTTTCCTAATTGCAACATGTCAAGAGATCATCAATTTCTGCCTCTTGCCTCATATATCTTTACACACACACACACACACACACACACACACATTTTAAGAGGAGATTTTTAAATTTAGAGGGAAAGACATTGATATTTTTATCAAAATATGTGAGAAAAGTCTTAGTGACTTCTGAAATGAGAACTAATATGGCTTATCCATTTTTATAGACTTAGCTGTGTCTCCCACTCCACAAAATTCATATGTGGACGCCTAACCCTCACTCAGTACCTTAGAATCTGACTATATTAACTCATACAGATGGGTTTCTTTTAAGAGATGATTAAGGTAACATAGGGTCCTAAGGGTGGGTCCGATGTCAATCTGACCAGTGTGCTTATAAGAAGAGGGGACTAGGACACAGACACGCACAGAGGGATGACCACGTGAGGACACAGGGAGAACACGGCATCTACATGCCAAGGAGAGAGGCCTCAGGAGGAACCCTCTGTGCCCATGCCTGGATCTTAGACTCCCAGCCTCCAGGATGGCGAAAACATTCATTTCAGTTGTCCAAGCCACTTGATCTGTGCTATTTTGTTATGGCCACCCGAGCAAACTAACATACAGTGATGCTTTTTGATAAATAATCTTGGCTTAATTTGAAATGAAACAAAAAAACAGAATACAACATTTTTTAAATGGAAACATCCATTTCGTACCCATCACTGATTCTTACGGAATGGATAAAGCCCAGGAATTATTCTTCTTCATGTTATATTAAATTTAAATATATCTGAATTAATTCATGGTCTCGACAGATAGTTAAAAATACTTTCTCTTCACATTCACAACTGAAACAGAGTTCCCTTGCATGATTACTGTGTTTTTAAAAGTAAAGCTGTTCCCATTTGCTTAACACACTTTATTAATCACGTTTCGATGTGGCTCCCATCTCTAGTTAGCGATTATAAAATCTTGCTGACAGAATGCCAGACGATTGTATTTCAACACCCTAATAGAAAAAGACTTGAGCTAAATATTGAAATAAAACCTTCATTGACTTCAGCTCTTTCTGTGTGTAGGAATTCTGCCCATAAACAGTTTAGGAAACAAATGTCTATACGTGTTATGGATTTCATTTATACACATCATGTGCTTGCCACGGTTAAGTCAATAGAGAGTTCTTTTCACCTTGAAACATAGAAATGAGCGTCAATGTAGACTTCTCCTAGATGAGGACCATCGCAGGCTCAGGAAAACGGGAAGATTTAAACGGTGTTGACGCGCTGTTTACGATACTATATTTACTAGACAAGCAAAATTTTAAAAAATCAAACATTTTCCAAACTGCTCGCGTAGTACCAACAATCAGCATAAACTCCACAAAGTAACGAATTACCAAAACTGAGAGGCAGAACAGACGTAAAAACAGTCATCGTCCCAGAGATTTTCCATTTCGGAACCATAAGCTATGCACAAGGAGATACTAACTGCTTTATAGTTCTAGAAATTAAATGCTTTGTGAATCTCTATTGGAATTTGTGGTGAAGAGTGCTTTATATTAATTAAAAGGAAGAAATTATACTGAAGTCAATGGATTTGATCAAGATACAGAATCTCTTCTACTTCCTATCACACAGGGTAGAATGATACACCTACCTACTCTATCCAATAAATTGGTAATTGAGATAAATGAGTACACATAGTAACTTAGCATTTGTGCATGGATTTGGATGGTATGCCACACAGTGCATTTTCTATTTCAGGAAGGGCGAGTCCCTCCAGGTTGTAAATACACATGTTAACGTGAGTTTGCTGACTGAGTCAACAAAAATTAACCACCGTGTCCCCACTGTCAGGTGACAAATACTTAGAGGGAACTGCATATTACATTCCATCAATAATGTGAGTGTGTGGACGAAGATAATCACATGTTTTCCTGAAATCAATGTTTGGTGTTCCTTGAGATCATGAGAAATTGTAGTGAACTCAAAAGTTCGACATTGAGCGTTATGTTCTGGGCCACCCTCATGTTTGATGATTTGCTGGAAGGACTCAAGGTCCCAGAAAAGCTGTTATATGCATGGTCATGGTTAGTTGTTGGGAAAGGATACATATTGCATTAAATGATTGGAATCAGACTAATTCCAGTTAGGGTAATAACTCAATGGTTAGAATCAACAGAGAAAAGAGGCACAGAGGAGGGAGTCCAGGAGAAATCGGGTGCATGCTGCCCTCTTTCAGGGAGTTGTATGGGAAGCGTTTAATGGTTCCAGCCACCATGTGACTACGTTATGGAGAATTGTCAACAGGGGCAACTCACCCAACTCCTGGCGTTGAGGGTTTTGGTTGGGAGGCCAGTCACGTAGGCAGGAGGAACCTGAATGGCAGATCTTAGCTACTCAGTCTCCAGTGCCCTCAGCGATCAATCCAACAGAGTGTGGCCCAAAGCTCCCAGTACCAAAACCAAAAATCGTCACAGGTGTCACGGTAAATGACGCAGTTAGCATAAACCTAGTGGCCATCTCAGGGCTCCACGTCTGCAAAGACATTCCTGTCTGCTTGTGGCAGAGTGAGAACTAACAACGAATCCACTGAAGTAAAACCAGTCTCTTAGGTAAGAAAAGGGCACAAACATAGAAAATGGGACTGGGAGATCGCTGTGGTTTATGCTGAGTGACGACTGAATTATAGGAACCATGAGTGTTTGAAACGTAAGAATGGCATCGTTACGGAGATGGCCTTCAATCACCTCTAGTTTATAAAAACGATGTAACCGATCACCAAGGTGTTGCTAATGAGACCACAAATTACGAAGGCACATTTGCGTGTTCCAGTTTGGTCAGGTCACCTCGCTGTCCCTTACAACTGCATCGTTTCTGCAATCCTGAGCGCGAATGACTGAATTTCCGTCATGCTGCAGATGTTATTGGAAGTTCTGTGCAGAATTTCTCGCATGGCTGCCTTTTCCCTACTGACCTTGGCAGCCTCCTTTCCAGACTGGGGACCAATCCGGTGACCACATGAGGGAGACTGAGTGGGGTTGTGAAGGGCACAATGGTTCAGGGCCCTCCTTGGCTCTGCAGAATCATACGGACGATGGCCAGCGTCACCATGAACCACCTGCTGGTTCTCCGGCATCATCTCCTGTCCCCCTAAAGCTCCAGGCTTTGTAAGCATCCAGCATGTCCCGGGCGACATGTGCTGGCCCCACGTGTCCACACATCTCATTCCCTCTGCTGGGATGTTAGGACGATGCATTCTTCAGCCTCAGAGTAGACGTTACCCCCTTCTGAGAAAAAGGGGTTAGATGCTTTCTGGAGAAGCTGTGGTCCCAGAGCTCCCTGACTGTGCAGCCCTGCGCTGACTCCCTCTCCGGCCCATCCTTCCCAGGACAGGACAGATGATGGGAAAGCAGTTAGGTTGTATGTTACTGGGTCTTGCCCCTTCATGTCTGAATAACACGTGTTTGCTGAATCAGTCTAATGAGGAACCTTCACAAGTTCTTTGCTTTTCAGTCGTACATCTGTGTTCATACATAGAACAAATTTCTTTTCCAGTCTTTTCGTCAGAGATCACGTCAGGCGGCCATGTTGGTTTTTCTCAAGTTTGCGTTTCTCCCTGTGAGAAGGGGTCTCCACAAGCACAGGCACCAGAAACACTTATTTTAGGCGAGCCCATTAAAGACACAGCATGGCACGATTCTGAGACCCGTGCGATGGTCTGACCCCTCTTGACACTCCTGGTTTCTCTCATCATCAAAATCGCGATATGAGCGTCAAACATGTGCTTGGATGATTCTTCAGCATCGATAAAACCCCGCCCCCACGTGTTCGATCCCACACGCTCTCCCTGTAGACCAGCCTCAGTCTTCATTCGTTCTGTAAAAGCACCGTTAGTGAGGCTGCTTGCAGTCGGGGCTCATGTGTGCCAAAGCCGGCTGGGTGTGTCCACTCACGGGGTCCGTGGACTGTGGCTGTGCTTCCCAAGCGTGAGCCATCAGCCGATGGGCACGGGTGGCTGCTGCAAACACACGCGGTGGGCTCCGCCCCCCGGTGCCCGATGGCCAGGTTGGGAGCAGGGCCGAGGACTGACATTGAACAGGGCTCCAGGCGACGCCGGTAATGCTGATGTGGGCAAAGCGACAGTCCGCTCCGCCAACGTGCGTGACTGGGGTGCTGAGACAGGGTGCCAACTGTGACAGCTCCAGTCGCTCAATTCACACTTGAATTAACTCTGCCCCACACAGTTGGGAAGGGATTTAATGCCTTCCACTGGCACACTACCACCTAACCTTACAGGCTGAACCAATGTGTGTGGGTCACAGATGTGGGTCTTGGCTGTGTGCCAGCTGCTACACTCCGTCCCTTCCTGGACGCTGACTCCTCTGCGACTAGGACACGGTGGTTTCCCTCTGGAAATTTCCTCTGGGAAGCTGAAGATTGGCAGGTACGTTCACGTGTCAGGTCTGGGAATTTTTCTGCTTGACTCGCTCTGTTTGTGACCTTGTGCTCACCCCGGCGGTGTTGGTTTGCCTGCGCGGATCTCTTGCTTGTGAATGCTGCGGGATTTTTCAGCTCCGAGCCAGTAAGGCTGCTATGCGGGCCAGGCACTCCTCAGCGTCTGCTGGGCTTGACGTCAGCTGGTACCCCAGGCTTCGTTCGTCCTTCTCTGATTTTGAAACCTGCACTGTTTATGCAACTGAACCAGTCTGTCGCTGTTTCCGTGACTGTGGCTCATTCTCTCCCCTTCGTGGTTTCCATATGTACTGCCAGACCCCTCAACACCAGTCTTCATCCCCCTCCTGTCCCCGAGACAGGAGTTTACCTTTCCTATAGGATTCGTCTTCTGGTGAGACCGTGAAACTGGGCTGTAGGCTTCTAGAGCACTCCACGTACATAGCTTGGATCAAGTAAGCGGACTACTGTCTCCTTTTTAAGACTCTGTCCGTGAAGTCTACGGACTTGTGACTCAAAGCGTAGCCTGACAGGCTCCAGCACTCAGCCTGTGAGGGGAGCTGGGTAGAAAAGCAGGGCCTCAGGCCACACCTCTGACTTCCTTGGTATCTGTGTCATAACAGGAGGCCCAGGGGATCTGTGCGAAAGCTGGAAAGAATTCGCAGACGCTATGCCTCCTACGGGATGAACTGTCATCACCTCAGACCAATCCTTCCACCAGGTCACTCCTTTTTCCAACTTCTAACCGCTCATGATCCTGACGAATTTGTGTTGGGTAGGTTTCCCACCAACACTACGAACTAGGCCAACCCCTAAGTCTGCAGGGAACAGAGGCTTTCTGTTGCATTCAAGTTGGTCACTTCTTGGGATCGTTCTTCAGCCCAGGCTTCCTCAACTACGTGAATGTGCCAAAGAAATATTTCTCATGTGCTCTCTGCCATGATCTTCTGTGGACTTGCGTGAGAGGCGGCCTGAGGGTCCGGGGTAGATGGACGCTACACTGATCCCAGATGCTTGGGGTAATGCTGGCCCACAGGAGGTCCCTGTTGAAACATCCAGCCCTGCCATTTATCATGGGCAAGGTGGATCAGGCTGGCTGAGCGAACTCCACACCACGGCTCGTGCGGTGCCTGGGGCCAGCAGCAGCGGTGAAGACAGTGACGCGGCAATTGCCTTGTTGCCAGAAACCCATACCTCAAGGATCAGAACGCCAGCCGGTGACTCAGAGTCCAGAAGTCTGGTACGTGCCCAGCAGGGAGATGGCTCAGGCTTGGGGTAGGGTTGTAGCTCCCAAAAGCATGAAACAGGAACCCGTAATCTGGAGACTCAGGTGGAAAAGCCCTTCTCCATAAGCACTGCAGTAGAAAGAACGTGCATTCTAAAATCCACCCTGGGCCTGCTTCTTGCTAACTGTGTGACCTTGACTAATCTAACGTGAGGTATTCTCTGCCGTCAAATGGGAATGCTTCTCATGGGCCACATAGCCTCAAATAGTAGATGCTTCATTGTACTTGCTGTTCTGCTTACTAGTACAGTTAGAGGCAGTCACATTCTTCTGCGAGCATATGGACCTCAGGGACGTTCCAGGCCCTCTGAATTCCCAAGGTTAACGGTAAAGCTAATTCTGGCCTGACTGGTTGGAGGGTTGGGTGGCTGGCATGCTTTCTTAGTGTCCAGGATGTGGGCAGAAGGGGGCGTGTATGATCAAAGCACAAGTGTATGTAGTTAGGCAACCGGGAGGGGTGATAACTGATGCCAAGCAGGCAGCAGTACAAATGGCCCAAAGCTTCATGGAGCCCCTGGTAACCAGAAGGCTGGATCCCACATGTGGGGTGCTATGGACGTCTGTGGTGTTGACAAATAGGGTCATTACCCTACGCCTCGGTCTCCGCATCTGCGAATGGAGAGATCAAATCCCATGCCCCTAGGAACTGGGCGGGAGTCTTGTGTGTTGCCACATCAATCCACAACATTACCTCCGTGGTAGGTCTTCTTCCTAAGTGTGGCTCTTTAGAGCGTGGCCGTAGGTCTTCAGGCAATCAGCAACATGGAGCCATGGCACGTGAGAGACCAATGTTGCCTGAGCCCCGTCCCTGGTCAGGATCAGGCTCCTCTGATTTTAGGAGCAACCAAGCCAAAAGGGACCACTGATCCCTTTGGAAACAGAAGTCCTCCAGCTGAGGGTTTAGGTCTGAAAGCACATCCGAGTGCCCAGCTGGTCTGTTTCACCAGCCATTCTTAGATGGGGAGCATTCCTTTTCATGAGGGAGCTCTTCCTGCATGGGATCTGCTTCGCTAGCAAACCAGCCTGTGTGAGGAGAGCCCTGTGCCGATCAAAGAGGACGGAACGTCCCCCCAGGACCAGGTGGAGGTCTCCTGGTGTCCAGGGTGTGCCTTCTGGAGGCGCTGCAGAGATGTCTCTGAGGAGTACGTCTCCTTCTTGAGCTGACACCTGACAATCACCTCGAAGACATGTGAACTCCTGCACCCTATCCCCACGTTTCATGGTCTCGTTGTATGTCCAGCAACCTCCCCAGTGGTACCGACGCTGGTCTGTGGACCCCGTTTGAGGAGCCAGAGGCAGCCTGTGTCCAGTATCCTTTCCTAATAGCAGCATTGGTCTTCTTTTCCCCTTCTGTGCCCTCCTAAGAAAAGGGAAGAAATGGCCAAGGAGACCCTCCCATCAGCCTGGAGGGGATTTACGCCTCACATTCAAGACCCCATGGTTTGGATGCCTTTCTGTACAAGGCAATTTTGATCACGGACACCAAAAAGGCTTCTTTCTGCCAAAACAGAGTTTCTCCTAATATTCTGAAAGCTGGGTGAACACTTCGATAGACACACCAATGACCAGATACTTGCCTGATTCATTACCCTCTTCTTGAATCCTTTTGTCAGAACTCAAAGAAGGAATTAAAAGTCACAAAGGTCCAACTTGAGTCCTGTAGACTTTTTATTCCAGATGGCTCTCCACTCAGACAGACAGCTTGTTCTGTCCCAGTGAGCGGTCTCAGAGGGGTGGAGGGGGTTGATGGCTAAGGAATATTCCATGGTAAGGCACATGCTCTCTGTGAGTCTCAGCCATGAGCTCTTGGAGAAGCCACCCTAGAGGCTCCTGGCACTTCCTTCTGGGAAGACTCCTCACTGCCTCCTGGCCTTTGGGTAAGCAGATTCCAAAAGCTTTGAACAGCTGTGTGACTCTGGACTGGTGTCTTCACATCACCAGCCCCATTTTCTCTAGACATTCTGAGTCTAAATCTGAGCCCGGGTGTTAGGCTTCTTGTCCCAACTAGATGGGTAGGGAGAGGAGTACAGGGACATGGGCTTCCTACTCGTACTGTTAATCTCTGGCCAAAGGTACCGTCTAGCCCCAATGTCGTGGACGGACTCAGGGGCTAAGGGTGCCCTTGTATGGGAGAAGCAGAAAGTCTGAGGCCCCGTCTAGGACATGGGATGACTACTTCAAATACCAACAATGCCAATCCAGTTACATAAATACGGGAAGTAGGCCATGACTGATGATTAGGGCCAATGGGAGACCATATGCCCTGTCTCAAGAGGGCAGCAGCTAAGGAGACCCAGCCAACTGGTGGCAAGCAAGAACAGCCTACAAGCTCTGAGATCTTCTGAATTTTCAGAAACCAGAACTCTAGGGGATTGATTCTTCCTCCTCCCTCCATCGACATAAGAAGTACTTTGAAAAGTTGTCAAATGATCTAAATATCTCTTTAGATTGGGTCTGGTTCTCAAGACCTTATTTTTTTTTTAATGTTTATTCATTTTTGAGAGACAGAGTGCAAGCAGGGGAGGGGCAGAGACAGGGGAGACGCAGAATCTGAAGCAGGTTCCAGGCTCTGAGCTGTCAGCACAGAGCCCCATGTGAGCTCCAACCCATGAACCATGAGATCGTGACCAGAGCCAAAGTTGGATGCTTAACAGACTGAGCCACCCAGGCGCCCCTGTTCTGACTTCTATACTATGGCATATTTAGAAAGGAATTAAAAATCCAGTTTAGTGGCTACTGATCAACACTTATCAATATGGATTGGTCTTGTTTCACAGGCTTTGGATACAATTCACCAGATTGGGTTTACTTATGTCTTAAGTAATAAATATTGAACAGATATTTTAAATAGATTTTAAACTTAACATATTTTATTAATAGGGCAATTCAGGGGAGCCTGGGTGATTCAGTTGGTTGAGTGTCTGACTCCTGGTTTCAGCTCAGGTCATGATCTCATGATTTGTGGGATTGAAACCCATGTTGGGCTCTATGCTGACAGCATGGATCCTGGTTGGGATTCTCATTCTCATTCTCTCTCTCTCTCTCTCTCTCTCTCTCTCTCTCTCTCTCTCTCTCCCCTCCCTCTCCCTCTCCCTCTCCCTCTCCCTCTCTCTGTCCCTCCCCCCTGCTCATGCTCTCTCTAATATTTTAAAAAATATGGTAATTTAAACATAGGACTATATTTAAAACAGGACTCTGGATTCTGTTCCAAGTGTGGTGCAGAAATGGATCTCTACGTGCATATTTTGATTCTGTCCTTCTCTCCTGCCTTTTTCCTTTCAAAAATTACCTTAAAATTAAACAGCTTAATCAAACGTATTAATGACATGTGCTATAAATACAAATCTATGGCCCTTTTAATTTGAGCATAGGAAGAAAGTTCAGAACATGGTTGGTCCAACAGAAATGGGTAAATCTAGTGAGCTGCTCTGAGTCTAAACTTCAGATGCCAACATATTCTCGAGAGATACTGTTCAACCATTCTTGCAAAACCCATCAAGAGAAAAAGGTAAGGGTAGAGCAAACACCCAACTTCAAGTCGGTGGAAGTCCTATGGAAAAGCCAAGGATGCTCTGCCTACCCACACACTCCCCTCTTCCACTGTCTGTCCATTCCGGGGCTCGTAGAAGAGAAACAAGCAGAAACCCAGAAGTGTGAAAATACCGCCCTATGAAAATGACCACATTATGCCTCAGAGTCATGTTCAAGCCACATACTTCTTCATAAATTATTAGCTCAAAGTTTAAAGATTCCATTGCTTATCCATAAAGACTCTAACACCAAACCCCACAAATGTCCATGTAAAGGGGTCCAATCACAATCCATTGGACTAACTTGTCCAAGGCACTAACTTGAATTGGTTTCCACAACTCTCAATGTCTAGAGGTGTTAATTCTTGGAACCCATTCTTATGGTCTAGATCATGGTCTTGGTGTAAATAATTCACAAAGCTTAGGAGAATGTGGAAGAAATGCCATTTAAAAAAGCTGGACTGAATGTTTCAGACAGGGAGAGGAAGTAGGACTCCAAGTTCAAAAGCACTTCAAGCTCTTGTGAGCCAGGCAGAAGTTGCATCTGGCCAGGGCCACCTGGGCCTCTAGCTTCTGACCGTCGTGATGCCACGTCACCTAAGTGTTGAGGGATCTACAGCACTGCCTCTCGGATCTTGAAAGACTTGTGGTCTTGAGCCTGCCTTATTATCAAATACCATGTAACTGGATGTGACAGCTGCCCAAAGGCATCCTAAATCCACCAGAAGGCTATTTTATTTTTCCACCACTTACCAGCTTCCTTACATTTGTAAGCTACTGTAACCCTGCGTGTGGGTGCTGGCTTCCTTCTTATTCCTAAAACTCAGACCTTATCTAAGCAGCTGCTAATACTTCTCTGGAAGCATACTTTATCCTGGGCCAAGGTCTCCTCTCAATGTCAGGACCCATGATTTCTGTCTTCAAATCATTTTGGTTCTAAGAACTTTGTCTAAAAAGTCTTTCTGGGGCACCTGGGTGGCTTAGTTGGTTGAGCGTCAGATTCTTCATTTCAGCTCAGGTCATGATCTCATGCTTTGTGAGACTGAGCCCTGTGTCGGGCTCCATGCTGAGTGTGAAACCTGCTTAAGGGTTCTCCCTCTTCCTCTCCCTCTCCCTCAGCCCCTCTCCCCACTTGTGTGCATGTTCTCTAAAATAAAATATATAAAAAGTCTTTCCTAACTAAAATCACCAGTCACTTGTCATCCTCTAAGGTTCTGTATCCTGACCTTCAAACATATCTACGTCTGTCTCCTTGTAGCTGGCTGCTCAGACGCAAGGAATTAGTTGGAGACTAAAACGTGCCTGCTGTTTTTCTCCGTTTAAAAAAAAAAAAAAAAAAAAGAAGTGTCTTGTAGGACCCACCTAAGGATTTTTGCTCTTTTCATTCACTAAGGCCAGTCTCCATCAGTCCCTCTGCTTCTACCTTTCTGAATTGCGTGCTGCTCATGTTTGTGTATAGCCCACCCTCCAGAAAACAGGGCCCATTCTGAAGGGGCCATCTGGTGATCTATGCTGGGAAGTCCAGATCTGAGCACACAGCATGACTACCCACCCTTGCTCTTAGGTCTCTCCCTATCTTCTGGCCACACTCCCATTCCTGATGAGCTGTCTACTTCCAGCTCCTGTGAGGGAATCCAATAACTGTTACATAAAAGCTGTATTTGACCTCCACATAATTTGGTCGGCTGCCACAGGATTGAGAGCAGACATTTGCCTCATGCTTGTGAACTCACGATGGTCCCTCCTTTCAAGCTATTTTGTGAAGACCAACCCAACCTGGGGACTAGAGTAGAAAGAAGTCAGTTTTCTTTTGCTCTCCACCATCAATTTCCTTCCCCTTAATAATGGAAAAACTCTTTTTAAAAGTATTTTTTAACGTTTATTTTAAGAGAAGAGTGAGAGACAGAGTGTGATCAGGGGAGGGGCAGAGAGAGAAGGAGACACAGAATCTGAAGCAGGCTCCAGGCTCTTGAGCTGTCAACACAGAGGCCAGTGTGGGGCTCGAACTCACAAACTGGAGATCATGACCTGAGCCAAAGTCAGACGCTTAACCGACTGAGCAACTCAGGTGCCCCGATAATGGAATAACTCTTTAGCAGGGAGATATAGGACTTACAAAAATAGGCCTCCTATATTCTCAGTACAAATGGGACTATAAACGAGTATAACACTGCCTGGAAAGGAATTTGGCAATCACCCTATCTAGTAATTCCGGTTTTTAGAGATTTTCCATAAAATTGTTAATATGAAGGTATCTGTACAAGACTGTATACATAGGAAGAAACAGTCTAGCAGGCAGCAATGATTTGTTGTGGCTTAAGAGGAAGGAAGTCTGTTCTTGTCAATTCTCATAGTGTTGCTCTATGAAAATACTTTTGGAAGGTCTCCATGGAACCAGCACGCACGAGGCTCAGTAGGATGAGCAGAGCCCAACCACAGACTGTGTGTTATTACAAGATGGGCCATGTATGTTCACTTTCCTCATCCTGCTCTGTGTCCAGAAAGCTGACTTGTGTGCATCAGCGTGAACCTTCAATGTGAGTTCCACGTGGACTCAATGCAAGAGATATGACAAGACTTTAAATGTGTGTTTCTTTGAGAAAGAGAGGGATTGAGAGAGGGAGGGAGAGAAAGCACATGGGAGAGGGGCAGAGAGATGGAGAGAAAATCCCAAGCAGACACCACGTTCACAGCAGCAAGCCCGATACAGGGCTCAAACTCACCGACTGCGAGATCACAGGCTGAGCCAAAATTGAGAGTCAAATGCTGCACTGACTGAGCCCCCCAAGGGCGTGGGGGAGTTTAAGGGTGGAGGAGTCTGAGGTTAGGCATCCGCTACACTGGCTGGGCTAGCGGTGTCTGTCAACCAACGGTCACTGGGCCTCCCAAGGTGAGTGTTAGTGCCTAGTGCCATACTTACTGGGGGTTGGTAGATGAGCCCTCTTGGGCCACTCATAGTTTTGTGTATCTTGTGAGCGGGGCAATAGTTCCTTACGTTTTTCTAACAGGATACTTGTGTAGAGAACCCTTCTGGAAGGTAGAGGCAGCACCTTACTCTGGGGAAGAATGCAGCTACTGTCGGCCGTCCAGGACAGCGGGCGTAACCTCTCCCTCCAGAGCAAAGATCGGAAGTGTCCCGGGCAGCATCTCATAAGAATGGCAGCATCTCGTAAGAATGGGCGTGTCCTAAGCTTTGTTCCAACTGTGCAGCATGCCCCTGCACCTGTCCCGTCATGGCCACCAAAGGATGTGGGACTTGGACAATGTAGAGCATAACCAACTGCTGAGATCAAGACCTTGGTGTCTGACTCAGAAGTCTTCGGTCTTCTGCGAGCGTCTACGGAACTATGCCTGGCTGATGTGTTAGCCTGCGAACAGGGTATGATGTCAAGGCCTTGACATTTCTTAGCCATCACTACTGATTTCCCCTGCTGCGTCAAGCCTGAGAATGGTCTCGTCTTGACTGTGCAGAAAACCCGGGAATACTGACAAGCTCGTAGAGTTCCCATGTAGCTGTGTAATTGAGCCCCACTGCATAATATTCTAACTTCAATGTTTTTCCTTCTGCGATCGCAGTAACTGGTAGTACAGCTATAACCTCCCATAGACCTTTCGCGTCACGATGGACGCTGTGGAGCAGACACGCACGGGGTGGTAAGGAGGCAGAGGTACATGGAGAGTTGCGACATGACGTATGAGAGCTGTCCGAGAGCGTCACAGGGGCCCTGGGACTCCGACCGGAAGAAAGTTGGCTCCATCCGCTGGGTTAAGATTGTCAGAAAAGAGTGCAGGTTGAGGGGCAATCCAGAAACAGGTGTGGGGCACACAACATACGTCACATGGGCACAGACCGGAGTAACTCCAAAAGCACGCCATTCTGTTCCTCAACAATAATTTCACTGACGAGCATTAGAATCCTTTTAATGAGAGACTAAGAGAATCCTCTGGAAATATTTTCTAAATACCTTACGTGCTATGTGCTTTATTACTTATGTGGTTTGCAGAACTGAGAGGTATCTCATATATGTCAAACTATAACCAAAACAGGGGCAGCTGGGTGGCTCAGTCAGGTGAGCATCCAACTTTGGCTCATGTCATGATCTCAAGGTTCATGAGTTCAAGCCCCTCGTCGAGCTCTCTGCTGTCAGAGCAGAGGCTGCTTTGGATCCTCTGACCCCTTCTCTCTCTAACCCTACCCCACTTGCACTCTCTCAAGGATGAGTAAAACCTTGGGGCGCCTGGGTGGCTCCGTCGGTTAAGCGTCCGACTTTAGCTCAGGTCATGATCTTGCAGTTTGTGAGTTCAAGCCCCACATCGGGCTTTGTGCTGTTAGCTCAGAGCCTGGAACCTTCTTCAGATTCTGTGTCTCCCTCTCTTTCTGCCCCTCCCCTGCTCATGCTCTGTCTCTCTCTGCCTCAAAAATAAATAAAAACATTAAAAAAAAATGAGTAAAACCTTAAAAAAAAAACTATAATCAAAACAAACTGACATGATGGTTTCCTGACCCAAGTTTATTTTAAACTAATCCCAAAAGGATAGGGACAGAAATGTGTTAAAGTTGTCTTTCCAGCATAGGAAAGGGAAAGGCAATAACTACATTTTGAATTTGCTTTTAAGTGGAGGCATTTTTAAAAATTTTTCTTAGAGTGTATTTATTTTTAAGAGACAGACAGAACCTGGGTAGGGAAGGGACAGTGAGAGACGGAGACACCCAATCTGAAGCAGGCTCTAGGCTCTGAGCTGTTAGCAGAGAGCCTGACATGGTGCTTGAACTCGGGAACAGTGAGATCATGGCCGAGGCTGAAGTCAGATGCTTAACCAACTGAGCCACCCAGGTGCCCCTCTAAGTGGAGGCATTTTTAATAAGCCTGGTCGACAACCTTGAAAAATAAGAGCACCCTGATAACTCTGGACACTTTGGGCAGCACACCAAGCATCCAACGGGCATCATTTTAGTAAAAGTTATTAAAGAGAATCCAAATAAATGGAGACAACCCATGTCTGAGAAAAAGAAATAAAAATTATACATTGCATCTAGAAATTGTAAGGCTCTTTTTGTGAGTAGAACACAGCAAAAGAAATTTCAGCCAATAGTATATGTTTACCATTGGTTAGTTGCAGCAAATTAAAATTTTTTTAAGGCTTAATTTTGAGAGAGAGAGAGAGAGAGAGAGAGAGAGAGAGAACAAGCAGGAAAGGAACATAGAGAAAAGGAGACACAGAATCGGAAGCAGGCTCTAGGCTCTGAGCTGTCAGCACAGAGCCCGACATGGGGCTTGAACTCAAGAGCCCTGAGATCATGACCTGAGCCAAAGTCGGACGCTTAACCAACTGGCCACCCAGGCACCCCAGTTGCAGCAAATTATAAACCAAAGTAAGGATACGTCCACTAAAACAACAGTTAGACACCACTGCGTGCATATTGGAATGGCCAAACTCCAGAACCCTGACAATAGCAAATGCTGGTGAGGATGTTGAACAACAACGCTCATTCAGTGCTGCTGGGAAAGCAAAATGGCACAGCCACCGTGGACGACAATGTGGCAGTGTCTTACAAAAGTAAACATGATCTTACCACAAGGTCCAGCAATGGACTTTCATATTTAGCTAAAGGGTTTTAAAACCTGCCCACCAATGTTTGTAGCAGCTACAATCCTCATGACCAGAACCCCGATGCGACCAAGGTGTCCTTCAGTAGGTGAATGGATAAATAAATGGTGGTCCCTCCAGGCACTGGAATATTATTCAACACTAGAAAGAAATATGCGACCCAAGCCTTGAAGAGACGTGGAGGAAACCTCAATGCATAGTACTAAGTGAAAAGCCAATCTGAAAAGGCTACATCCTGTAGGATTCCCACCCTGTAACGTTCTGGAAAGGGTAAAACCACAGAGATGGTAGAAAGACTGATGATTGCCAGGGGCTGGGGGAGGTAGGGATGAAGAGGCAGAGTACAGAGAGTTCTCAGGGCAGTGAAAATACTTGTGATGTTATAATGTAGGACACACGTCATTATACATTCATCCAAACCCAGAGAGTGTACAATGTGGTGAGTGAATCCCCATGCAAACCATGGACTCTAGCTGACTACATATCAGTGTAGGTTCATCAATTATAACAAATGCAACCACTCCTGTGGGTAATAATAATGGGGGGGGGGGCATGCATGTGTGAAGGACATGGCCCATACGGGAAATTTCTCTACCTTTCCATTTTGCTGTGAACCTAAAACAGCTAGTAAGAGTCTTTTTCTTTTAATTTTTTTTAATGTTTATTTATTTTTGAGAGAGACAGAGACAGAATGCGAGTGGGTTAGGGGTAGAGAGAGAAGGAGACACAGAATCCGAAGCAGGCTCCAGGCTCTAAATGGTCAGCACTGGCCCGACGCGGGGCTGGAACCCACGAACCATGAGATCATGACCTGAGCTCAAGTCAGACGCTCAACCTACTGAGCCACCCAGGTGCCCCGCTAGTAAGAGTCTTAAGAAAAAACTTCACAAATATTCCTCATAACTTGGAAGTCATAAATATCCTATTTAAATACTAATGTGTTAAACAACTAAAAGATGATTCATATAGGCAATGATTTACAGTGTGGTTGTGGACATCTGCCATTGCAAGGAGGTAGGGTGCACCTCGAATCCCTGGGCAGATTGTGGGTATTCAAGCCCACAGAAATGTGGGCAAAGTGAGCTGCGTTCCGGCATTTCCTGAAAAGATTACAGATGGAGTCATCGTATAATCCACCAGGGGTATGCCCAAAAGAACCGAAAATAGGGACTGAACAGATGTTTGCACACCCATGATCACTGTAGCCGAAAAATACAAGTGTCCACGATGGATGAATAAAGAAACACAATGTGGTTCAACCACGCAACGGAATATTATTTGGTTCCACCATACAGTGGCACGTCCTTAAAAAGCAAGGATGTTCTGACAAGGGCTATAAGGTGGGTGAATGTTGAGGGCATCCTGCTGAGAGAAATCAGCCAGGCCCAAAAAGACCTCACGGTAAGATTCAACTCATAAGCACTGAGAGTTGTCAAATTTATAGGGACGGTGCATGATGGATGCCGGGGCTGGGGGAAGTGGAGAATGAAGGGTCGGTGTTTCATGGGGTCAGGGTTTCACTTCTGCAGGATGAAGAAGTTCTAGAAATGGATGGCGGTGATGGTCACACATGATGTGAATGTACTGAATGCTGTTCAACTGGACCGTTTAAAAGGCAAATTTTAGGGTGTATATTATGACAATTTGTTGTTGCTAAACGTGCGCTGCCCCGGGGATCCAGAAGTCAGAGATCGGCAGCTCTATGCAGTCACCCTGTTTGCGGATGGGTTTATCAGACATAACTAAGCCTTCAAATCAAACACCCACAGAAGGTGTTTCAGACACAGGGGGACATAAAAATAGGTTTCCTGAAAAGATCTATTTTTGCATCAGAGGATGGCTAAAAACAGAATCCCTGTGAAAGCTTTATACCTTGCTCTCCATTAGGCACTAAAAAGGTCACGCTTTTAAAAAGAGAAAATGCCTCATTAGCATTTTGCTGGTACGACTCTGATTATAATTGCCACGGCACCTTTTCTTTTGAGCAGTCTGTTTTATTTAATGTTATTTAACTTGCTCAAGTTTCCCCAAACCTGTGGTCACTGACCTACAAAAAAATTGCTTAATTAGGAAGTTAACCTAAAACAAATGTTAAGGAAACTGTAGCAGAAGAACATAAACACATTTCCTGTTGTATTCTAACTGAAGCCAGTGAGCCCATTAGCCAAGTGCTGTCATGTTTAACCTGTGGTGTTTCTGCAGAAAATGAGAAGTGGCTTGCATGGCCTGTGTCCCCATGTGGGGATCTGGCCAGCGGAACGGGGAGTAAAGGAAGGCTCTTGAAAAGCCAACATGATTTCCCTCCTTTGAGCGGCAATACCCAGTGTCACCCTTTCCGGTTACAGGTCCTCTCCTTGTGATGCAGGCAAGCCTGTGGTCTTTGTGCAAAGCCCAGATGACCTACGGTCGGTCAGCCCAAGGCAGACTGGAAGTCTGCAGAAAGCTAATTTCAGACAGCCATCGGGGGTAAGGGTAAACCCTCTGTGTTGTTTTCCTAAGGCTGTAAGAACAAGTAGCACTCACTGCGTGGCTTTAAACAACACAAATGTCAGTTCTGGAGGCCAGGAGTCCCAAATCAATGTGTTGGCAGGGGGTCCAGGATCCCTCTGAGATCTGGAGGGGAGGTGGCTTCTTCACTTGCGCTGGCTTCTTGCCGGCTGTCTCTGGTGTCCCTTGGCTTGTTGCAGACCTAGCTCCAATCTCTGCCTCCACTGCCCTTCACAAAGCTGTCTTCTCCCCTGTGACGTCACGTGGTCTTGTCTGTGTCCTGATCTTAGAAGGATATCAGCCCAGCGGGATTAGGGCCCTACCCTGATAAGCTCATCTTGATTACATCCCCAAAGATCCTGTTTCCCAAAATCAGAATGTGAAGTCTGAGGGGCTCAGACTTCAACATCGTTTTGGAGGACACAATTCCACCCGTAGCACGAGCCAGCGGCAGCTCAGAGGGCACTCTACGCTAACTCAGGATCCCACTGCCTTAGCACCAATAAAGAGATTCAGTGGGCATGATGCTAACCCAGGCTGATCCCTGAGGAAGCGGTGCACAGCCTGCAGATGCTCATTCATACGAGAAAGGGCAGTGTGGAAGGATAAGGTACACCCTAGTGAGGCACACTGTCCCTTCATTTCCATGACTCATACTGCCTGTTTACGGTAGGCCCCGCCCCCTAAACCCTCTTCTCATCCACAGTCTTGGGACTTGGCTCGCCATGGATTTATCTGCACTGATTTTTTGCTTCTTGTAAATGTTGCTTTAAGATATTTGTATTTATCCTAACAACTGAGTAAGACATTTACATTTATCCTAACAACTGAGTATCCCTGAACTTTGCACCCCAGGTGATGTCTCCCACCCTTCCCCCTACCCCTAGTCCTGCAAATGGTTGGCAAAACGTCTCCCCTGATGTAAAACACTAGCTCTATCAAAGCCGTAACTGCCCCGGTGTGTTTCACTCTCTTCTCTTACAAAACCTAAGTCCTCTCAAGGCTCCAATCTATTGGCTGTTTTACACCCACAGCAATTTACCATCTGCTTCCACACATGTTTTATTAGCTCAAATAGGCATTTAAATAATTTACGTAGGCGCCTCAATAATTCATTGAGAGCCAGATCACCAATAAGGGGCAAAGCAGAAAATCAGACTTCGATCCTCATCTGTCTGATTTCATTTTTCTTCCCAAGTCAGCATGGTGAGCCTCTTGTAAAACAAGAGGTGATGAGCTGGAGGTCGGCCCAGGAGGATGTTTTCCTGAGCCTAGGGGGGCTGGGGAACTGAAATTTCGTGTTTAAGACGTGCAGTCTGTCTTCATGGCACAATTATTCACCTCGATTGTCATTCCCTTCCCGTGTCTGGACAAACCCTACCATTCACGTCTGTGTCTGGTTGTTCCCCAACACTAACAGAATAACAAAGACACCTGATCCAATGCAGGGCCCTCACATGCTCAAAGATGGTGTGTTCCACAAAAAGGAATGTCCTTTAGAGAGGACCTATCATTCAACAAGTGTATATGTATAATTTCCCACGTGGCCTCACATGGCAGTTAACAGGAACAATGCTCAATAAATAATCAACAGTTGAACCATTAATTTATGGAACACCAGCCCCAGAACTACCCAGGTCCTCTACCTGCCTGGCAATGAATGTTTTCATTCAGGTGTGGACCATGAGCATGCAGGCAAGAATATGGAGATGTGTATCAGAAGGAGGCACGTGGAAGAGGCATTTTGAGGATCTGTTGCATTACCTTGCTTCTCTCGTCCTTCCCAGAAGTGCAGCCAACGGCAAAAGAAAAATTGAGATGTGGACGGTGTTTGCTTGGCTACGGTATTCTTAAGTTGAACTTGAGAACCCAACACGTTTCTTTCCTTCCCATCGATGCTTTTGAAGGACAATTTGTAAACGTGTGCACTGGGAGCCACTACATGACTTGCTTCCGTGACTTTGTGAGGTCACCCAGAAGCAGAGCAGAATGACTAAAGACCAATCGTCGTAACCCGTTTACGGAGGCAGCGTTTTCTGCTATTTTGTATCACGTGAAACTCAATTTGGAAGCTCATCTTATTATACTGCAAAGTGGAGACGTGTTTCATGATACAAATGTAATACAAGGGCATTCTTCAGCCACCGGAAATGAACCCCAAACTCAATACAATGTGCCATTTCCCCAAGTGGAGACAGAGAAGGTGTTTGGAGGTTCATGGCACCATCTTAACTGGAAACAGCCTAAAACCTGCAAGAGGCAAAGGAAAACTGGAATGATATTGTTTGGAAATGTAATGACTTTCAAAATAAATCCCTTAAACCATAAAAGAATACTTGCAAAATTTATCAAAAGCCATTATTTTTAGGAATTGGAAATCAAAGCCAGCAATAACCCATGGAGCTTTTAGTCACAAAAAAATACATAGATTTTAGTAGAAAGCTTTGCAAGGTCTTAAGTCGACTATTCTCATTCCAAGTTCCATGGTCACCTTCGTGACCAAGATCCCACAACCGTGAGGAAAACCAGTAGCCTCACAGCCACGTCAGAAACAACACTCCATCTGCAGATACGACGTGGTCTGTCTGGACATTCCCTAGAAAATCCCACTCACAAAGTTGTCTTCATCTGGCCTGACGGAGCTCACCCTCTGGAGACCAGAGGCAACTGTTTTAACAGTGCACCTGCCTGATGCGGTGATAAAAGCTGGGGCAAATAAGCTATTGAAAACTTCCTAAAAGCTGGAAAATCAGATGTCCTTGGAAATTTTTTTTAACGTTTATTTATTTCGCGAGAGGTAGAGAGCGAGCAGGGGAGGGGCAGAGATAGAGGGAGACAGAGAATCCCAAGCAGGCTCCACAGTGTCAGTATGTAGCCTGACACAGGACTTGAACTCACGAACTCTGAGATCATGACCTGAACTGAAATCAGGAGTCGGATGCTTAACTGACTGAGTCACCCAGGCGCCCCCTGTCCTTGGGAACTTTTACAAGCTCTGGCGTAGTCCTGGCAATTCAGGTCATGTGCACGTGGGATGCAGGCACGTTCAGAGATGTGCATGTTTGTAGGGAAGACCTAAGAAGGACATAACTCTCCATTTTTGTCTGACCTTGAAGCATCACACTGAGAGGAACTGAAAGCTAACACAGAGATGCCAACTAGCCGTGGAAATTCACCAAAGGGTTTCAAGAACACAAGAAGGATGTGTGCAAGAAAAGAAAGACTGAGAACTCTGCCTAAGTATAGAGGTACGTACCAACTGGCATACCGAGCCCATGCCTCACTGGGAGTTTCCAGCCGTTGCAGCAAACCTGTCTATCTGATCACCGGCTGAGCAGCAAGCCAACAGAATAGAGACTCTGGTAGAAAAACACAACTGGGAATATAGGCTTTACTGAATCCGTTCAGAAAATTCATTAAACAAATGGCAGCAGAAAAGACAAAAACAACAAACAAACAAACAAACAAACAGAGCAAGCTCTCAAGAGCTGGGAGAAGAATGAATATCAGGGACGCTGGGGTGGCTCAGTCGGTTGAGCGTCCGACTTGAGCTCAGGTCATGATCTCATGGTTCGTGGGTTCCAGCCCCGCATCGGGGTGCTGACAGCTCAGAGCCTGGAGCCTGGTTCGGATTCTGTGTCTCCCTCTCTCTCTGCCCCTCCCCTGCTCATGCTCCGTCTCTCTCCATCTCTCATAAATGAATGAATGAATGAATGAATGAATAAATAAATAAATAAATAAATGTCATCCAATCAAAAGGCAGAGATTGGCAGAATAGATTTTTTAAAAACCAATAATGGCCATTAACAAGACATTCATTTTAGTTCCAAAGAGACCAAGGATAGCCATAATAAAAAAGACAGCCAACACAAGTGTTGGTGAGGATGCAGAAAAGTTGGAACTTGTACAACGTGGGTGGCAATAGAAAATACTGCCCTCATTTTGGAAAACAGGCTGGCAGTGTCTCAAATGGTAAGACTGGGTTACCAGAAGACCCAGAAACTCCATTTTTAGATATACACGTAAGACAATTGAAAGCCTGTCCACACAAAATTTATACATGGATTTTTATAGTAGTATTACAATAGAAACTGCTGACTGTATATATTTCAATCACATCAGTAAAGTATTATATGTAATGAAATACTGTTTACCCATAAAAAGAACGTATCATAATATATGCTGTAATGAACCTTGAAAATGTGCTAAAATGAACATATGTAGACACAAAAGTCCACATATTGTACAAGGCCACTTATATGCAGGGTCCAGAAAGATAAATCCATAGACACAGAAGACACATTAGTGGCTGTCAGAGTTTAAGGACAAAATTAGGGAGTGACGGGTACAGGTATCACTTTTTGCAGTGACAAAATTGTGGGGATAATGCATTGGCAATGATTGTAAAATGTGAGTGTATTAAAAGCCACTGAACTGTATACTTTATCTGCATTATACCTTAAAAATAAACTTTGGGGTGCCTAGGTGGCTCAGTCGGTTGAGCGTCCGACTTCGGCTCAGGTCATGATCTCTTACAGCTGGTGAGTTCGAGCCCCGCATCGGGCCCTGTGCCGACAGCTCAGAGCCTGGAGCCTGCTTCAGATTCTGTGTCTCCCTCTCTCTCTGCCCCTAACCCACTTGCATTCTGTCTCTGTCTCTCTCAAAAAGAAATAAACATTAAAAAATAAATAAATAAATTTTAAAAATTTCATGATGAACAAACTCACCAAGAGTGTAATAGGACACCCTGAGGTTAAAAAAAAAAAAAAAAATCATTGATAATGGTGATCCTGTCATTATTGGGAATGCCCATAATTTGTTCATCCTGCATTTTTTTTCTGCAATAACTTTGAGTTTTTACATTTTTTTTCGGCTTTTTATTCCAGTGTAAGTAACATTTGGTGTTTTATTAGTTTCGGTTGCTCAGTATGAGTTAACAATGCTATACATTTCTCCGAGCTCATCAGGGTGAGTGTATCCTGAATCCCTATATCTAACCCATCCACCCACCTCCTCTTTGGCAACAACCAAAGAGGTTGTCTGTATTTATGACTCTGTTTTTTTTTTTAATTTATTGTCATTGTTCATTTGTTTCTTTTTTTAAATTTTTTTAATGTTTGTTTATTTTTGAGACAGAGCATGAGTGGGGGAGGGGTAGAGAGAGAGAGAGACACATACACAGAATCCGAATGAGCCTCCAGGCTCTGAGCTATCAGCACGGAGCCTGATGCAGGGCTCGAACTCACGGACCGTGAGATCATGACCTGAGCTGAAGTCGGATGCTTAACCGACTGAGCCAACCAGGTGCCCCTCATTTGTTGTTTCTTAAGTTCCACATATAAGTATCATTTACACTGTATTTTTCAGCCATGAAAAAGAACAGAATCTTGCCATTTGCAACCACATGGATGGACCTGGAGGATATAATGCTAAGTGAAATAAGTCAGAGAAAGACAAATACCTGAAATTATAATTTATATTGAAATACGAAGTTGGTGCAAATGCCAGAAGGGTGCTTCAGTGACCCTTCAGTCTGCTGTCACAGTTCTGTAGATAAATATGTGCAGTGGCGATTTTTGGCTCATGATTGCTTAGAACCAGGGCAGACCGTAAGAAGGGGGGAAAAGTAGAAAGACGAAGGATGGACACCTTCAGTTTACATTTCTCTTCATGAATTAAGGAAGTGAGTGTTTGATGGGTTCCCTCTTTCCTTCTTCCTTTCCTTCCTCTCTTTCTTTGAAAAAAGTACCACTTAGTTGCCAGGATGTCCGTTGTGGGCTAAATCCCAAAAAGGCCTTCTCACCAGAGGGGTACTTTCGCCATATCTTGGATTCAATGGGGGGAAAATTCTACATTCATCTCCTATTAGCAGCTAACAACTCACAGAGACACAACTAGTTCTATGCCCAAGAGGTGTCGGCGTCCGTTCAAAACCAGGATGGCAATAATAAAACTGAGACAGTAATGCTCCTGTCTATGTGTGTCAGACTCAGAGGTTCTGTGTCTCCCATTTGCTACCGCTGACTCGTGGAAGATGAACAGGGCAATGGATGGTGAGCCAAAAAAGGGTGAACAAAGTCATGTTCGTGGCTCCAGGTTCACAAGGGATCCTTTCAAACTACTGCATCCTAAACTGTTTAGAGGATCCTGGGGAATTTTTAAGTGTATTCTATTACTGAACTCCTGGTCTGAATAGCTACCATATTCTCTTCTATCGCTGCCATAATAAGGTGTCACAAAGTCCAAGGCCTAACGAGCACAAATGTATTTCACAGTTCTGCTGGTCAGAAGTCTACAATGGTGATATTCCTTCTCAGAGCTCTAGGAGATAATTTGTTTGCTTGTCTTCAATAGTTTCTAGAAATGCCTACATTTACGGGTCCATGATCCTGCATCGCTCCAACCTACGGGGCTACCTCTTTCTCAACCTGATCCTTCTGCTTCTGTTTCTTTTTTTTCTTTTAAGTGAAGTTTTGGTGACCTGCAATGTTGCATTAGTTTCAGGTTTACAACACAGTGATTCAACCCATCGTGCTGTACTCACCACACACTGATTATATTCACTATGTTGTGCCTTTTCATCTCTCTTACTTATTCATTCCATAACTCAAACCTTCTACTTTTGAATTCCCTTCACCTATTTACCCCATACCCACAGTGCCCTCCCCTCTGGCAACCATCGCTTCTCTATATTTACAGAATCCTGTTTCTGCATTTTGTTCATTGTTTTTAGATTCCACGTATAAGTAACATCATATGGTATCTGTTTTCATCTGATTTAATTCACTTTGTATTCTACCCTCTAGGTCCATCCATGTTGTCTACAAATGGCAAGACCTCATCCTTTTTTGTGGCTGAGTGATATTCCACTATATATATGCATGTATATATCATTCATAATATCCTACATATTATTCTTGATATACATATACCTATATCAAGTCTTTACCCATTCATGTAATGATGGATATTTACTTTGCTTCTGCATCTGATTACTGTACATAAAGCTATTATAAACATAGTGGTGCACACATCTTTTTCTCCTCGAATTACTGTTTCCATTCTCTTTGGGTAAATTCCCAGTAGTGGAATTTACTACATCATATAGCATTATTATTTTTAATTTTTTTCAGGAACCTCCACACTGTTGTCCACAGTGGCTGCATCAATTTATATTCCCACCAACAGTGCACGATGGTGCCTTATTCTCCACATCTTCAAAAACAGTTATTTCTTATCTTTTTATTGAGCATCTTTTCTTGGATCTGTTGGCCATCTGTATCTTTTTCAAGAAAATATCTATTCAGGTCCTTAGCCAATTTTTAATTGGAGTCTCAGGTTTTGTTTTTTTTTCTTGAGTTGTGTAAAATCTTTATATATTTTGGATATTAACCCCTTATGGAATATAACCTTTGCAAATATCTTCTATTCAATAGGTCTTTGTTTTGTTGACGGTATCCTTTGCTTTTTATTTTGGTGTAGTCCCAGTACTGTGTTTTTGTGTGTGTTTCCCTTGCCTGAGGAGACCTATCTACAAAATGTTGAAGACCAGCGTCAAAGGGATTACTACCTACGTCTTCTTCCAGGTGTTTTATGCTGTAGGACTCTTTAGGTCTTTAATCCATTTTCAGTTAATTTTTGTATATGGTTCAAGGAAGTGGTCCAGTTTCACTCTTTTGCATACGGCTATCCAGTTTTCTCAGCACAATGTATGCAGGAGACTGTCTTTTCCCTAGTACATATTCTTGCCTTTGTCAAAGACTGAATGATCATATGAGCATGGGCTTATTTCTGGACCCTCTGTTTAACAGATCTATGTGTCTATTTTTGTGCCAGTACCATAGTGTTTGGATTCTACAGCTTTGGACTGTATCTTGAAATCTTGGACTGTGATACGTCCACCTTCGTTCTTTTTCTCAAGACTGATTTAGCTCTTTGGGGTCTTCTGTGGGTTCACAAAAATTTGGGGATTCTCGTAGCTTTGTGGAACATGCCACTGGTATTTTGGTAGGGATTCCACTGAATCTGTAGATTGCTTGGTGTACTACAGACATTTTAACATTACTCCTTCCAATCCATGAGGATGGTACACCTTTCAACTTGTTTGTGTCATCTTTAATTTCCTTCTTCAATAGCTTATAATTTTCAGGAAAACAGTCTATCTCCTCCTCGATTAAGTTTACTCTTAGAAACTTTATGCTTTCTCGTGTAACTGTGAATGGACTTACTTTCTTAATTTGGGTGGTGGGGACTGCGAGGCTGTGGCACCACTATGGATGGACTCCAACTGAGGGCATATTGAAGGGGGCAAGAATGCAGGGGCAGGGTGCTCTGTGTTAGCAAGGTTTGCAAGGTCTGTGGTAGGAAGGGGCAGGTCCACAGGAATGTGAAGGAGGCGCATGCTGTTAGGTAGGTGGAGAATGTTGGTGCTGTGCTGGTTGCTGAAGGTGCCTGTGTATTTGGACCGGGTGGCAGGGGAGGGAAGTGGCGACTACCAGTTCTCTTGTTCTTGGGGAAGTCTTCCAAAGATCTCTGCCACTCCAGTACTTGTTCTGGTAATAGTAATCAAATCTCCCTCCTGTATACTCCAGGCATCAACCAAACTGCTGCTTCTGTGCTCAATTTTAGGCGGGGGGCGGGGGGCGGGGGGGGGTGCTCTTTTTGTGCTGTCTCTTTAAGGGCAGGGACTCAGTTTCCCACTGCCTTCCAGTTCTTACAGAACCAAGCCTGATGATTTGTTAAGTCCCGTTGATTTTAAGAACTTGAAAAGTTAAGCCCCTCTGGTTTTCAAAGCCAAACGTTATGGGGATTCATCTTCCCAGTACAGTTCCTTCAAGCCTGGGGTATGGTCTCCTCCACTCCCCTGTCTGTGCCACTGGCATCCCTCCCTCCCACAGCCAGTCCTATGGGGACAGGTGAAGTCCCTACCACATCTCCACCCTTCCCACCCTGGTTAGTGTGGCTTGTTGTCTACACATAGTTGTGGTGAGTCTGTTCTCCCAGTCTTCAGGTCATTTTCTGGATTATTTACATTGATGCGAGTGTTATCTAGGTATATCCACGGGACAAGGTGAGCCCAGAATCCTACTCTGCCATCTTCCCTTGAAGTCCTAAAGTCTTCTTCCTTCTAACTTTGGACTTTTCTTGTTCTTTTCTGCCTCCTTTTTATAAGAACTACTAGAATTCCATGGGTCCAACTAGTTAATCCAGAACAGTACCCCCACTCCAGGGCCCTTAATCTAATGCCATCTGCAAATTTCCTTTGCCATGTCAGTGGACATAATCTAGGATGTGGACATTGTCGGGAAATCATTATTCTGCCTAGCAACGGTGAATTAGGATATGGAAATCTTAGGCAGCCATTATTCTAAATACCACAGCCACTTTGTTAAAATATCAGCCAATAAAAATGCTGCCCAGTGAGTCAGATTCAACTGGATAATTTAAAAACTGCAGAATCTTATTTAATTCCAAAGCATCTTTGTAGGGAGTCCATTCTTTTGTAGTAAATATTTTGTTGTTATTTGTAGGCAGTTCAAATTGCACAATAATTGACTTTCTTTCTGGCCTAAATTATAAAGTCGTAACTAAACATTTCCTTTCAGACATTCTTTTATCATATAAATGATTTTTCGTATGTGAAGGATGGCGCTCAAATATTTGATTGCCAGCATCCAATCAATGCACATAAGTTAATTTTAAAGGCTTGGTTTTGAATCGTTTTCTTTCCTTCCTGAGGGTCTTTTCTCCATAAAAGAAAATCTTTCAAACCTCTCCTATAGCAATTGAATTTCAGGAGAATGTGGTTTTAAACTGTGCTGCGAATCATTTTCCGTGAAATAACGAAGTTCTCTGGTCTTGGCGTGTGTAAGTCACAGTCTTTGTCCAGCTCTGAGTCAAAGTCTATCTCTTTCTACAGGTGAGGTCGCTACTCAAGAGTCCTAGGTGTTTTTACCTGTAAAATGAGAGCACTGACCTGAATACCATGTACCATATTTTCAATCTCTCACTTTCTTAGGAAGTAATATTCGGATGATTCAATGCCAGTTTTGTCTTCACCCATCCTATCTCATTTGGCAAAGGGGAAACTTTAAGGATGAGAAAACTGAATCATGCAATGTCCACGCTCTTGAAGATCACTGGAGAATCTGGATCCTAACTGCAAATGAAGACCATGCATGTCTTATTAACTAAAGGGCTAGTCAAGTGATCTTTCCTTCCAGCAGTTTACAATCTTCCAAGGTTTCCCTGACAAATTACACTAGTTCCTTAAGGCTTTCTTTAGAATGACTGCCTGAAATCAGGCTTCATTAGTTTTCACTTTGCTAACTGTGCAACTGACTTATTTGTGTAGTCTCTTGTTCAAGTCATTGAGATGGGGAGACATTTGGGATCATGTCAAGAGGTTCAAGTTGACCAGAACAGTAGACAAGGCAAGAGTTCACAAACACTGCGTTGGGGTCTCCGGGACACAGGGTGTGGTTTGCAGGTGGTATGGGTTTATAGGGCAATATCCTGAGCCACCATTAGCGTCACCAGTGACAAGCTCCAGGTTCCGCACGTGTTCCGTGCTCCTGCCATTTCAGGACAGATGCCTGATTTATTCTGTCTCGACGAGGGCTTTTGGGAAGCAGTTGTGCAATCCTTTTCTTAGGACCTTTTGTCCAAAGCGTCCTACAGAACTCGCAGAAGCAGAGGCTTTATTTAATTATTGTGAAATTGGGGAGCTACACAGAGCTTTTTCATTTAGGAAAGGAAATGCTTCTGACCAGATAGGCATCAATTCCGCAAAGGTCACGGTGGGGGGGCAGGTAGCAAAACACCCATTGTATTTCCACCATCCTCCGGGCCATGCAATTTAGAAATCTTGAATAAATCTCCCCATCATGAGGCAGCCACGTCCATTTCTAATTTAGCTGCATTGAGGGGGCTGACAGCTGTGATCGGATAGCAGAGGGACCTGAGATTTGTTATTTTGAAAGAAATGCTGGAAGCAGATACAATTTAAAAAGCAGAAGAATAACACCCAAAGAGACACCCAAACACACAGAGGAACCAGCAAATAATCATGTCATAAAAACGCAGCATCAAACTTTTCATATCAATCTCTATTTTTCAGATGAGAAAGGAAGGTGGATTTTAATGTCTATGTGCACACACGTACCGAATGCATACACACTAGATGCTTATATACATATATATTAAATACCCTGTAACTCAGGAGGAGAAGACAAATGTATTTTCCTGGAACAGGTAGATGAAAGCAGCCGCTAATTTTTTTTTTTTTTTTTACAAGTTATCTGGATAATTCTCACTCATGTTTATTTCTTCCCTGAATGTGGACACAGCATGATGATGACAGCAATAGAACAAAGAGTGGAAGAAATAAAAGGATATTGTCTCTGCTAACACTGGGTTTTCTTGTTTTAAATAACTGTCATGTTAGATCAGCTTTCAGACTATTCCCTATGTGGAATCCACTTGCCTTCAATAATAAAGAGTACATGGGATTTTTTTTTTTTTTTATCATTTGAAAGAAGGAGTATAACACTTCATCTGATGAGTTAGGAATCATAATTTTTACACAACTACTTCTATCATTACTTTAATAGTTTTTACACAATTCTCATGCTAGCAATACCACCAATTTCTCTGTGCTTTTTGTCGATAACTGTATCAGTTCAGTGGGATCACAGCAATAACGTCACAAAGGCTAGGGTTCTTGTCTCCTCTTTTATATACATTTCATAAACAAAAATGAAACCTATTCTGATTTTTTGCTTTCCATGTAATCATCATCAAACAATGAGCACACTGAGAATATAAATAAGTGACCTTGAGGAAATATTTTAATGCAAGCAACTTATGAAATTTTATAGTCAGCTTGAAAATATCCTATATGAATACAGGAATTTATAGTTGCATGCATCTTGTCAAATAATTAGGTATTGCCAGGTAGAATTTATGTATTGGTCCATTGAACCTCTAAGTGTAAAAAAAAAAAATTGTCCTTTTTGAGTCCAACTTAATTTAACGTTACACAAAATGGGCTTCTGGATAAAGGGCAAATTTTCAAAAATCCTAAAATAGATACATGGAGGAAATCATGTTTTGAAGTCTGATGCTTTTGAGATTCTTGAACACGAAATGGAATTTATTTTGTATCTGAAGAACCGTACTTAAAAGTAAATGAAAAACAACAAAGGTAAATAAACAAGACATTCAGATCCTTTTCCCTTTATATATACATAATAATCATCTTATCATATACACATATATAATAAAACCCCTATCACCACACGTGTGGCTCACATCTGTCGTCACCACAGTTACAGAAAAATTTTTCTCGTGATAAAGACTTTAAGATAATTCTAACAACTTTCAAATATGCGAAAGAGTATTATTAACTACAGTCACCATGCCGTGCATTACATCCCCATGACTTATTTATAATTATATATACTTACTAAAGGTATATTTATTGTACCTTTAACTCCTTTCACCCCACCGTCTCATCGCCTGCCTCTGACAACTACCAATCTGTTCTGTTTCTTTGAGTTCGTTTTTTGTTTTGTTGTTTGAAATTCTACAAACAAGTGAGATCATATGGTATTTGTTTTTCCGTGCCTAACTTACTCATTTAGCATAATATCTTCAAGTTCCATCCGTGTTGCCAAAAATGGCAAGATTTAATTCTGGCAGCTGAACAGTATTGTGAATATATACATCACATGTTCCTTCCTCACAGATAATGCTGCAATGCACATGGTGGGCACATATCTTTTCAAATCAGTGGTTTTTTTCTCTCCGGTAAATACACAGAAGTGGAATTGCTATTTCTAACTTTTTGAGGAACCAATCTGATAGGTATGATGAGCGACCTCAGTGATCTTAATTTGTAAATCTCCAATGATGAGCGAGGCTGAGCATCTTTTCATGTGTCCGCTGGCCAATGATGGGTATATCTTCTCTGGAAAAATGTCCGTTCAGATCCTCTGCTCACTTTTTAAGTGGCCTGATTTTGCTACTGACTTGTAGCATTTCTAATTAATCCCTCATGGGATACAGGATTTGCAAGTATTTCCTCTCATTCCGTAGGTTGCCTTTGATTTTTTAAAATTTTTATTTTATTTTATTTTATTTTATTTCATTTTATTTTATTTCATTTTATTTTTTGCTGTGCTTAAGGTTTTTTTAGCTTAATGTAATCCAAATTATTTTTTCTCTTTTGTAGCTTTTGCTTTTCAGTCAGGTCCAAAATAATCACAACCAAGACCAATGTTAAAGACCTTCCTGCCAATATTCTCTTCGAGGGGTTTTATGGCTTCAAATGTTACATTCAAACCTTTAATCCATTTTGAGTTAATTTCTGTGGATGGTGTAAGATAATGGTCTGGTTTCATTCTTCTGCATGTGGCTATCCAGTTCTCCCAGCACCATTTATTGAAGAAACGATCCTTTCCCAAGTATATCCTTGTCTCCTTTCTTGTAAGTTAATTGAGCATGTAGGCATGGGTTTATTTCTGGGCCCTCTATTCTGTTCCATCGATCTATGTGTCTGTTTTTATGCCAATATCCTACTGTTGTGATTAAATTAGCTTTAAAGTATAATTTCAAACCAGGGAGCATGATACCTCAAGCTTTATTCTTCTTTCTCAAGACTGCTTTGGCTATGTGGTCTCCTTTGTGGTTCCATATAAATCTTAAAACTGTTTGCTCTGAGTCTTTAAAAAAATGTCATTGGTATTTTGGTTGGGATTGTACTGAATCTATAGATTGCCTGGGGTAGTATGGACATTCAACAATACTCTTCCGATTAATCAGCATGGAGTAACCTTCCATTTGTTCACGTCGTGTTCAATTTCTTTCACTGATGTCCAACAGTTCTCAGTGTACAGGTGTTTCACCTCCTTGGTTAAATCTACTAATAAGTATTTTATTTTTGGTACATTTGTGAGTGGTATTTTCTTAATTCTTCTTTCTGAGAGTTCATTGTTAGTGTACAGAAACAAGACAGATTTTTGTGTATTGATTTTTGTACTCTGCAACTTTGCTGCATTCTTTTATAGTTCTAACTTTACGTTTTCTATATCTAATGTGATGTCATCTGCAAATAGTGACAATTAGACTTCTTCCTTTTCAATATGGATGCCTTTTCTTTTTCTTGGCCGACTGCTCATAATACAATGTTGAACAGAAATGGTGAGAGTGGATGCCCTTTTTTTTGCTCCTGACCTTAAAGGAAAAGCTCCGTTTTTCACCACTGACAATGATGTTAGCTGTGGGGTTTTCATATATGGCCTTTATCATGTTGAGGTCTGTTCCCCCTATACCAACTTGGCTAAGAGTTTTTATCACAAATGGATGTTGAATTTTGTCAAATGCTTTTTCTGCATCTATTGACATGATATGGTTTTTATTCATTTTGTTGATGTATCATGTTGACTGATGTGCAGATGGTAAACTGTGGAGCATAGCTGGAATAAATCACACTTGACTGTGGTATATGATCCTTTCAAGGTACTGTTAAATTCAGTTTGGTGTAATATTTTGTCGAGGATTTCTGCATCTATCTTCATCATGGATACTGGTCTGTCCTTTTCTTGTGTTCTTGTCTGGGGTAATGCTAGTTTCATAAACTTGAGTCTCAAAGTGTTTCCTCCTGTTCTACATTCTGGAAGAGTTTGGTCCTGGACTTTTGTTTGTTGACAGGTTGACAATTAATGGTTCACTCAGGGTGTAACTGTGATTCTGTTGAATTAAGAGGAGGACACAGAGGAGACTGTGATCTAGCCCCACCCAAGCAGCCAGGGGACAGCGAGATACGTATTTCACTATTCAAGCTTCACCCTCCTCCCCTATCACCATCATCCACCACACTGCCTCTTCACTGGATACTAAACCCATGAACAGCTTTCCCCAGGTGGAAGAATTAGAAGAGTGACATCACAGGAGTTGGTCTTAGCTAATAAGAACGAGGCTAGACAGAGAAAGTGAGAAAACAGACATGGCCAAATTCACCACGGTTTTGCCTAGGGCCAACCTATTTGCCAACCAGTGAGTCAGTCCAAAAAGGTCCACGTGTGGCAGCCCTTCAGAGGTCATGTTTTCCATCTACCTGAGGCACTGTTTTCTTAACTTTGGTTTCCCTAATTACATTTTTATGTCCCCCTTTTTTAATGGTAAGAACGGTAGCTTCCACAATTAACAATATCTTTAAACACCAACGCAATGCTATAAAACCTGTAAAAAGGGTGTTGGCCATGTTGGTTGACTTTTTTCCAACCACTTTATATTCTTTAATAAGCGACTGTCATCGCCATAATTCCTATATGTCTTTGACATGTCGCAAAGACACTGGTTTTTGTTGTGGTGGTTGTTGTTTTGTTTTGTTTTTGTTCTGGATAAATGTTGATGCCACTTGTAGGTGAGGCAAAAAGCATCCTCCATGAAAAAGAAAATCTTATTAAAATCAGCTCATTGCTTGTATTTTCCTTACATTTTTTTCATTAGGAAAATGTCACTGACCATTTTCTCCCTGAGATAACATTTCATATAGTCTCATTAAGATCGATCCCTGAATCTGCTATAAGAATTGGTAATACGGGATGGATGCCTGGGTGGCTCAGTTGGTTGAGTATCCAATTCTTGATTTCAGCTTAGGTCATGACCTCACAGTTAGTGGGTTTGAGCTCTTTATCAAGCGCTTTCCTCACAGCCTGGAGCCTGCTTCAGACTCTCTATCTCCCTCTCTCTGCCCCTTCCCCACTCACGCTAGCTCTCCGTCTCTCAAAAATAAACATTAAAAAATAAATTAAAAAAGAATTGGCAATAGCCTACTTACACAAACCTTTTGTGAAATGGATAAATTTCTTTCACATAAGTTTCACCTGTGGGCTATATAAAAACAGAACATAATAAATGTTGGGTGGGCCCAAGATTTCCATCGTGATACCCTTCCTGGAAGAAATTTTGATATAAATAAGGAAAATGACCACTATTTTTTAGTTTTAGAGATTATTCATGCATTTTTTTTTCTGAACAGAATTAAAGGGAATTCTCCCACAAAGGGGAATATGAATATTTTAAATCACTTGCATGCCTGAAGGGAATCAATTTTTTGAAACTACATACACATACACACTGTTATCAAGAATGTCCACAGCAATTTCTCCCATCTCCTAGTCCTTTCTCCCATCTCCTAGTCCCTTCTTATAAAGTGACTTTAAGATCCTCCCAGACAGAAGACGTCCCTATTATCCCCACTCTTGAATATGGGCAACATTGTGAAAAGAGAAGACGTAAGACCGTATGTCCGTGCAGAGGCTGGGTCTGAGAAGGTTACACAATCTCCCCCTGGCTTTCTTGGGTGGTTTGCTCTTGAACTCAGCCCCCAGGCAGTGGGGAAGTCCAAGTACATGGAGCTGACATAGAGTTATTCCATCTGAGAGCCGGGACAGGTGCTAGATGACCACTGGCTGTCATTGACAGGCAGAGGAGTGACCACAGGTCCAGCATGATCATCCTCGTCCCAACCAGTGTGACCCCCCAACCTGCGCAAATTCCCACGTGAGGCCCCAACCAGTGCAATGGAAGACAAGCCACACCCAGTGGATCCTCGTAGAATTCCTGACCCACAGAATCCACTAGCATAATAAAATGACTGCTGTTGTGCAAGATTAAACCAAAAGTGAGTCGCTACACAGCAGCACATAGAGACACAGGTACACACAGAGACCAAAGCTCAACTTGGCCGAAGCTAAGATTCAATTCAGTATCGAATATATGAGCAACTGTTTGTGAAACTATTCTGCAGTATGTCAGCAAAGTGCTTCTTTTCCTTCTTAATACATGTATTTTTACATGTACACTGTGAATCAACATTCCTAGGTACCACTTATGTTTAGGGTACACACTTAGCAAATTGACTATTTTTAAAAAGAGTTAGAGGATTTTTTAAAACTATGTAAGTGGTTAGAATTTCTGTCATTCCAATCGTGTAGTTGGTAATTCAACTGTGTGCTTCACGGTTTCAAAGCTTTCCTCCCCAGGTGGGTGTATTCCGTGTAATACTGGACAACGTACTTTGTCACAAGTCCGGCTCCTTCGTAAACGACATGTTCTAGCACGGAACTTTTCAAGCATAAGAAAACATTTTTTATGGGCAAGTATGAGACAAGTTAAAGAGTAGGTACTATGTTGTATCAGCATTCAACAAAAGGAAATATTTGAGACTTTTCAGTGCCTTGCTACCACATTTCCAGAAATATTTACAATTTCTTCCGGGAATCAAGCTGAGTGCCCACTGGAATGAATGTCAACATTTCATTAGAAAATGAAAGTATTCATCACGGTCAATTTGCTTTTTGATTCAAACACCAGTTTAATATTTTAATCCACCAGTAATGCAAGAAATATTAAAACAACTAAATGGAACTCCATACCCACTAGCTTAGCAAAAATTTAAACATCCACCGTCTCATTGTTGGGACATCGTAGCAAAGGGAACACAAGACTGTTTCTGAGAAGCAGTTTTGCATCGTCTAAAGCAGAAAACCCCTCTCTTCATGATCCTCAGCAATGTTCTTCAGCAAAGAAGCAGGACGTGGTTAGCTGAGCTGTGCCTTTTGGACAAACTGAGTTTGATCTCACCTCTACCGCTTGCTCGCTGTGCAACTGGAGAATGTCGTTTGTGGGCCTCGTGCTCCGAGGTAGAAGTCAGGGAGACAGGAGTTTTGCTGAGGACATCTGAGTGCACTATTTACAAAGAGCACTAAGGAACTAAATATACCAAAGAGGTGCTTTTACAGGTACACAAACAGGAACTGACAGTGTCTTCGTTTCCCTATTAGAGTGAAAGAGGAAAACAGGAAAACACTTGGATTCCCAAGAGGAGGGAACACATTCCAGTGTTTGCAGACACGGTGAACTGCATCTATTTCACAGAAAAAAGTAGCCGGGTCCATGTGTGACAAAAAGAGAATGATTTGCAAAAACATGCATATATCTACGTACTTCTGACGTAAATTTTTAAAATATTTGCTACATGTTGCTTACTGACATTTTCAATGACAACACGAAACTGTATATTAGAGATTCCTTGAAAAGGTTTTTACATATATATATTTATAAATGGTTATTATTTTTGTTTATTTACATATATATTTTTTTATCGATGATTATTTTTGAGAGAGAGACAGAGTGTGCGTGGACTAGGGACAAAGAGAGAGGGAGACACAGAATCTGAAGCAGGCTCCAGGCTCTGAGCTGTGAGCACAGAGCCCGATGCGGGGCTCGGACTTATGAACTGTGAGATCATGACCTGAGCCAAAGTCGATGCTTAACCGACTGAGCCACCCAGGTGCCCCAGTATAGATAGATAGACAGATAGATAGATAGATAGATAGATAGATCGATCGATAATAGACAGATAGATATAGTTCTTAAAACTGATCATTCACGTGGATATTTATCACAAACCCAAAATCACGTAAATGTCCTCCCATTATAACTTTCAGGGGGGAGGGTGAATAGTTGAGACACAGGGTTATATGGCATTCAGGTGCACAATTCTATTTATGGGCCTGTTTCTGGCTTGGGTTTTTGTGTTTTTTTTCCCACTGTTGTTCTTTTGTTTTTAGGATTCTACGTGAACATGAAATCATACGCTGTGTGTCTCTGACTTATTTCACTTTGCCTACTGCCCTCTAGATCCGTTTGTGGGACAAATGGCAAGATCCCATTCTTGTTATGGCTGCGTAATATCCCATTCTGTACGTGTGCATACACACCCCTCATAAATACGTGCATCTAACGTCTCTACCAACTCACTATCTGCGGACACTTGGGACACCGGGGGAATGTAAATAGGCTGCAATAAACACGGGGTGCCTGTATCTTTTCAACACAGCATTTTCATTTTCTTTGGGTAAAATACCCAGTAGTGGAATTGCTGAATCATGTGGTAGTTCTATTTCTGGTTTTCTGAGGCCCCTCCATACTGTTCTCCAGAGTGGCTGCACCAGTCTGCATTCCCACCAACAGTGCACAAGGGTTCCCCTTTCTCCACAGCCTTGCCAACACCTGTTGTTTCTTGTGTTTTTTATTCTTGCCATTCTGACAGGTGTGAGGTGATCTCTCACTATGATTTTGATTTGTATTTCCCTGATGATGAGTGATGTTGAGCATCTGTGTGTGTGTGTGTGTGTGTGTGTGTGTGTGTGTGTTGACCTTGTGGATGTCGTCTTTGTAGAAATGTCTACTTTGTAAAGCACCAGACGACCACCCCCTCTATGGAGCTGGATGGCACTGAGAAAACTTCAATTTCATCAATAATAATCTGACTTAATGAAAAGAATAAAAAGCATATGTGATCTTTTAAAAATTCCAAGCAGTGTATGTAACTTTAAAAAAAATATATACTAACAGGGCACATCTTTTCGACATTTTCTAAATTAAAATCTGTTCTCTATCCAATCTATTTTCACTGTATCCTCTTTGGTTTCCAGGACCTCCAGTTGTAAAAGGAAAGATTTTCACTTAAATAAGCACCTTAAGGAGAAAAGGTGTCTTTGGGACAAATGCAGAACTTATACATCAATTAGTGATTTGAAAATAATCCATTATATCTCCTTTTCAGATTGCAAATCTATAAAATGTGTCTGTGTTGCTGGTGCTTTAGAAATTATCCAAAGAAGACTGCCTAGGTACTGATATCCTATTCAGAACACTGCACCCTTTTTTCTGGAATTCTAAAATATAAATGGGGCTTTCTGGCTTGAAAACTTGAAATACAGAGATGAAGTGTTAATATGAAAACAGAATTAAGGGGATGCTTGGGTGGCTCAGTTGGTTAACCGTATGACTCTTGATTTCAGCTCAGGTCACGATCTCATGGTTCGTGGTATCGACCCCACGTCAGGTTCTGTGCTGACAGTGTGGAGCCTGCTTGGGATTCTCTGTCCCTGTCTCTGCCCCTCCCCCTGCTACCACTCTGTCTCAAAATAAACAAACTTCAAAAAAATAGAATTAAGATTATACCACAACTAATTTTACTAAACACAATTATGTACATATATAAAGACACAATTTATACGTGGCTGCATGCATCTATCTTTAACATCTGTATTTACATACATTTAAAAAAATTTTTTAACATTTATTTTTGAGAGACAGAGAAAGACAGGGAATGAGCCAGGGATGGGCAGAGAGAGAGGGGGACACAGAATCCGAAGCAGGCTCCAGGCTCTGAGCTGTCAGCACAGAGCCCGACGCGGGGCCTGAACCCATCAACCGTGAGATCCTGACCTGAGCTGAAGTGAGACACTTAACCAACTGAGCCACCCAGGTGCCCCTAAATGTACATTTTAAAATTATAGTTATAATAGAACTTATTTTTATACATATTTCTATTGAGCTTAATAATGTTAGAATCGTTGTACTGAGAAAACATCTCAGATAAGAAATGCAAAGAAGAGGGGTGGCTGGGTGGCCCAGTTGGTTAAGTGTCTCACTTTAGCTCAGGTCAGGATCTCATGGTTGAGATCCTGGATGGCTCAGTCGGTTGAGCATCCAACTTCAGCTCAGGTCATGATCTCACGGTTCATGAGTTCCAGCCCCGCATCAGGCTCTGTGCTGATGACTCAGAGCCTGGAGCCTGCTTCGGATTCCGTGTCTCCCTCTGTCTCTGCCCATCCCCCACTTGTGCTCTCTCTCTTTCAAAAATAAATAACTATAAAAAAATGTAGAGAATTGCAAAGAAGAAATATTATCATAGACAGCCATATGCAGCCACCACACGTATATTAAGAGCTTATTTATGGGCACTTCTGCTATTTCAAGGCCTTTTCAGTAAGTTGCCCCAACAAGCCTCTCTTGGAAAGGAGAAATACTGCTTACAGAAATTCATGCTGTAACACCAAAGCGCTTGCAGAGAAATTTTTGGTTCAACTGGAAACTTCCTTGTAGAACCAGAAACCTTTAGGAAAGAAATAATTGGCAGGTACTGTCAGAAGAAATGTTCTGTAATCCTGCGGGAAGTCAGAACATAATTCTTCCATTGACACTTTTCATCGGAGCTGAACTGCGGAAGAGAAAAAGAAAAGCTGATGCCCCCTATGGATCGAGTTTTACACATCCATAGGTGTTACTCTTGCCTGTAGCAAGACAGAAACCTGCACTTGGCATTGAGATTTATTATCCCGAATCCTACCCGTGCATCAGGTATTCATGGAACACCGCACTCCTTCTACTGAACCAAAGTGACGAGAGTCAAAATCGCCCAGATTCTGCAGTCGGAGGGCGCGAAACATTCATGCCACTGGCAAGAACCGTGGGTGGCTTTCTCGGGTCTATTTTAAGGATAACCGTTCTGGGAGCGTGTAACCCATAGCTATTGGAGACCAAAGTGCTAGATCACTACAGTCATGGTGAAAGTTTTCCCCCCGGCCCCACCCGTGAGCAGCGTGAAGGCAGATGCAATCAGCCACAAGGAGCTACCTCAGTCAGCCATCACCTCTACCTGCCCACTCCTGAAAATGGGGGCATAAATGACGTCCACCACCACTACCAAACATCAGGCAAATGCTTCGCAACCACAAAGCTTTAACGTTTAAAGTACATCATGAGGTTTTAGGAGAGACGTTCTTTGTGTTTCAACTGGGAGGCTTTAGCATATCCGTGAGTGAACTTGGACCAAATCCTGCCTAGTGTCTGTTTTTATAAATAAAGTTTTATTGAAACACCGCCACACCCGTTCATTTTCATGTTTCGTGTGGCTGCTCTTGTGGTACAAAGAGTTATTGCAACAGAATCTTTACAACTCACAGGGCTGCAAATACGTACTTTTTGACACTTTTGCAAGATTTCCTAGCACGTGTCTAAGTAAATATGTCACAACTGCAACAATCATGGAAACGCCGTACAAGACTAATTCAGCTGATCTGATTTCACTTCTTGATATACCAATCTCGTACCCATGCTGTACGTCCAGCCTTCTCATAAACAAGGAAGACTTTCCCTCCTACATCATCGTCTTTAGCCTAAGTAGATGGCAGGTTACAAGGAGTCACATAAGCACGAAGTATACGAGGTAAGATCGTCTTTTTCTGGCTGTTTCGACTTCTAACAACCAAATCTGGTTCCAACAGAAAGCCAGGCCACTCCGGGCTGCTAGACCATCTCCGTAATCCTCGAGGTAACGCGCTTACCCTGTTTTCATTTTGAATTTAGCCCAAATCCGCACATTTATGGGTCCAGACAACTACTGTGCTCATTCCTAGGGCACCATGGCCCACAGATGGGCGAGATGTGAGAGCTGGCGAGGAACTCGCCATCAATGTATGTGGCATATAGATCCTCTGACCGTGTGCACTGTTCATTTACCCACTAGACTCCCCTTACCAAACACCAGTTCAAAGTTAGTATTTTAAGAAACGCAGAAGAACGCTGAGGCCTGTGACCCTTCTGAGAGAATGGCAAAAGTCCTCAGATAGGAAATGGAATGAGTTGTTGAACACCAGGGATTTCTTCGTCTTGTTGTGTTGTTTCTTCATTCACGTCGGTGTATTAACTATATTAACAAAGAGTTAGCTATACTAACGTAATTATACTATTATTTTCAGTTTTATAATACAAGTCCATAATTCCAGAAATTACTCCCTGGTCATAAGTGTACTCTAAATCTCCTTCACCCGTTCTGCTCATACCCCCTGCCACTCGCCTTTGTTAATGATCAGTTCTCTGCATTGAAGAGTCTGTTTTTCTTCCTCTTCTGTTTTCTTCACTTCCACGTATGAGAAAATCACACGGTATCTATCTTTGACAGACTTTTTTCACACAGCATCATACCCTGCAGAACCATCCATGTTGTTGCAAATGGCAAATCGGCATCTTTTCAGTGGCTGAGTAATATCCTATCGCGGGTATATACCACACCTTTGACAGTCCTATCGTGGATAAATACCCCATCTTTCAAGATTTTTCATGCCTCTTGAAGTTGGCCTGTATTGTTATACTCTTCCCTCTTAGACACGTTTCGCTGCATCCCAAAGATTTGGGACTGTTGTGTTTCCATTTTCATTTATCTCCATGTATTTTCCGATTTCCTCTTTGACTTGTTGGTTGATCCACTTGCTGTTCAGTAGCACGTTATTTAACCTCCCTGTACTTATGTTCTTTCCCAATTTTTTTCTTGGAATCTCTACTTTTATACTGTTATGGTTGGAAAAGATGATGACATGATTTCTGGCATTTCGAAATTCTTGAAACTTGTATTGTGACCTAACATGTTATCTGTTCCACAGAGTATTCCATGTACACTTGAAAAGAATATGTATTCACTGTTTTGAGATGGAATTTTCTGCATATACCTGTTAGGTCCATCTGGTCCAGTGTGTCAAAGCCACTGTTTCCTTGCTCATTTTCTGCCTGGATGATCTATCCACTGATGTAAGTTGGGGATGAAAGTATTCTTTTTTTACTACCAGTTTCTCACTTCATGTCTGTTAGTAGTTGCTTTATGCATTTGAGTGCTCCCATATGCTGTGATCCTAAATGTTTACAATTGTTATATCCACTTGTTGGATTGTTCCCTTTACCATTACATACTGTCCATCTTTGTCTCTTACAGTCTTTTCTAAAAGTCTCTTTTGACTGACATAAGGATTGCTGCCCTAGTTTCCTTTTCACTTCCATTTGCCCAACTTTTTCTGTACCTTCACTTTCTTTTTTTTTTTTTTTTTAATTTTTCCTTTATTTATTCTTGGGAGAGAGACAGGGTGTGAGCAGGGGAGGAGCACAGAGAGGGGGACACACAGAATCTGAAGCAGGCTCCAGGCTCTGAGCTGTCAGCAACAGTGCCTGATGTGGGGCTTGAACTCACAAACCGTGAGATCATGACCTGAGCCGAAGTTGGACGCTCAACCAACTGAGCCACCCAGGTGCCCCTCTGTACCTTCACTTTCAATCTGCATGTGTGTTTAGGTCTGAAATGAGTCTTTTACAGGCAACACAGAGCAAGGTCTTGCTTTTTTTATCCGTTGCATCACCCTCTTTCTTTTGATTGGAGCATTTGGTCCATTTACGTTAAAAGTAATTTTTGATATGTATGTACTTCTTACCGTTAATTGTTGTTTGGTGTTTTTTTTTTTTTTTACTTATTTATGGTTGTTTTAGTAGTTGTTCTCTACTCTCTTGTGTCTATAGTTTGATAGAATTTTTTAGTGCTATGTTTGGATACTTTGTCTTTAGTTTTTTCGTTATCTATTATAGGTTTTTGATTGTGATTAGCATTACACTGTATCCTATGCATATAACAGTCTATACTGAGTTGATGGAGGATTTACTTAAATTTGACCCTGTTCTAAAAGGATGAAATTTTTATGATCCCCCACGTTTCATGTATCTGATGTCATACTTTACCTAGTCTTACTTTTGCAAACCCCTTGGCTGTGAATCCATTTTTATAGATGATTCGTTCTACTGCTTTTTGCTTACTCACTCTACTCGTTTTATAAGTGACAAAACTTTTGTTTGTACTTACCTGTGAAATTTTCACTTTTCCTGATTTTCTTACTCCTGTGTGTGGCCTTACCCCTCAAAGAATTCCCTTCAGTGTTTCTTATAAGGTTGGGTTACATAGTATGAGCTCCCTTAACTTCTGCTTGCCTGGGAAACTCTTTATTCTATTCTGCACGAGAGGCTTGCTGGATAGTATTCTTAGTTGTAGGTTTTGTTAATGTAGTGCAGCATGGTGACTGATTTTCAAATATTGACCATCCTTCCATCCTCCTAATAAATCCCACTTGATCCTGGTGAATGATCCTTTTCATGGATTGCTGAACATGATTTGCTAACAGGTTGTTGAGGATTTTTGCATCTATGTTCATCAGAGATATTAGCCTATAGTTTTTTGTTTGTTTTGGCTTTTTTTTTTTGTAGCATCTGTCTCATTTTGGTATAACTGTACTGTAACATCCTATTATTGTATTGTTGTATTATTCTCAATTTCTCCCTTTAAGTCTGTTAATATCTACTTCGTGTAGTTAGGTGCTCCCATGCTGAGCAAGGAGATCTTTCCAATTGTTACAGCCTCTAGTCGGACTGACCTCTTTATAATTACGTAATGCTCTTTTCTGTCTCTTGTTAAAGTCTTTGTTGTAAAGTCAATTTTTTTTCTTTTTTTTTAAGTTTGTTAATTTAGTTTGACAGAGAGAGAGAGAGAGCTGGGGAGGGGCAGAGAGAGGGAGAGAGAGAGAATCTCAAGCAGGCTCCACACTGGTGGAGCCCGATGCAGGGTTGACGTGAACTGTGAGATTATGGCCTGAGCAGGAATTTAGAGTCGGACATTTAACTGACTGAGCCACCCAGGTGCCCCTAACGCCTATTTTTTTCTGATGTAATTATTGCTCCCTTGTTTTTGTTTTGCACATACATTTTCATGGAATAACTTTTTTCATCTCTTCACTTTCAGTCTGTGTGTATTTTTAGGTCTGAAGTAAATCTTTTGTAGGCAGCATATAGGTTTTGTTTAGTTTTGTTTTATCCATTCAGTCACCCTATGTCTTTTATTAAAGCATTTGTGCCATTTACATTTTAAGTATTATGGGGGCACCTGGGTGATTCAGCTGGTTAAGGATCCAACGTTGGCTCTGATCATGATCTCAGGGTTCGTGGGTTCGAGCCCCGCATCAGGCTCTGTACTGATGGCTCAGAGCCTGGAGCCTGCTTTGGATTCTGTCTCCCTGTCTCTCTGTCCCCTCTCCCCACTCACATCTGTCTCTCAAAAATAAATAAACATTAAAAAAAATTTTAAAGAAAGTATTATTTATAGGTATGTACTATTTTCCATTTTGATTGCTGGCTGTTTTTGTACTAGTTCTGTTGCTTTTCATCCCCTTTCCTTGTTCTATTTCTGCTTTCTTTGTTTTTAATGACTTTTTTTTAAGTGTTCTACTTGGCTTTTTTCTCTTTATTTTTTGCGTATCTGCTATAGGTTTTGAGTTTGTGGTTACCATTTTGTTCATGTATAAAATAGCCGTGTATATTAAGCTGATGGTCACTGAAGTTCAAACACACTGTAAAAGAACTCCATGGTTAGGTCCCCCTCCACATTTTATGTATATGTCATATTATACATCTTTTTGGTCCCTGTAACAAAAATTTCAGATAGAACTGATTTTACTCGTTTTGTGTTCCAACCTTCATAATAGCCTTACAACTGATTGCTGTTCTGCATTTACTGTATCTTTGGTCTCACATATGACATTTTCTCCTTTCATAATTTTTTCCTAATTATGAATGCCTTTTCCACTTAAAGTCCTCTCTTAACATTTGTTGCGACACTTGTCTAGTGTTGATGAACTCGTTTAACTCTTGTTTAGAAAACCTTCCCCTTCAATTCTAAATGACACCCTTGTTGGGTAGAGAATTCTTGGTTGAGAACTGTAACTATGTCATGCCACACCCTTCTAGCCTACCGAGTTTCTGCTGAAAAATCAGCTGACAATCTTACAAGGTTTCCCTTACGCGTAGCCAGTTACTTCTTTATTACAGCTTTTAAAATACTCTGTCTTTAATCTTTGACATTATTATGTGTCTTCCTGTGGATCTCCCTGGGTTCATATTTCTTGCAACTTTGTGGCTTCCTGAACGGGGATATCCTTGCCTAGATTCGAGAAGTTTCAGCTATTTTTTCTTCAAGTTTTCTGCCCCTTTCTCTCTCTTCTTCTGAGACCCTGTAATGTGAGTATTTGTTCATTTGATGTTCAAGAGGATCCCGTAACCTATCCTCGTTTTATAATTTTTTTTTCTTTTTTGCTGCTCTGCTTAGATGTCTCCCATTACTCTCTTCCAGATCACTGAGCCATTCCTCTGCATCCTCTAATCTCCTGTTGATTCCCTCCATTTCACTGCATTTTTCATTTCAGTTATCGTATTTTCAGCTCTGATCGGTCCTTTTCTTTTTTTTTTAAGATTTTCTATGTTCTCTGAAGTTCTCACTAAACTCTTCCACTCATCAGTCTGGAGAACACATTACAATCATTATTTCATTTAAAAAAAAACATTTATTTATTTTTTGAGAGACAGAGAGAAATAGAGCACAAACTAGGGAGGAACAGAGAGAGGGGGAGACACAGAATCTGAAGTAGGCTCCAGGCTCTAAGCTGTCAGCACAGAGCCTGATGTGCGGCTTGAACTCACAGACTATGAGATCATGACCTGAGCTGAAGACAGACACTTAACTGACTGAGCCACCCAGGTGCCCCATAATCATTACTTTAAACTCTGTACTAGATATATTGCTGATCTCTGTTCTATTTGGTTCTTTTTCTGAGGTTTTGCCTTATTCTTCCATTTGAACCATATTCCTTTGTCTCCTCATTTTGCTTGATTTTGTGTTTGTTTCTATGAGTCAGTTGGAACAGCTATTTCTCCTAAACTTGAAGAAACATTCTTGTGTATGTTAATCCCCTGTATAGACTATGTGTGCCTGGTGACTTTTGCTGCCTAGAGCTATGGCTGGCATGGCCCGAGGGTCCCAAGGCACTCGGCACTCTGTGCTAGGGTCACCTTGATGGGAGCTAAAGTGGGTGCAGGGCAGCCCTAAGGCTCTCCATGCACAGGCTGCCCTCTGGGAAAACTGAACGTAAAGTGGGTCAAGCTGTGGGGGATCCTGGGGCTTCCCCTACAGAGGGTGTCCTACCAGGACAGATATGGCTGAAGTGGGCACAGGCTGGGACAACCCTGGGGCCCTCCGCACAGAGGATTTCCTGGCAGGACAGCTGAAGCTGAAGGGGGTGGAAGCCAGGAAGATATGTTGTTAGCTAAATTTAAATTTTATGCTTGAACTTAAAAAGGTTTCATGTTTGAGTTTGAAATGATTATCTCTGAGGGGCACTGGGAGGCTCAGTTGGTTGGGCATCCAACTTCGGCTCAGGTCATGATCTCGTGGTCAATGAGATCAAGCCCCGCGTCGGGCTCGCTGCTGACAGCACGGAGCCTACTTCAGATCCTCTGTCCCCCTCTCTCTGCCCCTCACCCACTCACATGCTCTCAAAAATAATAAAACATTGAAAAAATAATAATTATCTCTGAGCTATCCATTTATAATGTTGCCCATTTATATACTAAGGTGTATGCACGCATGTGTGTATTATATTTTTATATTTGTTGGTTAAATAGGTTGGAAATTCTCCAAATTAGATGCTTCACTCACCTACCTTTAACACTGAATGGACAGAATTTTTTAATTAACTGAATTAAACTTTTCATTTTTGGTTTTAGGTTTTGATGTATTTCATAATCCTGTATTACAGACATTTTCATATACTGTCTCAAAGGTTTAACTATTTATAACTGGTTCTTAAGTTTACAAGTATAATTTGCACAGTCTGCATAAGAATAAATGTGAATTTTATTGAGCCAGAGGGTTAATATTGAGAGAGCCAGCATCCTTATTTATTGAGTCTTTAACGTATTACGCCAAGAAAATGGTATTGATGTTGCCAATAAAATTATATGCTTCTCCACATTTTAAAAATGATTATTACCATTTCAGAGAAGGAAACTGACTTTCCTAAGTTGGTGCTGTATCTAACATCATGATCAAACATTCCTTCCTATTGGTTTGACCAGCTCTCTGGAGAATCGTGTAGGTTTTCTGTGTATCATCACATCATCGATATGACAATTTTCCCTCTGTTCAATTCATAAAACTTGTATTTCCATTTCTAAACAGCAGAATACAGAGTAGAGGTGATGACAGAAGGAATCGGGATTTTCCACTTCCTAAGTACCCTACGTACACGATTCACTACAGGTACTCCTAGTGTCCTTTCCCGTGTTAAGAAAGCTACTTTGAATTACAGTTTCCGGCGAGGATCTGTTCATGAACATCTGTGGAATTTTACTGACCTTTTTTTGGCATTTATTTATTACAGCATCAATTCAGATGACCATTTATTAATGTGGGAGAACTATATAAAAAGTTCCAACATTGAGGATGCTTTCCTGCAGTGAACCCCTATTGACCCTGATGCATATTTTATGCAAACTTTTTTGGGTGTGCGTGTGTGTGTGCGTGTGTGTGTTAATTGTCCATGTCTGCTGATAAGGGAGACTGGTCTGGAATAAACTATTCAGCTGTACTTCTTCTGAGTGATCCTGAATTTCACAAACTGTATCTCAACGCAGCACTGCGAATTGTCACAACACATAGCTGGGCAGATATTAAAATGTAATTCTAAGCTGGTGTCAGAATAATTAAATATCTTTGATGCTTGATACATTTTCAAAATCAATGGACTCATGATTACGGTCATTATTACTGAATTAATGTGTACATTTTGTAAAATAATTCATTTTGAAAGCAAACATTTAACAGTGCAGGTGGGTTCAGTTCAATTATACCTCAAAGAAGCCTTTATATCACCTGTTTAAAGAGTCACCACATGGGGTGCCTGGATGGCTCAGTCGGTGAAGTGTTCAACTTCAGCTCGGGTCATGATCTCGCGGTTTGTGAGTTTGAGCCCCGTGTTGGGTGATGTGCTGATGGCTCAGGGCCTGGAGCCTGCTTCGGATTCTGTGTCTCCCTTTCTCTCTCTGCCCCTCCGCAACTTATGCTCTTTCTCTCTCAAAAATAAACATTAAAGAATCACTCATATGGAGGCTGTTGATCTACATTCAGCTAAACATACAAGATTTTCTACTGAAAAAAACCCTACATATTGCTGCTTTACATTACCTTATTTCAATGATTATTACCTCTGGAAGAGTTAACAGGTGCTGTTCTAATTATTACACAGTTAGATCCAGGGATGGGTCAGTCAGTGAAGGTGAAAAAGGAGTTGATGTTTTAGTGACTCGGGCAGTTTTAGGCACAGAATCCAGAATCCAGACTACAATCGTCTTGAACTGAATTGAAAAGTTCTTATGTATAATTTGATACTGAACTCTGGGCCTTTCCCAATTACGGAGGCCCCATGATTGTATGTGACAAATTACACCCCAGAGAGCTAATACTGTCTTATTTCCATCAGCCGAAGTATATACAAAGACTAATGGAGAGCTCTGTGTAACAGCTTTACATGGAGAGAAAAGGGACATTCTTCCCACACTGAAGGTTCTGGCGACCAACGTAATTGTTAGGAATCACTGCTCATCCAGAGTAAAGGAGGTCATTTAATTAAAGAAACGGGTAAACTGGAGAGAAATGCATAGAGGTATAGAGAAAACAGTATTAAAATCTAGGTGTAAATTGCAGAATTAACTGATGACACATGCTTCATCATCCATGTAAAAGCTGGAAAACACTGATGAATGTAATAGACATTTGTGTCTTTGTGTCAGATGTTTAACGGGTTTGAAATGTGTTCTTGTTTTCAACCGCTAAGCAAGTTTTCATGGTAGAAACAAACCTGAAACATTAGCCTTACGAAAGAGCCCAACAGGAAACCTTGGGGTAAGCAGTCTCCAGTCCTTCCCCTAAGATTTTAACTTAGAAAAGGTAAACATCACCGAGTCTCTGCTTCCTCAATCCCCAAGTGAACAAAACTACCAAGCACATGGAGTCTTTTTTTAAGACTGAAAAAAATCTAAATGGTCTTTGTAAATGGATATGAATTATGAATTTCACTCTGGATAGATTCTCAGGTAGTTTACTACTTAAGCAGCATGAACCTTAGATGAGGAATAAATGTCGAAACAAGTATTTCCAATAGGAGTGAATTTATGCAATTGGTAAGAGTGCACAGTGGACTCCCGTCGACCCTTGAACAACACAGGTGCCCTTAGACATGGATGTTTTCAATAAATGGAGTGCTGCACACCTATTTTCTCCTATCTCTTTAACATCCTTTCCCCAGGTTAAGAGGACAGTATATAATCCATATGATACAACATGTGTTAATCAAATACTATCAGGAAGACTTCCAGTAGGCAAGAGACAATTAGAAGTTCTGTGTACGTGTTTTATATATACAGTATGCATAAAACTCTCCATATAGAAGTATATAGTTGGCGGGCGCCTGGGTGGCTCAGTGGGTTGAGCATCCGACTTCGGCTCAGGTCATGATCTCACAGTTCGTGGGTTCGAGCCCCGCGTCGGGCTCTGTGCTGACAGCTCGGAGCCTGGAGCCTGCTTCCGATTCTGTGTCTCCCTCTCTCTCTGCCCCTCCCCACCTCGGGCTCATTCCCTCTCTCTCTCTCAAACGTTAAAAAAAAAAAAAAAAAAAAAAGCAGAGTTGACAGTTATATTAGTCTCAGGTGCACAACACGGTGATTCCACAAGTCTGTTCTGCCACACGCACCACACGTGTACGTCATTACCATGTCCCCATACGATACTCACTGACTATCTTCCCTCATCTGTACCTTTTATTCTGTGACTTACTGATTCCATAACTGGAAGCTTGTATTGCCTCTCCCTGACCTCCTCCCTTCTGGCAATCAGTTCTCTGTAGTTATAGGTCTATCTCTGCTTTTTGTGTATACATTTTTTTTTTTTTTTTGGTTTTTAGATTCCACATATGAGTGAAATTATATGGTATTGTGTCTTTCTCATTCCACTTAGAATTACACCATCTAGGTTCATGCAGGTGATAGCAAGGGGCAAGATCTCCTTTTTTATGGTTGGGTAATGTTCCATTGTGTGTGTGCGTGTTTGTGTATCACACCCTTATCCATTCACCGATAGATGGACACTTGAATTGCTTCCATAATTTGGCTATTGCAAATATTGCTACAATCAACACAGAAGTGACTGTATCTCCTCAAATTACTGCTTTTGTGTTCTTTGGGTAAATACCCAACAGTGGAATTACAAGGTTCCTTAACTTTTTGAGGAACCTCCATACTGTTCTCCAGAGCCGGCTACACCAGTTTGCATTCCCACCAACGGTGGGACGGTTCCTTTTTCTCTATATCCTCTCCAACATGCGCTATTTCTTGTGTTTTTGGTTTTAACCATTCTGACAGATGTGATGTGATACCTCTTTGTTGTTTTGATCTGTTTTTCCCTGATGATGAGTGATGCTGAGCATCTTTTCAGGTGGGCCACGTGTATATTTTCTTTGGAGAAATGTCTTTTCGGGTCGTCTGCTCATTTTTAATTGGATTTTTTATTTTTTATTTTTTATTTTTTTTGGTGTTAGGGTTAGGGTTAGGGTTAGGAATTTATATATTTTGAATATGAACTCCCTTCCAAATGTATAACTTCCAATATCTCCTCCCAAGCCATAGCTTGCCTTTTCAATTTGTTGATGGTCCCCTTTGTTATACAAAATCTTTTATTTTGGTGAAGTTCCAATAGTTCATCTTTTTTCTTTTGTTTCCCTTGCCTTAGGGGACGCATCTAGAAAATGTAGCTACAGCCAATGTCAGAGACCCTACTGCCCACGCTCTTTTAGGATTTTTGTGTAAACAAGAGGTCCTTTTATGCTTTCGAATGTAGCTCTGGTTTTCCCAGCACAATTTGTTGAACGGACTTCTCTGCACTGTATATTCTTGCCTCCTTTGTCACTGGTTAATGCACCACGTAAGCGTAGGTTTATATCTGGACTCCCGATTCTGTTCCATTGGTCTACATGTCTATTATTGTAGTAATACCATTCTGTTCCAAATATTATAGCTTTCTAGTGTATCTGGAACTCTGGGATCAGCATACCTGCTGCTTTAGTCTTTCTCAAGATTACTTTGGTTAAATGGGGTCTTTGTGATTCCAAACAAATTTTAGGATTACTCCACTTCTGTGAAAAATGCCGTTGGTTTTGATAGGGAATGCACTGAATCTAGATTGCTCTGGGTGGTACAGACATTTTAATTCTTCCAATCCATGAGCATGGAATGTCTTGGCATTTGTGTCATGTTCAATGTCTTCCATCGGTGTCTTACAGACTGCTCAGAGTGCAGGCCTTTGACTAACTTCATTCCTAAGCATTTTACTCTTGTGCAATTGTAAACGGAAATAGGTTCTTAATTTCTCTTTCTGTACCTCATTATTACTACGTAAAAACAACCAATTTCTGTATATTTTGTATATCCGGCAACTTTACTGAATTCATTTTTTGCAATCACTTTTTGGTGGTATCTCTAGGATTTTCTATGGGTAGTATCATGTCATCTATAAGCGGTGACAGTGTAACTGTACCAATTTGGAATTGTTTTCTTGTCTGACTGCTGTGGCCAGGACTTCCAGTACTATATTAAGTAAAAGTGGGCATCCTTGCCTTGTTCCTGATCTAAATGAAAAGCTCTAATTTTCACCAGTGAGCATGACATTAGCCTGCCTGATTTGCTCTAAATTAGAGGAGCTGCCTCACATTTGTGGGCCTCATCGATATATTAAAATGCTGACAGTGAACTGTCTTTCGTGCAGAATTTGTCATTTTTTCACAGTCCAACAGGGATACAAAGCCATTTTCAAGAGGAGCTTTTGGAAAGAAAAGGAATAACTAAGACCCGTTTAGGTAAAAATAGGAAGGATACACCTCACACGTCAACATATCCCGTTAAATTTTCCAGACACCACACAAAAAGCCTCTACAATCTAGGAATGTTCACACAGCTGTAAGAATATAAAGGCAGCATACATATCTAAAACTCCTGAAACTATTAAACATTAGTTGTGAGTCAGCTGAAACGGAGCTTTTGATTGAGATCCACTTACAAGAAAGGAAGTTCAATAGCTAGAATTACAGAAGACGCCAGACACTTCCAGAAGGTGTCAGAAAACCTCAGTGCAGCTTTAGCTCTACCGACGGTGTTATCCCCACTGTTTAAATATGCTGAGGATCTACATGGAAAAGAAATCAGTCTAACAGTGATGGGAGGAGGGAAACACAGGAGTTTCAAATGAGTGATGAAGAACGACTCTTATTCCATCCTCACACATTTACTTTAACATTACGAGTGGGACTTCCATGGAGGTCTGGACAGGGAAAGATGAGACGGGGTACCCCTACGTCTACCTTCCCAGTCAACATGAAGAGGTGAATGCAAACCAAAATTGGAAATGATGAATCATAGAGAATGAGACTGGGTGTTGTCCATAAAAAGACAGATTTCCATATTTCATTAAAATTTATCAGAAGTGTTAAGAGTACCCTGAAGCAAAATTATGAAAATGTCCCCCAAAATGTTTTGGATGTAAGTGCAAATTTCCAGCATATGCTGTTGAAAAAAGAAATCCCCAAACAGCTGTCGTAGAGGACTTCAACACCCCACTTACAGCAATGGACAGATCTTCTAAGCAGAAAATCAACAAGGAAACAATGGCTCTGAATGACACACTACACTGGATGAACTTAGATCTATTCACAACACTTCATCCTAAAGAGAAATACACATTCTTCTTGAGTGCACATGGAACATCCTCCAGAATAGATCACATGCTGGGTCCTGAGTGAAGAGATGACCTGAGAGACGGTGCCTACCTGGGGTCTGCCAGGACGGGATGCCTATTTTTTGGTAGTCTCTGGATACCTGGACAGAGAGTAAGGTGTGATGCATTTTCACAGGGCACTGTGCAGATACATTCAAGTAGAAGCTACTTTACTCCATGATTAGAGTTGTTGCCAAGCTCAAAAGGTTTGGAGATAGCAAGGGCGCAGGAGCAGAAATCTTTAAGTAAATGGTGAAAGTTCAACGGCAAAACATCACAGAAAGTAATGACGGGAAGCCTAAAAATATTTCAAATGCATATATCTTTGACTCAATTTTATTGAACCCAAATCACTAACAATGTGGGTATAGGTATGTCTGTGTGTACTGAGAAGTACATATGTCATCTCTAAGTATTTACACGTCTCCTGTCTTTTCTATCATTTGCATCTTTTCTAGCTATCCACCCTTCCATTTATGTACCCTCATCTGCCACATCCATACACACACACACACACACACACACACACACACACACACACACACACACCCCTACCTATCTCAGTGGTAATACATGTCCAGAGAATGAGAAGTTTCAGGTAACAGAGAAGGCAAAGTTGTTCAAGGTCTTTTTTGTAGAAAGACCCTCCCCAGATGTCCCACTACAGCTCTTTCAACATAACCAGGTAAGAGTCAGGGAATACAGAGTATTTGCTATAGTTGCTTTCATAAAGGAGTGAAAATGGGTGAGGGGTATATTTGGGACAGGGCTTCCACAGGGCATTCCAAACACACTAGTTTAGCTTATATACTCTTCTATGCATGGTTTCATCCAGTATATTCCCAAGTATTAATATTCGCTTTGGTTGCATTCTTTTTTTCTCATGTTGAGAAGTATAGCCCTATGACTTTATTGGAGGTTCTAGAATATAAATTCAGTACAGGAAGGATAAAAGGAAGAATTGCATTTTTTCAGCCTCAGTCCAGCCTACATCTTACAGGACAATTTTCAGTAATTTTACTCATTTTCTGAAAGAAGCATGCAACAAACTACCACACGCCTTGGTTATCCATCATTTCAGGGTATAAATATTGTTCTCCTTTAAAGATAAAATTACCGTAATGCTGAGACATGATGGAAAAACTCAGCTAAAGCCTATTTTCATGAGCAAGGAAAATCAAAACATATGGCCTAAATAATTCATTTTTCTAAAGTAGTTTGATATTTTAGATCGATAATTATGCCAACATCTTGATATATGAAAGCTGAACGTACACTGTGAATTTGATGCATTGTTTGAAAACCCCCATACAAGAATTGTGCCTTGGTCATAGTTCTTTTCTGTATTTTTATTCATGCGAAGATTATTTTCGGATACATCCCAGCCATGTCAATGACCGTCTATGTACATTTTCCACCCAGCTCTTCAAAACTCAAGTGCCCATACTTAAGTGCATCGAGAATCACAGGAACAACGACTTCCCTGTATTTTAAGGAGATGTCCACCCCCCTCCCTAATTTATTTTTGGAGAATTATTTGAATAGCGGAATTGTGTAGGAAAATACTGTAGAAAAATAAAACCTAATACATCCTCCTGGACACATTATGCTAGGTGATCACGGATGGATTTAGGTTTGTTGAGGGCTCTGGTAAACATGAATCTGCAGAGACAGAATACCAGCCACTTTTTCACTTTCACGTGTTGTCTTGAAAAGAGGGTGTCCAAAATCAGTGACCACAATGGTCACCGCCAACATTTCTGTCCTGCTTGTCCCACATGCATATGGTTTAGTGACTCAGCAGTCAATCCTTGAGCAAATGTAGTCTTTACGTTGAGATGACTCTGTCCTCAGGATTCCAGCAAAGCACTGGTGGAAATGGGAAATTAGGATAGAGAAGTGGTCTTCAAGTAACATTTTGCTGCTACTGCTATTTTAAATGGGGTTAAAAAGTTTTAAAGTACTATGTATTTAAATATCCTCATCCCCAAAATGGCTGACATATCAAAATACCACAAAATTTCCAGGCAATTCTAGAAACGAACGGTGGTGATTTGTGCCCAAGTTGCGTCGTTATCGTGGAAGAAGAGAGTGACTAACAGATCTTCCGCTATTTTGTGTTCTGGAAAAAGGGTTTCTGCACAGAAACATCCTTGTATGACTTAAGACTCAGGTTCCCTCTTGTCTACCTAGCATGACAGCTACAAAGAGACCCTCCAAGCTCCCATTCATGGTCTCAAAGGATTAACTAAATTCTTTTGTCCTCACTCATTAATGAAAACAAAAATTACTGTTAAAACTTTGGCAAAGTCTTTCTACCTCGCACAGCCCTGATGCGTGGCCCAACATCAGTCAAAGCCAGCATACCTCCTGTCTTTAACTTCACACCCTGAGAATAGGCTGTTGTTTGTACAAAACGTCCTCTGATCTACTTGTTGGGTCAGCCACCATTTCGTCCCACCTCCCCACAGCATTTCCTCATCCCAATAAAAGCAAAGTTCCTCTCTACCCAGCCTTTGAGGTGCATGCACTTCTTGGGGTTAGTGTTCTGCCTACTGCCGTCTCTCTCCCCCTATTTCAGTAGAACCCTCTCCCCTTCCAACTGTCCCCCATGAAACATCTCCTTCCCCAGTATGGCTCCCCAGGTCAACTCTCAGCCTAATCCTTTCGTGCATACACCAGTCTTGGGGATGAAGGATTTACAGAAGGATTTACAAGGTGCCCAGTAGCAGCTTAACAGACCAGTTAAAGCTCTGCACCACTGTTTTTCGTTATCACTCTCATCTCGTAATCAACCCATCCGCCCCGTGGCCTACGATGGACAACCAGGGACCTGGTTTACCCTTCTGCCTGAAGGAACTACACCAACAACAGCAGGCAGAATACACTGAAGGTTGGATTTCAACACCTCACCAGACAATCGAATGAGAAAGACAGCCTCTCTGTATTGCAGATAACCTGTAAGAAGGTAAAATTGTTACAGAAAGGGGTGCCTGGGTGGCTCAGTCAGGTAACCATCTGACTCTTGATTTTGGATCATGTTGTGACCTCACGATTCAGAAAACTGGGCTCTGTGCTGACATTGCAAAGCCTGCTTGGGACTCTCTCTCTCTCTCTCTCTCTCTCTCTGCCCTTCCCTCACTGATGCTCCCTCTCTCTCTCTAAATAAACTTAAAAAAAATTGTTAGAGGGGCACCTGGGTAGCTCAATCAGTTCACCATCCTACTCTTGGTTTTGGCTCAGGTCATGATCTCACGGTTTGTGGGTTTGAGCCCCACACTGGGGTCTATGCTGACAGTGCAGAGCCTGCTTGGGATTTCTCTGTCCTTCTCTCTCATCCCCTACCCTGTGCTCACTCTCTCAAAAGTAAACATTAAAAAAATTGTTAGAGAAAAATCCCATGATCAGAAAACAGTAAATATCATGGTTTTAAGGTAAAAGCAAAAGAGATGAAAATATTATCTTACTTTAAAAACATGGTAAGGATGGGAGAGACCCAAAGGGAGACTGAGTGTAGGATTCGCTTTTTGATGACAGATGAAAAAGTAAACAACACTCACAGCTGGAGAAAAGGAAACAAATTTTCCCAAGCACAGATATATTATTTTCTAGGAAAAAGTAAGGCTCAACCTGCATTAAACATATGTTTATGTACAAATATCACATTTCCTCATTTATATATAAATTATGTAATCTTAACATTGAACAGTAAACATACTTTATGTATTTGGGCATATATGTGGTATATGTTTTTATAATTTATGTATTTGTTTTATTTTATTTTTTAATATGAAATCTATCGTCAAACTGGCTTCCATACAACACCCAGTGCTCATCCCAACAGGTGCCCTCCTCAATACCCATCACCCACCCTCCCCTCCCCCCCCCCGCATCAACCCTCAGTTTGTTCTCAGTTTTTAAGAGTCTCCTATGCTTTGGCTCTCTATTTATAAGTCTACATGTTAAGTTTAAGTGGAAGTTTAAATATATAAACCTCTTTTAGTCTGGTGAGTCTAGTGGAAACCGTCCCTTTATACATTATTTCATTAAAACAAAGACAAACCGGGATGCCTGGGTGGCTCAGTCAGCTCAGCATCTGACTCTTGGTTTCTGCTCAGGTCACGATCTCACGGTTCATGGATTTGAGCCCCACACCAGGCTCTGTGCTGACCGCATGGAGCCTGCTTTGGATTCTGTCTCCCTCTCTCTCTGCCCCTCCCCTGCTCTCTCTCTCGCTCTCTCTCAAAAATAAACAAACGTTAAAATAAATAAATAAAACACAGAGAAACCAAGCTGAATATTTGTGAAAAATACTACAGCCATCCAAGAGAAAAGGCAAAATAACGTACAATTGATGGAAACGTCCATCAAAGATGCCGTGAGGTCTGAATTCACCGAAATAACTAAATTCAACCCTCTTTTGAACATCCCTTTCAAAACTGAACGCACACACGATGCACCTGCCCGTAATTTGAGGATGGGAGAAGAGACAGTGGGAGAGGTTTTAAAGCTCCATTTTTTTGTTCTACACCAGCAGAAAAATAATCAGCTAGCGTACGACAGAGTCTAAGTTTGGGAAAGTAACCAATAGTACTTTGGCCTCGAGTAAGGTCTGCCAGTGTGATTTCCATCAGTGGGTAGGACGACCCCACGATGTGTTCATGAAACACACATCTCAAAGCCCTGTCCTCAGAGTCTGAATAGCTCGTCTGAGGGCAGGGAAAGGACAGAGTTCCAGCACCCCCAGTAGTACTAAGGGAAGCGGTCCTTTGCCTCTTTTCTAAATATACTTCAGCACAGGAGCCAAATCCTTACAATGATGTTTCAATTACAAAAAAAAAAAAAAAAAAAAAAATGCATATACCCTACCACCACTGCCACACCAAAAAAGGCTCTCAAAGAAAGCTGGCAAATGAGGGAATAAAGTAGGTGCTACCCACTCAAAGATGCTTATAACGGAAAGACGGTTAAGATTTAAAGTATCCCAAGACTGCGTGAAAATCTGACAGGTAACAACAGACCAAGTTTAGACTCGGACGGAGAGACTCAACACACACCTGGACGTCCAGTCAGACTTGGTAATTAAAGGGCAAAGCCTTTGTGAAAATATACACAAAATCAGAGCTGGGAAGAGCAGTCAGATTTGGACCCAAGACCAACTTCACTGACAACTGTAACGTGCAAAACCATCAGGGCATCGAAAACACCTCAGTACACACAGCAAACCTCCCAGGGGAATCCATCCTGGTTCGTCATCTCATTATTGTGATAATAGGTCCCTGTCTCTTCGAACACACAGTCTGTCTCTTCCTGTAACAGAGCAATTTGCTGAGCTCTTTATTTATGCTTCTATGTGTTACCAGTAGGACTCCAGTCTTGCTCTCTGGTTTCTAGAATGTTCACGCTGCCCTCTCTGCTCCCCAGCAGGACTCCCGACTCCCAAAGGCAGAACTCACAAAGGCAAAAGTAGGCTTGGGGAATGGCCCATGGAAAGTGGCCAATCTCTTGCACAAAAGGGATGAGAAAGGGTGTGGAGCTCAGGCTGTAAGAAACGGGAGCCAACTCCACAGAGTGGTTTCCTAGCCATGAGCTTAGGACGTGCAGTTAAATCCAAGATTACACCTGGTTCTGTTATAGTATGTGTGACGGAGCAAAGATCCCTGTCTCCATGCCTGATGCAGACACAGCATCGGGAGAAACCCAGGGATGCTGGAAAAATCAAGAGTCTAGGAGTTGCAAAGATGGACTTCCAAGAAGTTGGAAGTATCCCGATGCACACCACACATAATAATCAGCGTGCAAACTGGTTCCCTTTACAATGTGGGATGGAGAGATTAGGGAGAAGGTACTTTCTCTCCTCACGATTACCTGATTATACCTTTTTATTTCTTAAGTTTATGTGAAATGTTTATTTTTGAGAGCGAGAGGTAGATAGAGGATCCAGAGCAGGCTCCAGGTTGACAGCACAGAGCCCAGCGTGGGGCTCGAACTCACGAAATGTGAGATCCTGACCTGTGCCGAGGTCAGACGCTGAACCAACTGAGCCACCCAGGCACCCCTTATACCTTTATCATGAGTATACTTTTAAAATTTTTCAATCATTTAAATAAAAAAAAAGAAATTGTTTATAGGCTCTACATTTTATCTAAAACATTCTACAATTTTATATGTATGTAATATATTTACTATTTTTTTTCAACATATGAAATTTATTGTCAAATTGGTTTCCATACAACACCCAGCGCTCATCCCAAAAGGTGCCCTCCTCAATACCCATCACCCACCCTCCCCTCCCTCCCACCCCCCATCAACCCTCAGTTTGTTCTCAGTTTTTAAGAGTCTCTTATGCTTTGGTTCTCTCCCACTCTAACCTCTTTTTTTTTTTTTTCCTTCCCCTCCCCCATGGGTTTCTGTGAAGTTTCTCAGGATCCACCTAAGAGTGAAACCATATGGTATCTGTCTTTCTCTGTATGGCTTATTTCACTTAGCATCACGCTCTCCAGTTCCATCCACGTTGCTACAAAGGGCCATATTTCATTCTTCCTCATTGCCACGTAGTACTCCATTGTGTGTGTAAACCACAATTTCTTTATCCATTCATCAGTTGATGGACATTTAGGCTCTTTCCATAATTTGGCTATTGTTGAGAGTGCTGCATATATTTACTATTAGTGCAGTATTCAATAAATTAGTTTACAGATTCATAAAATAAATAAAAGTAAAATAAAATAAAATAGTCCAAGATTTAAAGTAGATTATATTCATCATTGGGTAAGAATATGGTGAGAATACACATTCTCATATACTGCTAGTAGGACATGAACATGGTAAAACCTTCTGAAAAGGTAATGCATAACATGGTCTTAAATACAGATAATACTTTTTTCACACTAAAAATAAATAAACAAATAAATGCACATTCTATGTCATTTATATACCAGACTATGATTTGCAGCACAAAACCCACAATGAAATCGTTGGGAATATACTTTACTTTCTGAAACCATTGAGAAATTAGCAGGTTGTAACCTTCTCTCTCAGAAGTAGGCTTGTTTTTTGTTTTTTGGGTTTTTTTAAACCCAAAGTAACTGTCCTTGAAGTAGTTCATTCTGAACATGATAAATGTTGTTGTTCAAGAGAGGCCAAGGAGGTGAGCAAATCTAAAGAAAACAGTTAAGCAGGTGCCGGCTCTCACAGAGGTAACAAAGGCTAAATTCTCTACATTCTTCAGCGTGAACTCCCCGAGAGGGCACAAAGTCTCCATTTTTTGCTACATATCCTCATGACATCTGCGGTCTGGGATAGAAACACTGATTAACAAGTGGCCTTTGAAAAAGTGCCAGGAATATATAGTATACAGCATGGTAAGTATAGTGAATACTGTACATTTGATAGTTGCTAAGTGTTTAAGGTTGTCATCATACAAAATTTTTGCAACCAGGTATTATGACAGGTGTTACCTAGGCTTAGTACGACCATTTTGCAATATGGACCAGTGCTGAGCTATGTTGTAGCCCGGAAACTAAAGCTATAGGTCAATAAAGGTGAATCTGCTCATGAATAGGGTCTTGGGAAACAGAACCAGAAAGGCTGAGGGGCAGGGGAACAGCTTTGCTAGACTGAGCACAGAAGTCATTAAGCACAGGAATGAACCTAATCCCCGCTTACAGCACGAACCCATTTTATTCTCCCCATTTTTCACGTAGGAATGGGGAAACCTGACAATCTTCTGGACACTTGCTTAGGTCTTTAAAAATGGTGGGACTGAACCTGGGTGGTAGACAGAATGGTTCTCATCTCCCTTCCGAAGATGTCCACATGCTACTCCCTAAAACCTGCGAATCCCTCCCCTTGAACGACATAATGGATTTTGCAGCTGTGATTAAGGGTCTTGAAATGACTAGACTGTCTTGGGTCATCCAGGTGGACCCAGTGTAATCACAAGGGTCCTCTACCGTCGAAGAGGGAGACGGATGAGTTAGAACCACAGGTGTGGATGGATGTGTCGGAAACCCGTGACCAGCCTTTGCTGACTTCACAGATTGAAGGTGTTGTGCACCAAGGGACACTTTGCATGCAGTCCAAAGAGACCATGTCAGATTTCTGACCAGCAGAGGAGTAAGAAAATAGATCTGTGTTGTTCTAAGCCACTAGGATTGTGGTATAGGCATGCCTTGGAGATCCTGTGGGCTTGGTTCCAGACCAGCAAAATAAAGCCAATACTGCAATAAAGCCAGTCAAATATTTTGGGTGTCCCAGTACATAGTTTTCTTGGGGCACCTGCGTGGCTCAATTTACCATCCAACTCTTGGTTTCTACTCAGGTCGTGAACTTAACGGTTCGTGAGTTCGAGCCACACGTTGGGCTCTGTGCCGACAGTATGGACCCTGCTTGGGATTCCCTGTCTCCCTCTGTCTCTTTTTCTCCTCCGCTTGCTCTCTATTTCTCAAAATACATTAAAAAAATAAACTTTAAAAAAGGCTGTGCTAACACTATACTGCAGTCTGTTGAGAGTGCAATAACATTGTCTAAAAAGTACTAACCATTATCTGAGTTTTCACTGTGTCATAATGGCAACAGATCACCGAGACAGAAACAGGAGACTGAAATATCGTGAGAATGACCGAAATGTGACACTGGGGTGTGAAGTAAGCACACACTGTTGGAAAAATGGCATCTCTTGAGACAGGGTTCTCGAAAATGTTGTTTGTAAAATAAATAAATAAGTAAAGAAAAGGCAGTCTCTGTAAAGTGCAATAAAGCCAACAACAAAACAAGGTATGCCTGTTACAGCAGCCATCAGAAAGTAACACAACCAGAAAAAGAGATTCGAATCCCATGTAAGTGTCAGAATAGATAGGCTGGTGTGCCCAGTAGACTTTTGTCAAGTGGTCAGTAGGATCACACGATGGCTGAAGAGCCCTGTGTGTCTGGATAGGGAGGCAACTCAAGGTTGTTGTTTTTTAATTTTTTTTAATGTTTATTTATTTTTGAAACAGAGAGACAGAGCGCAAGCAGCTGAGGGGCAGAGGGAGGGAGACACAGAATTCAAAAAAAAAAAAAAAAAAAAAAAAAAAAGCAGGATCCAGGTTCTGAGCTGTCAGCACAGAGCCCGCCATGGGGCTCGAACTCACAAACCATGAGATCATGACCTGAGCCGAAGTCGGATGCTTAATGGACTGAGCCCCCAGGATTCCCTCTCACAGTCATTTTGTATGACACAATCAAGAGCCTCCTAGTAAGCCCAGAGAAAAGAGCAGTCCTCATCTTCGGTCCTGGAATCCACAGAAACCTACAATGTCCTGAATAAGGATTCGTCCACATTGGGAATGTTGATGAAGGAATCTAAAAGCAGGGCTGAGGCAGAGCAGCAAAACATCATGTGTTGAGAACTAAGTCCCCATGCTATTAGTTACCCTCATTCCGTCCCTGGGAATTCGGTGGGTCTTTACCGGGAAATCAGTGAGAAGATGACCAAAGGAATGGTGGTCCTACAGACGATGGGATGGTGTTTGGAGGTACAGGAGGGAGTCCTCAAGTCATGGCAAGACCCAGAGGAACCCTAAATGCACACGGTAAGTGAGAGGAAGCAGGGTGCAAACACGAGATGGTGTGTCTGTTCTGGAATCAGCACGGTGGCACACATGGGAAACCAGGCTTTAAGGATGAGGGAGCCTTCAGTAGGGTAGCACAGGGTATATGCTTAGGGCGGTGCAAGCATTCCGTAGGACGCTCTTATGGTAGATATGCGACCCTACATGGTGGTTAAAAATCACAGAACTTTTCAGCTGGAAGACTGAGCAGAATGTATGAAGATCAAGACAACAATACGGGTTTAGGGGATGTCAGGATAAAAGGCATCCCACGAGAGAAGAAGGCGAGGCTGTGCCATTGTGTGAAACCAGCTTGCAGGCAGGAGTGATGTGGGGCAGTGTGGAGCTAAGGGGACTCTAGCTATTTGTGGATCTGTAAGCGTAAAGACCAAGGCATTGGACTTAAGCCCTGTGCTCCACTGGATAAGATGCTTCCCATGCGGTTTGGGGTAGCAGCTCTGAACCGTAGGCACATTTACTGAACGGATCAATTTCAGCAACTAGACAGCAGAGGGTCGACAGGGGCAGTTTTCCAGGGTGAGCAGATAAGCCACAGAGGATGCTGGAATGATCCAGGTGGCAAATGGACCGCGGCCAGGGACGACACTATGACCTCACATATCCCGTCATACAGATACAGAATTAAACGTGGGGTGCCTGGGTGGCTCAGTGGGTTGAGCGTCTGACTCTTGATTTTGGCTCAGGGCATGATCTCACAGTTTGTGGGATCAAGCCCTGCATAGGGCTCTGTGCTGACAGCATGGAGCCTGCTTGGGATTCTCCCTGTCTCCCTCCCTCCTTCTCTCTCTCTCTCTCTCTCTCTCTGCCCCTTCCCAACTCACACTGTCTCTCTCAGAAAATAAATATTTAAAAAAAAACACATGAGTTGGTGGTGTTCACCCACCTCTCCCTGCTCTTTCGGCTGACAGGATCCTGAAGACACAAGGCCCCGGGAGCCACAAACACTTGGTTGTGACACCACACTGCTCACGAAGAGGAAGGACCAGGGCCCCTGGGAGAAATGGCTGGTTTTAGGACCGGGACAGAAAATACACAGAATGGCTCTGGACCAACACGCAGTGCCAGAAATTCAGCAAGGGCACACGTGAACACGATGATGGTCATGAGACAAGTGGCACCAGCAGTCAGGGAAGTATTCCGGAACGATCACGTTGCTGGCAGGCCCATCCCATTGCCCAGAAATCGCATCCCTTAAGCGTGACCGTTACACAAATTCATGGAGAGGATTTGGGGATGGTCATCCTTGTACTGTCATTCTTGGGAGAAAATGTTGCAAAAGCAATCTTTTTTTAAAATTTTTTTTAAATTTTTTTCAACGTTTATTTATTTTTAAGACAGACAGAGACAGAGCATGAACAGGGGAGGGGCAGAGAGAGAGGCAGACACAGAATCCAAAGCAGGCTCCAGGCTCTGGGCTGTCAGCATAGAGCCCGATGTGGGGCTCGAACCCACGAACCGTGGGATCATGACCTGAGCCAAAGTCGGAGGCTTAACCGACCAAGCCACCCAGGCGCCCCAATTTTTTTTTTTAATGAAGCATTGGGCAGACTGTGGTTACAGGGACCGTGGAAAGCCTTAGAACACGTAAGAACACTGAATAGGTCCATGGGTGTAAAATGACGCTCAGCACAACTCGTGGTTAGTCAGTACACAAAAATGCACACAGGTACCTATGTAACACCTCGTACTAAGTGCTTACCTTTGGGAAGGGTGCGAAACATTACTTTGATTTATATTTTGTTTCTTTTTTTTAATGTTTATTTTTGAGAGAGAGAGACACAGAGACAGAGACAGAGCATGAGCAGGGAGGGGCAGAGAGAGAGGGAGACACAGAATGTGAAGCAGGCTCCAGGCTCTGAGCTGTCAGCACAGAGCCTGACGCAGGGCTTGAAGCCACAAACTGTGAGATCTTGACCTGAGCCAAAGGCAGACGCTTAACCAACTGAGCCTCCCAGGTGCCCCTATAATTTGTTTCTTAAATGCTTTGAAGATATGTAACAAAGTGTCTCATTTTCTACCTGCTGGCCAGACGCATTTTTATATTTTATGTGGTTAAGGTATTTTGGATATTAAGAATTTCAACAGTGGCGCCCACGTGGGTGGGTGAATGGAGCGTCCGACTGTTGATTTCGGCTCAGGTCACCATCTCATGGTTCACGAGACTGAGCCCCAAGTCAGGGTCTGCAGTGACAGTGTGAAGCCTGCTTGGGATTTTGTATCTGATGCTGTCCCCCATGATCCTGGGAGTCCGGAAAGGCTTGCTGGATAAGCCCACGCTAAATCATCTTTTTTTGATTTTTTTTTTTTTACATTTATTTATTTTTGAGAAACAGAGTGAGACCAAGCGTGAGCGGGGGAGGGGCAGAGAGAGAAGGAGAGACAGAGTCTAAAGCAGGCTCCAGGCTCTGAGCAAGCAGTCAGCACAGAGCCTGATGCGGGGCTCGAACCCACGAACTGTGAGATCATGACCTGAGCTGAAGTCGGACGCTCAGCCACCCAGGTGCCCCTCATTTTTTTTTAACAATGTAGGAGTCTCATTTTTCTTCAGCTAAAGATTTTCTGTAAGAGTTTATGGGAAAATCTAAAAGAAATTAGGGAAAAGTTTTATCAGCTTTAAAAATAGTATGGAAGGTACTATAAAAACTGTTGTGGAGGGCGGAAGGAGGTCAGGCGGTTAGAAAGACAGTAGTCGTGTTTTACCAGGTCACACAACTTATCAATCCCAGGGACTAATGCATTCTCCTCACACAGACTAGAAGCAATGTGTCCAAACGGAGAACAGAACGTATTTTCTCGCTATGTTTAAATACTCCGGCTTCAGACCCTGGATGATTTCAAAGGATAAACGTCCGATAGACAGCACGGCTGTCTTCCCATGGATAAAACTCAAACGGGCACACCTCGTCTATGGTGCTTCGCATAGAGTGTTTCTTCTCTGGTTTACCAAGGGCACGTTTATGGTAACCCTCACCCAGTAAGTCTATTGGTGCCATTTTCTGACACCCACTGCTGACTCCTGTCACATTTTGGCAACTCTCACAGCATTTAACACTTTCTCATTATATATCTGTGATGGTAATTCACGTGATCGCTTGCTAAAACCTCGGATAATGGTTAGCATTGTTTAGCAATGGAGACACATACATTTTTTATACATAATGCTACTGCACGTTTAATGAGCTACAGTATAGGAGACACATAGCTTATATGCACTGGGAAAGCGCAACATTGCTCTGACCTGCTTTCTTGCGGTATTTGCTTTCTGGTCTGCAACTGAACCCACATGCCTGTGTGAATGAAGGCAGGAGACAATGATCACACACTGCTTCATCACCAAAACCACCCTTCTGGAACTGAACTATTAAAGGAAGGCTGGGATCTTTTCTTCACAAGTGGAAAAGAGCTCCCAAGAAGTCCTCCTTTTTATAAACCCTGGTTTTTGCAGTCAGTTTTACTCCGTGACAGGAGGTCACTAACAACAGTATTCGTGTTCAAACCTAGCATATACACCCCAAGTCTCAGTTTCCTCGTCTATGCAATGGGGTAACAATGACACCCCATGGTTTGGGTTGACGTGAGAAACGGACAAGAAGACTTACAGAATGCTCGGAATTCACCAAGACGCCAAAGGAAGCCATACATTAATTTTTCACCATTAATATTGGTTTGTGGCCTGGTGACATTCTCTCGAGTGCTGTATTTTCTGTTTCTCTGCTTTTACAGGTGGAATGCAGCATTTTTGTCAGCATCAAGGGTCAGAGTCCCTGGCGAATCAGTTTCTGTGCCTACAGTGAACCCCAGGGCAGAGGACAGGAAGTGACTCATGCTTGGAGCTGACCAGGCTTTGGGAGCATGCTGTGTAGGGACCTACGTCCCTGTCATTCAGCACACTTACCCCTGATATGAAGTCATAACTTTCATTATGGATTAACTGTCCTAAAAGCGTTTAATAAAACCAACACACGAGGAAGTCATCAGAGTGTCTGGGAAAATCCAATAATACCGCCAATACCTAATGAAGTGTTCAGTGTGCGGACAGCCCAACGCTGTTAATAAACCAATCGGAAAATTTCAGACTGTCATGAGAAAATTACTGGACCTCCCTTAAGGTGTGAGTCACCTTTAAATGAACGTATCGACGATCCCGACAAAATGAAAACCAAGCCAGCGATGTATTATTCTGCTCGAAATACCCATTGGTATGTGTGTGCAGAGATACTTGTGTGCACGTAGTTTTCTACGTTTGCCCTGATGAAACCAGAATGTCAAGCACACATTCATCTGTCAAACTGGGGTACTTTCATAAAGGGAAACTGTATCTTACGGACCCGCGGGACAAACCTGGTTCCATTATCTCACTAACATTTGCTAATTTATTGTGATGGCAGGGATGGTAATAAAACCGTGTCGTGCCAAGGAAAAGTGGAAAAGTCAATCTATAGATATAGATATATAGACACATAAATATATAGATATATAGATATAGATATATAGGTTATATATCTATATATATATGGTCACGCTGATGGCACAAAAATATTTGACTATTTCAAAAGGAGTTAGACTATTTTGTTTTTGTTTTTTTTTTTCAACATTTATTTATTTTTGGGACAGAGAGAGACAGAGCATGAACGGGGAAGGGGCAGAGAGAGAGGGAGACACAGAATCGGAAACAGGCTCCAGGCTCTGAGCCATCAGCCCAGAGCCTGACGCGGGGCTCGAACTCACGGACCGCGAGATCATGACCTGGCTGAAGTCGGACGCTTAACCGACTGCGCCACCCAGGCGCCCCTTTTTTTTTAGTTTTTTTTTTTCAACATTTATTTATTTTTGGGACAGAGAGAGACAGAGCATGAACGGGGGAGGGGCAGAGAGAGAGGGAGACACAGAATCGGAAACAGGCTCCAGGCTCTGAGCCATCAGCCCAGAGCCTGACGCGGGGCTCGAACTCACGGACCGCGAGATCGTGACCTGGCTGAAGTCGGACGCTTAACCGACTGCGCCACCCAGGCGCCCCATGAGTTAGACTACTTTGACAGTGGGAGGAGTTGATCTGAAGACCACAGGAACTTGCAATAAAATCAAGATGTATCATAACCATCTTTAGAAACATGAGAACTAGGACACACGTGTGAGGTTTTACTACAGAGCTAATTTAGCAAAACATAAAGCCTCCCCCAAGTATAGGCTGCATAAATCAAGAGAGAGAGTCTGCAGACGATCCTTCCCGTTTCCGCCCTGGGTCTAATGCGCGGAAGTATAGTTACAGGCTGCAAATAATGACATGAGAATTGAAACATTCTCAGACAATGAGAAAACAGTATGGTCGGGAGAATCTGCAAAGTGAGGTACTCAGTGAGAGCTGGCTATTTATTCCCTTTTCTCTGCTTTAACGTAACTTTTGTTGTCTTCTGAGAAGGTGGAGAATGCTGCAAATCTAAATGTAAATTACAACATCATCAATTGTAAATTATAAGTAAATATAAGTTATATCTATGCCTGTGCCCCTATACCTACGCCATGTATGGATGGATATGTGCATGCATATGGCATTTGATATTTCCTCTTCTCCTTCCTTTTTGGCTGGTAATAAAAATGGTAATCACACCATCTGTGAAATCAGTCTCTCTCTCTCTGATTTGTATTACCATAAACTCTTGACTTCAAATGCGAGACCTTGTTTTCATGTTCATCAAAGTGATTTACACAAGGATAGCACCGGGTGTAGACCCTTTGGGGCAAACGGATACATGTGACTTTGTCTCACGAGTTTTACATTTACGTTCGCGGGCGGCCGCCTGCGGCATTTTTGGGAGACTGCTCCCAGCATCATGAGCTCCCGGTGCCAGGTGGAAATTCACTTCTTTGTTCTATTTCTGGGGGACAAGTGTTCCGGACAGTTTTGTAGCACAAAGAGCTGATCCTGTGCCGAGCTTGTATCTCCGAACTGTCTGCATTTCTATCCATCTTGGTCTCCAGTTCAATGGAGAAAATCAGGAAATGGGCTTACGGAGTGCCAAGTGGCCTGCAGTATGGGATTGAGTTTTTCCTTCAACGTGTATCGAAGAATTCTTTCACAGCAAGAATCCTGACGGAGGTACGGTCTCCCAGGCGGGCAGGTCTGAGAACCGAGGCGGAACAAGTCACTGGGGAAACCTTTCGGGCAGCGGGTAAAGCTGGGAGATCCCGCTGGCCCCTTAGCTAATTCTTGAAGGTCATTAATGAATGGACTTTGAATTCACTTGTCTCCCTTATCAGTTGTGGCCCAAAGCTTCCCATCGCTGTGTGTATGTGGTAACAGCACTGCACGCCGTCCCCGAAGCAGCCCACAGGACCCCAATGTGGGCCCACCTGCCCCCTGTCCTCAACTTTTGAAATGACTCTAGGACCTGACCAGACTCTGGGATCTTCTGGTGGCTTCCTGGTCTCCCCTGAGAACTTCAGTTCCTCTGCAAATTCTGAAGACCCTCCCAGAGGACGGCATCCTTTTCCTTCTCAAAGAATCCCATTTAATCCTATCGCTGTCTTTTCCTCACCCCCAGATTGGACCCTCGTTCCCTCAACACCATCCCTCCCGCTTTACTGTCATGATGTCAGATTCCGCTGCTGAGCTAACTCTCCATAATCTCACACACACACCCCCCCCCCCCACACACACACCTGATCTTGAACTTGCCCCACAGTTCTCTGAAACTGTACCGCCACTGATTTGTGTCCCTCCCCGCTAATTCCCAACAGGTTATTTGCAACACACAATAGCCCTGCACCAGCTCAGGGAGCCCCTCTTCTGATCTTTGACCTCAAGCGTCCTGCTTGCCCCCTTAAGCCCCACGGCATCATGCCCTCGTCACGCCTATGTTTCCTTCCTGAATCTCTGGCCCTCTGTCTGTCCCGTACCGGCTGGAACGTGCACACCTCGCGTTCGATCCAGGAACTGCGGAACGGGAAGGCCCACCCCCACGCTCGCGCAGAACGGGAATGCCGTTCCCACGACTCGGACACTCCATGTTGTGCTGGTCAGCTCCAAGTGGGGCTCTGGGCACAGCCCTAGAACCCTGCGACCGGCTGTTAACCCCTCACCCCCTTGGAGACCGATGCGGTGGTCTCCTCCCAGAGAACCCCAGCACTCTGAACCGCGTCCACGTCCAGCGACCCGGCCTCTTCTGCAGCCACGTTCCACGTCCCACGTTCGGCCTCGTGGTCTGCTAACGCCGCTGGAGGACGGCAGCCTGAGTTCCAAACGTGCTCCCTCCGTCGCACACGGCTCTCAAGGACACCAGCAGGGGACCGGCCACGCACTGCATGCTCCCCATCCAGAAAACAACTGGCCGTTTTCCTACCTTGACCGAAACAAAACTCTGCAGACCCACTTCCCAAAAAGGCTGCTGCCCATTCCTTTCTGCCCCCGTGTGCAGCGAAACTCCCAACACAAGGCCCCGGGTCATCAGGCCCTTCCCCTCCCGCCAGCTCTCTCTCCCCTGAGGACCCCGCAGGCAAGGTCCCGCTGCGTCCCCACTCCAGACGGTCATTAGGTCACGGTCACCAGTAGCTTCCCGGGGCTGAGTGCAGTTTTCAGTTCCCAGCGTCCGCCTCACAAGATGCAGCGTCTTTTGTGAGTCTCCCTTCAGGACAACAGCCCCTTTGTCCCATCGTCGTGGCGGCTGTTGATGCGCTTCCTTCTGCCCGGCCTCCCGTGCCCCTGGCTTCTTCTCATATTCCTTTATCATCTCTGTCTCTCTTTCCCCGACCTCTAACGTTGTCAGGTTCTGGGGCTCCGTCCCGGGGCTTCCCGCCCCCCCCCCCCCGCTTTTGCTGGCAATCACTCCTTTGGTGATCTCACACAGTCCCATGCCGCCGATTCCCTTTCTGATGTCTCTGCTACACACCTCTCTTCCAAAGCTCAGTGGCCCCCTAACCCAGGAATAGTACTTAAGACTGTTAAATTTCGTGGTTCCTACCTCGGAAAAAATGTGCACAGCTGCATTTCCACTGTTTGCCAGTTAAAATACTTCCCAAATTCTGTGTTTCCTTATTCTTTGGTAAGTGGGTCCACGCAACTTTCATTTGTCGATTCCAAATATGCAAGATTTTCTAGTTGCATCTGTGGTGTGCATTCAGAGACAGAAACTCGGCGTGATTTTACTCCTTTGAAAGTGACTGAAACGTGCTTTACAGCCCAGCATATGGTCTACCCTGCTGAATATCTGATGTGTCCTTGTAAACGATGTGTATTCTGAAATTGCAGAGGTGAGCCTTTCTAAATGACAATTAAGTCTGCTCATCCTTTATGGAGAAAGCTTTGTTAAAACCCCCAACTGCGATCAGGCCTTTCTCTCTTCCTTCTGTGAGCTCCCACAGCCGAATACCCAAAGTACACTTGTTAATTCAGAACTGGCCTAACCTCTCCTGTAGAGTACCAGACAGGACTGCTGATTCCGATTCTTTCAAAGACGGGCAGTGGGATGGCCGGATGGCTCAGCGAGGTTGATCGTCTGCCTCAATTTCGGCCCTACTCACGATGTCACAGTTCGTGGGTCTGAGCCCCGCATCGGGCTCTATGCTAACAACACGGAGTCTGTTTGGATTCTCTCGCTCTCGCTCTCTCTCTCTCTGCTCCGCCCCGGCTCATGCTCTTGATCTCAAAATAAATAAATGTAAAAAAAAAAAAAAAAAAACTGAGTTAGTTTCTGTTATCTTCAAAATGGGACCACACAACCTCTGTCTCGTCCAGGTAAGTGAAATTTCCCTAGGAATCTGCCTGCAAAGATTCTGAAGTTGACCCAATGTACCTTGAGATTCTTCCCACAGCTGGTGCTCCAGATGCACAATCTTGTGTTTGCTCCTACTGTGCTTCCATGAGACGCGCTTCTGCAATCTTTCACTAGGATTCCCCGGCTGAGATGCGGTTTTAGGAGACACTTCTCTCTCTTGGAAGTCACACCCTTAGGGCCACGGGTCCACTTATGTGGTTCAGACTAGGTATTCTCCAAACCCAATGTCTTTATGGTCGTTTTTCTACATGGATCTTTTGAAGCACCTCATTCATATATGTTGTGAAATAAGTACATTTGTTTAATTAACTGTCATAATAGCATCACCATTAGTTTTCTCATACCTCCTATAACTTTAATAATGTTTAAACGCCATGCAGCAGGAGCGAGTGCTTCTTCTACTCGTGAATCCTAGCACAGCATGATGGCCAGTGGAGGGGGCCTTTATTGGAAGCAATTTGGAAAACCCCATGTATATCAACATTCCTCTTTTTTTTTCATGTTTATTAGTTTATTCTGAGAGAGAGACAGAGCAGGAGCAGGGCAGGGGCAGAGGGAGAGGGAGACAGAGAATCCCAAGCAGGCTCCACACTGCCAGTGCAGAGCCCGATGTGGGGCTCAAACTCAACAACCGCGAGATCATGACCTGAGCCGAAACCAAGAGTCGGATGCTTAGCCGACTGAGCCACCCAGGTGCCCCAGAACATTGCTCTTTGAACACAGCGTCAGGAGCAAGGCATTTTTCCATTTTATATATACATTTATTAACTACCTGCGATACCCCTCCCACCCTCCCCAATTTTCTCTTGCTGTGACACCACTCTAAGAAGGATACAGCACATCACAGGGACGGCAAGGCCCCACAGGCTGTAAGTGTTGTTCACCCAGAGGTCAGAGATTATCACCGCAACACTGGGGTACTTGGGCTGACTGGCACCTGTGAGGGCCAGTTTTTAAGTTATCCTAACCTGTGACTAGTTCAACTAGGGTGGCTCCTGATTAAGGCCGAATTGTACACACAGGAGAATCTATTGGATCTGGTGTGCAAAGAGAAAGTGACTAATGTGGGAATCAGCTAGACGAAGGCTGGCTTCCGCCTTGACCTTTTGCACAAGCCATGCCAATAAAACACATATTAACTGAATGTGCCTGTGTGCACGCACACACAAGTGCCCACACACGCATATTATGAATTAAGCAGTGGGAGAGGTGTTGGGGGTAAAAAGTAAAAGTCAAAGTAAATAATTCTGTCAACACTGCTACAAATGTGGTGGCTTAGAACTACAGAAATTTTATTTATTTATTATTTTATTTATTTATTTATTTATGAATGAGAGAGAGAGAGAGAGAGAGAGAGAGCGCACAAACATGGGAGGGGCAGAGAGAGGGAGACAGAGAGAATCCCAAGCAGGCTCTATCACTGCAGACCCCAATGGGGAGCTTGACCTCACGAACTGGGAGATCAGGACTTGAGCCAAGACTTAACCGGCTGAGCCACTCAGGTGTTCTAAACTAGAGAAATTTCTTCAAAAAAACAAACAAAACAAAACAAAACAAAAAACCACAAGAGTTTACTCTGTCCCAGCTCTGGAGAGCACAAATGTGAGGTCCAGGCGGGGCAGGGCCAGGCTCCCTCCAGGGGCTCCGGGGGAGGGTCCTTCCTGCCTCTTCCAGCTCCCGGGGCTCCAGACGTCCCTGGACGTCCCTCCCATCTCTGTCTTCACGTGGCTTGTGTTTCTGAACCCGAATCTCCCTTTCCTTTCTCTTTTAAGGACACCAGTCATGGAATATGGCCGACTTAAATACAGTTTCACTTCCTCTGAGTTACATCTGAAAACCACGTCTATTAATATATATGCATACATATCCACCACACATATTATGAATTAACCACTTGGAGAGGTACTGAAGAAATAAAGTAATTCTAGAGGTGCCTGGGTGGCTCAGTCGGCTAAGCGCCCGACTTTGGCTCGGGTCGTGATCTCATAGTTTTCAGGGGCGCCTGGGTGGCTCAGTTGGTGAAGTGTCTGACTTCGGCTCAAGTCATGGTCTCGCGGTTTGTGGGTTCGAGCCCCACATGGGGATCTGTGCTAATAGCTCGGAGCCTGGGGCCTGCTTCGGATTCTGTATCTCCCTCTCTCTCTGCCCCTCCCCCACTTGTATTTTCTCTCTCTCTCTCTCTCTCTCTCTCTCTCTCTGTAATAATAAATGAATAAAGTTAAAAAAAAATTTAGTAATTCTAGAAATAATGCCACAGCAGTTCACAGTAACAAGAATATGGGTGAAGAGATCCGAATGCACTCATACTGAAAGAAGAAGGAAGTCTGTGCGGTAAGAAAACAGTCTCCATGCACAGGACCCTCCCATCACTCCCCCACAAGTAGGGTTTTATCTCCAACACAGCTGACTGTCCTAAGCCAGAGAAGCTTGCACTTTCCCCACTGCTTAACATCTGTAATAACTGATGTCTAAGGCATGTTTACCGAAGTGGAAACAATTTAGGATATTAAACATCAGCCTCTGCAAATCTTTTTGTAAATAACTGTGTGATGTGAAACTGTGCGCTCCGTGCGTGTTGTGTCGTGAGCACGGGTTCCCTTCTGTGCACGGGAACGGCAATCCCTCGTCTCATACTTCATCTTCCCTAAGCGCTGGTAACATTTGCATTGACAACTCGGTCGACTTGACACTTATTCAGGAGGCTGGATCAGGACACAGGAGCAGGTTCAATCCGCAGTCAGCCAGAAACCGTTACTTTGTGAAGATCTATTCCTCCATGCATCACTAATAGTGCTGTGTAGCGAGCCTTGCGGACACAGAAGTGTGATTCCTTTAAATAATGAAACTGGAACCACCTTTCAGAAGGTCTCAGAGCCTGAGGGTTGCCATGTGTGTTACAAGCCCTGTTTAGGGCAGCAGGTCGGGCAAGCAAGACAACGCCCAGTAATGGGTAATCAGAGGCAAAAAAATTCACCAAAAGTCTGGCCTTGTTTGCAGCTAAGGAAATACCCAATGCAAACACACACATACACACACACACACACACACACACACACACCAAAAAGAAATAAATGGGCAAATTCAAAATCAGTGTAATCAGAACTCTATCTCTGGAATAATCTGACAAAAGGAAAAGTATTTAGAAGACAGATGCGGATGCAAACTATAATATTAAAATGATTATAAGGACGGGCTTTTATACAACACCGCATTCCAGGAACAAAAGCAGTATTTTTCACTAACCAGTAAAGCCTAACCCATTCGAACAAAATCCTATTATAGAAATATGCAATCTGACAACAGTTAGGTAAAACTAGAAACTGAAAAAAAAAAAAAAGTCAGAGAAAAACATGTCATATACTCGGATCACAAAACATACTTCTTAGCAATTCAGGTGTTCACAAGAAAAATACCATGGGAATTAGAAAATGTGTAGAATTCAGAGACAACTATCATCATACAGGAAGTCAGGTGACGAATGGCGAAGCCAGAATTTTAAAGGGGTATAAATAGAAGAGACAAAGATAGTGAAGAGTCAGAAAACCCATAGTGAAGGCAAAGATGATAGAAAGAAGGACGTAAGAAGTAAATAAGGCAAAGAAAATAATGGGGTGGTTTGCAGCAGAACGGTAGAGAAAATCAATAGAGCAAATTAAGTTTACAACACTGGCCAGTGAAAAAAGTCACACCGTGGAAAACACACTGGCCCAGTGATGAAGGAAGCAGCAGCACGAATAGTCGATAGTTCAGAATGTGACACAGTATCTCAGAGCAGAGAGGATCCTAACACGATAAAAGGAGTAATTTGGAATCATATACAACAGGTCTTTAACTAATCGCCTAACACAGGCAAGAGGATATCTTAACCATCGAAGTCTATTCATTAATGACCTTCAATAATTAGCTAAGGGGCACGTGGGTGGCTCAGTCGGTTAAGCATGTGACTCTTGATTTCGGCTCAGGTCACGATCTCACGGTTCGTGAGTTCGAGCCCCGCGTCAGGCTCTGCGCTGATGGTGTGGAGCCTGCGTGGGATTTTCTCCTCTGTCTCTGTCTCTCCCTCAACTCCTGCTCTCTGTCTCTCAAGATAAATGAACTTTAAAAAATTAAAATGATAATAATTAGCTGAAATATAAAACTCTATCAGGATGGGGACAGTAGAGGGGGACCAAACTGACCCACACTGGGCCTGAGCTGGTAATAACTGAAGGTGGGTGGTGACTATATTCAAATCCATTATACTATTTTTGCCCCACTTGGAAATGCTTAAAAATTCCCATTTTCTAAAATATAAAAAAATTAATGTCCCCAGTCCCTCACCAGTTTGTAGAACATTTTTATCAAACTAATGCGAGGAGACGCCTTCTTCAACCTCATAAAGAGTAACATTCTGCATGAATGAAAAGCAGTCAGAAAAAAGATAATCCTGCATTCATTCAATATTCTATTTGAGGACATACCCCCTACAAAATGGCGGGGAAAACACTAGAAAGATTTCAACTATTGGAACTGATACATAAGTTCAGTACAGCGGCAGATACAACATTAATATAAAGAAATCTGTTACAGTTCTATACCCTCATAACAGAGCATCAGGGAGAGAAATTAAGAAAACAATTCCACTTACAACTGCACCGGAAAAAAAAATACCTAGGAATAAATTTAACCAAGGAAGTGAAAAAGTTATACTCTGAAACTACAAGATACTGATGAAATTGAAGATGTCAGAAATCTATGGAAAGACATTCCATGCTCCTGGATTGGTAAAACTGATACGGTTAAGATTCCATACTACCCAAAGCAACCTACAGATTCCACACAAAATCCCTATCAAAATATTAGTAGCAGTTTTCACAGAATGAGAAGAAATAACCCTAAAGTTTGTACAGAACCGCAGAAGAGCCTGAACAGCCAAAGCAATCGTGAAAAAGAACAAAGTTGGAGGTGTTATGATCCCAGATTTCCAGATACACTCAGAGCTTTACTTCACAAAGCAACAGCGGTCCATAATGCAGATTGTTTTTCTACTAGCAAATGCCGGAAAATTAGCGAATGAGTTATGCAGGCAATGACTGCATTAGAGTTTCAGAAAGGAAAGGGCAATTGTCTTGCCTGTGCGTTACGTTGCCCCATTCTAGACTCGGACACATTTTCTGTTCTGTGTGGAATGACCTCTTTTCTTCGTTTCGTCTAATTGGTATCTGTGTTTTAAAAGACGCTGTTTATAATGGATCTCTGAGAAAAGACTATCATCCAGGACCACTATGTAGCTCCCAACGATCTTATTTACAATAGAATGTTTGCGGGGCACCTGGGTGGCTCAGTCGGTCGAGCGTCTGACTTTGACTCAGGTCATGATCTCATAGTCCATGGGTTTGAGCCTCACATCGGGCTCTGTGCTGACAGCTTGCAGCCTGGAGCCTGCTTCGGATTCAGTCTGTCTGTCTGTCTCTCTCTCTCTCCCCCTCCCCCGCACTCTCTCTCTCAAAAATAAACAAACATTAAAATTAGCGTTAGCTACAACACCAGGATTCAGAATCTCTCTTTGCCTTAGGAAATAAATACTCTAGGTTCCACATATCTGCGTTTTTTTCCTGCTTCCCACAACTTAACAACTAATTCCAACAACTTCCAAATTTTGTCTAAAAGCTTGGCCAACTAATTTAGGCAGCACTCAAGTGGAGACATGTAGACTGTTGGGTCATAGCCCTGAAAATAAAAGAATTACATGCCTTTAAGTCACTAAATCCTTGGTTGTGGTTTTGCAACATTTTAATATTTGAACTCTTCATTAATTCATTCAGCAAGTATTTAGTGGCATGCATGAGACCCTGTGCTACACGCTGGGGACGCACCTATCCGCTCTATCCTTCCTCTTTCAGCAGGTGTTTACTAACCACTTTTTGGGGATAGGAGATAATTTTAGGCTCCAGCAATGAATAAAACAAATTTTATTAAAATGGCTGCAAAGGGGCCCCAAGTGGCTCAGTCAGTTAAGCGTCTGACTTCAGCTCAGGTCATGATCTCACGGTTCGTGGGTTTGAGCCCCACGTCGGGCTCTGTGCTGACAGCTGGGAGCCTGGAGCCGGCTTCGGATGCTGTGTCTCCCTCTCTCTCTGCCCCTCCCCTGCTCACACTCTATCTGTCTCTCTCAAATATAAATAATAATCATTTTTTTTAAATAATATAGAATGTTTTGATTGCTACGTGATTTTTCCTCTCTAGATGGTTCACAAACTCATGCCCGGCCTTTACTGTCTTACTGTTACATTTTAGGTTCAAGAAATGTCCTTTGTTATTGTTGTAACTGCATTATGCTTCATACAATGAAAACACGTCATGAACACTTTATCGAGTAACTTACATTCCCAGCTAAAACAAGGCAAAAGAACCACATATGGGAACACTGGAAAATCAGGGGGTTTTCACTGTAATAACTTATCAGTTTTCACTGAATTCCATTTGAGCCTAGCCATGCAGGTTCCAGGCAAGTGAAAATACGGGATCCAACTTTTTCTCTATTAGTGCTGTTATCACAAATACACACACACACACACACACACACACACACACACACACAGAGCTCATGAAACTAGGGGCTTTATTTTCACCCCTAACTTTTCAAAAGTATTTAATAGAACATAATCAACTATTTGTGATTAGATACTCATCAGTGTAGACAGTCAGGCAAGAAAAATATGAGAGCATCCGAAACAGGTATGGAAGCGCACTAGTGTCTACTCCATAGGAACTGGATAATGAACCCACACAAATAATCAGACACAACAGCATCAGTGTCACTAATAAAAGTACTGAAAAGCACAACTGTCAACATAAACGGCTCTCAAGAAGGTAAAAGGATATCATCAAGGGGCCAGAAGTGTGATAGGAATGACCCATCAGCCTTGCTACCGACAGCTTCTCGTTCTAAGATACACGTGTCTGAAATGCCTTTGGAGGACACTGGATTTCAAATACCTTTAGGGGAGACCGGGAACACAATCTTCGAGATGAAGTCTTTGGACAGGAAAAGGCTGCATGAGTGAGTGTTTTACAGTGGACCTTCACCATCACTATTTAGGTCACTACGTTCCTACATGTTGGATCTCTAGTCCCATCAGGGACTCCAGAGCCCGCCTTTATTCTACTACTGGAGGCCGACATGTTGTGGTCTGGTCCTTGCCAAAGAGTGTGCGCACACGTTGACTTATTACCATTCACGGAGCCCGATGTTTAAAAAAAAATTTTTTTAATGTTTATTTATTTTTGAGAGAGAGAGAGAGAGAGAGAGAGCATGAATGGGGAGGGGCAAGGAGAGTCAGAGACACAGAATCCAAAGCAGGTTCCAGGCTCCGAGCTGTCAGCACAGAGCCCGACGCGGGGCTCAAAGTCACAAACTATGAGATCACGACCTGAGCCAAAGTCGGATGCTCAACCAACTGAGCCACCCAGGCACCCAAGGAGCCCGCCCCCATTTTCCTTTACAGTTGCAAAGTGGCAACTGTACAAGGGACATACAGCCATGGCAGAGATAATACTGCCATTTGCTTTCGCTTCGTGCCTGTCCCCCAAGAAATGCAACATAAGAACCAGCGAAAATGTGACAGACAAGGACATCTTCGCTCCCTAAGGAGGCGTAAGATGATTCCCCGTATCAAAATGATGCTATCCTTTTTTTCTTTAATGTGTACATATTTTTTTTAACAACACCAACAAAAGTGATCCCCTCTGCAGTATGCCACAATGCAGGTACATAAAGGGGACCCTAGAAGCCTTAGCACAATGCCTGGGGTAGGATAAACAATATCCTAAGTGTCACAGATCCCGACATGGATTAACCCTTCCAGGTCAACGGACGCTCTCACAAGTGACAAACTCCATTGCATGTTAGGATGGAATGACCCTCAAAATATCTCACACAACTACTGGAAATGTGGTGTGTCCTCAGTGTCGGGATGGAAAATATATCACTTATCTAATTTATTCCAGTAAAAAAAAAAAAAAAAAAAAAAAACAAAAAACCAGTACATTTAGTTAACGCAAGACATTGCAACTCAATTTAGTAAAAGAAAGTCTAATTTTAAACTGCATTGAACATTTGTTCCCACCAGATTAACCAATTAGCTGTTTCACCTGTCTGGGTCACCAAGCTATTTAAAACAGTTTGTCATGTTGATACTAGAAGCCATACATACAAACAAAAAAAAGGAAAACTGTGATATGATCACGAACCTGTGTCTCGAATGGAGAAAACCCCAGTGCACAGGTGATCTCTATTCCATGAATGGAATATTCTATTCCTCACACACCAATGACCATCTCACACACTTATTTCCATATCGTCTTGAGTCTCCAACCCCCGTCGATCCCCTGCTGTCCCCTGCTCTCCTCCTCTTTCACAGTCATGCAGCTGGTCCACCATGATCTCCTTTATCTAGAGAGCATCACATTCCCATCAGCCCTATAAATTATAAGCAACTGCTGGGTCATAGGGTAGTTCTAGTTTTAATATTTTTTGAGCTACTAGGAATTTATCCAAAGGCTACAGGAGTGCTGATTCAAAGGGGCACATGCACCCAATGTTTATAGCAGCACTATTGACATGAGCCAAATTATGGGAAGACCCAAGTGTCCATCGATGGACGAATGGATAAAGAAAATGTGGTGTGCGTCTGTATGTGTGTATGGAATTTTACTCAGCAATGAAAACGAATGAAATCTTGCCACTTAAAACAACATGGATGGAACTAGAGTGTATTATCCTAAACAAAATAAGTAGGTCAGAGAAAGACAAATATCATATGACTTCACTCATTTGTGGAATTTAAGATACAGAACAGATGAACATAGGGTAAGGGAAGCAAAAAAAAAAAAAAAAAAAAATAGAAAAACCAAGGGAGGCAAACCATAAAAGACTCTTAATGACAGAAAACAAACTGAGGGCTGCTGGAAGGGAGGTGAATGGCGGGATGAGCTAGATGGCTGATGGGTATTAAGGAGGACACTTGTTGGGATGAGCACTGGGTGTTGTATGTAAGGGATGAATCACTGGGTTCTACCCCTGAAGCCAATGCTACACTGTATGTTAAATAACTTGGATTTAAATATAAATAGATGGATAGACAGACAGACAGATACATGGATGATACATATTATGGATGGATGGATAGATACTGGATGGACAAATGGATGATAGGTGGATAGATAGATGATGGATGGATGGATGGCCACACAGATGATAAATAGGATGGATGGATGGATACATTGATGCTAGATGAATGATGGATGGATGGATAGGTCCATGAGAGATGGATAACTAGATGATACATATGATGGATGGATGGATAGATGCTAGATGGATAGATGAATGGATAGACAGATGGATGATGGATGGATAGATGGATGGATAGATGGATGCTAGGTGGATGGACAGATGGATAGATGGATCAATGATGGATGGATGGATGATATGATGGATGGATGGATGACAGATGGATAGATATATAGATAATAAACACAAAACATCGTTCATGGTCGTCCAGCATATCTTACAAGCCACCACATTCCCTCTCTTGCTTGCTGGAACTAAGAAACTCCCCCACACAAACATAAAAAGCAGCACACAAGCCCTGTTTCCTTAATGTTTGCATCCCTACAACTTTTGTGGAGCCCACAGGGTCTGGAACTCCCTGCTACCATTTTGGTCCTATGCATGGCCATATGGACAACCCATCCCAAACTCTTCCCTGTGTGGTGCACACCCAGGCTCCTTTGTCAGTAGTCCAGAAGAAGTTCACGCGTTCAGGACTGGAGCACACGTGTTAAACAAAAGATATCCTGTAGTTTTTAGTGATTTCTAAATATTTGCTTTGTGGGTTCTGTTCCTTCCATGGGCTCTATTTTCCACTCGTATCTGTTCTATATCACAGATTATTGTATAGCTTTGTTTTTTTTGTGTGTGTTTTTTGTTTTTTTTGTTTGTTTGTTTTTTTGCCAAACATGCTTTAATGGAAGTCTGCATGTAAACAATATTTTGTTCCTTCTCCTAAAGATCCAGAGGGGTTTCGCAACTACATCCTGACATTTTCTTTCCAATTTATAAGCTAGTCCTGTCAAATGTGTTTGGCTACATGTTATTTCACTTTCATGTCCAGGAGACGGTGTTACTTTCATTGAATAAAGTCAACGTTTGTTCAGATTTAGCTACACATTTCACCTCTCGGAACATTCCTTAGGTTTCCTTCTGTCTGAGACCTGCAGTCTCAGGTTGCACTCCTGCATCTGGAGACTGTGCCTCTGTTCAGACCGTGTGAACATCGGGTCTTGGAGACCCGGTTCCCATCACAGAGGTAAATTCGCAGGCTATTGGGTTTGCCCTAGAGCGTCTTTATTTTACCCTCGCACTTGAAGGGTATCTCCACAGGGTTGACAATTGTAGGTTTATCAGGCTGCTGAGAAATCTGAGGTCGCACTCATGGTTACTGCTCTGTGGTGCTTTTTATTTTTCTTTTGCTGTATCTTTACCTACTTTTCACAGATGCTTTCTTTCTCTCTCTTGGTGTTCTGAACTGATCATCCGTGGATGCTACATCTGAGTCTATTTGTACACATGGTGCTTGGCTTTTTAAACTTAGATTTTGAGCTCTAATCGAGCGAGCAAAATTCTTAGGTGATACCGTTGCAAGGACAGCTGTGTCCCCCTCCCTGTTTTTCTTGCTTCTCCTTCTGCAGCCTGAGGTAAATGTGGTGTGAAGCTTTTCCTTGGGACTTTCATATGCCTGAGGCTCACTTGGTGAAAAGGTGCCCATCACGTTGTCTTACCAAAGCTGCGCAATTTCTTCAAATATTCAAAGATTATTTCTTTAGGTATATTCGGCACAATTATATTATGTGTTGCATAGGATCCATATGCGAAATTCCATACTGGGAGTATTTGAGTTGACGGGTTATCTTATTTTATTGACTTTTTAACCAAGTCTGCACTGTCTTCACAAATTTGACCATCAACTCAGATTCACTGTTAATTTATCTGAGTTCTTTGAAACCTGTGTTAAAGGTGGATTAGTTACATCACCCAGCATGCCTGGAATCAGAGCACAGCGACAGCTAGGGACTCAGCTATTTTAATTTAATGCTTATTTGTTGAGACAGAGAGACAGAGAAAGACAGAGCATGAGCAGGGGAGGGGCAGAGAGAGAGAGACACACACAGAATCCAAAGCAGGCTCCAGGCTCTGAACTGTCAGCATAGAGCCCGATGCAGGGCTCGAACCCACGAACCACGACATCATGACCTGAGCCAAAGTCCGACGCTTAACCCACTGAGCCACCCAGGTGCCCGATGGGACTCAGCTATTTTAACCTAAATTTGAGCACATATTGAAACAAGGCAAATAAAATTGGGACTGCAACCCTCTTGTGCATCGACTTGTGGTTACGATTACTCCAGACTTAGGTTTCCATTTACTCGACCCCCTGCCCCAAGGATAAATGCTCCTGCAAATGCTCTTGTGTATGTTGCTTGGAGTGGTGGTGGGGGGGGGGGGTCCTGTTAAACTTGCTTTGACTGATATTATTACACCCCAAAGCTTACTACTACTGGCTTTCCATCACATAGACCATAAAACCCAAGTTCCTTATATGTGTGTCCCATGCCCCATGTGATTCACCTGCTCTCGTACTTCAACGGTCTGCTTTCTCTACCGGCACACGTGCTTTGGACACTGGTTTCCGTTCGGTTCCTGGAACACACTGGGGCTGCTGGACTGCTTTCCCCCCTGCACATGGTGGCCACTTGGGCCTCCAGCCGACAGATCTCCTCTTCAGCAACATCCTCGTATCCTGTTATCTCACTGGGTGGCACCTGCAGCCAGCTGATTTTTTCAGGTTGCATATCTGCACATTCTGAATCATCTCCCGCCAGAAACTAAGCCATCAGGATACCTACATGTGGAGGAAATCCCTCTATGCACGTAGGTGTGAGGACTCTGTGGCAAGCACACAGTGGCCAGTCTGCAAATATTTCTGCAATGAATAAAGAGTGGGTCTCCTGAGCGGGAGGTCAAACCCGAAATCACTGACTTCTCCCTACGTTCTCTCTGTGACGCAATGACCGGTGGTTTCTGGAAATTCAGCTCAGCACTTAAAGGAAAAGGATGTGTCTTTTGGTTGCACTATGAAAAGAGTCCTTCCTGAAATGAGTCTGAATTTACAATCCGCTCACACCTGCCGTGCTTCTATTGACCCTGGGTGAGAGTAAATAAAGACAGATCTGTTGGCAGAAAAAGGAAGGATGCATTTACAGAAAAGGGGAACTCGAGAAGGTCAATTCTTTCCCATTACGCAGTCAATTACTGTGAGCAGGCTGCCTTCATCCGAGGTCTTAGAGTGTGCTGCTGCTGCTGAAAGGATCTGGGGCCAGGGGCCAGACTGCATCAGACAAGTTTCTGGTGTATTTTGACCCACTTAGGAAAAGGAGTCCCCCAAAAAACCCACATCAATAACTTAGTGCCGTTTAAGGTGAGCTAGATTGCACTGGGCTTTAAAAGCGGACACTGCAGAATGGACCCCTTTTAAAGGGTTGAATAAAATTCTTACAAGATGTGCGCACTCGCTGGGGGTGTAAATGTCTACGGCATATTTAAAAAATTAAATGGTGCTCCGTTTTCACCGGTAAATGTACCGTCTTGCAAGTATGTTTAATGCCAAGGCATACGGATAAAAATACAAGGAACATTAAAATTGAACAGAAGCAGCCGTTTTTATGCACAATGTCTTTATGCATATGAAATTATATATACGTATATATAAGCTACAATTTACATACTGCATACACACACACAACTGGAAGAGAAAATACTACCAAGAGACTTCTTCACAGTCTTCAGAGAGAAACAAACATGTTAGACACGTTATTTGATTTTCTTTTCTTTAAGACAATAAATTCCCCAAGGGAAATGCAGTCATCTGGGAGAAAATTAGGTTCACGTGAGAACAAGGGATCAAAGTATTAGATACAAGATATGCGAATCTTGAGTGGTTTTGCTCTAATAAAACGGGACATTAGAACTGGGTAAAAATCACTCTATTCATGTGTCCAGTAGGATTTATTTGATATTGTACAGGCTTGGAAGTAAGTCTACACTCCGTGGTCGGTACGAGCCATGATGCTTGCAGGTGAAATGATTCAGCACGGTGCCCACATGTTTGGAGCTATGGTCAACTGTGGATGGTCCATAAAGAACAGCCACCGATATAAAGGTTATTTTGAGTAAATGCCTTTTGATATTGCACTGTTCTGGTTCTGTGCCACACAGTGAAGCTTTGAGTGCACAGTTTCTAGCTGTTGGGAGGACGTATTTTCAGACTCAATCGTCTGTATTCGTCGCTAAAGCAATAAGCACACAAAAGGGTCAATGCTACTACCTGGATGGGGACTCGGGGATTCTCTTTCGCTCTACACCTCCAACGGTGGGTTTTCCCTCGGCAACAATCCTTTCCCCTGCAAGCTTACCCCGGAATCTCTCCTAAGGGAGCTCACGGAGGACTTCCTGAGAGAAAAATCATTTCTTGAGCATCTTATAGCGTGTTCCAGCTCTATCCAACCAGCTTGTGTTTCCTCAAACACTGGGATGCCTTCACAGCCAAAATATTCACCTCCCGTCCGGTGTCCTCCTTTATTCTTTCAGATTTGGTATCATTTATGCTCAGTGTATTCCTCTTGTCTTCACAGCAGATGTTGGAATTCAACCTTCCACTGTTTTATGTTCTATCATCAGATACACATTTCCCCCAGGAAAAATTCGCGCCTCCAGCTTTGCTGGGTGGGCATTTCTGTGCTGAAAGTCCGCGAAACGTGGGTATCTAGTGAGCTTTTCTTCCTTAAGCTTGGGCCCATGTGCCCACTGCCCAGCAGACGTGCACTGTAATCTGAGTAACGCAAGACCAGCTCAACATCCATGCACGTATCCACACCTGACTTTTCTTGTTCCACGGGTCATGTGTGAGCCTTACGGAGTCTGCACTCAGTAACAATGAAAGGAAATAATATTGTGGGCTCAGAAAGTCAATGCATACAGCAATAGTTTACAATGTGCTTTCAGCTTTCCTTACGAATCAGTCTCAAGTTTGCTTCCTTCGCCAGGCACCCGCCATCATTGCTGCAGACTCCTGAAATGGTTTTGTTACTGGTTTCCCCACCTCCAGACTCTATCACTCAACCCCACCACGAAGAAGCTAACATGATCAACTGGTTAAGAATCTTCTGTGCTACCCAGGGCCCCCAAGGGAAAAAAAAAAACCCTTATTATTTAACACAGGCTTTCGGAAACTCTAGCCTTTTCTATCGCTCAACTCTAGACATGTGTTGTCTTCCCATCTACTGCTGTGACAGATTACCACAACCTTAGTGACTTAGGGCCATGCAAATTTATCATGTCATTGTCATGTAGTTCAGAAATCTGGCCCTGGTCTCACTGGGCCAAAACCAGGGCCTCAGCAGAAGCATATTCCTTCATGGAGATGCTGAAAGTGAATCCGTTTTCTCACACACTGAAGCATCCAGAGGCCATCCCCGTTCCTTGGCTCATGCCCCTGTCTCCATCCTCAACGCCAGTCATGGCTGACCATGCTTTCCACAGTTCACATCGCGTTGACTCTGTTAAGGATGGCTGAGATCACAGTGCACTCCTGGCCCCGATAACACAGGCTCATCTTTCCACCGCAAGGTCAGCTGATTAGCAACTAATTCCTTCTGCAAGATGGTTTCCCATTTTTGTGTAACACGTGCCTGCTGCTGGAGATTAAGATGTGGACATGTGTGGGAGCCATGTTTCTATCTGACACACCTTGGGGCCTTCACTGCAATAAAAATGAACTAACAGTTGACTACGACTCTCCAACTCAGAAAGGTTCACGTCTGTTTTCTTCTTACCAAGGTATTCACACACCATGCAATTATCGTTATTAATTCTGGTTCATTCTTGAGATCCCAATCGAGAGGTTAACACTTGAATTTCCCTCCTCTGATAGTTCACTTCTGTCTGACCATATTAAAAAAAAAAAGTGTTGTTCTTTATTTATTTTTGATAGAGAGTGAGACACAACATGAGCTGAGGAGGGGCAGAGAGAGAAGGAGACCCGGAATCCAAAGCAGGCTCTAGTCTCTGAGCTGTCGGCACAGGGCCCGATGCGGGGCTCGAACCCACGAACATGGAGATCGTGACCTGAGCTGAAGTCAGGACACTCAACCGACTAAACTACCCAGGCACCCCACTCTGGCCATATTTAAGAGTTTTCCTGTGATTTCATTTGCAGAAATCCTGAGGCAAATTCCTCATAAGGGTCCCAGGGCTCCTGACAGCACCTAAGCCATTTTCCTTTTTACGGAACTCATAAGATCAACGGACGATGTGACTGTCATTCTCTAGCTAAGATGATGGCATATGTGCAGAAGCAAGAACATGCAACGTGCACACAGCTCACACTGAAACCACATTTCCTTTTCCTGCAGAGAGGGTGGAAACCTTTCCTCCACTGCCCCAAAGATGTAAGACAATTATAAATGGATGCAAGCATGGACCAGTTAGGGCTTCCCAAAGAAAAGCAGGATATACAGTGCCTAAGAACACATTGTTCCTGGTATATTAAATTAGGTGACGTATATAAAGTGGACAAAATTCTTTTGTCTACTCTCATGGCATATCAAACACTTGAGTTTTGGCGTCCAGAGTAACTTGAAAGTTTGGATTCCCTTTCTTTAGATAAAATGCATAGCAGCAAAGTTAACCAAGGAGGTGAAGAACCTACAGGCTGAAAACATAAAACACTGATGACACAACAGAATACAACATAAACGAATGGAAAGATATTCCATGTTCATGGATTGGAAGGACAGTGTTAAAATGTCCATACTAACCAAAGCAGTCTCCAAAATCAATGTATTCCCTATCAAATATCTTCCCTCGTAGCATTTTTCACAGAGCTAGAACAAATAATCCTAAAATTTCCATGGAACCAAAAAAGACCTCAACTAACCAAAATAATCTGAAAAACAGAAGTGCAACGCTGGAGGTATCATAATCCCAAATTCAAGATATACTACAAATAAAGCCATAGTCACGAAAACAGTATGGTACTGGCACAAAATAGACACACAGATCAATGGAAGAGAAGAGAACCCAGAAATCAACCGATGCTCATAGGGTCAATTAATCTTAGCAAAGGAGCTAAGAATATGAAATGGGAAAAGATCAACTCTTCACCCAACGATGCTGGGAAAACTGGACACCTACATGCCAAAGAATGGAACTGGATGCTTTCTTACACAATACCCAAAAATAAATTGAAAATGGACTAAAGAGCTAAATGTGTGACCTAAAATCATAAAAATCCTACAAGAGAAGACAGGCTCAGTTCTCTGACATTAGCTGTAGCAACATTTTTCTGTATATGACTCCGGAGGCAAGGGAGACAACAGCAAAAATAAATGATTTGGACTACACCAAAGTAAAAACCTTTGACAGCAAAAGAAACTATCAACAAAATGAAAAGCAACTTACTGAAGGGGAGGAGATATTCGCAAATGATACATCCCACAAAGGATTAAGATCCAAAATATATACAGAATTCACACAACTCAACACCAAAACAGAACCAAACAAAATAGTAATAATAATCAATTAAAATATGAGAAGACATGAGCCGACATTTCTCCAAACAAGACATCCCGATGGCCAACAGACAGAGAAAAAGATGCTCAACATCACTCATCATCAGGGAAATTCAAACCAAACCAAACCCAAACAAAGTATGAGCACATACCAGCGAGAATAGCTAGAATCAAAAAGATAAGAAGGAACAACTGTTGGCAAGGATGTGGAGAAAAAGGAATCCTCTTGCTCTGCTGCTGGGAATGCAAACTGGGGTAGCTGCTCTGGAAAACAGCATGAGGTTCCTCAAAAACCTAGAAACAGAATTACCATATAATTCAGTAATCCCACACCAGACATTTTCCCAAAGCAAACCAAAGCACTAATTTGAAAAGATATTTGCACCCCTGTGTTTATGGCAGCACTATTCACAATAGTCAAGATATGGAAGCAGCCCAAGTGACCGTCCACAGATGAAAAGGTAAAGAAAGAGAAGTATACATGCAGTGGAATAGTACTCAGCCACGACAAGGCATAATTTCTCGCCATTCGCATCAACATGGATGGAACCGGAGGGTGCTGAGTTAGGTAAAACAAGTCACAGAGAAGGACAAATACTGTATGACTTTACTTCTGTGTGGAATATAAAAAGAAAAGCCAACACCCAAAAGCAGAAACAGACCCATGAACGCGAAGATGGTTGACAGAGGAGAAGTCATTGATAGGGGGAGGGGCAAAACAGGTGAAAGGGAGAGGGAGCTTGAGGGCTCCCAGTTCCAGAACCATGAAGTCACAGGGAGGCACAGCATCAGGAAGACGGTCCGTGGTACCGTAACGGTGTGGTGTCATGACAGACGGGGGTCACAGCACAGTCCATAAGCTGAGTCACCACGCTGTATGCGTGAAATTAACGTAATACTGCGTCTCAACTACACAGGGCTAAACTCGTTAATTTAACTCAACGCCCTTCTCTTTACCCGTAAGAGGGAAAGTGCCGAGGTCTGCTCAACACGGCTCAATAAACATGAAAGTGACTCGTCTGGGAGAACAGGGGTAAAATCCCTATTTCGGCAGATTCTAACATAAACATTTAGTATTCACCTTAATACTTTCAGAATTATCTCTTAAATAATGGTTTGGGTCGGTATCTGGTGAACTGTTAGGTCCCCCAACATCACAGTGTTGGCCGTGCAGTCGACACAGAAATATTTGTGGAAAGAAGGAAAATTGAGAATAGATACATCCCATATGACAAGAAAGGAAGGAATCGAACCCAGTCCTACTGGGACGCCGCCAGGAAGACACGTGGATTTAAAACACAAGGGCGAGTGGGTTAACATGGTCCTTCTCAAGTGGGGGGCATTTCTGCTCCTCTGCCCAGGTCGCTGGGCAACGTGAGAGGATAATTTTTCATGGTCACATTTGGGGGTCAGGGCAGGTGCTGCTGGCACCTGGGGGTGGAGACCAGGGACACAGGATGTAGGCAGGATAGACCCACCACAAATACTTATCCGGGTCCAAGAATCAATAAGATGAAGACTGGGAAACCTTGGATTAATGATAGATGTTCCTGTCAACACAGAAAGGTTTCCTTTGGTGATTTGAGGCTTAAAATATATTTTTAAGGTACCATTTGGCTGTATGCAAACACTGGGAGCTGCTTTGCTGCAATGTACCCGTTTTCACTTTGGGGGAGTTTCAATTAGAATATTGAGTTACAGGGAGCCTGGGTGGCTCAATCCATTAAGCAAGCATCTGAGTCCGGCTCAGGTCGTGATCTCGTGGTTTGTGGGTTCAAGCCCCGTGTCGGGCTCTGTGCTAACAGCTCGGAGCCTGGAGCCTGGTTCAGATTTTCTGTCTCCCTCTCTCTCTGCCCCTCCCCCGCTCGCACTCTTTCCATCTCTCAAAAATGAATAAATGTTAAAAAAAAATAGAATATTTAGTTATTAGGAATAAACAGATCACGCTTCTCCCTGTGAGTTGATTTCTTATGGTTGTTATTTCACAAAATATGAATCAGACAGAATACTGAGTTTCTACGTACAGACGGATAGTTTCCAGTAACAAACGTAGTAAATATTTCATTTTCCAGTAATAAGTGTAGTAAATGTCTTCCACAGACCGTAAACATAAACATGTTGACGCTGTGTCTTAGAAGGTTGATTTTAAAATATTTTTATTAGTCCGTCCCCTGGACATTTGGCCTAGTGAAAGTCCTTCTGGAAGAGAACCAGATTCTACGAGACACCTGTCCATGGGAGCGACAATGCTCCGTCTAGGCTAAACTGACTCCTGTTCGTCTGAAAATCAGCAAATGAGGCAGAAGGTTGAGGACCGCGTGCACACACGAGGTACCAGCTTCTTTGCTGTGTCAACACCCCAGACAACTGTCCGCCCTCCGTTTCTCAGATTCCCTTTTCCCTCCTCCCCAGCACCACGAAAGGTCCCCACGAGAGTGGCGATAGCAAAGGGTTTGGGTGCTGCCTGTTTGTTTCCATTTCCGTGGGTTTTGTGTGTGGAACTGGGTCCAGGCAGACGTGAACAGGTGCAGCCTTAGGGCTCCGATCGTCCCCTCGTCAGGCAGACGTGACAGTCTGGTTGCTCTCTTCCCTTTGGAGAACCCAGAGGAAGAATTCACCCCGGATATCTGACAACCGACTGTTGTAACAGGGAGGTTATTTTGTTTTACTCTGATAAAGTCATGTTCACATATCTTCATACATCTAACTTGAGAATAACAGTTAGTGGGTCATTTTTTTTTTTTTTTTTTAATTTCCTACTTTTCTCTGGAGCTCCTGGGTGGCTCAGTCGGCTGAGCGTCTGACTCTTGATTTCTGCTCAGGTCGTGATCTCAAGGTTCATGAGATGGAGCCCCACATCAGGCTCTGCACTGACAGGTCAGAGCCTGCTTGGGATTCTCTCTACCTCTCTCTCTGCCCCTCCCCTGCTGGCTCTCTCCAGGTCTCTCTAAATAAATAAACACTTTAAAATTTTTCCTACTTTTCTCTTGTTTTCAGGTGAAGAAATATTCATCAATCATATGCAAAGACTTGGTGTCTAATGCTTGAGGCCTACATAGAGAAATCCAAACAAGGTTCTTCATGACTTCAAGGTCCTTCTAGACTTCAGGAAACCTGCCACTGATTTTGCTTGTTTCGAAATATTTGAAATTTAGGCCAACTGTGTCTTTCATTCTTTGTATTGTTTTGTTGTTTTACTTCTAAGGAAAATAGCAAAAATAATGGATCCAGAAATTTAATCAAGGACTAAAAACCATCTCGGAAGCAAACACATTCCTCAAACTCGGATCAAATTACAGAAAATTCACACGAATGATGATTTAGGGAGGGTAACAGTCACCCATGCTTCACATAAATAAATTTTTTAATCTTTATTTATTTTGGAGAGAGAGGGACAGAATGTGAGCAGGGCAGGCGCAGACAGAGAAGGGGACACAGAATCCGAGGCAGGCTCCAGGCTCTGAACTGTCGGCACAGAGCCCGATGTGGGGCTCAAACCCATGGACCGTGAGATCATGACCTGAGCGGAGGTTGAACATTCAACCGACTGAGCCACCCAGGCACCCGACCTATATTTAACTTTCTATACTAAACTGAGTAGAGTGGAAGAAGGTAGGCCTAACTTTCTTTGATCTCCTTAAATGCCACTCCCTACCTACTGGAATATTAAAGGAAATGAGGGGTCATTTTGTAAGCAATGTGACATCATGAACGTATACAGCAAACATAACTAATTACGCAAGCTTTGTACCAGTGCTTGGGGTAAAAGCAGACATGAAAAAAATGAGTAAGAGGGAGGTCTGGCTTCGAAGGTTGTCATTTTAAGTATAGTTATTTATTCTGAGAGAGAGACAGAGAGAATGAGTGAGAAAGGGCAGAAAGAGGGAGAGAATCTCAAGCAGGCTCCACACGGCCAGCACAGAGCTGCACACGGGGCTCCAACTCCTGAACCATGAGATCATGACGTGGAGTCAGATACTCAACCGACTGAGCCACCCAGGAGCTCCGAAGGTCGTCAAGTCTTGAGGAGGGCCCCTATGTCCCCCAAAACCGACCAACCATGGTCACTATTTCCAAAAGTGCACTCTGCTTTGTGGCCTTAAGGTGACCACGGAGCTTGGGAAGGTTTCACTGAGGAAGAGAAGTACGGGTTAGATCACACGCAGCCGAGTCCAAATTAACTTTATAGTCAAGAGGAGGCGAGAATGTTTCCGGAAAAGGAGCACCTTGTGTAAAGGGTCACATTGCTGTGAAGTCAGATTGTATAATCAGGAAATGGTAAGACGTACATTTCGTCATGAAAATGCAGATTTACATTTGCAAATGGACACGCATTCGTCTCTGAAGGATTTTGCAAATATCGGTGCTTAGAACTTTCTCTCACGTAGACAAACTCTAGCATGTGGTCTTGGTATTAACTTAAGGTAATTGGAACAAAACCAATTACAGGGAGCTTACTGATGCCTTACAAATTTATGTCCTCGGGCATTACTGAATTCTACGTCATACAGGGTCAGGTTATTTACTAAGAGATGCTAGAAAATCCTCAAATAAAAGTTATGGCACATATACTATTTGTTTGGGATCTCTTTCTATATGTCATGTTATGAATTAATTGCAAAATTGCTGCCTTTGCTTTTAAAGTTTATGAATAGCACAAGGGGGGAAAAATCAAGAGATGATCTTAACAACAGAACAGTGACAAATCAAATCAAATAGTGATGTTTATCGATAAATGGGAAGCATAAGCCAGCAGGCTCTGCAGACAAGAAATACCAATCTGGGGAAAAATACAGTGAAGATGATGCGTCATCCAGTATGCGGTGAATGGATCTACCTAAAGTTAGAATCAGTTCAGTCCTGAGCATTATCAATGCAAAAGACCTCCTTAATTCGGGGCGCCTGGGTGGCTCAGTCGGTTGAGCGTCCGACTTCAGCTCAGGCCATGATCTCCCGGTTTGTGAGTTCAAGCCCCATGTCGGGCTCTGTGCTGACAGCTCGGAGCCTGGAGCCTGCTCGGAATTCTGTGTCTCCCTTTCTCTCTCCGCCCCTTCCCTGCTCATGCTCTGTCTCTCTCTCTCAATAACAAATAAACATTAACTTTTTTTTTAAAAGACCTCCTTAATTGTATTACAGTAAACACATTTGGGTCCATTGTACTTAAGTGCCATTAATTAATATAAATATTAGTTATATCTCATCCTTGGTGATGAGATATATAAACATACACACACCTACAGACACACACACAATATATATATCCATGTATATCAATAGACTATACATCAATAGAGACAGAGAGAGAGAGAGCAATATACTATAAAGAAAGCTGCATGTGTGCAGGTGCACAATCATGCACAAAATTACTTGCAATCTCATTTTTAACAATCAGGGAACTACTAGTTGTCATCTGGAAGGTTATCTATGCACCATACCATCACCAAAGCTGTCTGGTCTGTTTGCCTTATATATGTTCCAAGGGAAAGGAGATGAACCACACAATTCTTATACCTGTCTCAGAATTAACTGATAAAACCCTGAACCTTTGTATTGCCAAATCAGTAGGTCAAACAGTCCCTTTGGTACAACTCTTGATGTGAAACATGGCATTGATACAGCAACCAATGTTTTTCTCATGCCCCCCCCCCAAAAAAAAATCCATCTTCAAGGATATGTGTGATGGTCAGGGTCTTACTGTAATTACAACCAGACATTATGAAGCACATACCGAAACTGTATTCGTAACCATCTGTAATTCTCTTAGAACAATAATACCTCCCTGTGGATTAGTCACCCTACAGCAGCAAGTATACAAGAAAAATGTTGTAATTCAAGGAATTAATTTAGTAGTATGAAACTAGTTCAAAGCCTGCCCAACATATAAATTTTTGAATCTTTCTGTCTTGCAATATTGGGGTTCCAGAGAAAACTATGGACTCATAAACAAACAAACAAACAAATAAAACCAAGTACCGTTCCCTAAAAGATCCTTTAACAGAGGACTGTATCCAAAAATAATATTAATTTGGGAACTGTCACAGATCTATGTGATACCATATTCTTGAAATTCATACTGTTAACAAACCTAGTTGATCAAATGAACAATACCTTCTTTTTCTTTTTGCAAAACTTACATATAAAGGTTTCTAATTCTGTACCTTACACATACTTCTAGCGTGCATCATTAAGGAACTGACTTTCTCATTGACAGAGTTCCAGATTTTTTTAAAATTGCTTTCAAGTTTATTTTGAAAGACAGAGAGAGCATGAAGGGGGTAGGGGCCAAAATAGAGGGGAGAGAGAGAATCCCACACAGGCTCCGCACTGTGAGCACAGAGCCCAATGTAGGGCTCAAACTCATGAACGGTGAGATCACGACCTGCGCCCAGAATAAGAGATGCTTTACGGACTGAGCTGCCCAGGTATCCCGAGTTCTAGATTTTATTTCAAATCCAAAATGGTGCCTGATATTAACTGTTGAAGACAGCACAGATATTAAACAGAACATGAACAAAAACTAGGCATTAACGAAATGTCTGGCTAAATAATTTCCCAAAGTATGGATTAAATTTTTTAAAATATTCAATGGCAGTGTACTGCATCTACATCTAGACACAATATATATTTATCAAGTCAGATATAGACACCCTATCTATACCTACATCTAGATAAAATATGTATTTATCTAGTCAGACATAGACACATTATGTGTATCTAAACACAGATACTATATATATTTATCAGCCAGATATAGATACACTATCTATACCTACACCTAGATAAAATATATATTTATCTAGTTAGATATAGATACAATATGTGTATCTACATATAGATACAATATATATTTATCAGGTCAGATATAGATAACGCTATTTATATCTCGATATAAACACAATACATATTTATCAGATATAGATACACTATTTATATTGATACAGATACAGTATATACATCAGATATATATACACTATCTGTATCTATATCTAGATATAATATATATTTATCTAATCATATATAGATACAATGTGTATCTAGATATAGGTACAATATATATTTATCAAGTCGGATGTTGATACACTATCTATACCTACATCTAGATACAATATATATTTATCTAATCACATATGGATACAATATGTGTATCTAGATATAGATACAATATATATTTATCAAGTCAGATATAGATACACCATTTATATCGATATAGATACAACATATATTTATCAGTCACATATAGATATACTATCTATATATACATCTAGATACAACATGCATCTATCAAGTCAGATACAGACATAATATATATTTATCAGGTCAGATACAGATACACTATCTTTATCTAGATCTAGACACAACATTTATCAGGTCAGTTTCTTAAAAATCACTGGATTATACTACAAGGAGAGAAAAAAATTACAAGCTTGAGCAAGGAATTTGGTGTGTGAGTTCCCAACACTTTAAGGAGTACATATTTATTTTAATAACTGATAGCAAGTATTGGTGCACATGAGAGTATGAGGAAAACTTGCTAGGCAGATGGCCAGCCATCAGGACCAGGGTGAGCCATGTTAATAAGACATGATAAATCTGGAAAAGAACCAAGTTCTTTACATTATTTAGTCTCTCAAAGAGGTGACTTTCAAAGCGATTCTATTAACAGATCACCTCAGAGAAGCATTTTGAGCAAATTCAAGTTTTGACTTCTTCATTTTCATGCTTTAACATGGAAATTCCCACCCAAATAACCAACAGAAATTATAAAGTCCCACTCGATTGATGGACTGCCATTCCAAACAGTCCTTTTCCTCTGGCACAGATCTAGGACGCTCTGGGGGTGAGATGCTCAAAGAGAAGTTTATGGGACTCCCACTGCTATCCTGATTACAGCCGTAATTAACACAGAAAATGCAATGACAAATATCCAAAAGGAGCCACAGATACTTTCATTCTTCCAGCATCGCCTCTTTCTGAGCCTTTGGAGGTCAAACTTTTGCTTTTCCTCAGTGCCTGACTGTAAAGTCAGCAGCACAGAAGGCCACTGGCAGTGGTCCTCCCTTGAAGACACATGGTGGGTTCATTTCCCTACAGATCTGAACCCAAAGTTCCCAGGTAATATCTACTCACTTTCACTCTGTTGGTTATTTCCATAGTACCATGTTTGGGGAAAATACTGATATCAAAGAGAAAAACCTGCTCACTCCCACCTTCTTTCTTGCCTCATCTTGGCCCAACGCGCCAAATTTACATCATCCTGAAGTCATGTGCTCAACTTCCTGACTGGGTTTTGGAACTTTCTATTTTTTTTTTTTAAAGTTGGTATTGTCTTAGGGTTTATTGGTGTTATTGTGGCTGATGTTTGAGAATCTGGATATTCCACCCTCCTCCTGGGCACATTTCTGGTCCACTTAATCATAATCATAGTCTGGCCAAAGAGTCATTCTTGATATCTGGGTCTCAGGACCCCCAGCGCACTCATTACTCACAACCAAGAGGTCAAATCTTCATATTTTATGGAATGCAACCTTCTATCCCTCATTCATTTCAATCACTCACATACGGAATCACTCACACGTCTTGGAAATTTACTTTCATGCCCCGTGAACACATCTTGATCATCTCAAGAGGGAAACTATCGGGTCCTCAATCTTGCCCCACCACTCACTCTCCCTGGTAGCTGGACGTGTCCTTCCTCCGTAACTATAAATTCAGTTTTATCACAAGACCAACTATTTAACAAGTCACCATGAGAATTAAGGATTAGACGAATACAGTACTTAGAATGGCAGCTAGAATGTAATACGTACATGATAAATATTGGCAATTACTTCACGGTGCAATTGTGTTGACGTTCTAATTAGTATTCATTAATTCCTGATACTACTCATATAATCCCTTCTCATATGATCGTGACTCAGTAGAAGTGATTTACATATGAAATATTTCAGAAGGTGCTTAGGAATTTAGGGAATTAAACATTTATTTTTGAAAATGCTTTCTTCCTATCAACCCTTCAACACCCACCGTGTCCTTTCTCCTGTGTCATCCTTTATTGACGATTTAGGCTCCTTGCTGAATGAGTTAATGCTGGACTGATGTTCTAAGACTGAGACAGAGCTTTATGGGGAGATTTCTTTGAACCCCATGAAGAAGCTCTAAAGTATTTCACGACATGTTACTTCCTTCTTCTCTACCTTTTATATGTTTTCATCTGTTTAATCTGCTTAATGTTAAAACACACACACACACACACACACACACACACACACACACACACACTCCACTTGGAAGAGGAGAAAGTCCCCCGGGTTCTTACCTATCAGAAGGTCAATGAGCATGTAACGGTGGGCGGGAACTCTGCAGCCCATGGTTCTAACCCCGGGTAGACAAGGTAACACAGCAGTTCTGAGGCTGCTATCCTTAAGTTGCTTCTCGCCTGCCATCTGGGGACTTGGATTTCAGCTGGATTCCCCCCAGTCCCTACCTAATTAGGGTGCTTCACGGCACCTAAATTCTTTGTACGCGCCATGTGGGTTGTCTTGTGCAAAAACTTTCCTTCTGCGCGTCTGGTATGTTGGTATGTGCTAGACAGGGGGTGCAACGTGACCAGCCCCCGATAAAGTCTTTGGGCACCGGTGCCTCCCAAGCCTCTCTCAGGGACAATGTTGCGCACGTGCCATGAAACTCTGACAGTGGAAGAAGGAAGCAACTCCACTGAGAAGACTCTAGAAATCTGGTTTCTGGTGTTGATGAGGGAGTGTGGGGCACGCTGAGGGCAGAGGACAGGCTAACAGCACCCCCCCACCCCCAGTGGGGTATGTGTGACATTCCTCAGACACTCCTGGCCACCCAAAAACAGGGGAAAGGAACGAAAGCAAGTGTCTGACTGATGGAGATCACAGTCCTGCAGGACGGGAGTCTCCTTCAGTGTATGCATCACTTAGTAAACTGCAAGAAAAAGGCAATCTTATCCACAACCTAATCCCCAGACACCTATAGACTCCGCTTCCTGGAGCCCTAATATCACCCTCACCAAGATGGAAGGGGGTTTAAGTGCTGGCCTTGGTGATGTGGGAAAGCAAAGGCGAATGAAAAATTAAATTCCCTGAATGCCTACAGCCGACTGATGAGTCCTTGAAACAGGCAGAGTGACCCCCCTCTAGGAGCTCAGCTGCCTCGATGATGACACTTTGCTGGGGGCAAAAGGGAATCTTGGCTTAACATTATCCTGACTCCGCCAGGATCCTAGGAGTCTCCTTAAGCACATAAAAATTCCTTTGGAAACTTCCTTTATCTCAAGTCCTCCCCTCCCCTCCAAAATCCTGTAAGTGTACTTTAACGTAAGAATTTCTTTGGAAACTTCCTTCATCTCAGCTCCCCCAAGAAATATGCTGGCATAGTCTCCAAGCTTATGGCCCCTGATATACATCTGAAGGATCTCATGGATGAGGTTTTACTAAACGGTAAAAAAAAAAAAAAAAAAAAATGGTGATTTTCCTAAGAGCAGCTAGCCCCTCAAGGTCCTGGAAACCTTGCTTCCAAAATTCCTTAGACACTTACGCTGTCCCTGACCCCCTCCCAACACGAGGGGATATAATCACTGTCACAGCCCCAGTGCAGCTCTTTCTACCTAAGGGTCCTGTCCCCATGCTTTAACAAAATGACATTTTTACACCAAAGATGTGTCAAGAATTCTTTCTTGGCTGTCAGCTCTGGAGCCCCCACCATCACCCCAAACCCTCATCACTGTAACCCAACATGAGTTTGGTCTTTGGGGAGTTACAGGCAGCCAGCTCCCCAGGTGGAGGGGTCCCACAGAGGAAAGTATTTGCCGCAAATAAGTTCACGGGGAATCACGCGCAGAGAGCCGACTCCCTGAGTGAGGGTGAGAGGGCTTCTTCTACTTAGGGTTCCCACGAATCTTCAGAAAGAGGGGTTCTGGCGTCACCTGCAGAGGCAGGCATAATGTGCAGGTGAACTCAGAACCCCAGGCTGTAAGCGCATCTCACGTTTCGTGAACGAAGCTCGCGGTCCTGTCTGGGCAGAGACTCTGAGGTGACAAGGAAGCACGGGGAGCTGTGGACGAGGGCAAGGGCGACGGGCCGGCTCCGAGGGCCAGTGCGGGTTGCACACGGGTCCAGGGCTCCCTCATCTCGGGTACGGGACGCAGGAGGCCTTGCTTCCTTCCCATCACTGGGAGTTTTACCCCTCATTTATGGTCTCTGTTCTGCCTCACAGCCTTTCCCTGGCCTGGTGTGAATGTTCGTTTTTGTGTTTCCCTGTTCCCTTAAAACCCTGAACTACTGAGGTTTTTGTGTTTCTCTGTGGTTCTGACACGTCCTAGGAAGCTGCTGTGTCCATAAGAGCAAGTCAAGGCAGCAGGGCCGGGGTTGGGGAAGACGGGTGCGAGCCTAAAAGGACTCCTCTCTCCAGGGACCCCTCACTCTTTCTGCTCCTAATTCGGTCTGGACCTCACCCCATGCTCCCTGCCCTTTGCTCGCTTTCCTCTCTATCCTTCTGCTGTGATGGATCAGAGCTGTGAGTTCGAGTACACGCTGATTTCTTCTAGGGACTCCGCCCACGCGGGACTGGTCTTGGGGAGCCCGACAACACCCTCCTGGGAAATATGAAGGAACACGTATTTCCGGGCAGGGAACTCCCTCCCTAATAAGCCACTGTCTGTTCGGTGGCTTTCTAATTGCCAAAGCTTGACCCATAAGTCAAGTTCCAGTAAACTTCACCCACAAAGTCCTAATCAAGCTGAAGCAGGGGCACCTGGCTGGCTCCGTCGGTCAAGCTCAGGTCATGATCTCAGGGTTCGTGAGTTCGAGCTCCGTGTAGGGCTCTGTGCCGACAGCTCAAAACCTGGAGCCTGCTTCGGATTCTGTGTCTCCATCTCTGCCCCTCCCCTGCTCATGCTCTCTCTCAAAAATATATAAACATTAAAAAATGCTTTTTAGAAAGCTGAAGCATATATTTCCTCTAGACTCCGAGATTTGTTTTATATGTGCATGAAATGATGTCTATTTTCCAACTGATGGGCATACTTTCTAGATATACTCATTAAATCAAATGCATTCTTTTTCAAAGTCTGAATGTCTTTACTGGTTTCTTTGTTTGTTTACTACTGATCTTAAATTATTAAAAAAAAGAGGTGTGCCAAAATCAAAAGATGTTACTTTGGATTTTCTCACATCTCCTTATCACTTTTGTGGTTTCATATACATGAAGTTCCTTCACTAGGAGATGAATTCCATAAGAAAAGTCACCCTCAGGGCGCCTGGGTGGCTCAGTCGGTTAAGAGTCTGACTTTGGCTCAGGTCATGATCTCACAGTTCATGGGTTCGAGCCCCACATTAGGCTCTGTGCTGACAGCTCACAGCCTGAGGCCTGCTTTGGATCCCGTGTCTCCCTCTCTCTCTGTCCCTACCCCACTCACTCTCTCTCTCTCTCTCTCTCTCTCTCTCTCTCTCAAAAGTAAATAAACATTGAAAAATTAGAAAGAAAAAAAAAAGACAAGGGACTCTTACGTCCAGAGGCTGCCCATGGTTCCCTGACATATGGGCTCCTCATTGAGGTTGCCCACTTTCTGCACAGCTTGCTTCTAGAAAGCTCACAGAGGAGAAAGAGACTCCAGGAAAACACTGCGATCTTACATCGGACAAAGGGCTAGTAGCCAAAATCTATACAGAACTCACCAAACTCCACACCCAAAAAACAAATAATCCAGTGAAGAAATGGGCAGAAGACATGAATAGACACTTTTCCAACAAAGACAACCAGATGGCCAACAGACACATGAAAAGATGCTCAATGTCACTCCTCATCAGGGAAATACAAATCAAAACCACACTCAGATATCACCTCATGCCAGTCAGAGTGGCCCAAATGAACAAATCAGGAGACTATAGATGCTGGTGAGGATGTGGAGAAACAGGAACCCTCTTGCACTGTTGGTGGGAATGCATCCTGGTGCAGCCGCTCTGGAAAACAGTGTGGAGGTTCCTCAAATCATTAAAAATAGATCTACCCTAAGACCCAGCAATAGCACTGCTAGGAATTTACCCAAGGGATACAGGAGTGGTGATGCATAGGGGCACTTGTACCCCAATGTTCATAGCAGCACTTTCAACAGCCAAATTATGGAAAGAGCCTAAATGTCCACCAACTGACGAATGGATAAAGAAATTGCGGTTTATATACACAATGGAATACTGCTCAGCAATGAGAAAGAATGAAATGTGTCCCTCTGTAGCAACGTGGACGGAAATGGAGAGTGTTATGCTAGGTGAAATAAGTCATACAGAGAAAGAGAGATACCGTATGTTTTCACTCTTATGTGGATCCTGAGAAACTTAACAGAAGACCATGGGGGAGGGGAAGGGGAAAAAAAAGTGAGAGAGGGAGGGAGGCAAACCATAAGAGACTCTTAAAAATTGAGAATAAACTCAGAGTTGATGGGGAGTTGGAGGGAGGGGAAAGTGGGTGATAGGTATTGAGGAGGGCACCTGCTGGGATGAGCACTGGGTGTTGTATGGAAACCAATTGGACAATAAATTTCATATTAAAAAAAGAAAAAAAAGCTTTCCTCATCACTCCCTTGTGGTCCTGTGCAAACTGGCCGACCCACCTGGCCACCTGTCCTATAATCTGTCGGTTAGAATCAGGACAATAATTTCAGCACACAGCCAAGGATCACACAGGCTTGGATTTCAGGAGATAAGAATCATAGGTGGGGAAGGGGGTAATGCGGATTCTGACTGCATGACGTGCATCATAAATGTAGCTTTTATCATTATCATTACTGGTTAGTGGCTAGGCATATAAATCACGTAATTACAGCGGTGACTTTACAGAAAGAATGGTATCTACCATAGTCACGGAGACAAAACCTTGTGAGAAAACACGTCTACAAATGCATGTTGAGCAACAGTTACCACATGACCTCACTAGCTTCACCCTTTCATCGGGGGATGAGACCTATGAAGTCTGCAGCTTTTCTCTTGCATAAAAATACAGCCATGGGTCTCTCTTGGCATGTTCTTGATGCTTTTATGCCCCACCAAAATTTAACAGCATGGCTTTTACTTACACATCACGGTGTTATTTATGCTTTGAGAATCAAAACACAAACCCCACTGTTCCAACAGATGTCTCACACACACACACACACACACACACACACACACACACACAACTGTATTGATTAACAGAACAGATCGAATCTAAAATAGGGTTTAATGAGTCAAAAAATTCAAACAATCCATTTGAAAGCTAATTATGGTGCCAAAAGCGTCCTTGAGGCCCCTTTCATTAAATCTATGTTTTGCTTTATGATGGAAAACTAAAGGGCCCTTGAGGCTTTCTTTGTAAAGTAATTATTTCTGAAGGGAAAAACTTCAACAACACTTCAGTGACATAATTTGAATATCACACGCATGCTTTCAGCCTGTTTTTCTTTTCCTTTGACATTTTTATAATATGACAGAAAAATGGATTTATCAGAAGAGTGGGAATAATTAGACACAGGTTATCAAAAAAGAAACCTGTCGACGACCGTTCTTTGGGAATTGGCAGAAGTCGGGATAAACCCCTCTTCCCAGTGATCATCGTCAGAGTGTGTGGGCAGCAGCTTCAGGATATGACAGGTGTCAGCGATGACCAACACTTCCTAGGACGATCTGTCAATTCAGTGTTCTTTTCCTGTGTCTGCCTTTGCAGGAACCGTTTTGTCCAGAGATTCCACTCACAAATTATACCCTCTATGATGGAGGCACTTCTGAATCAAATCGCCTCCACTGGTCACGCTTAGGTGCTCCCAGATCTCTGTCCTCCATATCCTGGGGTATCCACGTAGGAGGCATGAATTCCCTTGCCTCCGGATGGGCAAGAACGTGCAGCTCTGCCAAGGACAGAGCTTTAAGGGAATGGTCAAACAGTCACAGGGCATATTCCTACTCTCAGTGCACTGTGTCCTAGACAATGGGTGCAAACATACAGGCTCAGACGTCACATGTTCTCCTAGACACCTCGTGAAGCAGGAAAGTAAGCTTGCAGGACAGTAAACACAAGGAGAAGAGATCAGAGATGGTGTTGAAGGAGGACTTTTACTTTTCTTGCTTAAATCTGTTATAAGCAGATTGGAGGAGGACCTTCACCTCTCTTGCCTAAATGTGTCATAAGCAGAATAGTGTTTGGTATTACTTTTAAACATAGAAGCATGCTGGGAAACCAGATTACAGTGTGGAACAGAATGCCAGGGTTTGTTTTGTTTTTTCAATGTTTATTGGTTTTTGAGAGACAGAGAGACAGAGCATGAGCAGGGGAGGGGCAGAGAGAGAGGCAGACACAGAAGCCGAAGCAGCTCCAGGCTCCGAGCTGTCAGCGCAGAGCCCGACACGGGGCTCGAACTAATGAGCCCTGAGATCATGACCTGAGCCAAAGTCGGACGCTCAACCGACTGAGCTACCCAGGCGTCCCTAGGATTTAGAGGAGACATTGGATAACACACCAAGATGACCAGATTCATGGAACACAAAAGTAAGCCGGGACCTACACAGTTCTAAACAGCATGATTACCATTTAAATAGGATCTAGGGGCTCAGAAGACACAAAATGTCCGTGATGTGATTGAAGAAAATACTTGCCCATAGAAAGAACCTGGAATATCACAACTTGAATGAGAAAAGATAATCGTGAGACACCAACACTGAGACAGAATTATCGGACAAGGATTTCAAAGCAATAAACATAAACTTTCTTCAGCCAGCAATGACACACTTCCAACAAACTAGGGAGAAAATCTGAGCCGAAGAATCAGAAGATAATTTAAAAAGCAGATGTAAATGTACAGAAATGTAAAACACAGTACCTGAAATAAACGAAAGGAAGATTCAATACTATGCCAGACCTAGAAAAGACAAAACCATTCATTCGTCTCACACCTGCCATATAAGATGAAGAATATCCATTCAAGCAGATGATATAGTAAGGAATTCTCATCCACCCAAAGAATAAAGAGCAGTGAAAATGACAACTGGGTAGATCTAAGAGACTTCTTCCTTATAATTTAAATGTCCTTAATTGGTAACAGAAATTTAAAAGCAATGGTAACAACAATGTATTGTGAGTGTCGTAACATACACAAGTAAAATTTACAATAATCAGAAGAGGAGAGAGATGGCCTTATACCATCGTAATCTTTTCCAACATACAAAAGTGGTAGACTATCGCTTCAAGAAACAAGGTTTAAATTCAAAACAATCACATTACGTGTGGGTGACGTATTGGAAATACTCCCAGTAAAAAAGCAGATATTGGATAAAAAAGCAAGACTCAATTAGATGGTTCCTCCAGAAACCGTGTGAAGTATAAAAGCTCAAACAGGCGACAAGAAGAAGAAAGGAAATGGGTAACCCTGATAACATCAATCAAAAGAAATAAATAATAGATAAAAAAAATATCAGAGTAAATTCCACAGCAATTAGCAGGGATAAAGAAGGTCACTTCATAATGATATAGGGATCATTTCCTTAACAGTTGTTGTAACACTCCTCAAAATCCATGCACTTAAACAGCCTCACAACACATGAAGAACACTCAAGTGAACTACAAGGAGAAAAAGACAAACCCACAACGATAATACAGTCTACAGAAGGTCCAGAAAGACTTCAACAAAACAAAATGGCAGGAACCACATAGTCCACCCATGAGACCTAGGATGTCTTTAGACAAGAGGCAGCCCACAGTAGCAGATTATACAGTTTATCCTGGTGAACTGAGGCAAGAACGTAAGGTCTACAACAGACCATATCTTGGGCCAAAGAGGCGATTATAGCTTACTGTGGTGAACTTCAAGAACATTGGCCAAGGTAGACCAGATCCTGGGCCCAAAGTATTGAAGTCATAAGCAGGATGTTCTCTGACCATATGGAAGAACTTTGAAATCATAACCAGAAAGACATCTGGTAAACCCAAAAGCATTTGAGAACAGTATCCTAAATATCCTATGGGTAAAGACAAAAATCAAAAGGGAAATAGTACCTATTTTGAACTGAGTGCCAGGGGGAGCACAACTTAAACAAATGTGTGAGATGTATTACGTGTGGCTATTATTACTGGAGATTGTATACCACCAAATCCCTATATTAGAAAAGAATAAAAGTCTCAAATCAATGATCTCAGCTTCCAGTTTATTTTTTTTTAATTTTTTTTTTCAACGTTTATTTATTTTTTTTTTGGGACAGAGAGAGACAGAGCATGAACGGGGGAGGGGCAGAGAGAGAGGGAGACACAGAATCGGAAACAGGTTCCAGGCTCTGAGCCATCAGCCCAGAGCCCGACGCGGGGCTCGAACTCCCGGACCGCGAGATCGTGACCTGGCAGAAGTCGGACGCTTAACCGACTGCGCCACCCAGGCGCCCCGCTTCCAGTTTAAAAATAAGAAACACAGGGGCATCTGGGTGGCTCAGTGGGTTAGGTGTCTGCCTTCGGCTCAGGTCATGATCTCACAATCCGTGAGTCTGAGCCCCACATTGGGCTCTGTGCTGACAGCTCAGGGCCTGGAGCCTGTTTTGGATTTTGTGTCTCCCTCTCTCTCCTCTCCTTCTCTGCTCATGCTCTGTCTCTCTCAAAAATAAATACACGTTAAACATTTAAAAAAAAATAAGAAGCAGAGAAGAAACAACAGATGTTGGCAAGGATGTAGAGAAAGGGGAACCCTCATGCACTGTTGGTAAGAATACAAATGGGTCCAGCCACTCTGGAAAACAGTATGAGGTTCCTCAAACAGTTAAAAGCAGAACTACCCTATGATCCAGGAATCATATTTAGCCAAAGAACAGGAAAACCCTAGTTCAGAAAGATGCATGCACTCCTATATTTATAGCAGCATTTTCTACAATAATCAAACTAGGGGAGCAGCCCAACGTCCATGGGCTGATGCATGGGTAAAGAAGATGGGATATATATACACAATGGAGCGTCACTCAGTGATGAAAAAGAATGAAATGTTGCCATTTGTGACCATGTGGATGGAGCTGGAGGGAATTATGCTGAGAAATTAGGGAAAGACAAATACCATAGGATTTCACTCAACAAACAGAGAGAGAGAGACAGAGGCAAACCAAAACACAGACTCTTAAGCCTAGAGAACATACTGATGGTCATCACAGCGGAGGTGGGTGGGGGGGTGATGGGGATGAACAGGACCCTCATCATGATGAGGATGAACAGGACCCTCATCATGATGAGCACTGAGTGTTGATGAGCAGAACTGTTGAACCTCTATATTGTACCCCTGAAACTAACATAACCCTCTATGCTAACTACAGTGGAATGGGGATTTTGAAAACTTTTTAATAATAAAAGAATAAATAGAGGGACAAAGTAAGCTAAGGAAATACATAATAAAGATCATAGTAGACTTTGATAAAATAAAGGAACAGAAATACCATAGAGAAAACTAACCGCAGCTGGTTCTCCGAGGATATCAATAAAATAAACATGTAACAATGGTAACTAAGACATTAAGACAGAAGGTACTCCAAACAGTGATGTTGGGGTGCCTGGGTGGCTCAGTTGGTTAAGCGACCGTCTTCAGCTCAAGTCATGATCTCTCAGTTCAAGAGTTCAAGCCCGGCATCAGGCTCTGTGAGGACCGCTCAGAGCCTGGAGCCTGCTTCAGATCCTGTGTCTCCCTCTCTCTCCGGCCGCCCTGCTTGCAATCCGTCTCTCTTGCAAAAATACATAAACATTAAAAAAAAACTTTTTTTAAATAGTGATATTACCACTAAAAAAAAAAAAAAACTGTAGACACTCAAACCATTATAAAGGAACACTAAAACTAAAAAAAATTATTGAACAACTTTATGGCCTTACCTGAGAAAATTTAGGTTTTCACTATGAAAAAGGATGTTAATCACAAGTCCTGTAACACACTTTGTCATGCTGGAATAGCACGCGCACGCGCGCGCGCGCACACACACACACACACACACCGTTGACATCTACATGGTGCTAGATTCATCTGGATAATATGTTTAAAGAATTCTGCGATTATGAAAAGGGATATTTTCCTCTTTGTTTTTGTATCAGGGTATGTTTAACCTCATCAAACAGACTTTTTCTTTTTTAATGTTTCTTCATTCTTGAAAGAGCGCAAGCAGGGGAGGGGCAGAGAGAGAGGGACACACAGAATCGAAAGCAGGCTCCAGACTCTGAGCTGTCAGCACAGAACGCAATGCGGGGCTCGAACTCACAAACCACGAGATCATGACCCGAGCTAAAGTCAGATGGTTCACTGACTGAGCTACCCAAGTGTCCCTCATTGAATAGATTTTTAAAACTCCCCTCTAGTTTCAGTTCCCGAAACAATTTGTGTAGAATTAGTATTTTGTTTAAATCTTTTAAATGTTTAGAATAATCCCCACTGAAGCCACCTGAGGCTGGTGATTTCCCGGTGGAAAAGCCTTTAAAAACACAATCAATTGACTCCAGTTGGGCTAAAGATTTGGATACAGGCTTAAGAATTTCATAATGTCCTCAAAGAACCATCTTTGCTTTCGTGGATATGAAACCTTCTGTGGCTTGATCTGCTCCCTACATCACGGTTTCTGCTTTATTATTATTTTCTCCTCTTACTTACCTTGGGTTTATTTTCTCCTCTCCTCAAGTGTAAGATTAAGTCATTGATGTAAGGCATTATTTCCTGGGAAATAAGCGTTCATAGTATAAATAACCCTACAAGCACTTCCTTAGTTACAAACTACGTATGTTTTCATAGTGAAACTGAAAGGTTTTTCCCAGCTTTCTTGAGGCATAATAAACACATAAAAACTGCACCTGCCTAATGTACACAATCTGAGTCTGGACATATGTATAAACTCATGTTCCCAGCACCACAATCCAGGAAACCCATACTTCCGTCACTTCCTGATACATCATGTTTATATGTTTCTTCAGTGCACAACACTGATTTCTCTGTAATTTCCTTATTGACACATATATTATTTATTTTTTTAACACTTATTTATTTTTGAGACAGACACAGAGCATGAACAGGGGAGGGGCAGAGAAACAGGGAGACACAGAATCGGAAGCAGGCTCCAGGCTCTGAGCTGTCCGCACAGAGCCCGACGCGGGGCTCGAACCCACAGACCGCAAGATCATGACCTGAGCCAAAGTCGGACGCTTAACCGACTGAGCCACCCACGCGCCCCGACACATACATTATTTAGAAGCCTCCTGCTTCTTTTTCAAATGTTTGGAATATTCAGATACTGTCCTCAGTTGTTAACTCAACTCCACGGTCACCAGAGAACATGTAGGATTTAAACCATCTCAAATCTACTGAAACTTCATTTATGACCCACATATGGTCCATGTTCATAAATACGCAGTGTGCAAAGACAATATATATTGTGATGTTGAGTGTTCTATAAAGGCTAACTGTATTCTTCTTCTCTGAAAGTCAGCTCCAGTGTGTTTGTGTGGGCAGCTCACAATGGGACCTTGCTGGCTTAATCTCTCTGCCTTTTAGCTGAGGTGTGCAGAAAGCATTTAAAATTGTTTTAACGTTTATTCATTTTTGAGAGACAGAGCATGAGCGGGGAAGGGGCAGAGAGAGGGAGACGCAGAATCCAAAGCGGGCTCCAGGCTCCGAGCTGTCAGCACAGAGCCCTCCATGGGGCTCGAACTCACAAACCGCGAGATCATGACCCGAGCTGAAGTCGGATGCCCAAATGACTGAGCCACCCAGGTGCCCCCAGAAATCATGTATATTTGAGTAGTGATGTGCAGGTTTTAAACGTAACACCCCATACACCTTGCTATCTGTTTTCTCTGTCTCAACTGTTCTTTATTACTTTCCAATTTTTTTTTCTTTTAATTTTTGCTGCCTTCTTTTAGATCTTTTCTCTCTGTTCACGTTTGGGCCATAAATGTAACTTTTTTGTTTTGTCTTCAGAGTTTTCCTTAATGTGCATATCATACAAACTTAACTTGTCCTAGCCACATAGAAGCATCCCATGTCCTATTTTCAAACTTTGTGCTGGGGTGTCGTACTTTTAATTCCACCTGTGTCATTAACCACAGAAAGGTTTTTTACTCTGCTATCCGGTCCCGAGTGTTGGGAAATGTGCATACATTTGCATGTACTTTCATAGATATCGTTTCCAACGTGCTACATTCCTTTGAGTGGATCCCGATTTCCATTACGTACAACTGTCCTGCTGTCCCTAGGAATCTTTTGCATTTCTTACTGCGTTTTGTCTGCTGGTGATGACTTTTTCAGCCTGTGTGTCTGAACAAGTCGGTATTTCAATTTCATCTTCAAGAGGTACTTTCGCTCAGTTCAGAATTCTAGGACGAAAAGGGCTTTTCAATTCTGGAAAGCTAACACTGCCCTACGCCCGGGGGTGTGCGGTTTCTGATGAGACAATGTGGCCATGCTTAAGCTTGCCCCTCTGCAGATAACATTAGTTTACCCCAGTTCCCTTTGAAAGGGTCTCTATCACTGGCTGATGGTAGCTGGATTAAATTTGGGGTGGAGGGGTGGAGATGTCATTATTTAAATATTTTTTTCCCTCCCACTCTCTCTGGAATTGCAGCCACAAGCTTATTATTCCGCGTGGTGTCATCTCAAAGTTCACTTGATCCCTGTGTTCTTCCTCACCATCCTTTGTAATCTTGATGTTTCATTTTGCATAATTTTTTAAATTTTGCTTTTCTTTTGCAGTCTGCTGTTAATTCCGTTGGATATCATCTTTTATTTTTTTAAACGCTTTTGAGAGACAGACAGAGAGAGAGACAGAGCACAAGCAGGGGAGGAGCAGAGACAGAGGGAGATACAAAATCTGAAGCAGGCTCCAGGCTCCAAGCTGTCAGCACAGAGCCCGACATGGGGCTCCAACCCAAGAACCGTGAGCTCATGACCTGAGCCGAAGTGGGACGCTTAACCGACTGAGCCACCCGGGCGCCCCACTGTGGGCATCATCTTTATCCCAGACACTGTATCCTTTGACTCTAGGAGATTAACTTGGTTTTTGTATTTTCCTTGACTCTCTCTCTGGTACTTTAAACTGATGAGAAGTATTTATAAAGGATTGTTTAATGACCCAATCTACTAATTGTATGATCTGTGTTAGTTCTTGGTCCATTTCCCTCTACTGTACTTTTGTTTCCTCCACATGATCATACTTTTCTGTTCTTTGGCACGTCAGTTAATATTTCATTAGATACCGGCCTTTGTAAATGTTGACACCTGACCTTTGCTCTGGATGACTCTTAGGTAACTTGGGAACAGTTGTTCATGTCAAGCCTTATTTTTAAACATCGCTGGGAGGAGGTCCAGGAGACTTCAGTCTGAGATTGGACTGGTCAAGTAAAATTGTTTTGAATGTCACCTCCCTCTGATTTTTTTTATGGGGTAAAATACACATAAAATGTACTATCCTCACAATGGTTAAGTGCATACCATGCCTGCCCCTTGTGATGTATAGGACATATTCTAACATATCATTTATTTATTGTTTCTACTATCTCTTGCCTGCGTCACACCACAAAAAGTTAAAATCTGCAATGACTGGAAATTCTGGTTGGGTTCAAGCCAAGACATGTTGATCTAGAGCCCGGGCCTGTGTTTGGCAAACAGTGGGTATCACATAATTGTCGGATGAATCAGTCCATTCATGCCATACTTAAAAACAACAACAATACAATTTTTGTTTCTTCTTTTAAAACCCGTTGTCAAGCGATGGGACCTTACTAAGAGCTGAGAATGGTTGGAACCACTCTTGGTTACTTTCCTGTTTCCACCCCCACGTCGTCAGTTGATGGACTGAAAGTCTGTGTAAAAGATAGTAATCTTTCTATGCACATAGACCTTTATTTTTTTCTGTGTATCTTTACTGTAAAGTGACATGCAAATTTATATTATTTGAAAATTCTACAGTAACTGCAAAAATTGGAGAGAATGATTTCACATGGCATAAAGAGGTAACAATTGCTTTACGATTAAAAGCTGTAAACGTTATCACCTCTACTTGCAGATAGATGAAACTGAATCAAAGAAACACACATACATAGGAATATAACGGTTCATTTTCTCCAAACAAAAACTACAAGTTGTATTTCTTTTTGTACTGATGTTCTTACTGTAAAAACTGGAAATTTGTAGGGTAAATATCCATGTAATTTAAAAACCATAATGTACTTCAGTCAGAAATACTTCAACAAAAATATTTCTCATAAATACAATGAAAAATCTCTATGTGGAGTATTTTTCTTCAATAATAGTTTTGACTGGAATAATTTCATTACCTTCTGTGAAGCCACAGTTTCAGATTTAACACTAGAAATCTTGCAATTATTCTGTTTTTATCTCTGAAAACAACATTTTATTTCACACTCCATCAAGGTCAATAAAATGGAGCAACCAAAAAAAAAATAAAATTCATTCCAAAAGTTAAGCAGAATTCATACATTTTGCAGAGATTACATTTCCAATGAAAAATAAAAGAGAACATATGTCAGAGCCATTCAGAGTTCTAAAAACTTAGTTTGATTAATGCTAGCTATGTCTTTCTTTTCCCCCATAGAAAATACATAGGCACGCTATGTCCTTGAGGCACTGTGACATTTCATCTGTATTCTGTTCACTAAAACTCCAAGATCTCCTTCCAAAATTTAAAGCCTGTCGACAAGGTTATGATCATAGAGAATGGAAAATAAATATTTTCAAAATGTTCTAAAACATGTTACTATGCATATGTGGGTTCAGGTAGTGTGCAATTCAGTCAACATATGAAATAAACAAAACCACCTTTTCGGTGTGCATTTCACCATGGATAAAATAAACAGATTTTAAGAATCACGAAGAAAGAAAAATAAGCCCGTTGACACAAAGGTTAAAAAAAAAAAAACTGCCTAAGACCAAAGCGAAAAGTAGAATGTAAACTAATTTTTATTTTACTTGAAATAAATTGCGGGCCCTAAACAGTAGTCATTTCCCTCCACCTGCAATCACTTAGCCAAGAGGAAATGCTGCATGCTCTCAAAACCTTAGTGTGTCGAGCAAATTTTTATTTTTTTAATGTTTATTTTTCGAGAGAGAGAGCGAGAGAGAGAGTGGGGGGGGGAGGAGGGGCAGAGAGAGAGGGAGACACAGAATCCACAGCTCCAGGCTCTGAGCTGTCAGCACAGAGCCTGACACGGGACTCGAACCCACGAACCGCGAGATCTTGACCCAAGCCGAAGTCGGACACTCAACCGACTGAGCCACCCAGGTGCCCCAATGTTTATTTACTTATTTACTTGAGAGAGACAGAGACAGAGAATGAGCAGGGGGAGGGTCAGAGAGAGAGGGAGACACAGAATCCAAAGCAGTCTCCAGGCTCCCAGCTGTCAGCACAGAGCCAGATGGAGGGCTTGAACCCACAAATCGTGAGATCATGACTTGAGCCGGAGTCAGATGCCCAACCAACAAATTTTAAAAGGCATTCTTACAGGGCACCTGGATGGCTCAGTCGGTGGAGTATCTGACTTTGGCTCAGGTCATGATCTCACAGTTCATGGGTTCAAGCCCTGCATTGGGCTCGGTGCTCACAGCCCAGAGCCTGGAGCCTGCTTCACATACTGTGTCTCCCTCTCTCTCTGCCCCTCCCACACTCTCTCTCTCTCTCTCTCTCTCTCTCTGAAAAATAAACATTAAAAAGAGAAAAAAAGTAAATGTCTACGGGCACCTGGGTGACTTAGTCGGTTAAGCATCTGGCTCTTGGTTTCAGCTCAGGTCATGATCTCACGGTTCATGAGTTTGAGCTCCACATCCGCGGATGTGCTGACAGCACAGAACCTGCTTGGGATTCTCTCTCTCCCTCTCTCTCTCTCTGACCCTACCCCACTTGCTGTCTCTCTCAAAATAAATAATTTTTTTTTTAATGTCTAAAATTTGCCCACCTTCTCTACGTTTTGATGTGGAAACTCTCATGAAACAAGGGAGCCACGAATGCTCACCTGTAGAAGAGATGAGTCACCATCGGGAAGAAAGACCACCAGAAGGTTGGCCTTGGTGGAATAATTCAAATGTCACGGCTTTATGCAGAAGCGGTGACCTTCCTCATTAACTGGGACTGGTCACAATGGAGTAAAGACACTGTCCAGACTCCCTGTGGGCCGTGCCAGCTTCTCATGATGCATGAGAAGTTCATGTGACACCTAATGTCATTTCACAGAACCTTCAGTCCTGGAAGGGATCCATTTGTTAAGGTAACTGTATCGGACAGAGCACACTAATTAGATTGTTCCCACTGGCACTGATGAACCTCCCCATGGGGGTACTGATGAGGTTTATGGGTAGAAACAGAAGCAGAGTCTAAGTAAGAGATTGGGAGGCTGGCAATTTCCATGATCAAGTGACAGTGGCCCCAGAAGGATCAAATCCAGCCACCGACAGACCGAAGGCATAGAGATGCCCCATCATCTCACTGCCCTGGAATCCCGAACCCCACGTTTAGGGAGACACGTGTGATTCCACACTTTGACAATCTGCAGCTTATGGGAATGTGTGAAGGCTTGACCTCAAGGACAGGGAAAAAACATACCACACCCTCAAGCATCATTGTAGCCCATGAGAGTTTGTTTTTAAGGTTGGCTCATTTATTTTCAGAGAGCAAGTGGGGGAGGGGCAGAGAGAGAGGGAGGAAGAATCCCAAGGAATCCCAAGCAGGCTCTGCACTGTCAGCACGGAGCCCCATGCGGGGCTCCAACTCACGAACCGTGACATGGTGACCTGGGCCGAGATCAAGAGTTGGGACACTCAACCGACTGAGTCACCCAGGCGTCCCCAATGGCAGACAGTTTTAAATGTCATTAAACAGTTATCACTGGAGGAAACAGATATTGGTTTTATGGCCGAAAAGAGAAGGCCTCAAACACCTTTATGTTTGAGGAGAGCATCTTTGGGTTATGGCTGCTGGTGTTCCTTCCAATTTTTTCTTACACCTACTGTGCCCATTATTGTGTGTGTGTGGGAGTGAGGGTGTGTGGGTGTGTGTCTGTTTCCTCCCTCAATTTATTGAGATGAAAATTACCAACAGCGAAATGCTGTGTTTAGTGTCTAACACGCTTTTTCTTTCTTATAAAGTCATTTAAAATTTTTTTTAAACCTGTAATCTATTGTTTGTAAATAATTAAAAGGGTTCTTCTCTTTAAATACTTTGGTTTTTGAGTCTACCAACTCAGTCACAATGCTGAGTATGTTCATCACTGGAAAACGTCCTCAAGCTCTTTCCAGGATGGAAAACCACTGTTCATCTTGCATTAGCATGCTCGTTACTTCTCGTTGAGCATCCTACAAACGTTAAGTTCCACGTACAAATACACCCCCAGCTGTGTTGTTATTTCTACTCAACCTCACGTCTATGAGGGTGACCCGTACTATGCCTGCATAGGTACCTGATTTTTCTCTGCTTGGTACATAGTACCCCACTGAGCAAATATACCGCAATTTGCTTATCCACTCTCCTGGTGAATTTTCTTGAGTTTATTGAAAATGCTTTGTTCCATCTACTAAGTGGATTATATAGCTTTCCATCTTTATTCTGGTAACAGAATTAAAGATAAACACGGACTGATTTTCAGTGTTAAACCCACCTTACATTTCTGGACAACATGCACTTGGGAATGACCTCTTGTCCTTTTTTTTTTTTTTTTTTTTTTTTACTTTGCTAGATTTGATTTGTAAACTTGGCACCTCGCTGAAGGAAATTCTTCGACGGAACCTCCTCCTCCACTTGATTATTTTCTTTTTTTTTTTTTTAATGTTTATTTTTGAGAGGCAGAGAGACAGAGACAGAATGCAAGTGGGTTAGGGGCAGAGAGAGAGGGAGACACAGAATCCAAAGCAGGCTCCAGGCTCTGAGCTGTCAGCACAGAACCTGAAGCAGGGCTCAAACGCATGAACCGTGAGATCATGACCTGAGCCGAAGTCGGCCGCTCAACCGACTGAGCCACCCAGGTGCCCCCTCCACTTGGTTATATAAAGATTTATAAACAATAGAGCACAGGTTAAACAGAATTTTAAAATGACTTTACAAGAAAGAAAAAGCATACTAGTCACTTACTAAACACAGGGCCTATAATTAAGCTATTAACCTATTGTTCCTCACCCTAAGAATTAATCTAATTGTATCTCAAGTACTTAACATTTTCTAGGTAAAACCCCTTAATAGCTAACAGATAAGACAAACAGCGGGAGGCTTATCTTGAATCTCAGATCCAACGATGCTTTCTAGAATGTGTATCTCTACGCCTCCCATCCTTTCCCCAGGATTCCTTTCTCTGTCCTACATCTGTCCATTACACCTAGATGCCAACGTGCCAGATCAGGCTGCCCCTTTCACAGCTATTTGTAACTATAGGCTCGCCGTGCTTTCTAAGCCTATCCAAGCCTTCCCAGTACAGGGAAGCCTGTATTACTGGCTTCCCTCCCATCTCAGACTACACAGGGCTTGCATATCAAGCACTCGCCATGTGTAGAAATGCCTCTTTGAAATCTCTCTGCAGGGTTGACACACAGGCAATGCAGCGCCTTCCATCTAAGTACCACATGGATGTGGGGAGACTGTCTTCAGCCTGCCCTTCCCTGTATTTACTGAGTGAACTGCCCAGAACGTTTCGTGCACATATGACGTGTCTTAAGTGGTGATACGGACAACCGTCAGGTTCTCTTGGGCGTGAAAACATACATCTTTGCCATATTACGCAAAATTTCAAGACATACACACACACAGGATGATGCCCAACACAGCTAAAGAAGAAGCAGAATGATTCCACTAGGCAGATCTGCAAAGAGGCATCTTCCAAGAATTTGGAATCCAGCTCCCATCTACTCATCTCATACACCCTGCACAGAGAAGGAAACATGCTTCCCCAATCAGAAGAGGAAGGGCAACTTGAAGGGATGCACCATATTTTTCTACCCTCTTCTACACGGAGTGCCATGTTTCGTTCTGTTGGATTTCAGTGTTCTAAAGAACATACGTGGAGACACAGCCTGGTGAAAACATACCTGAGAGGGCTCGCGCTCTTTAGTACTTCTGGGTGTCCATCAAAATAACACCTGCATCTCTCTGAACAGTCTGCCTTTAATACTATTAACATCCATCATGCAGGGCTGTGAAGCTCATGTTTAGAACACGGGTTCATACTGTGCAACCTCCAACACACATGCATGTTAAACAGCTACGCTCTTGCTAAACTCCCAGTGGCTTAATTGCATTAAAAACCTCCAAGTTTGGGGCACCTGGGTGGCTCAGTCAGCTAAGCGTCTGACTCTTGGTTTCGGCTCAGGTCACAGTCTCGTGGCTTGTGGGTTCAAGCCCGGAGTCAGGCTCTGTGCTGACAGCGTGGAGCCTGCTTGGGATTCTGTCTCTTCCTCTCTGTCTGTACCTGCCCCACTTGTGCGTGCTTTCTCAAAATAAACAAATAACTTAAAAAAAAAAAACAAAAAGCCTCCAACTTCAGGGCACCTCGGTGGCTGGGTCAGTTAAGTGTCTGACTCTTGGTTTCAGCTCAGGACATGATCTCATGGTTGTGAGACTGAGCCCTGTGTCCAGCTGGGCATAGAGCCTGCTTGGGATGCTCTCTCTCCCTGTCCCTGTGCCCCTGTCCTTCTCACACATACTCTGTCTCTGAAAACAAAACCAAGGGGCACCTGGGTGGTTCACTGGGTTGAGTTGCCAACTTTGGCTCAGAGCGTGATCTTGCAATTCGTTGAGTTCAAGCCTCACGTCAGGCTCTGCGCTGACAGCTTTGGATCTTCCCTGCCCCTCACTCTCTGCCCCTCACTCACACTCTCACTCTCTCAAAAACTTAAAAAAAAAGTATCAAAAACAAAGACAAAAAATATCCAAGTGTCATCAGCAATGATAAGCAATATTGAAGCACTGAGTCAATTCTGTAGCGGGGAGGGAAGATACAAACCTGTCACGTTAAGTTCGGCAGTATGCCATAACTATTACATAAAAGCGCAACGGAGAAAATCTTTCCAAACTCCTGTAATTCGTAATGTCCAATGACAGCAGTGATTCAAGTCAACGCATCAACCACATATTAGACACTACTTTCTAGTTAAATGTATTTTAACATACCATTGAAGAAAGAGGGAAAGACGATGTTCACGTGGAGAGAAAAGTTCCAGTGCAAATTATGCAGAAACACTGCAACTCTTCAATTTCTCAAGGTCGGTGAGGAAATGAAGGTGGTCCGTACCAAGATATTAATATAATAAGACAGAATTGTTTTAACATGTCTATATAAGGAAGGATTTTTACTTTTTTTAGGTATATTTCTATATTTTGAGAGAGAGAGAGACAAAACACGAGTGGAGGAGGGGCAGACAGAGAGGGAGAGAGAATCCCAAGCAGGCTCTGTACTGCCAGCACAGAGCCTGATGCAGGGGTTGAACTCACGAACCATGAGATCATGACCTGAGCTGAAATCAAGACTGGGATGCTTAACCAACGGAGCCACCCAGGTGCCCCTGTAAGTATAGATTTTAAAAAACACGATTTCCAAGAATTCGTCACCCAATTAACGAGTTAAAGACAGAGAGCCCACACATGATCGAAGAAAGGATAAAATAAAACAAAAACTTCTTCCTCAGGAATGCAAATTCTCAGCCAAATGCCCCACAACCAACGAAACAGAAGCATCCACATTTGCGTTTTTTTTTAAGCATTTCTTGCTAAAAGTAAGTGTGTTTCACAATCTGCAGCTCAGAATGCAGCCTCCAAATGCTGGAGACAAGTATTTGCCTTTAGAGACCTGATCTCCATGAAATTAAGGTGCCCACACGTTTATTTTCCTTCCCAACCAAAGATTCACTGTTTTCCGCCACACTCTTAGAAAGGTCTTACCTCCTCTCTGTGCTGTTTTGTGGCCTTGAGGAGGAATAAGTTATTCAAGTGATGTTTAGGGAGCTAATAAAAGCAATCCTCAGAATAAAAACGGCCAGTCTACAGTACGGAGTTAAGCAGCAGGACAAAGTGACCCAAGTTCCTTCATGCCACTGCATTCAGTCACGCGTAGGCCTGCTAAAGATTCATTTGGAACACAGATGGACGTGTGCATGGAAACCAAAGCTCTCTGAAAGCCTCCCAAGTTCAACCCCTATGCTTTTCCAGAGAGCTCCTGAGACTTTACATTAGCACAGTCAACCCTCCAATCGTCATTCCTTTTCCACTTAAACAACCCCAACTACTGGTGATCTGGTCACTCTGCAACGAGTCATTTTATCTTGCAGGGCAAAACATTTGTGGCGCTGTCTCTGTCCCCTGATTCTTCAGCAGTTTTTCTGGGATTTCACTGTAGGAGGCAGGTTTTTATTAGCCCAGCTACACCGTTTTCATTTCTTTAGAACTCTTGAATCTTACAAACTAAACATTTCTACGCCAGCAACAGATTTAAAATGCATTCATCTTGTTATCGTTATTTTTTTTTTTTTTAATTTCAGAGACAGTGCAAGTAGGGGAGAGGTGCAGAGGGGGAAAGACAGAATCCTAAGCAGGCCCCATGGTCAGCATGGAGCCCAACACGGGGCTCAACCCCACCACCCTGGGATCATGACCTGAGCCTAAATCAAGAGTCACACACTCTGCACTCTGAGCCACCCAAGCGCCCGTAAAATGCATAATTTCAAAAAGAAACTGCATGTGTTAATTTTTCGAAAGTTATAATTTGCATTAGCATCAAATACATAGCTACCTATATGGGTCGCCTGGGTGGCTTATTTGGTTAAGTGTCCAACTTTGGCTCGGGTCATGATCTCACGGCTTGTGGGTTCGAGCCCCACGTCGGGCTCTGTGCCGACAGCCCAGAGCCTGGAGCCTGCTTTGGATTCTGTGTCTCCCTCTCTCCCTGCCCCTCCCCCGCTCACACTCTGTCTTTCTCTGTCAAAACTATTTATGTATCATCTACATGTGTTTATGCACTTGGGGAAACACATTATGTGTGGATATTAATGCATGCACATATGAGTGTATAAAATACAGCCAACAGATGAGATAAAATAATTTAAGGAAAACAAGATATCATATTGCACAATATCATAAATACACATATGCCTGACCAATAACATAAACTTTATACGTTGCACATACTCTGTATGTTGTATGCATTATACAGTGTATTCTTACAATGAAGAAAGTTAGAAAAAACAAAACATGATTAAGAAACTCATAAGGAGGAGGGTCTTGGGGGCTCAGTCAAGTGTCCTACTCTTAGTTTTGGCTCAGGTCATGATGTCATGGTTCTGTGGGTTCGAGTCCCATGTCAGGCTCTGTGCTGATTCTCTGTTTCTCTGCCCCTCTCCTGCTCATGATGTCTCTGTCTCTCTCAGAAATAAATGAACTAAAAAAAAATAATAATAAAAAGGGAAGGACGCCTCGCTGGCTCAGTCAGTAGAGTGTGCAACTCTTGATCTCACGTAGGTGCAAATTCCACATGGCGTCTTTGTAAATCTACAGAAGTGGTCCAAACATCTCAAGACTGGCTCTCTGTCCCTTGCATGGTGCCAACGTTTGCCATTTGGGGCTGGCGCATGGGAATGTTTCTCTGGGGTGGTTTGTGCCTTCGGAGACTCACCATCCCATGTCTTTCTCCAGCTCTTTCAATACTTTGGCCAAACATTCCCATCTTAAACTAGCTGGTTGGTGGGGGAAGGGCATGGATCATGAATGATATACTCGATATTCTGAATTATTTTAATGTATGTACGTTACATAGTTGATTGGCCATCAGTTAAGTTCCTATGTGCCCTGGAATGAATTTGGCACATGTTAAAAAGACCCAGGGGGCACCTGGGTGGCTCAGTTGGTTAAGTGTCCAACTTTGGCTCACGTCATGATGTCACGGCTCATGAGTTGGAACCCCACATGGGGCTCTGTGCTCAGAGCACAGAGTGTGCCTGGGATTCTCTCTCCCCCTTTCTCTGCCCCTTCTCCCCCACTCTCTCCCAAAATAAATAAATAAACTTATAAAAATATTTAAAAAAAAAAAAAAAAGACGACCCAGGATATTATGAGAGCTTCCTCGACCACCACTGATAAATACTTGTCTAGACCAATGACCTGTCAATTTCCAGAGACAACAGATACTTTTGTGTGAATAATAAGCAATATTAGTATCAAAAACCTAGAATACCTATATGTCTACACTTTCTAGATTTACGCCTCATTCCACCAAACAAACAACAAAAAACTATGGTCATTAAGTGTTCCAGTAAAAGTTTACAGTCGCTTAGTGACTTCTTGACAAATGTGCGTTGACATTTTAAGAATTACAAACTTTATTTAAGTGAGCCTTTAATATTAGGGCTGTAGTGATGGCAAAAACTGAATAAAAGAATAACTTTACAATTTCTAGGTAACTCATCATTTGAAAAATGTATTAAATTCACATTATGTCTTAAGAATTAAAGTTTGATTAGATAACGCAACTCAATTTTGCAGCAAATAGGAGTTAATTCCTTGAGAACTATGCCAATATATAAAACAGAATAGAATTTCAGGATGCCACCTTTTATCTACATTAAGATTTGTGCTTGTTTGTCAGTGAAAAGAATAATCAATTCTCTCTCTTTCAAGCTTCATAAATATTCACGTGATGTTCTGAACTCTCCCTTCTCATTTTATTTGTTTACTCTTGACAGATGTCAGCAATGCCGATTTTATGTCGTGGGACTCAACCCGCTGGCTTGGGTGTGCATCGTTTCTAATAATTCAACAGGACTGAAACCCTAGACCACCAAAAGGAAGTTATGCTATTTTTTATACTGTGTATGAATTAAATGAACATTCTGCCAACATGCATTTCAAGCATTACTGGCAGAGATCTGTGTTTCAAATCTTGGCTAGTTACGACTCTAGAGCTCCAGACACTGATTTGGAAATGGAATTGCAACATGAAGTTATACGGTGATTTTTAATTTCTACACGTCTCTGTCACGTGCCTTACGCGGCACACGTGAATAGCAGTTGTAGGTTCCTCATCAGCTTGCAAGATATTTGCACATTAAATCGTAGTCAATTTTATGGAGCAGGGAACTTAGCATCTAACCTTGCTCTACCCAAAGTTTCCAAGAGGAGCCCAGCATGGACAGAACATGCAAAGAAGAATGAAATCCCCTGGAAAACCATCCAGTCTCAGGAAAGAACCCAGAAAGGGGATTCAGAAGAAATTAATCCGTATGGAAAGAAGCAAATGTAATAGGGTTTCGTGGGTTTGGCTGAAATTCTTCCCGGACCCAAGCCAGTGCCCAGAAATTTAAGAAAACCCCAGAAATTAGATCTTTAAAATCTTAAAAGACTGTATGGTATGTATCAGGAAAAACTGATCTGCAGACGACTTACCAGAATTTAACAGAGAGAGAGAGAGAGAGATTATCCATGGGATTCAGTTAGCCTATGCTGGTTCCAAGAAAATTTACTTTTTCAGAGGACTTATCCCTATGACATGAGTCCACTGCCCATGTTAGGTAACAATGTTTGTTTTTCTCTGAGATTTCTACATAGTTAGTTCGCATTGGGACTCCAAAGTAGGCTACTCTTTCTCTGCCCAGCTCTCAAAATTCCCTGTTCTTCATAGATGCTGATACGTTCCTAGTCCTCTCTTGTTCAAACCCAGCCTCATTGGGAAGCTGGCTTCAATCATTTCCAGAATCCTCTAAACACTGGTGGCTTTTCTTAAGCTTAAGCTTCACAATCCACTCACCGCTTAACTCCTTAAACCTACAGCTTGAATACTTAGCAGATTTGTGTCTTGGACAGACAGCAAAACATTGGCCCAACAATTTCTCTCTTAAGCGTTTCTACCGCATTGATATTTATTTTGGTAAGTGATAGGTTCTATTGGTTTTGCCCCATTTTTGCTCCTTTAAAGGGTTTGTCTGTTTTATTACAAGTTGTTTATGTGGATACTCTCATGCTCCTTACCCATCACTTTATTTTTCTCCTGTTTTCTTCCTTTAATTTTGCTCCATTTCATTTGCTTTGGTAAAGCAACAGGTTGACTCTCTTTTAGCTCACTTAAGAGTTAGTTTTTTAGGGGCGCCTGGGTGGCTCAGTCGGTTGAGCGTCCGACTTCGGCTCAGGTCACGATCTCGCGGTCCGTGAGTTCGAGCCCCGCGTCGGGCTCTGTGCTGACTGCTCAGAGCCTGGAGCCTGCTTCCAATTCTGTGTCTCCCTCTCTCTCTGCCCCTCCCCCACTTGCACTCTGTCTCTCTCTCTCTCAAAAATAAACATTTAAAATTTTAAGTTGTTTAGCTACAGACTTTAAAATTTCACTTTTATATTTATTGAAATGAGAAATAAAATACCATGTCTTACAAAGAGTGAAGAAATTAAATGTTCATTATTTCAAAGTCTCATTTTAAGTATTTTTCATGTAATTTTGCTTTTTGTTTTGCATCGTTATGTTTTTACATAATGATATTTCTCTTTGGAGATATAACAATTCCCTACTATATACATATGACCTACCATAATTTCATTTTTGTAAACTTTCATCATTTTGCAATCTTAACATTTACTGTTATATGAGTAGATCTTCAGAATAAACCAACAAAGTTAATGTTAGTGTATTATCAGGATAGACCAACAAAGAAAAGTTGGCAAGTCGAATTATTTAGGTTCTCATGAAAAGAATAATGTGAAGACTCGCATAAATGAGGGGGTTACGGTAATATTATTTGAGATAAACATTCGAGCAATATTATAATGAGACAAAGATCAGCCCAGTGACAATTTTTTTTTTAATTTTTTTTTCAACGTTTTTTATTTATTTTTGGGACAGAGAGAGACAGAGCATGAACGGGGGAGGGGCAGAGAGAGAGGAAGACACAGAATCGGAAACAGGCTCCAGGCTCCGAGCCATCAGCCCAGAGCCTGATGCGGGGCTCAAACTCACGGACCGCGAGATCGTGACCTGGCTGAAGTCGGACGCTTAACCGACTGCGCCACCCAGGTGCCCCCAGCCCAGTGACAATTTTTAAAACAGAATTATTACATAGGTCTAATTTTCACAAGAAGCATCTGGGTTAAAGATATCCCATGAAATGCATTTTCTCTGTAATACATATTAAATATTTTAAAATGTAAAAGTACAAAATATTGATGTGAAATTTTTAATTGTTTCTTATAAACTACCTACCAAGTATATTAAGTAAACTCATATTTAAACTACTTTTCTTTGTAAGTCACAGGCTCACTCAAAGAAAATAAACACACTATATACACATATATATGTGTGCATATTATATGTTACATATACCTAATATATTTACACTATGCATTTAATATAAACTTATATATTATGTTTAATATACATTTAATGTTGTAAACTTATATATTACACATATAATATACATTGTATATTGCATATACAAATATATATTACACATATAATGTATATTATATAATGTATATTATATGTGTAATATATATTTGTATATGCAATATATATTTAATATACATTATATTCACTACATACTGATATGTATAATATATAAAAAAGAGAAAACATATATAAAGTGTACGAATAAAAGATTTTTTTCTAATAGACAGAATTTTTCTTGTTCAAGTGTGTAAGCCCTTATTCATCTCTAGAAGCCAAGCAAAGTACCCAATTAAATTTTAAGAAAACGTACCTAATTCATTATTTTCAGAATGATTCTAAATATGGCATTTTCCCCCAAAATATTTCAGAGTAATAGGCTGAATCCCGCTTTTCCAAATCCCAACAGCAGCTGGGAAGACATCTGGATGGACCAGCACAGCAGGCTGGAACTACATGCGCTCGTATCCAGGAGAAACGCCCATTAATTGAAGAAACTAACACATACAATCCAGTGTCACTGAGAGTCCCTTTACAGTGACTTTATGAAGCCGCCAGGCCATTCTCTTCGGACTGTGACCATTAAAACCATGACGCTTGTTTTCATACCTTTCTATAAAGGGCTTAATTGACTTGGATGTGGGGAAGTTATTAAAAGCCGGTTTAATTAGCTGTCAGACCCCATATTCTAAGAATTATTTATGTAACTTCTAAAGACACTGGTTTCTCATCTTTCACTTCCAGGGCCTTATTTCCAGGTCTACGGCATGACCTTGGTTTCTAAGGAGTCAATCGTTCAGATGACTCACTACACTTCTCAGAGATCATTCACTGAATGTCAGAGATCTGGATTTCCTTGCGTGTAGGGCTCCCCATAGGTGTGCTAGTTTATTAGAATGGAAAGCGCCTTCTGGAGCTGACTGCATATGGAGACCATCCTTGGGCGCCTGGATGGCTCAGTCGGCTGAACGTCAGACTTCGGCTCAGGTCATGATCTCACGATCCATGAGTTCAAGCCCTGCGTCGGGTCTCTGTGCTGACAGCTCAGAGCCTGGAGCCTGCTTCCCATTCTGTGTCTCCCTCTCTCTCTGCCCCTTGCTGGTGCCTTTGAGTGCTCTCTTAATAAATGGACATTACAAGAAAAATTTTAAAAAGACCATCCTTGGTATAGGAATACCATCTTGCAGATGTTAATCGCTGAGGCCAGAATGAGGACCCATGGAAAGGAAGACTTAAGGAGGGAACCGGATCTATGAGTCCGCCCGAGTCGCAGACACAAACACGCAGGGCCACGTGGTCACCAAGACAAAGGAGTCACAACTTCGAGTCCCAAACGCCAGGAAACACCCAAATCCTCAAGGCAAAGAGAAATGCAAGTGCACACAAACAAAACTGCGCATTCTGTATGATCTTCATCAGCCACGTAATCCTCGGGAGCCAAAACGACACAGGAAACCAACCAAAGGCGTTTCTCTCCGACGCTTACCACCAGTCCTAGACACCAACAGAGATCGCATCCAGGAATCCGTGTGCCCGACAATCAGACTCACAACCCGAAGCCGAGGCGCTCAGTCCCTTGACATGAAAATCAACGACAAGGTGGCCAGACATTCAAGGCGCACAAATTTGAGTAAAGAAAGGTGGATACTTACATAGGTCAGCTGGTGGCCCGGACAGCAGCCAGCGTCCATCTACGCACACACTCCTGTCCTCTCTTTGCCGGCCCATCTCTCTTTGCCCTGCATTTTCAATTTTTACCACTCGCTCAAATCACAGTCATTAGCCTACAAACAGGCTCTGATGTTAACAACAACTGGAAAACCCGCGCTGGACTCCAAAGCCCGCACAAAAGCACTGACTCGCTTCCCGAGTCCGTGTGTGAGTGTCCGTGAAACAGTATGTAGGTGCCGTCTGCACACAGTGTGCCTTTGGTAAACCTACCTCAGGTGACGTGCGGTCACAGCTGCAAGCGTTCAGATGTCACAATTCTCCAATGACCGTCCCTCGATGACTTCAGCCCTGGCCATCTGGCAGAGTTTCAGGGCCACATGTGCAGGGTCAATCTGGCCAATTTAACACCTGCATGGGCAATAAAAACACGTGAATGAGGTAAACACTGAACACACACCGGGTCAGTGTAACCAGTTGATGGGGTAGGCGAGGAATTCAGGGCTTGTTAGAAGACAGAGAAGTGATGGAACAGATGCCATTAGTGACAAGAAACGCAGTCCTTAGGAGTTGTTTTGATTTTTACTTTTCGTTTTTCTTTTTAAGTTTACTTATTTTGAGAGAGAGGGAGAGAGACAGAATCCCAAGAAGGGTGCATCAATGCAGAGCCTGATGCGGGAGTTGAACTCCTGAAGTGTGAGATCACGACCTGAGCTGGAATCAAGAGTCAGAACCACAGAGGCGCCCCAGGAGGTGTTTTGGAAAGCGTCAGGGAACATGACGCTACGTGGGCAAGATGAAAGCTGTGGGCCTCGTGGGAAGGGGTGTGGTTCAGGGTGATTCTGCATGGTCGAGCCAACAGCAAGGAGGGAAGCAGTGGATACATAGAGTCTTGTTCTGATCTAGGTAAGCTGGCCAATAATGGGACCACTTCGAGGGATGGAGAAGCCTGGGAAAAACAAGCTTCGGGTTTGACATGTGTTGTTCACTATGTCCATCTGACGGCCCACCGGCTGGATGCTTCAAAGCCCAACCCATGGTAAATGAGTGTTCGGGTGGGGGGAGGGCGGGAAAAACAGGGGCGCCTGTATGGATCAGTGGGTTGAGCGACCGACCGACTTTGCCTCAGGTCACGATCTCACAGTTTGTGATTTTAAGACCCACAAGCAAAGCCTGCTTCGAATCCTGTCCCCCCCCCCCCCCCGCCCCTCTCCTGCTCGCTCTCACTCTCTCTCAAAATAAATAAATAAGGGGGCGCCTGGGTGGCTCAGTCGGTTGAGCGTCCAGCTTCAGCTCAGGTCATGATCAACGGTCCATGAGTTCGAGTCCTGTGTCAGGCGCTGTGCTGACAGCTCAGAGCCTAGAGCCTGGAGCCTGCTTCGGGTTCTGTGTCTCCTTGTCTCTCTTCCCCTCCCTCACTCGTGCTCTCTCTGTGTGTCTCAAAAATTAACAAGAAAATTTTAAATAATAAAAAACATTTAAAAATAAAAAGGAATTAATGCATGTAGGGTAAAGTAGTAAGAGAAACACAGGAATGACTGAATTGCATTTTTCTGGCTATCCCTCCACTCGTATTCTGTTCCACCCACAAGACAGAATCTTTGGCCTTTCAGGACAAGTACCAACCACATGGTCAGGATTTTCTCGACGAGCTTGGGCAGTGATCATTTCTCAGACCCCTAGAAGGTGGGAGACATACGTCACCCCTACTTTGACTTTCTCCAAATCTTAATGCTTAAGTCTGTTTCACGCCCTGACACTGGAACTTAAGGTCCATCCGGGATTCCACTGGAGATGAAGCTTTCTTCTTTTCTGGTTTTTATTCTTACGGGTTTCATAAATGGCTGTAAGTAAGGTGAATGTGAGTTTGCTCCCACAGCTAACTTTCAAGTCTTTTAAACACTTAAATGTTCCAGCCTTAAAGGGAAATTTATAGCCCTTTTGGAATGTGAATTATTTTCCATTCATGTTTCCTTAACTCAGTAGATAAGAATAAAGAAGCACATTTCAAGTCAAATCGTAAAGCTCGTCTGTTACTGCACATAATAGCATGAAATTAAAATGTTCCCTTCCCCTTCTATTTGGGAATAGCAAAGTTTAATGAATTATTCTCCACATCAAGTATTTTACTATCACATTTAGTGCCTCTCCTGCCGGCCATCCTTGCTGCAAGCAGAAATCATGTTTTCTTCTGGCCTTCGCAGGAACATCTTCCCATTTGTAAGATCAATGGTTTTACTGTGAAACACGACCAAATCAAACTTTACTGCTCTGTGATGAAAATGACCTTAAGGATAATAACAGCATAAAGCTCCCGACCCAACTCAAACTGAAACTTGACCAGCCATGAAATTCTAGGCTTGCACCCGAACTCATTTTTGGATCTTTTTTTTTTTTTGAACTCACCCCGGTTTTACTTCTAGGATGAGAGACCGAAGATGAGTCATTGATATCGTATGATACAGTGTATCCGAAGGAACACCACACATTAATATTCCAAAGGCATCGCTCGGAGTTCCTCCCACACCCCCAGTGAGCTGTGAGGGGGAAGGGGGGCATGCCACATTGTGCCTAGAATTCATAAAGCAAAGTATCACCAGGAACTAACTCTGAGGGAAATGTTTAGGGAGACAACCACTGATGGAGCTCCTACCAGGTACAAGACCCCGAGCACAATATCAGAGGCATGCCAGGAACCATCCCTGGGAGCCCTGAGGACTGGAGAGGTAATTACCGGCCTGTGGGAGGATTTCCCGCTGCTGAAAGGCTCAGGAGGCAGGTGCAAAGGTGTGCTGGCTGCAGGCTCACTATCGGTGACTCTGCACCTTGCAACGGGGGACAGGGCCCGGCCCCAGGGCCCCCGGTCTATGCAGGTTCCTGGCGGTGACTCTGGACGTTGCACAGGAGGACAGGGCTCGGCCCCCGGGCTCCTGGTCCATGCAGGGTCACTGGCGGTGACTCTGGACGTTGCACAGGAGGACACGGCTCGGCCCCCGGGCTCCTGGTCTATGCAGGCTCACTGGTGGTGACTCTGGACCTTGCCCAGGAGGACAGGGCCCCGCCCCAGGGCTCGCGGCCTATGCAGGCTCACTGGTGGTGACTCTGGACCTTGCCCAGGAGCACAGGGCCCGGCCCCAGGGCTCGCGGTCTATGCAGGCTCACTGGTGGTGACTCTGGACGTTGCCCAGGAGGACACGGCCCGGCCCCCGGGCTCCTGGTCTATGCAGGCTCACTGGCGGTGACTCTGGACCTTGCCCAGGAGCACAGGGCCCGGCCCCAGGGCTCGCGGTCTATGCAGGCTCCCTGGTGGTGACTCTGGACCTTGCCCAGGAGGACACGGCCCGGCCCCAGGGTTCCTGGAAGGCCCAGATTCACAGCCTCAGAGTTCTCACCTCTTGCTCCACGGAGCTTTGCCCCGCACCGCCCGTGGGCTCGCCCTGTCCCCTGCCTGGACACCTGGCCCGGCCTTTGTCTCTCAGCGGGGCTGGGGCATCCTGCCAGGACGCGGATTCCTGTCCCAGACCGCGATGAACCAGGCTCCTCCCTCAAAAACAGCCCCGGGACAGACTGAGAAGCACGCGGGACGCCAGGCCCTTCAGCTCCCTCCCAGAAATCCCTGCCGGATTCCGTCTTCCCGAGGTCACGCGAGACTCTGCGAGACCCCTCCAGATCCCGTGAGGCCGCCGTGAGCTCTCGTGAGACCCGGCTCCTCCCGGGAAAGTGGTCCAGCTCGGGTCTCCACCCAACCTGAGCCCTGAGGGATGCTCCTGGTCAGCCTCGCAGGAAACGAACTTTTTTAAACACCTGCCTTAGAGGCGCAGCGCAGTATTTTCCCCCTGCTTTTTCTAACACAAGAAGAAACGCTGTATACGTGCAAGCAAAACAGCCCATGAGGATTTCCAGGTATCAGGACACTAATTTGGGGAAAACAGCAAAGCGTGTTTGTCAAGGGGATGAGCTGGGTTCGCCATAGAATTCAGTGCACAACGGGGCCCCCAAAGCGCTGGTTGTTTCTAAACAGGGCTGCTCAGAATTCACGCGTGTATTATTATTAACTATGATGTCAATTCTTGCCCGTGTGTTTTGTTGTTAAATCCCCCACATGCAAATAATCGAAATATTTTCCAAAGTCTTTGATTGCTCTAAGTTAAATTGAGGACAATGATGAAGCGGGAGGTCAGGGAAGATGGAAATGCCAGGGTGTGTATGGTGCTCACGGATGTCGTCCATCTGCTGACTCAGTTATTCTGTATCTTGGACTAGACATGGTATTGCAGACCAAGTATCTCCAGGTGCAAGTGAGCAACCCAGGACCTTGAGGAACAGGTGTGGTGCAGTTAAGAGACAGAATAATGGGCACGTGGGTGGTTCAGTTGGTTTAGCACCCGACTCTTGGTTTCGGCTCAGGTCGTGATCTCACAGTTTCCTGGGTTCGAGACCGTGCCTGGCTCTTCACTGGCAGCAAAACGCCTGCTTGGGATTCTCTCTATCCCTCTCCCTTTGCCCCTCCTCTGCTGGCAACGTCTCTGTCTGTCTCAAAAATAAATAAACTAAAAAAAAATTTAAAAAGAGCAAGTACATAAGCAGTTAACATGTGATAATTAGTATAAAAAGGAGAAATAGATACGTTGTCATAGGAACGGAAGAGAAGGAAGGTAGGACTTGCTTGGGCATATGTACGTGGGAATGTTTAGCAGAAGAGGGGATGAAAAATGGCCTGATTCTAAATGATGGGCATGACTCCCTTCAACGGGAAAATGCAGGAAGAACTTTCCAGCCACTGACAACATCTGTTTCGAATTCACAGGTATGCCAGGTGGTAATGGGCAGACATCAGGAGGCATTAATTTTTTTCAGGTGGATCTGTAGTGCAGGGAGAGGAGCAATGTGCTGATGAGAAAGCATTTCCATGTCAGCAGCGACATACGTGTTCCTTCATAAACAGAGCACCGTGGTCCATTTTCAACAAGCGTATGAGCCTGTGTGTAGCAGGCTACCTCGGATTTGAACAAATTGTCTTGCCGAGGTAGAGACACACATTAGCTGGCTATAATTTGTACTCTAGGCAAGACATGTTGCAGTTTAAATGTATGTTCAAGGATAAGGACAGAGGAGGTGGGATTATAGAGACACAAATGAGCGAGGCTTGGTAGATTTGTCTCGTTACTGAACAAAACATATTTGCCAAAACAAGACTCAACAATGATCCCAGTGGCTTTCCATTGGGTGGAGAAGAAAGGAGTGAAGGAACAGAAGCTAGTTTTGAGGGAAGCTGATTGCTGAAAATGTGTGTATGTTGATTGTGAGATGCAAGTCTCTAAGCCAAGTGAACAGGTCCAGTATACAGAAGAGTAATTTCAATACGAAAGGGAAAATAGCCAATACTTGGCAAAAATGGACCTTCTCAAATAGAAATAATGTTCCCCACTCATCTAATGTTCCCCACTCCCATCTAAGAAGTTAATGTGGGGGCGCCTGGGAGGCTCAGTTGGTTAAGCGTCCGACTTCGGCTCAGGTCATGACCTCATGGCTCATGAGTTTGAGGCCCGTGTCGGGCTCTGTGCTGACAGCTCAGAGCCTGGAACCTGCTTCAGATTCTGTGCCTCCCTCTCTCTCTGCCCCTCCCCCACTCACGCTCTGTTTCTGTCTCTCAAAAACGAATGTTAAAAAAAATATATTTTTAAGTTAACTTTGGAAAGGATTTTTCTTACTGCTCACTGCAGCATTCTGCATTAATTTAACACTCTTAGAAGGTGTTCAATTAACATCTGTTGCATGAACGTGAAGTCAAATGAGACATTTGGCAGACAAATGTGAGAATATTGTACAGTCCTTTTTTGAGCACCTACTAATTTATAGATGTAGCATGCCAAAATACCTAAGGCCCTACCTTTGAAGGTCCTACTTTATATCAATTTGGCTGGGAATCTGGATGAAGCTAATTCGTTATATTTGAGAAGGTAATGAAAGGTTAAGAAAAAAAAGAAACAGGAAGTAGAAATTATAAGTGTTCAGATAAAATAATGTGCTGTATACACTGAGAAAATCATATTTGATGCTATATATACATATAATAATCTCTATATTACATAGATCTCCTCTATGGTAGATTACATACTGTATCTTAAATAACCTATAGAGAAATGATATCTACATATTAATCACCGATATGTCAGCACATTTCTATTATAAAAGCTGCTAAGTGAAAAATATAGGAAAATCAATATATAGAAGTACAGGGGTAACTGACAAAATGATACATATAGAATAAAAAATTATAACATTGCTGGAGTGTGGAGAGATCTGAGACATGTGTGATTGATTTGAATTGTTTTACTTAATCCTTCTCATTATTTCCTCTCAGTATCAACTCATGATTTTTTCAGAGTTTGAATGAACAGTATTGGACACTCTTGCATTTATACATGTGGAAATCTGCCAAAAATTTGCTTTTCAATCTTCCATAACCACCTTAAAGTTCATGATTCCCTCTATTTCCTTTTTTTTTTTTTTTTTTTTTTTTTAGTTTATTTTGAGAGAGAGCGCACACAACCAAGCGAGGGCAGAGAGAGGGATACAGAGGATCCCAAGTAGGCTTCACATGGTCGGCACAGAACCTGATGTGGGGCTTGAACCCAGAAGACTGAGTTCATGACCTCAGCCAAAGTCGGATGCTTAACCAAATGAGCCCCTCAGGCACCCCATTTTCTTCTTTTAACATAGTAATTCTAAACACTAGTCCGCGTGTGTGGGCTGCACACACTGGGAAAGACTTCCAGGATCTCTCCAAGTATAGACTCTCCCAGTTTCCATTCATGAAGATACAAGTCAATGAGCAGCTGGTTCCAGTGATTCACAAGTCCCGGGGGAAGTGAATTGTAATAACAGACTTACCATTGGTTCCGTTCTGAAACAACTGCATCAGGTTGTGTGCAAAGGGGATCAGAACAACCTTGAATCCTAACTGGATCCCTCAGTAGTCAATACCGATTGCTCAAGGAGCCTTTGGCAGTTGCTTTTTTAATTAGCTGTGGTTTCTTTATTTCAGCAGATACAATAAGTTTCAAGATTGTGGGGGGAAAAAACAAAGGAAATATTTTGCAGCTACAAGCCCTGGTAAGTTTATCAAGTGCACATGCATTAATTTTGTTTCATTTGTGGACACAAAGGTGTCCTAAGGAAGAGTTTTTTTACTGGAGGGGGGAGGGAACAACACATACACACACACACTCACAATTAAACAATTTGGGTTTTGTATGTATTTTTCCATTTTCAGGAGCACTTGAGGATGCGTTTGCCTAGCTTCATGGCCTAGAGGGGTTCTCATCTCTGCAAATAAAGCTATTTGAACTTGAAAGATTCCCAGCAAGTTGCAACTGTTTTGTGCTCAGTGACTTTAAAGTTTACCAAAGGAGGGATGCGTGGAAATGGCTTTTGTTACCTTGTCTCAACTGTAGAGACTTGAAAGCTAATACCTCGGTTTTATTTGCTGAACCCAATGTCTTGGGCTCCTTGGCGTCTTTTAGGTCAATGATGAGAGTCAGCTGAACTTCAAAGATCTTCCCTTCCTTCCCTTTTTTTCTCAGAGATTCAAACGTTTGGTCCACATTTATGTTCTTTTTCACCTTCTCATGATTTATTGTTTTGGATCTTGATCTTTTACACTGTCCATACCTCCATCCTCCAGGGTATACTGGACCTTCCTCAAAAAATTAAAAACAGATCTACCCTATGATCCAACAGTTCTACTTCTGGGTATTTTACGCCAAAAGCTTAAAAAGAAACAGAAAGGAAATATTAGATGCAGCATAGGTACTCCCAGTTTAGGGAAGCACTGGGAAATGTTTAGTTATGTTATCTGTATGATAATAATAAAGCTACAGAATGTACCAAGATAAGGTAAGAGATCCGTGTTGGGGAAATTTTTCTTTCAGTTTTATTGATATGATCAACATAGAGTGGTACATAAGTTCACGGTATAGAGCATAGGGACTTGACTTACATTTGTCGTGAGATGATTATCACAATTAAGTTAGCATCCATCATCACATACAGATAAAAGGAAAACAATGCCAATGCTTTTTTTCCCCCTTGTGATGAAATCTTACTTGCTGCTTAAAAACTAAACTGTGGTTTCAAATTCTCACCTAGGGGGAACATCCAAATATTCAACATTTCAAGTTGTAGAAAATTTTTTCTTAATTTTATAAAATGCTTTTATTTTTTTTCTTTTTAATTTACATCCAAGTTAATTAGCATACGGTGCAACAATGATTTCAGAAGTAGATTCCTTAATGCCCCTTCCCAATTTAGCCCATCCCCCCCAAACCCCCTCCCCCCCCCGTAACACTCTGTTTGTTCTCCATATTTAATAGTCTCTTATGTTTTGTCCCCGTTTTTATATTATTTTTGTTTCCCTTCCCTTATGTTCATCTGTTTTGTCCCTAAAGTCCTCATATGAGTGAAGTCATGATTTTCGTCTTTGTCTGACTAATTTCACTTAGCATAATACCCTCCAGTTCCATCCACGTAGTTGCAAATGGCAAGATTTCATTCTTTTTGATTACCGAGTAATACTCCATTGTACATATATATACAACATCTTCTTTATCCATTCATTCATCGATGGACATTCGGGCTCTTTCCATACTTTGGCTATTGTTGCTAGTGCTGCTATAAACTTGGGGTGCATGTGCCCCTTCGAAACAGCACACCTGTATCCCCTGGATAAACACCTCATAGTGCAATTGCTGGGTTGTAGAGTAGTTCTATTTTTAATTTTTTGAGGAACCTCCATAGCATTTTCCAGAATGGCTGCACCAGTTTGCATTCCCACCAGCAGTGCAAAAGAGATCCTCTTTCTCCGCATCCTCGCCAACATCTGTTGTCGCCTGAGTTGTTAATGTTAGCCATTCTGACAGGTGTGAGGTGGTATCTCATTGTGGTTTTGATTTTATTTCCCTGATGATGATGAGCAGTGTTGAGCATTTTTCATGTGCCTGTTTGCCATCTGGATGTCTTCTTTGGAAAAGTGTCTATTCATGTCTTTTGCCCATTTCTTCACTGGATTATTTGTTTTTTGGGTGTTGAGTTTGATAAGTTCTTTATACATTTTGGATACTAACCCTTTTTGAGAGAGAGAGAGACAGACCATGAGCTGGGGAGGAGGACAGAGAGAAAGACACAGAATCCAAAGCAGGCTCCAGGCTCTAAGCTGTCAGCACAGAACCTGATGTGGGGCTTGAACCCATGACCCATGAGATCACGACCTGAGCCAAAGTTGTACACTTAACTGGCTGAGCCCCCAGGTGCCCCTCAAGTTGTAGAAATTTGTGGCATGAAACCAAAAATCAAAAACTGAAGGGTGATTAAACAGTAACAAGCATGGTCATTATGCCCATATTATATAGCATCATGCCGACCATTAAACTATCTTTTGTCTTTTGCAAGCTTTTTAAAAGAAAGTGAAGTCATTCACAAAACTACTCTAAGTAATATATTGAGCAAATTCTAAGTCATTAGGATGTGGGAGGCAGAGATCTATGCACCTCTTCTGGCCGCCTATCATGATTATATTATGTAACACGGGCATGAAATATTTGAGGAATAGCTGATTATTAAAGTAACTAAAAATGTATAAAAACATAGGAAAGTCTGTTGACTCCCCCTACCCCAGACTTTCCTATGTTTTTATACACTTTTAGTTACTTTAATAATCAGCTATTCCTCAAATATTTTTTTCTTACTAGATTCTTACTAGTGTTACTATTTCCTTGTCTGTGACCAGTTTTCTTCCTAAATAGATTCACCCAGTTGTAAACACGATTTTTCTGTCCATTTTGCAAAGCTATAAATGCATTAGTGTGTGTGTGTGTGTGTGTGTGTGTGTGTGTGTAATAAAGAAATAAAAAGGTATCAGAAATCCATGGGGATGTTTATGGCTCAGAACATTGGTGCAAAATCTCCTTTTCTTGATTGAATCTAATTAGCTCTGGGATGAAAAATGTGTAATTTAATTACTGAGGTTTCCATTGGAGAAGTAAGCTCAAAGTACTTACATTTATTCATGTTCAAATTAAAATGAATTCAAGATACACTTGAGTCCAACAAATTGAATATAATCATATTGATAACTTCTGATCAATATGGTGAACTGAAATGATCAGAGAGTATTTGCTCTCCTTTCAAACAGAAAGACTGAAAAAAAAAGATTTGTCATCAATTCAATACCATGGAAGGAAAATCTGTCATTGTTAGACATCCAGCGAACTCTAAGCCAAAGCTGTAAGACTGGACTGAGACAAAAAAGTCATGGGAGGAATGGACAATATATACAGTTGTTAACAGGTAGAAGTCGAGACCTCACTTCCACACAGGGAGTTCAGCCCACATGTCCAAGAGCATAGGGATTTTTAAAAATTACTCTTTCTGAGCATTGTTGGTATTGTTACTTTGCATTAAGCCTTGAGTTATATATAAGGAGCTTTTCTGTTGAGCAACCACACAAGAAGGGAGAAATTCTAAAAGACTCCCATTTGAAATATCTGACAAGTAGTAAGATGGTGAGGCTTAGAGTGACCAGTAGAGGTTAGCTCATGATCTGGCACAAATTCAACCCTCAAAGCATTAATGATTCGCCACTGGCAGTTAAAATGAGCTCTCCTTGAGAGTCCGAAGACCCGAGCAAAGCCACTGACATCTACCCTTTTGCTGGAAGACGAAAACAACATAAGAGCCTGCCTTGAAGCAGGGGTCTGGTAAAAATCCCAAGCTGCATTTTGGAGCCCTGATGGGCTAGATCACAGGAGTAGGGGTGAACCAGAATACGTAAACAAGTGAGTCTTGGCAATGGATGAAAACCAGCTTTAAATCTGTCTATATGATGCAATTAGGTCAAGAAAAAAATAAACCCTCTTTGAAGGATGCTAACACCATCCGTTATTTTATTTCTCCATTTTATTTCTCAAAGTTTTTACCATTGCCAGCTTTTTATCAAAAAGTAGCGGAGGTAAGGGGTGCCTGGGTGGCTCGGTCAGTTAAGCGTCCGACTTCGGCTCAGGTCACGATCTCACAGTTCATGAGTTTGAGTTTTGTGTCAGGTCACGATCTCACAGTTCATGAGTTTGAGTTTTGTGTCGGGCTCTGTGCTGACAGCTCAGAGCCTGGAGCCTGCTTCAGATTCTGTGTCTCCCTGTCTCTCTGTCCCTACCCTGCTCACACTCTGTCTCTCTCTCTCAAAACTACATAAACATTTTTTTAAAAATTTTAAGTACTGAAGGTACTTAGGTAAGTACTAAAAGTAAGAGGAAACAATATCAAATGGCTGAAAGCCTAGATAAATGGAGAAGAAACAAAATTGCCCCCCCCAAAAAAAAATCCAGCTATCACACTTGTCAGATGGGAGTCGTCAATGTCTATGATTAATATATTCAAAAACTTAAATGGTAAGGAATGTCAACAGCAATGGAGAGCATAACGTATTAGGTATAAATTCTAGAATTGAAAACAAAACTAAAGCATTGATACATGATTAGTTATGGTAGAAGACAGAATTATGACTGGAAAGAAGCATCCAGAAACAAAACATATGAAAGCATAATAGGGCAGAAAAAGAAAAAATATATATATATGTATATATGGAATATATATATGGAATATATATGTATATATGGAATATACATATATGTGGAATATATATATGTGGAATATATATATATGTGGAATACATATATGGAATATATCTATGGAATTAATATATATATAAATTATATATATAGACTGTATATATATAGATTATAGATATTATATATATATTCCATATATATATATATGGAAATGGGGAGGGGGACAATCCAACTGGGAAAGATAATCTCAGAATTTGTCAACACTGTTAAGTGAAATCAAATGCACATCTTGAGAAGCCACGTGAACCCCGGGAAAGATAAAGATACACAAAACCTATAATAAAAAACAAGTTAACAAAAAGACAAGTTGTAAAGATGCCATCTGGGGGAAACAATGTTTATTCAGAGGAAAATCGTAAGACATGAATTTCTCAGTAAGATAGTGAATTTGTGACTCACAGGCAGAAAACAAAAATGCAAGGAGAAACATATGTGGAAAACTAATGTATGACAAAGATTGGAGACAGATCAAAGGAAAAAGATTGGAGACAGATCGAAGAACACAAGCTGATTTAGTAAATCAGAAGAAAATGGTGTGCCCCTACAGGAAAACACAAAGGAACAAACAAATAAACAAAAGATCTCCCTCAAACCACAGAGGGGAAGAGACTACTTTTTGGATGTACACAGGAAAGGTAACACCATATTATTGTAGAAGGTATTACTGAGTGGCGTTTCCTCCCACAAGGATTAGACAAAGATTTATCAAAGGAACACACACAGCAAGGCTTTGGGGAGCTGATTTTCAAACAGGTGTAGAGGTCCTGTTGTGCAAGATGAATGCGTTCTAGAGGTCTGCCGTACAACATTGTTTACAGTTAAAAATACTGCACTTTATACCTAACATTTTGGGAATCAGGTAGATTTCATGCATTTTTTTTTTTTTGGCCACAACTTTAAAAGTGCTTTTACAGAAAACAGTGACACCTGGGACTATTACTTTTAACATGTGAAATGCTTGGTTTTCAATCCACGCTGTTAAATAATGAGAACACTAAAAAAAATACTCAAAAATAGATTATGTTTGCGATAATATCTAATGTTGAATAGTGTCCGCAAAGGGCTCATATCCAGCATTTAGGAAAATGTACTATTTTATATCAATTATAAAAATGCAACTGAAGAAAAAAATATAAAGTAGGCACTTCACTAAATAGGAGTCAAAATGCCAATTTTAGTCACCTGTGTGTTGTACAGGAAAGCCATACTCAGACCAATACCAGAGTGCCTGAAATTAAGAGGACTGACAACCTAGGGGCGCCTGCGTGGCTCAGTTGTTTAAGCATCCGACTTTGGCTCAGGTCATGACCTCACGGTCCATGAATGTGAGACCCACATCTGGCTCTGCTGACAGCTCGGAGCCTGGAGCCTGCTTCAGATTCTGTATCTCCTTCTCTCTCTGCCCCTCCTCCGCTTGTGCTCTTTCTCAAAAATAAATAAACATTTAATTTTTTTTTTTAAAAAGACTGACAATCTCAAGGGCTGGCTATAATAAGAACTTGGAATAACGGTCCCCCTATGATGCTTACTTTTTACATTCCAATCAGAATAACCATTATACAAAATATTTTAGCACTCTTAACAAAAGTTGAAAGTAAGCCTATCCCATGACCCTGGCCATCTATTGTTATATAGATAAAATTATAGATGTTGATGCAGATAGGGGCACATACTCCTATATATCAGAATTTTATGTTTTATGTATAAGTATGTATACAAATATACACACAAAGTTATCGAGAAAGCTGAAAGTACACATTTTTGTAAAGAAACACATTTCAATCACAGTTATCTCCAGCTTAGACACCAAAAAAAAAAAAAAAATGCCATGACCAAAGAAATAACACCTTACAGAAAAATTATCTGATGCCTGTTCCATTTAATTAGCATTGAGCAATAACAGAATCATGGTAAAAACTACCAGATTGAAACCCATTTCCCCCTAGGGCTTTATGGAGGTAATCAGTAGGAAAGACAAATACACTACAATTTAAGTGTAGCATATATACAAAGTTAGATCAAGCAGTGATTAAAATGAAAACAGAAATATACGAACAGGTAAGAAGAAAGGGTAACACTAATTTAAGACAAGTGGAGGTCAGCATGCCTATTTCAGAAATCACATCGTTTGATAAAGTTATCCCAAACTTATTTTGTTCTAGTTGGAAATATATAGCCTTAGTTTCTTAAAGGACACCCACGCAAGATAGTAAAGGAACATCATCTCTCAAAAAATATATTTAACCATTAGAAAAGTAAGCGTGCAAATGTCGTTCAAAATGGAGTGCATTAGACACTCATTAAATAGTTGGAGTAGTGTGTAAATATAGGATGCCCACATTATATTGGCAAAGATAGTAACTCCGGTCTTCTAATGGTCACTTCTAGATCGTGCACATGGCTGTCTGTCCCCAAAAGAGGTGACCCATTCAGTTATCAAGTTGGCAACAATTATACTCAAGGTAAAAGAAAATGACCTCTTTCTATTTAGCAGCATTTTTGCTATTTCGTGTTAAGGGATATTGAGTTTCGTATATAATGTTCACCTTAGCAAGTGGTAATTATGTAAATGTCTATTTTATTCGTCCATGGCTCTTGTTCTAAAAAGAAATCACCGATAAAAGAAAAGTAGGCATTTAAACCATTTATTTACTCCAAGATGACAATTCAATGGCCAGTCAAGATGTGTATGAACGGAGGTGAACTTAACCACATATTTGAGAGATCATTTTAATAAAAGCTCTCCATGAAGAAAATAAGTTTGCAATATGAACTTGTAGATTAAACCACCTGCCATCCACCCTCAATGCTTGCTGTCATTGTTGGTGTTTCCATAGGCTATGCTTAGCTGTAACACAGAAGGTCTGAGACTTGGTGGCTTCAACTCATTGTTGGAACATTGTTGGTCTCTGATGTAACAACTTAGATTCTGATGTGGGCTCACCAGGAGAAGATGGCCCTCTTCAGCACCCAGGCTTTTCCACGCTCGTTTTGGATACTTCCCCTGACCACAAGGTACAGCCGACTCAACCCATAGCCCCCATTTCACATTCTTCCTTCGCTGCTGGTGGGAATGCGACAGGGTGCGGCCACTGTCGAAGACACCATTTCCGTTTCTTACAAAACGATACATACCCTTCCCATGAAACCCAGCAGTTGGCACAAGGGAATTGTAAACTTGTGTCCACACAAAAACCCACACATGGACGTTTATAGCAGCTTTGTTATCATTGCCAAGAGTTGGAAAGGACTATCATGTCTTTCATCAGGTGGATGGATAAATAAACTGTGGCCCATGCTGGCAACGGAATATTATTCAGCACTAAAAAGAAACGGGCTCTCGAGCCCTGAAAACACATGGAGGAAACCGACATATGCATACTGGGTGGAAGAAGCCAATGTGAAAAGAACATGTCCTGTGTGATTCCATCTCTACGATATTCTGGAAAAAGCCAGGAGACAGTAAAAAGATCAGTGGTTGCCATGGGTGGGGGAGGGGGAGGCATGAACAGGTGGAACACAGGATTTTTAGGGCGGCTCAACTATTCTGCATGATGGTATAATGGTAGATACATGCCATTATACATCTGCCCAAATCCAAACAATGTACAACGTCAAGAGTGAGCCCTGATGTTAGCTATGAACTCTGGGTGATGACGGTGTGTCAGTATAAGTGTAATAAACGTACCATCTGGTGGTGGGGGGGGGGGGTTGTTGGAAATGGGGAAGGCTGCATGTGAGGGCAGGCAGGGGACATACGGGAAATCTTTATACCTTATTCCCACGTTTGCTATAAATCTAAAACTACTCCTCAAAAATAAAGTCTCTTAATTCAAAAAAGAAAGGGAGGTGCCTGGGTGGCTTAGTCGGTTAAGCATCCAACTTCGGCTCAGGTCATGATCTCATGGTTTGTGGGTTCAAGCCCTGCATCGGACTCTGTGCTGACAGCTCGGAGCCTGGAGCCTGCTTGAGACCTGTATTCTCCCTCTCTCTATGTCCCTCCCCTGTATGTGCTCTCTCTCTCTTAAAAATAAATAAACATAAACAATTTAAAAAAAAAAAAAGAAAAGAAAAGAAAGAAAAATCATGGGTAAGTACCATCCTAGCTCATGCCCAGGAGGAGAAATTAAATAAATGTGAGTGGTTGGAACGTTAAAACTTGGTCCACACGGCTCAGGTTCTAGGTCTCACTTAAGGGCCTTTTCCAGGTGATCCAAGGTGCTGTGGGGGGTAGCAGGGCATGGTTTTGGGGGTGCTGGCTGTGACTCCCAACCCAGCAATCCATGGTCCTGCTCTGAGCCCTCATCTGTGTCCTTGGGGAGGCTACACACAGCGGTCCAGCTGTCCCAGAAGGACACATCACCACCTGCTGTGTCCTCAGGCTCTGGGGATCACATTCCCACCAATGTGAAGGTGTCAGATGTGTTTGCAGTGGGTCAGGGCCTGTGGGGAGCTCGACTCGCTCCATTTTGGAGCTGGGGTCCCCAGACACTACTGGCCCAGGACTGTGGGGCCCTTGTCACAGCACCTGTCCTGCATATCGATTACCGCCCAAGCTTTCCTGTCTGCCCAGTTACTTCTGCCTTCTTGCCCTGGTCACTGTCCTCACCTCCATGCTTTGGGTCTCTGGTTTCTGCATGCAATCATGGCTGGGTCCCCTGCAAGAACTAATTACCACTCTACCTCCAATTTAGGAAGTCATCCATTTAGTACCAAAAATCCAGCAACATACTGGCATGAGGGCCGGTTCAAGAACATGGGCAGAGTTAGTGGTTTGACCCTCAGGGGTCCAAGGCCAAGGCTCCTGGGTGCCAGCAGGTGCCTGTGGGAGGCCTACCTGGGGCTCCGGGTGCCCTGCTCAAACACGCTGGAGCCTGTCGCCTAGGCTAGGAGACACATGGTGACCCCAAAAGACTTGCAATTCCAGAGTCCTATAGGAAACATATGCTTTCAGGGATGATTGGCCTCTGGTGTAACGCCTACTGATAACCTCCCATTACCAGGACAGCAGCACCGTGACTCTCTGAATCCTACTGAAGAAAAGTGTGGAGAGTTCAGAGACTAACTATGAAAGCAGTCTTACTGATTTTCACACGAGCACATTGGCGACAATTTCCACTATTCCTCGACGTATATATTTTACTACTGTTTCAGGTAAAACTATGAGATCCTTGTGTGTTCATCAACTTTCATATAGTGAACATACACATTTTAATTTACGAAGGAGGCTCCTTTAGCAACTGAAATACTCAGGTAATCATACAAAATCACCACAAAACCTCTCAAATTCACTATGTTCCATTTTTTTAGGTTAAAATTGGAAAGTTTCACACAGGCTGATGGGCTCACAGAGTTACACACGAGATTGTAAAACATGATAACTTCCTCTTGCCTCCCATCACAACAGAAAGATGGATGGATTATGAAAAGATTAACACCTTCTTATTATTGAACACTGGTGATGTACTTTTGAAATTCATTGTAAGTTACTGTTACGTTGTGAGCTTACCTTTTGCTGAGAAGGAAATTTGTTAGTCTGAAGTAGGAGAAGCCAAACACAGTTTTGGTTAAGAAGGAAACCAATATCCAGGTTAATGTGTATTAATTTTTTGAAAAAAAAGAAAATAATGCATAGCTCTTTTTTAGATTTTTTTTTTTTTAGTTTATTAACTTTTGAGAGACAGAGACACAGTGTGAGCAGGGAAGGGGCAGAGAGAAACACAGAATCCGAATTAGGCTCCAGGCTCTGAGCCGTCAGCAAAGAGCCTGATGCAGGGCTTGAACCCATGAACTATGAGGTCATGACCGAGCTGAAGTCATATACTTAACCGACTGAGCCACTCAGGCGCCCCACTGCATAGCTCTTCACTGATGAAAATTGCACCAGAAAGATGATACAAATAAAGGTTCCAGCAAACAGGCATCATGCCAGAGAAACAACTCAAAAAATAGCAACTAAAACTTGAAAGTAGCAACGTGTCTCCAGATACACATTGCAGACTTAAAACAGCTTCAACTCTATTACGAAAGTGTCTCTTCATCTCCAGGCTAACTTGGATTCTTTCAAGATCCATCCCTGTCTTCCAGAGGTGGAAACAATAAACAGAGTTACTTAAGCATTAAAAAAAAAAACAAAAACAGAAAAACATAAGCGTTGTTCTAAAAACCATGAGGACTATTCCCTATATAGGGAATTATAAGATATAAATGAAGTTAGAATTTCTTACCGGTTTAGATGAGAAATCTATTCTATCATAGGCATCCTATGAGAAAACTCATTTCTACTGCGATATCCTGTAGCTGAGAGCTCATGGGAGTTCGGACAACCAGTCTTCCCTGTAGTTTTAGAATGGATTTGGCTTTGGGGCGCCTGGGTGGCGCAGTCGGTTAAGCGTCCGACTTCGGCTCAGGTCACGATCTCGCGGTCCGTGAGTTCGAGCCCCGCGTCGGGCTCTGGGCTGATGGCTCAGAGCCTGGAGCCTGCTTCCGATTCTGTGTCTCCCTCTCTCTCTGCCCCTCCCCCATTCATGCTCTGTCTCTGTCCCAAAAATAAATAAACGTTGAAAAAAAAAAAAACTTTAGAATGGATTTGGCTTAAACACAATGAGGGTTGATAATTTTATGTCAGCATTTCCTCAACATTTACAGACTTATTATTACGCAGTAAGATGTTGTATCCCCACGTCAATCATATGGTTTGAAGCTTGAGGCTCACTGCCTTTTGTGCCACGAAGAGAGGTTTCGTTCAGTTCGTGGTACTTCTGCGTATTCTTTAGCAGAACAAGAAGCAAACTGAATTAGAGAAGTTCAGATAGTGCTGTACTGCTGTGCATAATAAAACAAATTACACTGAAATAAAAATAAACTCACTGTCAAAAATAAAATAAACATAAAAAATTTTTAAAAATAAAAAAAAGAGGGGGCACCGGGGTGGCTTAGTCAGTTGAGCACCGACTTCGGCTCACGTCATGCTCTCACGGTTCGTGGGTTCGAGCCCCACATCCGGCTCTGTACTGACAGCTCGGAGCCCGGAGCCTGCTTCAGATTCTGTGTCTCCCTCTCTCTTGCCCTCCTCCACTCATGCTCTTTCTCTGTCAAAAATAAAATAAACAAAATTTTTTTTATTTTAATATTTAAAAAAAAAAAGAATACAAACTGAATGGATGCTTTAGAAGCTCAAAAGAGATTTGGCGAAAATGTTCCCTGAACAAACAAAAACAAAAACAAAAAACAATATGGTGGTTGCCCAGGTGTGCAAATCTTTGCAAAGTAACACATTTGGAAAGGGAGTTGAGAAAGCTTTGTGGAGCGACCTAACCCAAATGCATCTCCCTGAAAAGGCTTAAGTAAGAAACAATGTGGGTGGTCAACACCTCGAGGGTTGAATGTCCATTTTGTCCTGGATACAATTATGGCTCTGATTGGCTCTCAGGGCCGTGGGCATTTTTACTCAGGTTTTACGTGAAAGAGAAGACACTCTTCTCTCCAGGACACTCTTCTTGCAAGGGCAAGAACCTTCCCACTTGGTGATAACTGAGTCCTTCTTGGCTCCTTCCCAGGGTTTCCAGGAAGGCTGATTTGGAATCATAACCCACTGTGTTCTCTACCCATGTTAACGTAGCCTCATATTCTCCATCCAAATTGCCGAAAGTCTGTGACACACCATCCAAGGAGAAGTGGGAAAAAAGGTGGTGTAGCCTGCCTGCTGAACATGTGACTCTCCTTACAAGTAACATTTATGGAACCTAAGTTACCATCCATCTGAACCACTGTAGATTATTGTATAGAACCACAAACTCCATACCTTTTCCTCTGCTAAGATCAGGAGTCTTGAGTCTGCCAGGGAACAACTGAGAGACCATGTAACTTAGAAACACATTAGAACGATGTCATCAAATGGAATTAGGAGCAGAAAGACTCAGTAAATATGAGTAATCGATCTGATTCACAGAAAAGGGTCACATGTGTAATGAATGTTCCACACGTCAAACAGCCTTTCATGTAAGGTTAGCAGAGTCGGTCATACCAGAGGAAATCGTTTCTCAAAGAAATCACTGAACGAAATGCCACAAAGCTTTGGAGAATTTGAACTCACTCCACCAAGGAAAGAAACAATCCATTTGAGGGACTTCTTGAGGGAGGCATGGATGAAAGGAACAGGTGATGTGGGAAAGAAATCAGAATGACTTTAATCGGTAACCATAGTTATCTGGGCTCACTGACTTGCCAGCGACGGGAGCTGTCTTGTCTGTGGGACCTTTTGCAAGAGTTTTTTTTGGGGGGAAACTCACCCAGTGTCATAGTTGTGCACAGCTTTTTGGGAGAAAAGCATGCCGCTCAAATATTTCCTAAAAATTCTTGAGTTGTCATCCTCAAATGATTTTTACAGTAATGGTTTAGTCTGGTCGGGCTCCCATAACAGAATAGCAGACAGTGGCTGGCTTCTCAACCACAGACACGTACTTTTCACAGCCTTACAGGCTGGACATCCAAGATCAATGTGCCTGCAGATCCATTGCGTCTGGCGAGGGACTTCATCATTCGCAGCTGGACATCTCTCTATTCAAACATACGGTGCATAATAGGTAACCACATTCGAGTTCCTGATAGCAATGACTTGGGGTCCTTACTGCTGGGTCATGTATGCGTCTCACTAACAACGCACATACAGATCTATGATGGGCATGAATTTTTTCAATAAATGTACCTTTAAATAGTTTCTATCATAAACTTATTCTTACATGAAAAAGTGGGAATAAGGCCAAAGTCTTATTATTTTGGTTGTGGTTTTTTGGCACATTCCCCCAATGACACACATGCACATTTTTGGAAAAATGCATGTCAATGTTAAAATAAACTGATCAAATTCAACACTGTTTTAGATGGTAAGATTTTAGGGTATAGAATATGTATACACCCCAGTGGGCCTGCGTTAATGATGAATGTATTGGATTTTTCAGTCTTGTAAATTGTATATCTCTTAGCTTGTATCACAAGTTTGCAAATCTTTTTGAATTTTTTTAATGTTTTTATTTATTTTTGAGACAGAGAGAGACAGAGCATGAGCAGGGGAAGGGCAGAGAGAGAGGGAGACACAGAATCCGAAGCAGGCTCCAGGCTCTGAGCTGTTAGCACAGAGCCCGATGCAGGCATTGAACTCACGGACTGTGAGATCATGACCTGAGCTGAAGTCAGACGCTCAACCGGCTGAGCCACCCAGGCGCCCTGCAAAGACTTTTTTTTTTTTAAAGGTCCAGATAATAGATATTTCTGTCTTTTTTACGTATTCAACTCAGCCATTAAAGTACAATACTAGCCCTTGGAAATTTGTAAATAGTTAGAAGGGCTATGTTCCATGGACGTGTCGGGTTCCAACAAAACCTTAAAAAAAGAAGCAGTAGGATTGTTTTAACCACAGACTGTAGTTTCCTGATGCCCACTCTGTAGTAATTTCGATGCCCACAATAAGGGAGAGAAATTTAGCTGTAAATACATTACCTCAAAAACTTATGCTAGGAATTTTGGTGTTTCCAATGCATTCATCCCAGAGGGTACATATGAAGCCTCACTTTAATAAAACAGATTCTAGTGAGGGAACCTTATAATATTTGGGACGTGTGGGATTGGAGTGAGTTTCTCATTGATTTACCAGAGTTCTAAATGTCTCAAGCAAAACAAACTGTTGAGATCTCAAATACTAATAGACCTTAAAAGTAGCCCCCTACCTTGTTCTCTTTAAAACTTTGCTCATATGTTCTCATTTCTAAAGCAAGAAACGTGGATCTTGGAGTCCTGCAGAGGTACCTTTGATCAGGATGAGTAAATGAATTGCTATCTTGATGAGTTAACCATCTCTCATCTAGTTTGGAAACGTGCATGCCATCATTCCTAGAATCCTCTCACGTAGACAGATGAAAATGTCATGTGGTTTGAAGTCTAGAGCACACAGTAAAAGTTATTGGTTTCCTTACATCAATTTATTCCCTCTCTCAAAATCGGGAAAAGCAGCAAACTGTGGCTATTTTTTCACACGTTACTCCATTTTATTCCAACAAAGTGTTTTCCTTCACTCAATTTTCCAGCTCCGTAAAACAGAGTGGTTAAAACATGCAGCCTAATTTTAATCATCTGTTGACTTTTCCAAGTGTTTTCTTACCAAAACCAGAGATTGTTTTTACTTCATATCAAGACATGAAATGGTAAACATACGTACATCAAATGTGCCCTCCACACGTCTGCAGTTCAACTTTAGAGAGTGTACAGGATACTATTTATCTCAATCGTAATTTTATTCCATTGCTTCGGGAAAGGAAGAGTATGGTCACATCTCTGAAGGCTGAGTTTCACAGAGAGTGACTAGATGTAATTCTGCAAACAACTGCAGCCATCTGAAGGGGAAAATTGACTTTCTTTCCGCTGTCATAATCTCGTTCTTTCTTGGCTCTTTCCATTTGCGGGTGCCCTCCTCAGAGGTATTTAGTCCGTTCTTGGAGCTTTTCTACAAAGTTTCCATACACACTGAGATAGAAGAAACAATCTATGGGGATTATGGGTCTCCATGATTTTACACCCCAGTAGATGATGGTGTCGTGTGGGGCAGGTAACATGTCTTCTCTCTCTTGGTTTTCCAGCTTTTTCAGCTCAGTATTGGACACCTGTTAGATATCCACTAGATATTTAGTAAATAATATAATCAGTTTGATCAAATAAACCACAGGAATAAAGCCAGACAAGGAGACAGAAGATAATTTATATGTAAATGTGACTATTGATCCTTTTGGGTACATTTAATATTTCTCATATTCTAACATCATTATGATTGTCACAGGAAATTCTTCAGTACGTTTCACTGGCTTATTAGGTTTTCCTTCTGCAAAGCACTACAGATTCTCAAGCTGATAAGAAAGCTCAATTGTTAAGATTTTAGGTGACAGCAGTCATTAGCATGATTGTCGAATGCATGATTTGCCTTTTGTGACAGGAACAATTGTGTCTTCCTTGTTGTTTTTCTCAAAACGTGTTAAATAAATGAATCTATCCATAAATGACTTCTCAGAGAGAGAGAGAGAGAGAGAGAACATTAAAACAAAACTACCCCTGTCCTTGCAGAACCTATTTTTTTAAGTTAATTGAGAGAGAGAGAGAGAGAGAGAGAGAACGAACCCCAAGCAGGCTCCTTGCTTGTCAGCACAGAGCCCAATGTGGGGCTCGAATCCACAGACCATGAGATCATGACTGAGCCGAAATCAAGATTCAGATGCTCAACCGAGCCACCCAGGTGTCCCAATAGTAAATATGCTTTGAGAAAGGCAGAAATGTATGATTAATGGGAAATTAATGTGGGACTTGGTGATAAAACTGGCCAGTTGAGATAACTGTGAACAGTCCATTTACACAGTGAACCAAGTTTAATTTTCTTAGTGGTACCACATCCCTGACTCAGCAGTTGGCCAGTATGTGGAGACACTATATTATGAATTGTGTAGACAAATGCTTTGCAAAACACACATTCTGATTATCCTTCCCACAACAAGATCTTAAGTTAGTATGCATGTTTTGATATATTATGTGTTCATCTTAATTTTTTTTAATTTTTTTAAAATTTTTATTTATCTTTGAGAGACAGAGAGAGACAGAGTGTGAGCAGGGGAGGGGGCGGGGGGGGGGGGACACAGAATCCGAAGCAGGCTCCAGGCTCTGAGCAGTCAGCACAGAGCCCGACACGGGGCTTGAACCCACGGACCGTGAGATCATGACCTGAGCTGAAGCCAGACACTTAACCAACTGAGCCACCCAGGTGCCCCTGTGTTCATCTTAATTTAACATTCATATCAAAGTGTTAATTGCTATCTGCATTCACATAGATCCTGTTTAAGAAGCAAAAGGAGATATTCTTTGGATTTTTTTTATAGTTATGTTCCTCGTGTAACATACAGAATTGGAGAGCCACTGTTTTGATAATCATCATTACGTATATTATCTCTTGCTACTCACAGTGACTATCCTTTGACATTAAATGCTACCCAGAAAATGTCCAAAGAATCTAGTACGAGTGATCCTTGTTACCCTAGTATCATTTGTAACAATAAAAATACACTCAAAATGCACCCTTTGGAAATGTTACCCTGCTGTTACCCTGTTTAAAGATTGAGAATATTCCACAAAAATAAAAGTATGTGTGGATACAAGTGTTGTTTTTCCTTATTCTTGACACCATTTAAGTCATGTTAATTGCCTCAACATGGCTTACATGAGGATTTCATTGTTGGTCGTGTCAAATGGGGTGAATGATGAACCCCATGTCAATGTATGTTTGGATTTCCATGGCAACGTAAGAGTCTGTTTGGTAGAAACACAAAGGGAAAAAGGGCTGTTCATTCTCTTCTGAGAGTGTCTCTTCATCCTTTGATATTCAAAAAAAAATTTTTAATCTTTGTTCATTTGAAAAAGAGAGAGAGAGAGAGAGAGAGAGAGAGAGAGAGAGAGAATGATCATACGATGGACAGAGGCAAGGGGGGACAGAGGATCCAAAGCAGACTGTGTGCAGACAGCAGTGAGCCCAATGCAGGGCTTGAACTCACCAACTGTGAGATCATGACCTAAGCCAAAGTTGGACACTCAACTGACTGAGCCACCCAAGTGCCCTGGGATTCACATCTTTCTATTTGAATGTCCTGCTCAATCACATCCTTATTTCCTATTATTAATTAGTAACTGAACTCCCAGGATTCTTGTTTGTTGATGATTCTGCATGGTATTCAAAATAATTATCTTGGATCACTTTTAAAGTCTTAACAAAATCCTGGTGTTTTGGGCAAGACTTGAAATTGATTTGTAATATGATGTCAATATTTAGACACCTATCAGTCCCAAAGAAGTCAACTGACAGAAACAGTTCAATGGATGCTCTGGGACAGTTGATGCTCTAGAGAAATAAGCTTAATTATAGTAGGTAAAAATTCTGTAAGCAGCCAGTACAGTCGGGAATTATCACATGAAATGATACCCCATACTAGGTATGGTAGTACCCCATACTATGCAAAAGTGTAGTTTTCATGCAGATTCCTAATAACATTATGCACATACAACTACAATTCCAAATCCAAGTCCATATGACAAAAAAATCTAAAAGCCAGTATTAGTGGACTAATTTGTTCAAATTCCAAGTAAAATCAGAATACTAATTTCAAATTTCTATTCACATTGCAAAACGTGAATAACCCAATTTGTGAGCACCAACACATTTATTCGCTCAAATTCTAAATAACACCAGGGTACTTACTGGATCACATTATAATGCTAATTAAATATTTCCAATAACACTAGTTATTTATTATTCCAGTTTGTACTTCAAATTTCAGAGTCCAAATAACAGTGAGAATAAATACTGGTACTCATACGATTTCAATTCCAAATCAAACTGTTGTACATATTAACTTATATTCTGACTCTAATTTCCAATTAGAAAATGTATTTATTCACTTAAATTGCAGATAGCACCTGTGGCCTTCTTCATTTACGTTGCAATTCAAATTCTGAAATATAAATTGCATTTGCACCAAACACGGAAACTCTTATTAGTTGTAATTTCAAATAACACTGGTGTAATTATTAGTTCATATTTCAAATGAAATCCTAAAATCTGATATCTGTGATAACACGTGCTGTTACACTTATTAGCTCAAATTCAAATTAATGCTGATGTACAGTCAGGTTCGAATTCTGTTTCCATATCCAGTATGGCACTTATCTCCTCTCACAATCACTGGTGTCCATATTGGTTCTTCTTCACTTAAAACCAAATTCTAAAATCTAAGAACTGGAAAACAGCCTGGCTCACTTCTTCCTTGGAATTCCAAAGATGCTGTTGGAATCATGAGTCTACCTTGTTCCCAATATACCAGTCAAAGAATTGTGGTAACAATCAGCAACCTTGTGTTCAAATTCCAAGTGGCAGCTGGTGGAGTTCTGGGGGTGACGGTGGGGGGGTTCAGAGCCGACAGCCAAGAAAGGATTCTTGAACACGTCTTTGGTACAAAAAGGTTTATTAAAGCACGGGGACAGGACCTGTGGGTAGGAAGAGCTGCCTTGGGGTCATGATGGCTAACTCCATCATATACTCTCAGGTTGGCAGGGGGTTAGGGAGAGAGTACGTTTCTGAGGAACTTTGGAAACAAGATTTCCAGGACCTTGAGGGGTTAGGAAAACTCCATTCATTACCATTTAGTAAAACCTCGGTCAAGAGACCCTTCACGTGTATATCAGGGGCCATATCCTGGGGCAGTTGAGATAAAGGAAGTAGATTTACAGGATCCTGGAGGTTGGGACAATGTTAAGCCAAGGTTTTCTCCTGCCCGTTAGCAAAGTGTCTTCTTCGAGGCAGCTGAGCTCCTAGAGAGACATCACTCTGCTGGTCTCTAGGACTTGCCAATGGGCTGTAGGCAGTAAGGCAACTTAATTTTCCATTTGCTTTAGTTTCCAACATTACCATGGCAAGGACTTATACCCCTTTCCTTTGTTCTTGGGAGCTGGGAGTGTTTGAGGAACGTTACAAAGATCCCACGTGGCGGAGGGGGGGATGCTAGCTTGAACACTCCCCTCAGCTTGCCCCGCGCTCCCTCATCAGTACCCACGCACTTAATACATCATATTTTATTCCAGTACCTAAGCATCTGAATTATGAGTACTGGGATAATTATTCATCTAAATTTCATATAACCCATGCATACACATCCCAGTTTAAATTCCAAACTACAAGGCTCAAATGAGACAGATTTGCTTATTAATCCCTATCTCAATCCAATTCCAAAATGCAAATAAAACTGATAACAAGCCTTGATGTGCTTACTCCCTCCCATTTCCAATAACGCTGATGTACATTTTAGATCAGGCGCCAACAGTGAGGCAACTTTGAAAACAAGGTCAGGTGAACTTATATCTCAAATGCCCTTTCTGTTTCAAAGTGTAAATACATCTGACCCCAAGCATCAGGGCACACATATGGTTCAGTTTGCATTAACCCTGCTGCTTATTGGTTCACATTCCAGTTGGAAGATCCAAATATCTAGATTTCCAAGCAATGCCATAATTATTGGTTCAAATTGTACATGGCACCCGTGCCCTTATGAATTCAATTTCCAATTCACTATCCAAAATCCAAATCACAGGAATATACGAGTATTGGTAAATGTATCTGTTCGAATTCCCAATAACACGAGTATAATGAAGTTCCAAATAAAATTCCAAAAAGATAAATAATAAAAAGCGAAAAGATGAAAAATATTTAAAATAACACTGGTGTAGTTAGTAGGATGTACTCTACTTTTTAGTTTAAAATTCAGTTAGAATTCCAAATCCCAGAAATGTCCTGGGAACACTTTGTTGTTTAAATTCTTCTTAATGCTGCTGGCAACTCAAATTCAATTTAAAATCCCAAATTGAGTAATACAAATATAAAAAATGAAAAAATAAATCCCCAAATCCAAATAACACCCATAGCAAGGATGGACACTTTTCCCAATACCAAATCACACTGGTGTAATTATCCATTCAAATTTCATTTAAAATTCCAGGATATGAGTTTCTCCAAAAACAACCATTATTCCACTTAATCAAATTCCAAATAACACACACACACACACACACACACACACACACACACTTGTATGATCTATATATCCACATTTCAGATAACAGTTAACTTCTTAGATCAAACTCAAAATATCAGTTGCTTCCTAATTAATTTTGACAAAATGTACGAGTACATTGATTAGCTAACGATTGTGGTCTAGTTATTCAAATCCTAATTCAAATTCTCCAAATGACAAAAATAAAACGAAAACAACATCACCAGTGCACTTATTAGCTGAACTTCCACAGGACTTCATTTTCTTTCTGGCTCTAATTCCAGTACCAATTTTAAAATTCAAATAAATTTAATAACCAGCATTGTTCTAGGAATGTATTCCTTTAAATTCCAATTAACAATGGTATGCATTTACTTGAACTTTCAAATGATTCCTTACCACTGATGCAGGTGTATTTATCGACTCAATTATAACATAAAGTTCAAATTCCAGATAACAGACTGGAGCTTCTAAACTGAAATTTCCAGTTGAAATTTCAAAATAGAAATGACACCCATAACAAGTACTCATGCACTTATTAGTTGTAAGTGCAAATAACAGTGATTAATTATAAACTCAGATTTCAACTCAAATTCGGTAATCTAAATAAATCCAATAACACATACTTATGCACTTACTGGCTCAAATTCAAATAACAGGGGTATACTTACTGATTTAAACTCAACTCAAATACAAAGCAAATTCTCATTTCGTAATAACACTAGTACATTTGTTAGTTGAATTCCAAATTAAAAATCAAACACATAAATAAGACCGTAAGAAGGATTGTTACATATATTAATTCCAATTCCAAATAACATTGGTTTACTTATTAGCTCATATTTCAAATCAAATTCCAATATTCAAATATATCTGGTAAAAGCATTGCCATACTTATTAATTCAAATCCCAAATAACTCTGATGCGCTTATTCAAATTTTCAAATAATAATCATTTATCTAAAAATTCTAATCCCAAATAACACTGCTTTATTCATGAATTCAAATTATGATTCAACTTCCAAAATCCAAATAACTAGCATAACAAATACTGGTATGCTTATTATTTAACATTCTCTATAAAACCATTATTTTTATTTGTTCAAAATTTTTAAACTAATACCTCCTAAAACAAGCACTGAGACAGGAAGAGGTCAAATTCCAAGTTACAATGGCGTACTTACTGATGCAAATTAAAACGCGTATTCGGATTTCCAAATAACACCATGTTCTTTTTTGATAATTAAAAAAAAACAAAAACCCACAAATGAACTTAGTTGCAATTTCAACTCAACTAGAAAGGTGCTCCTAATACAAGCTCTATTCTAGCCCATATAGTTTAGCTCAAACGGCAAATTATTTCCTGTGTCGTTATTTGTTCAAAATCAAAAATCAAAATGTCTCCTTGGTTTTTTGTGTTTTTTTAATCTTTATTTATTTTTTAGAAACAGAGAAGAGACAGAGTGTGAGCAAGGGACGGGCAGAGAGAGAGGGAGGCACAGAATCCCATGCAGGCTCCAGGCTCTGAGCTGTCAGCACAGAGCCCGATGTGGGGCTCGAACCCACGAACCGCGAAATTGTGACCTGAGCCAAAGTTGGACGCTTAACTGACTGAGCCACCCAGGCACCCCTCAAAATGTCTCCTTGTGAGCATCCATGCACTTAATAGTCTCGATTGCTCATAACACTTATCTGCTAATATACCCATCTACATTTGAAATGTATGTAACCCCATTAACAGACATGGGTGTGTTCATATGTGCATGTTCAAAATAACAATTCGTACAACTTTTTATTTCAATATTCTTTCAAATGTCATGGTCTAAACAACTCTGAAAATGAACTCACTAGTTTACAGACTAGTTTAAATGTCGCTAGTTAAAACTTACTAGTTTAAATGTCAAATCTACTGAATATATAAACAATCTTTAAAGTTTATTGCACTTACTGATATATTGTGATATATTAATTATCGTACTGATGATAGTACTTACCAGTTTGTACTCCATTCAAATTCCAAACTCCTAGTAACCCCGTAAAAGTTGAATAGAAACTTGAATCCAAATTTCACATGGAACTTTTGGGATGTTATCTTTTCTTCATTTTTATTCTTAAAATGCGTTTCATGTTGCCTGATTCGAGGATATGCTGATTTCATAATAACAGAAGGGAAAAAAGGGAAAAACAACAGAATACAATGAACACATTGCATTCAGATTATTTTCCTCTAATGTTTGTTTTTTTTTTTTTTTTCAACGTTTATTTATTTTTGGGACAGAGAGAGACAGAGCATGAACGGGGGAGGGGCAGAAAGAGAGGGAGACATAGAATCGGAAACAGGCTCCAGGCTCCGAGCCATCAGCCCAGAGCCTGACGCGGGGCTCGAACTCACAGACCGCGAGATCGTGACCTGGCTGAAGTCGGACGCTTAACCGACTGCGCCACCCAGGCGCCCCTAATGTTTGTTTTTTAATTAAAAAAAAAAGCTTCTGTGTCAACTGTACTAAAAAAAAAGGGTTTTTTTTTTAACCTTCTAAAAATCAAAGACTATTGCATTTATGCATAGCATTCGTTATAGCACAGGGATAAGTACCAAATGCTTTTATTAAAACATTAATAGGGTGTCTGGGTGGCTTAGTTGGTTGAGCGTCTGACTTCAGCTTAAGTCACGATCTAGCAGTTCATGGGTTCAAACCCCACATGAGGCTCTGTGCTGACAGCTCAGAGCCTGGAGACTGGTTCAGATTCTGTGTCTCCCTCTCTCTCTGCCCCTTCCCTGCTCATGCTCTGTCTCTCTCTCCCCCTTTCTCAAAAATTTTCAAAAAATTAACAAAGTTTAGCATTCATAACCAAATAATTAAATATCATCATTCATATGCAACATATTAACTAAATGCACTAAATTCTCACCATGCAGTAAAATTATAGACAAGAGCCCATTCCAATTATCTGCCAACATGTTTGAGTGAAATATATCATCACTTTTAAAATACAACTTTCAAAAATGTTGAAAGGTGTGTAGACATATGGGAAATAAACATGCCTGAGCGCCAGAATGCATCAATGAGGAAAGTAGCAGAATGATACATTTGCTTCACAGAGAGTTTCACGGAAAGCTTTATATAGTAGCTACTCAGGAAAGTAATACTACGATAAGTTTGCTACAAAACTGGTGAGTGCAGCTAAGGCAGTAAGAAACGTTAGGTTTATGTTGTCTACTTACCAGAGTTAATTTGCAGCTATCGTAGATGTAAGTTATTGATAGCCTATCAATTTGCCACATGATAATGTGTGATACCGTAGAGCTGGCCGTCTGACTCCCAGGGGATAGTAACACACACCTGATTACACCCAGCAGGTGGGTACACGGGGCTCAGGTGGATTCGGGGAGTGAGATCACAAGCAGGGAGAGCTACCACCTTAATTCTTTAAAACTTTTTTTTAATGTTTATTTATTTATTGTTGACAGAGAGATAGCTAGAGGGCGAGCAGGGGAGGGGCAGAGAGAGAGGGAGACAGAATCCCAAGCAGGCTCCGTGCCATCAGCACAGAGCCCGAGGTGGGACTTGAACCCATGAACCGTGACATCATGACCTGAGCTGAAACCAAGAGTCAGATGCTTAACCAACTGAGCCACCCAGGTGCCCCGAGCGACCACCTTAATTCTTAACAGAAACATTACAGATCACAGTGTTTATGTGTATTTTATTTGCTGTGACAATAAGGAGCTTTGTTGAAAAATGTTTTTAGGGCACCTGGGTGGCTCAGTCGCTTAAGCTTTTGATTTTTGGTTCAGGTCATGATCTCACAATTTGTGAGCTCAAGCCTCGAGTCAGGCTCCACAGTGACAGCACAGAGCCTTTTTGGGATCCTCTCTTTCCTTCTCTCTCTCTCCACCCCTCCCCTGCTTACACTTGCATGCATGCTCTGTCTCTCTCAAGAATAAATAAACTTAAAAAAAAAAAAACAGATAAAATGTTCTTTTGCAATCACTAAATTCCACACCTGAAACTAATATTGGACTGTACGTTAACTAGCTGGAATTTAAATAAAAACTTGGAAAAAAGATAAGTTCTTTCCACGTTGTTTTACTGCAATAAATAATGATATGTCTTTAGTGGAAATGATATCCATAGAGTTACTATGCATACTTCTTTAATAATTAAGTGATTTAATTATTTAATAGTGGTAGCAAAGTGATCAGTACAACACAATGCATATTTATGTTTTAAAATATTATTAACCCAATAAATTTTGGGAAATGTATTTCTTAAGGATAAAATAAATTTTTGAGTGCTTAATGCAAAGCAACTAAAAATAAACTGTTTGGCGGTAAGAATTTTGTTTCTGCGAACAGGAAGTATAAAACACCAAAAATCTATGCGAAAAGATGAGAATTAACTGTAAGTAGATTATTTCGTGACATAACAAATCACGGTTGGAGTTCTCCTTCACGCCGCATACAGCAGGGAAAGATGTGTTTCCCCCTTTAACGTGGTTGAATTCATCATCATACTTTGCAAAACAACTTGCAGCTGCTGTCATGCTGGGACACGTATCTGAACTCGTCCAACCATACCATTCATCACTGAAAAATCACATCCCACGTTTCGCTAATTCAAGGCAAAAAAAAAAAAAGTGCTCTTGAAGTGACCCCTCATCCTGACATCATTTTTCAATAATGTGCCATAAACTGTTTTCCCTTCCTAAATCAATGAACTGACATTCATTGGTTTCAATGGCCAGAAGGGAAAAAAATGATTGCAACGAAGAAACAGTTACTGGGAAACGTTTAAGCACACAATACAACACAGTCAAGTACAGGGTCTACACTCAGGAGGCTTTGGGGACCTGATCAGGTTGCATAAATGGAGGTCTTTGCCCTTTGATCAATGCCTCCTGCTTCCATATCCCTCCACCCTGTTCTATGAGGTTGAGTATTCTAGATTCCTCATGCAAGCAGCATCATTTAGTTCTTCTGGTCCTTCCGTGTCTGGCTTATTTCAACAAATTTACTAAGCTTGGTAGATCCTGTGCTAATTGCTTTATATCACAAAATAGAATTAACTATTTATCTTATCACAAAATAGAATAAAAACTAAGAATAAATTGGGTAGGAGAAAGCTTTTGGAAGTGTTGGAAATATTCATGACAAACATTGCGGGGAAGGTTTCATGGGGATGTACGTAGCTCCAAACTCATCAGTTTGTACGCACCACGTACAGCTTTTTGTATGTCGATCATACCTCAATAAAGTGGTTTTAAAAATACTGAAGACAGGGCGCCTGGGTGGCTCAGTCACTTGAGCATCTGAATCCTGATTTTGGCTCAGGTAATGATCTCACAGTCGTGAGATCAATCCCCATGTTGGGCTCTAGGCTGACAGTGTGGAGCCTGCTTGGGATTCTGTCTGTCCCTCTCCCACTTGTGAACCTTCTCTCTCAAAAATAAATACATAAACTCTAACAAAAAATACTAAACAAATTCCAAAATGTTTAACAGATGTGTTTTAAACAAACAAAAACCTGTCAATAATTTCTGGGGCACCTGGGAGGCTCAGTCGGTTAAGTGTCTGACTCTTGGTTTCAGCTCAGGTCACGATCTCACAGTTGCGTGAGTTAGAGCCCCACATGTGGCTCTGTACTGACAGTGTGGAGCCTGCTTGAGATTCTCTCTCTCTCTCTCTCTCTCTCTCTCTCTCTCTCTCTCTCTGCCCCTCCCCTGCTTGTGCTATCTCTGTCTCTCTCAAAATAAACACACTTTAAAAAATAATAATTTCTAATACTTTACCCTAATTCCTTAATTCTCCAAGCTTTCTTATATATATCTAAAAATGAAAAAATGAATATTGGTAAAAACACAGTGTGTATTAAGAAAAAATCCCCACTAAAATATGAAAAAGTCACATTGTTCACTCTATATAGATAATAGACATACTGTACATGCACAAATACATAAAATAGGTACAGGTTTTACTTCTGTTCGGTATCTTCTACCATTAAAACTTTACCCAAATATAACTGTATGGTTAAATCCTGTTTTTGGAGGGGCGCTTGGGTGGCTCAGTCGCTTAAGCATCTGACTTCAGCTCAGGTCATGATCTCACAGTTTGTGAGTTTGAGCCCCGCATCAGGCTCTGTACTGATGGCTCAGAGCCTGGAGCCTGCTTCACATTCTATGTCTCCCTCTCTTTCTGTTCCTCCACCATCATGGTATCCCGCTCATAAATAAACAAACCTAATTTTTTTTTAAATAAATAAAAAATAAAACCTATGGAGACTTTAAAGTTCAATTTTATTAGAAATCTGAGTGATATTTCTTCCATGTCAGCTCATGATTTAGAGCCTTTTGAGTGGTTGTTTTGGGCTCACACTTTAAACCCAATTTAAGGGGCTCCTGGATGGCTCGGTCGGTTAAGCATCCAACTTTGGCTCAGGCCATGATCTTGTGGTTCGTGAGTTTGATCCCCGTGTCAGGCTCTGTACTGACAGCTCAGACCCTCGAGCCTGCTTTGGAATCTGTGTCTCCCTCTCTCTCTTTCTGCCCCTCCCCTGATTGCACTCTGTCTCTCTCTCAAAAAATAAAAAATAAACAAACTCGACCATGGGTACTTGGAACAGCAACAGAATCTACATGTATTTCTAACGTGTTTAAATGTGCCCAAGTGCAACCTTTAAATTCTGTGATAATACATGCTCATATTTGAAGCAAAGGCTTATGAGATTATCTGTTTGGAGCGTTTCTGACAGAGCGGCCATACAAATGTCATTTTTCCTAAGACGTGGGACAGTGGTTCCACAATCTGAATGGTTTCCTTACAGGATGCCCATGTACCTCACTCCTCCTTTTTCATGCCTTGGGTGCTGTTGCTCACTGTGTTAGCAGAGCTGAGAGAACCCATCACAATGTGGGTTGGGGTTTTGGGTTTTCCCCTAGTTGCTGGGCAACGTCTCGAACTCAGTAGAACCTCTATAAATGTTCTAAGTGTTTCTGTTTTTCTCACACGTCATTATCATGATACAAAAGTTTTGTGAAACCACCCAGTAAGTAGTCAGGTTTTGGCAAATTCTTCAAATGAAGAGAAAAGTGTGTGCAAGAGGGACAGAAAAAGCCAAATAAATGCTTATTTATAGTTTATTGCTTGATTTAAAAAATCAATATTATATATCTAAATATAAAATCCCTCTTTCTCTTCAGTTCGCCTTTGGACCATCTGTGTTCTGCATCCCAGGATTCAGAGTTCAGGGATCTTCTATTGCATCAGGGTTCTTTCACACAAGGAATGCACTTGAGTGGTATGTAGGTTAATATTCAGCAAAACATCCATGCCTCCAACTGTACCATAATCATTGGCTTTCGTATTACAAAAGCTATTACAAAAAATGAATTCCATTATTGGAGACATTCATTCTACCTACCTATCCATCATATCTATCATCCATCCATCATATCTATCTATCTATCTATTATCCATCCATCATATCTATCATCCATCATATGTATCATCTATCCATCCATCCATCCACCCATCATATCTATCTATCTATCTATCTATCCATCCATCCAACATACCTCTCTACCATCCATCATATCTATCATCTATCCATCCATTCATCCATCGTATCTATCTATCTATCTATCTATCTATCATCATCTATCCATCCATCCATCCATCATATCTATCCATCATCCATCCATAGTTATGTATCTATGTATCTATCCCTGTTATCTATTATCTATCATCCATAAATCTACCCATCAGTGTCAACAATGTCTAATAATGAGTATATATTAGGTAGGGAAAAAAATCCAAGTTTTTCCTATCATATTCATTAACTACACCTAAAAATACCAGCTGGCCCTCTTACAAACATTTAATCTGAGACATGGAAGGACCTCCCGGGGACAAGTTGCATATCTTTATACAGACTCAGGTAAGCATTGATGCATTATAAATTAATCCCATCGGTACAAACCCTCTTCATCCTAACAATGGTGGGAGCTACCAGGTTACCATTCAAAGCGCAGGAATTTAAGTTGGTACAGTTAACACCATTTGGAGGTTTGAGGATGCTTAACATTTTTGCTGGACAGTCCATAATTTAGGTCAAAAGTAGGCCATTTATTTGGAATCTACAAGGATTGATTGGCAGTGACTACACTGTACTGAAGTCCGTGCCCACCTGGATGAATACTAGCAGCAGGGCAGAAGGCAGTGGTGTCCTTGTGAGGGTCCATTCCCAACGTCCCGTTTCTTTTCTAAGAAGGAGAATAAACCATGTCACAGAACTTGGCTAATTGCTATGATTGCTTCCAGCACTCAACTCACGTCTGACTTTCAAGGCTATGTAGTGAAATAAGGAGAGTGGGATTTGGTATTAAATTGTCAAGAACTGCTCACAAAAGCTTTCCAAATGCTTGCTGTTGTGAATGCAGCGTGTCTTATTAAACCTCCCTTCAGACAAATAATTTCACATACGGCCTCCCATTTCCACTGTGTCGCTGCAACAACAAAAAAGGCAAAACTAAAAACACTCTCCTGTCTCTAAAATACTTGAAATGTACTGTCTCGGTTTGTGAAGGAAAGAAAATGATGAATTCCTGAAAAGCGTACGGCAGTCGGAGATCCTTTGAGTACAGCCAACACAACTGAGATCCATTTGTTTGGAGGGACAATAGGTAGCTTCTGTTCAAAATAGAGAGCTCATACCAGCATGGTCACATCATCAAGGGCCTCTTCTTCGTAACGCAGCTGTGTGTTTATTCAGTACATGGGTGGTGAGGAAGGTTTTTGGTGGGAGAAGCAAAATGTGTGTGTGTCACATATTTGAATATGTGAATGCACACACGTTCTGTTTTATGTCCAACAGAAGGAGGGACTATAGCTTGCATGAGAGAGTAAGTCTGAAAGGCTATGAAATTTTGGGGTGGGCTTCAGACAAACTAAACTCATTCAATTTTAATTATAAGTAGTTGGAATGAAGGAGTTAGTCCTCTGGGGTTTTTCCCTACAGAATGAACCTACAAGCTATTGGACGCACCAGAATATCTGTGCAAGACAAAGAGGGTGTATCACTTCTTATACTGAAAGAACAGCTGTAAGGCAGCGTTGTCCCAGGTACATGGGACATATGGCTGGCCAAGCTGTGGATCCCAATTCTCAACTGTTGGAAAGACATCTTGTGGGCAGAAGGAGCAGTGTCTGGTCTATGTGCAACAATGATGGTCGAACGAATGAATGAAGGCAAACATGAAGGGTGAAAAGCAGTGTGTGTCAACTACACAGGTTTCAGAAGATCACATTTAACACAGTTTCATGCAGAACAGCAACATCAGCAAATGCTACGTTTATTCATTTTGCAAATTTATTTTGCACATTCTGTGTTCCGTGGTTTTGTGTCCTGTATCTTTTCTCTGACTACAATGAGGTACTTCAGGGTAAATTAAATGTGAACTTATGTAGTCCATACTTTTGAAATACAGGCATCAGGGATTATAGAGTTCTCTGTTCTCTCTCATGCCTTGGCTTTTGTGGCTCCTTTGTGTGACCAGTGGGAACCTGGATACAAAGCCTACTTGCTACTTCTCTGTAAGGGAATCCACCTTTCTTCCTGGTTGCAGGTGGGTTTACTTCAGCCCTGTAAACAACTCACCTGTGCTTCTGAACATCCATTTTGTTCCTACCCTGCATGAAGACCATTATCTCATCTCATATCCTATTATCTGGGCATCCTAACGGGACCCAAGAGACCAGAAGGAGCAGAACAGGCAGATCGTGTCCACGTGTCGGTCGGCATCCTGGATCTGTGACACCCAAGTATTCTTTGTCAACCGCTCATAGGTTTTTCTCCATGAGGCCACCACCTGGGTATGTGAACAATTTTCTCCTGGGAAGGATTTGAACCCATACGACCTGCTTCATCCAATGTTTATACAGACATGTCCCATTGTGGATGCCTTGTTCTGGGCTCCTTCGCTCACTGGGCTGGCGAACATCTTGTCTCTGATACGTAGAGTTCAAGATGCGTCATCACTGGACCACAAGGGGAACCCTTGGGTATTACAAGGACTTTGTGAAATAACAAGCAGTTCTCAAAAATGAGAAGGTTTTGCAAAGATGGTATAATGTTTGCTACAAAACCCTAGGGTTTCGCTATAATTATCTATAGGGGTGTCCCACAGCTCTCTCAGTGCCATGACCCGTTATGCTGCAAGTAACAATACATTTGCTGGATGGCAACGCTTATAGGGGGTTTGTGGATGACCTCAAAGGTGAGTTCTTACTCCCACCAAGCCAGCACGTGGAGTCTACATGGGTATTTTAGCTCGTTTTTATTAGTAGAAATGAAACAAAGAGCATGGTATCTTGTTGGACAACCAGACAAAGCACAGAGGATTCAGACCCCCTTTGTTTCATGCAGCACCCTTCATGGATCAGATCCTAAGAAGGCAGTGGAAGCTTGGGCTCTGTGGGACCATCTTACAGAAATAGGGGCTGCAAGACTGGCAAAGGGTGGTTGAACAACTTGGGTTCAGCAAGAAAACTGAGGATGTGTCCTTTGGGGCCAAGTTCATGTAAAAGTTCTCGTGGAACAGATTTGCTCTCTCAGGGGCTCACTTGGCATTTCCCAGAAGTTCTAACGGATAAAATAGAAAATATACTTAAAAATCAAAAACACTTCCTCACCTTGCAAATTAATCATTAGACCATAGAGAAGTCATCGTCTCACGTAAGTTTTACATAAATAAGGTTTAAAATGGTGTAATTTGAAGTTCTGATTTTTGAGAGCTATCTTTTGCATGCACACTGTAGACATCTACACAGTTAATGCCTTTAGTGTGAAAACAAATTTTAAGCATGCAGACCAGCTCTTAAAATAAATCAGAACACTGGCTTAAATGAAATAATGGAAACAGAAAAAAATGGAAATATCTTATTTTTCTTTTGCTCTCATGACTGTTACGATTATATGTAAATTTTTTTTAAGATTTTATTCTTAAGTAATCTCTACACCCAATATGGGACTCGAACTCAAAACCCTGAGATCAATAGCTGCACACTGCACTGACTGAGCCAGCCAGATGCCCCTATAGCTAAAGATTTTTTTATACTGAATTAACACATTGGAAAGATATACATTGAATTCACATCTGATATCTCTAGAAGTATATAAAGAGGAATACAGTTTGCATGAAACTGACCTTTTAAAGAATTGATTTTGCTTAGAAAATGCATATTTTCTAGTCTATCAGGTTTTATTTTTAATGTTCATTTATTTTTGAGAGAGAGAGAGTGAGTGAGTAAGTGTGAGTGGGGAATGGGAACAGAGAGAGGGAGACACAGAATCTGAAGCAGGTTCTAGGCTCTGAGCTGTCACCACAGAGCCCCAATGCAGGGCTCGAACTCACGAACTATGAGATCATGACCTGAGCTGAGGTCAGACGTTTAAACAACTGGGCCACCTAGGCACCTCACTAGTCTATCAGGTTTAAAGCATCATTTAACTAAGTCATATTTCGTGATTACCATGTTTAAAATGTATCATTTCACTAATGTAGGTGATCTTACACGTTGTTAACTTTGAGTTAACAACTGAATGAAAATCATGGAAACATATTGTTACCGCCATCTTAGATGATGATGTGTTTTAGGCACAGAATAATCATAGTTCAGCAGACAGAATGCCATACCTATGTAAAAGTTAGGAAAAGTAAAGGTATCAGATGATGCTCTATAATTTGCAGATACATGACTATATGTGACAAAACCTTCCTGCCCCTGGTAGAAATCTCACAGATTGTTGGTACATCAAAAACAGATAGGAAGACCAACTTTTAACTCTCTGTCATTCCATCCCTAATTTCCCAGGAATGCGGGGAAAATCCTGTCTGCAAGAAGATAGGTTTTCTTTTCCTTCCATTTTTGATACTGGTATTTGTCGGTACTATAACCTTGACTCAATGCTCCATTACAACAACGGGAAAATTGGACACTATCGGATGACTTTCTGTTCATGAAGTTGATGGGGTAACAAAAGTATCAATAATTATGTAGGCAGCATATACTTTTGGCATGAATTGAAACCAAAAATTACAGCTCACCCTCCAATTAATGAGAATCTAAATTAAACACAGATGTTGAAAGTGATGCCTTCTAAATTCCAATCGCTATATCCACTTGCTGTCATATACCTTGATTAGTAATGGCCTTTGACATGAGAGCAGAAAACTTTCTTTCATGAAATTTGAAACTGAGTTCTCCAGTGAAATGGATCCTGTAAGTCACACATTACCATCAAACTAAAGTGACTTTATTTTTCCTGGGGTTCACACAGGCCTGTTTGTCACTGCTTTGTCCTAGCTGTTATTTTGATGTTATTGGTATTTTCTCAAGCAAAGTAAACTCTTGTGACGTAGTCACTTTGGGTAACATTTCATTAAAAATTTGACTTAATTCAAATCATGTGAGGTATTTAAGCCTTTAAAATTAAGATAGCAGGTGAGGCATGCATGAGCTAGTTAATACATGTTTTAGAAATGATTCCTTTCTTATTTGTTGGTTGGCCCAATTGGGTTTTAGATTACTCTTATTTTTAAAATACTTTTTTGGGGCACCTGGGTGGCTCAGTCGGTTAAGCGTCTGACTTTGGCTCAGGTCTCGTGGTCTGTGAGTTTGAGCCCCATGTCGGGTTATGTGCTGACAGCTCAGAACCTGGAACCTGCCTCAGATTCTGTGTCTCCCTCTCTCTCTGCCCCTCCCCTGCTCATGCTTTGTCTCTTTCTGTCTCTCCATAATAAATAAATAAATGTTAAAAAAAATTAAACATAAAATACTTTTTTAATATTATATCTAGTATACTAGAGTAAGGCATTACATAAAATGTCCACATGAGGCAAATACACGGTCCTTAGATCATTCTAAATTTGGTCCACGAAGAACAAAGGATGGCTACATAGACAGCTCAAAGAATCAGAAGTTGCTTGCTCTGAAAGACTCCCAATGACCAACTTTGAATATATTAAAGAAAAAAAGGTGTTACGTTATGAAATAAATAGCAGTCGTTTCACCCCAGGACATCTGGTGAAGTCTAGAGAACTTTTCGGTTGTTACACCTGGAGACATTTGCCATTGGCAGTGAGTGGGTCAAGGCCAGGGATGCTGTGAGCAGCGTAGGATGCACCAAAAAATTATCCAAACCAAACGTCAGTAGAGTTAAGATTGAAAAAACTTGCCTTATCATGAAAGAGCCTGTCTGTCAGCATGTCGGTCTATCCCAGTGGTTCTCAACTAGTGGTTAAGAAACCCTAGAGAGAGGACCCTCCATGGGGACGGCTACGGAAAGCCTACTTTAGGTACGCAATGTCGTACAATTTCTGTTGTGACAGTTACTGTTTTCCAAGGTGACTGCGTTCATTTTCTAAGATGTGGTAAAGACCAGAAGTCCAAGATCAAGGTGTAGATCAGGCCATGCTCCCTGGGAAGGTGCTGGGAAGGATCTGCCCCAGGGCTCTCTCCACATTGCTGGTACCTCCTTGGCTTGGGCCATAGAAATCCAGTCTTCCCATGATATAGTTGGGTGTGTGAGGGTCTCTGAGTCCAAATTTTGCATTTTTATCAGGAGACGAGTCATATTGGGTTACCTCTTACCCTTCTCTGGTATGACCTTATTCATCTTAACTAAAGACATCTGTGGTGACCCTATTTCCAAACAAGGCCACATGCCTGGCTACACGGTTCCATCAAGGAAAGGCAATCCCATCAGTTAACCATCATTATTGCATGCACTAAGAAAATCATTGCCTTCCAGGGTGCCTGGGTGGCTCAGTCGGTTAAGCATCCGACTCTTGGTTTTGGCTCACGTCGTGATTTCACAGTTCATGGGATAGAGCCCTACATCGGGCTCTGTGCTGACAGGGATTCCCTCTCTCCCTCTCTCTCTCCCCCTCCCCCAATTGCACTCTCTATCTCTCTCTCAAAGGAAATGAATAAACATTTTTTAAAAAAGAGAGAAAGTCACTGATTTCAGAGGAACCATGATATTTCTAGAAGGAGCATAAGTGCCAGTGATATTCTCAAATTTTACATCTAAAATAAGAGACGATGTCAGAGAGAAGACAACCCCACTGCGTAGACAGAGTATTTTAAAACTATCAACTTAAAATAATCAAATATCTTCATTCTTACTAAATTCTATTTTATTCCCAGAAAAACAAGGCTCTTTTCTTCTTTTTTGCTAAACTTTAAAAAAAATATTTTCAAAAATCCTATAGTTTTCCCAAGAAATGAGTTTCAAAGGTTGCCTAAGGGAGGCAAAAAGAATAATTTTGTACCTGCATAGGAAGCAAAAATGCAAGATGCTTCAGTTTCTCCACTGTGGGCTTCAGAATAAGAGACTGCATTGAGTCAATACATAATTTTCTCCATGAGACCTAAAAGGAAATTAAATGTACGGTCGTGAATATCATATTTCAGAAAGATCAAGAGGTAAACGGTACCCATAAAATATCAGACGTCCTTGTCGCATCTGGAGCAGAACGAAACACAACCATAGCCACGTGCTACAAAGGAAAGTCCCAAGGGACTGATGAAATTTGGGAAACTTGAAGGACACGAAATGTTTAGAAGTGCACGTTTATAGAATAAATTTCAATTTGCAAACTCTTAAAGTGATTTAAAAAGTAGAGGTGAAATACATACTTGACTTTGGCTCCTTTCTGCAAATGTATGTCCATTTCTAACTGACTTTTCAATTGGTCATCACATCACCACTGAAAAAGGCCAATGTCCCCCTAAACACTAAGAAAAGGTTGGTTGGAAGAATCAATTGTATTTAATCTGAAGAAAAGCATGTATTTTCTCTGTTTGTGAATTGTAATATCTTATTTCAGAGCCAGGAACCAGGTCAAGCTGTAGCTGGAAAACATTCAAAGTCAAGAAAGGACTTAAATGAATCTTCTTTTAAAACCGTAAGAGAAACTAAATATTTTTCCTAGATTTCCATTCACTCTGAATTTTTCCAGGTGGTCTTTCCATTCTCTTTATTTTTTTTTAATTTCATAACTTTTTGTTTATTTTTTAAAGTTTATTTGACAGAGAAGGGGACGGGGAGAGAGAATCCCAAGCAGGCTCCGCACTGTAAGCACACAGCCTGACGCGGGACTTGAACTCATGAACGGTGAGATCATGACTTGAGCTGAAGTGGGATGTTTAACTGAGCCACCCAGGTGCCCCGAGAGAGACAGACTCTTAAGCAGGCTCGACGCTCAGAGTGGAGCCCAACACAGGGCTTGATCCCATGACCCTGGGATCATAACCTAAGCCAAAATCAAGAAATGGGCGTTGAACTGACTGAGACATCCAGGCTCCACCATTAAAATAACTTTTATAATATGCTCAAAGATTTTTAATTTAGCATAGAACTTTAAATGCCATAGCTTGGGATTCTCTCTCTCTCTCTTTCTATGCCCCTCCCCTGGTCACTCTCATTCTCAAAATAAATTAATTACAAAAAAAAAAAAAAAACACGCAAAAACAAAACAGTGGCCTATTTCTGCCCATAATAGTTCTTTACATGTAATTACATACATGAGTGTGTATACAATACAGTAATTTGTGTATATAATATAGTGATTTGTAAAAGTCATCTCTTTTGTACTACAAGCCAAAGAATGGGGTCCCTTCGATTTTTTATGTTACAGTTAGGCTAAAAAAGTATCTTATACAGACAATAAGGATATCATGGGATATTTAAAGTGATTTCTTGTGTGTTCAATACGAATATAAATTTTCATGTAGATACTATATAAATCCTATTATGAAGGGCTTGCTTAAATTATTTCTCTTTAAGCATATTTGAGGGTTTAATTTATACCTTACTTTTATTGTAAGTATCATTAGGAACTTTATATATAAAAGATATATATATGAAAGTGGTCAGGATAACAATAAGAAGGAATAAAACCACTTAAGGAATAATAGCTAATAGTCACCAATGTCAATGGATATATTAATATCACAGGATATTTTTTAATGTTTGTTTATTTTTGACAGAGACAGAGAGTGTGAGCAGAGGAGGGGCAGAGAGAGAGGGAGACACAGAATCCGAAGCAGGCTCCAGGCTCTGAGCTGTCACCACAGAGCCCGACGCGTGGCTCAAACTCACAAACTGTGAGATCATGACCTGAGCCCAAGTCAATCTTCTTTTTAAATTATTTTCTATCACATTTTCTGTTTATTGTAGCAATTATAAAGTATCAGGTGACTTTAGAGTTACCAAGATTGTAAAAAAAAAATATATATATATGCATATGTATGCATATATATATATGCATAAATATATATATTTATGCATGAGGAATTGTGTATCATTATAGAAAACCACACATTACAGAAGAAATTATGACTTTATTAGATATACTTTTGCCTGGTTCCAGAAGGGAAAAGAAAGAGCCTTATGAGAGTTCTGCAGGTGATGGAAAATGAATCATTTTAAGTTACACCAAGAGAGATTCACATTCTATTTTCTTAACATAGAGTCATTTTTTTAACGATGGCTGCCATCTAAAATGACACTCATTTGGGGCATCTGCATGGCTGAGTCAGTTAAGCATCCGACTTTGGCTCAGGTCATGATCTCATGGTTCGTGAATTCAAGCCCTGTGTCGGGCTCTGTGCTGACAGCTCAGAGCCTGGAGCCTGCTTGGGATTCTGTGTCTCCCTCGCTCTCTGCCCTCCCCTGCCTCTCTCTCTCTCAAACACAGATAAACATTAAAAATAAAATAAAAAGGCACCCATTAATTGTGCATGATGTAACCGCCAGCACCTATTTCCAGTTTATGTCCACAGAAAACCATATGCACATAAAATTCTAGGTTATAGGCCATGTCTGAGGAAACGATCTAATATACCATTTTAGCATTTTAATGCTTCTGGGCCATAAGCAAGCTGTTTCATTGTTTGCAAACATTACAATTGATGGCACATTCTCGTTTGAATAAATGGCTGTACGTTTGCTATTAAAAATGACAAGAGCAAACTATTATTTGCAATCGTATTACCAGATAGGCCACAGAGAGGGGTGTAGGGATTTTGGTGATGAGTAGAAGTTTCATTCTGCAAAGCTCCCATCTTAAATATTTAACTAGAAAGAAATGTGTTGGTATATATTCATTAAAATGTTGTCATTCAGCAGAGCTGGAGAATGGTAACAAAAATATAAAGCCCCCTCTCTCCCCAGACATGTGTCAGTCACCGTGGTGCGGTTTTTAGAATGTTTATTTGGTCTCTATGGGTATTTGTAACCCCTCAAACCACCTAGAGAATACCTATATATAATATAAATAAGTATAAAATTACATATACAATATAAACAAATATAAATTTAAAAATATATATTATGTCTAATAAATATAAATATAAACTGCATATATAAAATAAATATAAATTGAAAAACATTATGTATAATAAACATAAAATAAACACAAATATAGAATACATATATAATATAAATTGAAAAATATATATTATGTCTAATAAATATAAATAAATATAAAATACATATATATAATAAATGTAAAATAAATATAAATATACAATACATATATAACACAAACATAAATTGAAAAACATGTATAATAAATGTAAAATATAAATATACAATACATATATAATATACACAAATATAAATTTAAAAATATATATTATGTATAACATAAATATAAATATAAAATACATATATAATATAAATATAAAATATATATTATGTATAATAAATATAAAATAAACACAAATATTATATATAATATAAACAAATATAAATTAAAAAATATATATTATGTCTAATAAATATAAATAAATATAAATTACATATGTACAATAAATATAAAATAAATATAAATATACAATACATATATAACAAACAAATATAAATAGAAAAATATATATTATGTATAATAAATGTAAAATAAAGTATATAATATACACAAATATAAATTGAAAATAGATATTATGTATAACAAATATAAATATAAAATACATACACATAATATAAATATAAAATATATATATAACAAATATAAATATAGAAAACAGAGATAATATAAGTAAATATAAAGATATAGATATATATAAAATCCAAACATCAGCTTAGACAGAGGGAATGATTTTTTTTTTTTTAATGGCATGGCTGTTCGTTCTCAGAATCATTACTGTGGAGACTATAAATATTGATGAGTAGTGTTGTCTCTCCTTCACAGTCTCTTTGTTTATGTGACTGGTGACTATGTTGGGGCCACTTGTGACATTTCACCTGTTAAATTTTTTTCTCCCCAAACTATGAAGGTAACGAAGTCAAGCTTTGTTCTTAAACTTCCTAAGACGGAAACAAGTTCTCCCTGCAGCCCAGTTGGGCTCAATCTCTCCATGCGACTCCAGCAAATGTTCCTCTTCTTTCTCTCTCCATCACTGTCACTGCTTGTCCCGGAGATAAGGGGTCAGAGATGCCCTGTGGAGAGCTTTCCAGGATGGAAAACGAGTGGTAATTATTATCCGTGTAGCACAATGCTATAGTCGTTCCGGGCATCCTTCTGGTTCAAATAAAAACCCAAATGGCAGAAACTTTGGAACATCCACTTCCATCAACATAGACTCTTGCACGTGCTAATTCGAAAATGCCAATATTGAATTTGTGTGGTCAATGCGAACACAGAGAAGACAGGAGACATGTTCCATTATTGGACGTCCATAGACAACATTATCTTAATTCAATGACATTTTTTAAGTCGTTTTTGTATTTTTAAGTAAGCTCCATGCCCAATGTGGGGCTCGAACTCACAACCCTAAGGTTAAGACTCACATCCTGTACTGACTGAGCCAGCTAGGTGCCCCTAAAGGATGACATTTCTGTGTTTCCTTTCCACACATATTAAAGTATCACATCTTATCAAAAACTGAGAAAAACTGTAGATACTCAGCCATAGACATTTATGCCATCCTTGGAAATACTCCGTTCCCCATGGTCACGTTTTCTCTCGCTCCTCTCATCCACATACAATTTGGTTTATCTTACTTATTTAATCTAAGAAACGCAACTTGAATGTCTACTCTGTGTCCCCGTCACAGTCTCAAAACGCAGCGAAATATCTACATCTTGTTTCTGTCATAAATTCGTAACAATTATACCAGTTGAAGTTGCTTAGGATATTTAACCTAAAACATGTTTAGCGTGTGCGCTTACATATCTGATAGTCGATGTGAACACTATTATTTAAACACATCGTGTCCAGCTTTACAAGGAAAGTTAAGATCAAGGGATTCATTGCATTTTATGAAGGAACCAAATTTTGACCGGCTAGAGTTTTAACGTTCTGTGTGTGCAAAAAAAAGAAATCATATTGCATATTAGTGTTTTTTGGCTTCTACTAATTATATTGACTCTTTACCTACAGTGTATTTTGTTTTACAACCAACCAGATGCATACCGGAGGTTAAATTTGAGATAACCAGAAGTTATATTATTTCTAAATAAATGTGAAATCTTTTGTCATAATTTTCTTTTCTTCCGTTTCACCAACTTTACCAAAACCAAATATTTACATAGGCGCAGATGTGGAAAGGGCAGAACCCTGGTATTATTACCATTGTATTAGCTGGCAGATAACGTTGGCCTTGTTGGTGATTATGCAAATCCCAACCATTTCCCAGCAAAATAAGAGTACGCTGTGCTTTCTCTTTTTGTCCGTGAATTCTGAATTCTCTTATTACTATTTTTAACAAATGGGGTACTCCAAAGCAAGAAGGAGGTGGTTTGAAAATCAAGTTAGATGGACAGCTATCATTCACGTGGTTTAGATAAGGACTTTAGGGCTCTCCTTTAAATACTACAGAAGAAACAACGCACGTGGATTCAGATGAGAAGCTTTGGGCTCCTACAGCACCCGTTTTAGGTTTTCTACCACACCGAAACCTGACAGCTTGAGAAGACAGCGGAGGCACGTTCATTTCAAATAAACAGACCCCACTCTCCCACTGCCTCTTGAGCCAAACGCTTTCAAGAGCGAGACATTTTGCCTTCTTTCCACAATGGACGAAGTCTCCCGAAACCATTTTTTACAATACACTCAGCTTCTTCTCTGCAGCCACCACTGACCAAAACTTGAAAAGCTAGCTTTTCTGCGAATATTGCAAGCTTGATTTTAATTCTGGAATGTATGGAAACTCTTTTTTTTCCCCTGCATTAGTTTGCCAAATAGCTTAACTGCACACCACTTTTGCTCAGCCCATGTGTGAATACTGATGAACATTTTAAAAATGATCATTGATTCAAAAAAGAAAAATCAATCCACTAACAGGTGTCTCACTAAGCAAATGTCAAATGTCCAAATGTCAACAGACAAAACCTTTCGGAAATCTTACGCTTAAGGATTACGATAACAGCAGCAGGAAGTACATGAATGTGTATGAGTGTGTTATAAAGTCCATATGAGAATAAAGCATTTCTCACAAGATGGGGATCTCCAAGAAGGAAGTGGGAGAAAAAAAGCTTTACGGTAGATGTGGGCAACCTGAGTATTATAGGGAAATAAAGGATAAACTAGGCAGAGAGGGAAAGGTTAGGACCTGAGGACCCTGGGTGGGGAGGAACACATATTTTGGAACAATGCTGGGAGCTTTGACTACAGCAAACCCCCTCAGGTGTAAGGTTTGTCTTAAGAATGTAACAGACACCCTGTACTCCCTCTCAGGTTCCGCTCAGGAATATGACTAAAGACCTCACTAAAAATAAGTAGTAGACCATGAAATGTAAGACCACAAGGAATGCAGCCAGTAAGGGTAGAACCTGAGAAAGAACAAGGGGGAAGGGGAGGAGGAGGTGACCAAAACCTTATGAAACAAGGAACCTTCCTATACTCCACAGGCATTCACTTTCGAGTGCCTCCTCTCTGTGAAGAGAGCTTTCATATTTTCTTCCTTTCTGATCTTACACTCTGATAAACTTTTGCCTGCTGCTCATTCTGTGTCCAGCTCTTAATTCTTTGCAGTGGCCAGACAACAAATCCTGGATATTGAGGTGAAAAAATCCTGCAACATCAGCTGGATTTTGGTAGATCCCCACAATTTCAGAAGCAAGAGGTAAGGTGAAGTTAGCTTAGGTAAGGCAACCCCATGGGCCGACTTTATCATTTTTGTAGAAATTAAGGATGAGTATCTAGAACATTGGATTATAAAGGAAATGGGAGGCTTTGCTCCTTGGGAGCCATGAAGGAGATTTCCCCAAACTACAGATAAAAGAAAGAACATTTAGGATATCTTAGGCAATTACAATAAATTGAATTAGGTTTTATGGTCACACTAACTAAAAATCATTAAGTTCTAATGGTGAAATCCTGATATGTTTTATGTGTATCATCTCAGTAAAGATTTCATTAAACAAAACAACCCCCCCCAAACTCCAAAACTTTGCATCAGGAATTATTATTATTTCTATTTACACAAATTTTTAGCACACTACCACAAGGCATGTAGCTTTTCAAACCTGAGTTCTGTTCTGTTCTTACATGTTGAAGATTCTCTGAAAATATGGGAGAATGGGTTCAGCCATAAGGAAGAGAGGGTCTTGTGATAATCTACAGATAAATGACAATAAGAGATGTGAACCGTGTTGGAACAGAGCGGGGCGGATAAACATTTCCACCAAGGGAGAAAAGAATTGGACACTGGTAAGGCGCAGACATAAAAGTCTCAGAGAGATAACAGAATATTTCTTCCAAAGTACACTCTTATCCAATAAAAACAGAAGCCATATTAAATATTTGAATATTACAGGATTTCTAAGTTACTTCATGATTATCCTTGAATCAAGACTTCGTGTGAAAATAAAATCATTCTAAGTTACTTCATGATTATCCTCGAATTAAGGAGATTTAGTGTGAAAATAATACAGACAATGATAGCTTTTCTTCAAACATGTCAGAGAAAGCAGAATACTGAATTACTAATTGAAAATGTTTACATAGAATAAATAAGATAGAAGACATAAAATAACATGTTCTGATTTTTATTTTTATGTGTGTAGGTTTTTTGTTTTAGTTTTTGTTTTGTTTTGGTTTTGTTTTGTTGTTTTTGGTCTTACTCGCTACTCCCTTGGGACACACTGCCAAATGATCATTAAATATAGCTTATGGAATTTACATGTGAGAAGCATACAAATATGCAATATTGTCCCTGGAGAGAAAGGGATTCTTCCCAGTGTGGTTCAGTAACTTATAAAAGGCCAAAAGTAAAAACTGTCAATTTCCAACAATAACCATATCGCTTCTATGAAGATAATTATTTTGAGAGGGAACCATCAACAAAATCAAAAGGCAAAGGTAACCTACTGAGTGGGACAAGATGTTTGCAAATGACATAACCTATCTATCTATCTATACAGATACATAAATATATATATATTTTTATATATATATTTATGTGTGTGTGTATATATATATGGGTTTGTTGTGTGTATATATATATATATATGCTATATATATATAAGCTATATATATATATATATATATATGTATATATATGTGTATATATATGTATATATATATACACACACACAACAAACCCACAGGTACACAGAATTTATACAACTCAATACCTAAAAACCAAATAATCTGATTAAAAATGGGCAGAGGATGTGAATAGATATTTTTCCAAAGAAGACATCCAGATGGCCAATAGACACATGAGAAGATGCTCAACATTGCTCATCATCAGGGAAATACAAATCAAAATGACACTGAGATACAACCTCACACCTGTCAGAACAGCTAAAATCAACAACACAGGAAACAACACATGTTGGCAAGGATGTGGAGAAAGAGGAACCTCTATGCACTGCTGCTAGGAATGCAAACTGGGACAGCCGCTGTGGAGAACAGTATGGAGGTTCTTCAAAAAATTAAAACTAGAAATGCCATATAATCCAGTAACTCCACTACTTTGGCCATTTACCCAAAGAAAATGAAAACACTAAGTTGAAAAGACTCATGCACCCTGATGTTTATAGCAGCATTATTTAAAGTAGCCAAATTATAGAGGCAGCCCCAGTGTTCATGGATAGATGAATGGATAAACAAGATGTGGGATATATACAATGGAATATTACACAGCCATAAAAAAGAAAGAAATCTTGCCACTTATAACAACATGGAAAGACCTACAGAGTATGAAATAAGGGAAATAAGTCAGTCAGAGAAAGACAAATAGCGTATGATTTCACTCGTGTGGAATGCAAGAAACAAACAATAAAGGAGGAATAGACCCATAAACACAGAGAACAAACTGGTGGGTTTGAGAAGGGAGAAAGATTGGGGGATGGGCAAAATGGGTGAAGGGGAGAGGAAGACATGGGCTTCCAGTTATGGAACGAGTAAGTCACAGGGGCAGAAGATACAGCATAGGGAATATGGTCAGTGGTATCGTAATAGTGTTGTGTCATGAAAGACAGTAGCTGCAGGTGTGGTGAGGACAGAATAATGCACACACCTGTTGAATCACTATGTTGTACACCTAAAACTAATGTAACATTGTGTGTCAACCGTTCTTTGATAAAAACAAAAAAACTCTTAAAAAAAGAAAGGAAACTTAACACATGAAGTATTTTCCAAGTGTCAGAAACGTATTTATTATTCCTCCCTGTGTCCTCACAGGGTTGTCCCTCTGTGCATGTTTAGGTCCTCACCTCTTCTTTTTACAAGGACACCAGCCCTTTTAGATTGGGGTCCACCCTACTGACCTCACTTTACCTTAACCACATCTTTAAAGACCCCATTGCTACATACGGCCACATTCTAAGGCTTCGAGTTACAAATATTGGAGGGACCCAATTTCAGCCCATGACACATACCTCGACCTATTTTGCAAATCAGAAATAAATTTACAGAACTTAAAAATCTTTTCAATGGGGCACCTGGACGGCTCCCTGTGTTGAGTGTCCAACTTCCTCTCAGGTCACGATCTCACAGTTTGTGGGTTCAACCCCTGCATCGGGCTCTGTGCTGACAGCTCAGAGCCTGCAGCCTGCTTTGGATTCTGTGTCTCCCTCTCTCTCTGCCCCTCCCACACTCGTGTTCTCTTTCTCTCTCTCAAAATAAATAAACATTAAAAAATGTTTTTAGGGGCGCCTGGGTGGCTCAGTCAATTAAGTGGCCGACTTCGGCTCAGGTCATGATCTCATGGTCCGTGAGTTCAAGCCCCGCGTCGGGCTCTGGGCTGACAGCTCAGAGCCTGGAGCCTATTTCAGATTCTGTGTCTCCCTCTCTCTGACCCTCCCCCATTCATGCTCTGTCTCTCTCTGTCTCAAAAATAAATAAACGTTAAAAAAAATGTTTTTAAAGTCTTTTCAACAATTACACAAGGGAAAACAAACAGGATTATTAAATGCAGGCCTTTGTATAATCCAAAGTCCCCGTTATTTCAGTATCTTGTATGTGTAGTCATTTAGACACTTCATCGATGTCACAAGACCACATAACAGCAGAGATAGAACCAATGATTTAAAGGCCAAACAAAATAAGGGATCATGTTTAAACTAAAGGAGAAGAAAATAGTACTAGCTAAATATGTTTGCTAAAAAATACAGTTTTAAAGCTGTCTGCACACAATGTTTATCATCAAGACTCTCCAAAAAAGAATCTCTGGAAAAATACCAATGCTTTAAAACTGACCATGTAATTTCATATGCATGGACGCACATTTTCTCCTGTGAATTGGCTTATTGATTTCTAGAACATAAGTACAGAAATGTCTCTGTAGATAGTGATTTTGGAAAACCTGGGTACTGGGCAGATATGCACAAGTTATATATAAACAGACACACCAGATGGAATTGTGTCCCTTACCCCAACAGTAGCCAAAAAACTAGAACAGTATGTATCATGAAACAGTCTTTCAAAAAACATTTACTGATAATATGTGAATATTGAGAAATAATTCTGAAACATGAAAATACAGCCTTTTGTGAAATATATATTTTTAACTCTACAGAATTTGATTATAGGTATTATTCTATCCGTCTGTTTTTACGGAAAAAGGTAACTTTGCGATCTTTCCTGTCAACTGATACAAATCTATCCCATTCTTCTGAATTTTAATTATATCTCCCTGTCCCGATATAACCTCATTTAATTGAGCTTATACATATGGACAATAGTTTCCAGTTTTTAGTGCAAATGTTTTATAAGGGGTGCCTGGGTGGCTCAGTTGGTTAAGTGTCTGAGTTTTGATTTCAGCTCAGGTCATGATCTCATGGTTTGTGAGTTCAAGCCCCATATCAGGCTCTGCACTGACAGCATGGAGCCTGCTTGGGATTCTCTCTCTCCCTCCCTCTCTCTGCCCTTCCCCTGTTGTCTCTCTCTCAAAAAATAAGTAAATAAACTTAAAAACATTTTTTAAAAATATTTTTGTATATATTCTTTTTTTTTTATGTTTTTAATCCTGATTTATTTTTGAGAGATAGAGAGAGACAGACAGAGACACAGAGAGACAGACAGAGCATGAGTAAGGGAGGGGCAGAGACAGCGGGAGACACAGAACCCAAAGCAGGCTCCAGTCCCCTAGCGGTCAGCCCAGAGCCTGATGCGGGGCCAGAACCCACGAACCACGAGATCATGACCTGAGCCGAAGTCAGACGCTCAACCAACTGAGTCACCCAGGCGTCCCTGTATATACTCTTTTTGCCCATGCAATCATCAATGTACTTAATCCCAGCATTCTTTTTTTAAATATTTATTTATTTTTGAGAGAGAGAGAGAGAGAGAGAGAGAGAGAGAGATGCACAGAGCAGGAGCGGGGGAGGGGCAGAGAGAGAGGGAAGCAAAGAATCTGAAGCAGGTTCTAGGCCCTGAGCTGTCACCACAGACCCCTACGTGCGGCTCAAACCCATGAACCTGAGATCATGACCTGAGCCAAAGTCGGACCCTTAACTGACTGAGCCATCCAGGCGCCCTTCAATCCCAGCTGGGTTCTAACTGCTGGGTTGAGGGTTTGTGAAACTAAGTTAGCATGTTTTTCTACATTGTCTTCAAAAAAGTTTTATTAACTGTGTTTCCTTCAAAATGTAAACGATATATGAAGATATCTGAATGCCAGTCTTCCCCAAATTCTTGCAGACTTGAGTATTATGATGAAGCTTGTACAAGTGTACCAAAATAAATAATAAAAACTTGTATTTATTGTTTTGCTTACCATCTAATTAAGAGGAAAGGTGATCAGTCTTTCCTTCCTAAAACCACTGGTCCTTACCCAACATGTACACCATGCTGTGCCCAAATAAAATAAATGAAATAAAGGCATACATAAATGTTAAAGATTATATAGAGAAAACTTCCCAGAAATAAGACTTATTTCTTCAGACTGACAAATCATATTATCCCCAGAAGAAACGTCAAGCTGAAATATTTCCTGAAAATTCCATATGTTCCAAAGATAGAATCCTTACAAGAGCATGTCACATGATCAGCTCAGCTATGTGAAGATTGGCAGACTTCAGTTTTCTACAGAAATGCGCAACGTTGGAAGACCGTGTAACAACAATGCATGGAAAGAACTGAAGGAACACGTGTGATCCAAATGGCTTAAAAAATGGTCACACTGTCATTCAAATGTAGGTCTACATGGGGGGAAATGCAGACATATTTATGGCTTTAGGCACTGTAGTTTGTTTGAACCCTGCTGGAAAAAAAATTCCTGCAGGAATAAATATATATATTTGAGAGCAAGAGAGCATGAGCAGTGGACTGGGGCAGAGGAATGGAGGGAGAGAGAGAGAGAGGGAGAGAGAGAGAGAAGGAGAGACAGAGAGAGAGAGAAAATCTTGAGCAGGCTCAGAGTTTAATATGGGTCTTAATCCCAAGACTGTGAGATCATGACCTGAGTGGAAATCAAGAGTCAGACACTCAACCAGCTGAGCCACCCAGGTGCCCCCTGCAGGATTATATTATAATCCTACAGGATTATAATTATATTATAGGATTATAATATAATTATATTATATTAAGGATTATATTATTATTGTTTTAAGGATTTTATTTATTTAAGGATTATATTAAGGATTAAATTATATTAAGGATTATGTTATAATCCTACAGGATTATATTATATACTAAATTATATATTATATTATATATTACAATTCCTACAGGATTATAATATTTTCTATTGCTGCCATCACAAATGACCAAAATTTTGTCATCTGTAAACACACCATCTATTATCTTGCACTTCCATGGGTCAGGTGTATGAACGTTGTGTGGCTTAGTTGGTTTTCTTTTTAGGGTCACCCACGAACTGTAAGATCGTGATCTGAGCCAAAGTCACATGCCTAACTGACAGAGCCACCCAGGCATCTCAGAAGCTGTGTTTCTTCACTTGTGCTGTCGTTCCTCAATTTACAAAGCTACCCCCAAGAAATCAGGCTCTCTCCTGCTTTGAATGTATCCCATCTCTCTGACTGTTTTAGTTTTTATTTCCCATTCAAGTACCCTTGTGATTTTACGTTGGGTCCATGCAGGGAATACAGATAATTCCCCTATCGCAAGACCATTTGATTTATATCATAATTAAAACATCAAGGTATCTTCACAATGGTTCCTAATTAGTGGTTGGTTGAAGAACTACGGGATACAAATCTTGTGCGTATGTTTTTAGAATTCTGTCTACCACAGTTTACCTTCTGGCCCCAAAGATTCATGTCCCTCTCAAAAGGAAAACACATTCACCCCACGTGAAGATCCTTAGAAGTCTTATACTATTTCACTAGCTGCAAAATGCGAAGTCTCTTTTATAACACATCAGCTCAGAACTCCCAAATGTTATCATCTAGTTCAGGGATGGAGGAAATTCCTACATGTAATAATACATCCTGGGGCACAATTCCGCAAGTCCATGGTCCCGTAAAATGGAAAAAAGAAACACAATTTATCTGCTCCCAACATGGATTGATGGGCTGTGCACAGAATAAGGAGTATAGACATTCTGGTTCAATCAGTGGGGAGGAGAGAAACAGAAAGTTTACTGGGGGTCCTTGGACCAGATGAGTTTAGAAATCCAAGCAAGCAAACTCCATTAGGTTTCAAGGCCTGGGAATTACACTCTGGTTCTCAGCTCTACCTTCTGGGCCATCGTCTTTCCTTTCTCAGTCTCTGTCCCTACGAGTCCAAACAGGCATTCTACTGATACCCAATTCTCAAGAACTTCCTGGGTCTCCAGTGTATGTCATAAGGATTGACTTTGTTAGCTCAGAGCTAACAGAGCCCTGAGGCTCATACCACACCTTTCCAAGATGATTTATTGTCCGTTTTTGGCTTCTACTGAAAGCTTGATGAGATAATGCTCTTAAGGTTTCTAGGTACTCTTTGGTTTTAAAGGGGGAATCTAAGAGTCCCTTCCTCAGTCTCTTCAAAGGGCTCTTTGTGTAAAAACTTAGCCTTTTGTGACCTCTAGCCTTCTAGATAGGCAAAGAATTCCTCACATCATAGACATGTGGCTCCATTTTAATAGTTCTTTTTTTTTAATGTTTTTATTTATTTTTGAGAGAGAGAGAGAGAGAGAGAGAGAGAGAGAGAGAGAGAGAGCGCGCGCATGAGCAGGGGAGGGGCAGAGAGAGAGGAAGACACAGAATCTGAAGCAGGCTCCAGGCTCTGAGCTGACAGCACAGAGCCTGATGCGGGGCTCGAACTCACAAACTGTGAGATCGTGACCTGAGCTGAAGTCGGACGCTTAACTGACTGAGCCACCCAGGCACCCCTGTTTAATAGTTCATAATTGATCTCCTTCTATCCAATTTTACTATTAGCAAAAGAAATAAACCAGGTAGAACATTTGATCTTTTGCTTGCAAATATCCTCAGCTAACTATACAAAAATGTCTATAAATATCTAAGTAATATGATTTCCTTTTTTTGTCTTAACAGCTGGGGATCGTGATTATGTATTGGCAGCCTATTTTAGATATGTTTGGCTATACTGGGGTTCAAATAGGTGACTTAGTTTCAATTAGGAAAATAATACAATCAACAAAAATCAGATGGTAAGGTGTGTGAAAGGCAAAGGAAGTAGAATTTTCTTAGTCATTCTTCATGGCAGTGATTTAATAGCAAGTTGAAAACAGAAGATTAAGGAAAATATAAATATACAGTTATACACATTAGGGAAATAGATGCACAATATGCTCATCATATAAACACCTGCAAGGCATCCAATTTTATCTACTGTCACACACACACACACACACACACACACACACACACACACACACACACAAATGTTACCCAGATGAAATCCAAAGGGACTCAAATAATGAAATGAAAAGAATGGGCAAAATCCAACAAGAAAAATGGAAAAAAGAAAAGAAAGGAGCTTCTGTTATGAATTTTGAGAGAAGGTTAATTTAGTGAAAAAATCAAACAAACACTAGCCAGCAACAGAAAGAATGGCCCTTTCTGATTACCGAAAATAGATTCCACCATAAAGCTTTAATTGTATCTGCCCACCAAATACCACAGCACTAGCATATATAAAACAAATCACATGAAAAATGAAAGGGGAAAATACTCTTTGATAACTGATCTCTGTGATCAACTGATATCATAGATCACTGTGATAATCGAATATCCCTTGAAATAGGATATAAATCATCAGTCTAGGGATTGAAGGTCCTCTTTGTTCTGTGAAAAGTTTTAAAAATTATATGTGAATAAAATGTGCTCTTTACTTTAGTCAATCTATGACTTATAAAGTAGACCCAATTTTTTAAAATTTTAATAGAAAATGATTTATAAAACCTAAGGGACTGTTGGACAAACACACCTCTACAATAATGGAATATCCCTTGAAATATGGTGTAAATCAGTATAGAGATTCAAGTTTCTCTTTGTTCCATGAGATGTTTAAAAATTATATGAGTCAAATGTGTTACTTTAAAAATATTTTAAGTTTGTGCAAATGTGCTTTTGCTGTATTTACTGAATTGATTTTTTCACATCCTTGCGTTTTTCATAATATGTTTTCTGTAGCTACATGTTTTTTTTTTTAAGTCTTTAGTATACAGATGGCCCTTCAACAGTGTTACCACCCCATAGCTGGAAATCTGCTTATGCCTTTTGACTCCCCCAAAACTTAATAATAACCTTCTGTTGACTGGAAGTCTTACAACTTAATAAAGTTGATTCACACAGTTTGTTTGGTATATGTATTACATATTGTATTCTTACAATTAAAGTAAGCTGGAGGAAAGAAAGCAGATTAACAGAACCCATAGGGGCACCTGGATGGCACAGCCCATTAAGTGTGAGTCTTGATCTCAGGTCAGGTCACAATCTCACAGTATGTGAGTTCAAGCCCCGCATCGGGCTCTGAGCTGATGGCACAGAGCCTGCTTGGGATTCTGTCTCTCCTTCTCTCTGCCCCTCCCCAGTTTGTGCTGTCTCAAAATAAATAAACTTAAAAAAAAAAAGAAACCCTAAGGAAGAGTAAATGTATTTACAGCACTGTCTCATATCTATCAAAAGAAATATGCATGTAAGTGGACTGCACAGTTCAGATACATGTGGTTCAAAGATCAATTGTCTTTATCTTTTTAAATATCTTTCCAGGCAGTTGAGTTTTTGCTCATGTATTTGTGCTTGCATTCCTTTTACTGACTTCTTGTTCCTGGGGGACGCAGTGTAATTATTTTGATTCAGTATTTAAATATGGTGTTTCTTTTTATAATGATTTATTTTCTACAATGTTTTCTTTCCTTATCTCATTTTTATATTCTTTCTATTCCCTATGTCTCTGGGAAGAGGAATCGCCTGGATTTTTCACGGAGCAATGAAGGGTTAGATTGCTGGTCATTTTAGAGTTAGCCAGAATAGACCAAAGTCTGGCTCACCTGGTCTCTTCAACCTCAACACATTGAAAAGCCCAAGTTTGCATTTCCTTTACAAGCTCACCTTCCCTTCTATGATGCTGTGCAGGATGAAGGAAAACCCTAAATCTCATCCAGAATACACCAGACTTGATATATGCCAAGTCAGGAAGCTCCTCCTTCTGGAGAATTTCATGCGCTACCTGAGAGTATCAAGCTTGTGTCCCCTGCTGGTCTTGTGGCTGGGTTACTGTCCAGAATTTCTAGTGTTATGCCCCCGCTGGATCCTATAACCTTGTCTCTGTTTCCTGTGTTTAGTTGGTTTCGTTTCTTTTCACCTGTTTTTATAGACAATAATTATATTTATTTTTTATTTTAGAGACAGAGAGAATACAAGCAGAGGAGAGGGGCAGAGGGAGAGGGAGAGGGAGAGAGAGAATCTTAAGCAGGCTCCACCCTCAACACTGAGCTCAACGACTCTGGGGTCATGACCTGAGCCGAAATCAAGAGTCAGACACCCAACCAACTGAGCCACCCAGGCACCCATAGAGGGAATAATTATAAATAAAATCCCCGGGTTTCATCATTAGAAGTTAGACTTTCCTGCTGCACATGTAGGCTTTTATACATTTTTTTCTCCAGTATTTCTACTGTTTATACGATCATCTCATTAGGCAGGTTGCACTCTTGCATGATTATAATTATAGACTGTCTGTAGCTGTCTTTGTGCAACAATTCCCTGGAGGTCTCCTGTCAACTAATACAAGTTCAGGCTGCCAAAGTGTCTTTTAACACTATGGGGTGACATTACCTGCACATTTCAAAGCACGTGCTTGGTATGGTCTCAATAAAGCCTAGTAGTTTGTGGGTAGGCATTCCATCATCCGCGTGCTCATAGTAAAGTTCCTGAAAAATAATATAAGGACATATTTCTTCGCATTAAAGTACTGAGGAGGGCACCTGCCTCCGGGAAGATGGAGAAGGCAGAGTGTTCCATTTTCTGCCACTAAATGCTATGAAACCCACTGGACACTATACCGAACATACAAAGACTCTGAAACGCACAGAGAAGGCAGATCATAGAGGGGACTTAGAAGTTAAGGTGGTGAGTCTGTGTTGTTTGTCTTTCCTTTCCTTCCCTTTCCCTTTCTCCTTTCTTTTCTCTTTTCTTTTCTTTTCTCTCATTCTATAGCCCAGACTGGGAGCTGAAGCAGGTAGCAATTCAGAAAAGGCAATAGTAGCTCATTAAAAAAAAGAAAAAAAGTCCCCCAAAGCCTCCTCTCTATAGTCAGAGGACCGGGAAAAGACAAGGTGACCAAGACAATACTTTCAGAGAATCATGAAACGTTATGGCTTCACCCCACCCAAGAGAGGCAATGACAAGGCACCCCCCTTCAAATGTGTCATACTTATATAGTATTTTTGAAATGTCAAAATAAAGAAATAAACTTAAAAAAACACACACAACAAAAAGCAATAATGCTAATAATCAGCAATTTCAGGACCAACGTACTCCACTTAATATCTTGATCTATTTTTATTTATTCCCTCGGGGTTGGTGAAGAAACCAGTGCTCAGATTCACGGTCTCTAAGAGTGGAGCTCAGATGAGGAACCATACCTGGGTCCGTTCATACCTCTCCCCCCATTACGCCACCCATCCTCCTCCGCTATTGATCTGTGAGCAGTCAGAATGCACAGACTGAACTCGTATCTGGCCTCCAACGTCAGCTTTAACGTACTCACCTAATTGCCCACGGGCAAATTGAGTAATAAATTGGATAGGTGACCCTAATTTGGCAGCTTCTGACATTTTCTAATCTCTTTAAATAACATCACACAAATGAAAAAGTAGGTGTCGGTAGTACTAAGCCTTAAGGAATATGAGATTTAAAATAATTTTGGTAGACAGACTTAGTAATAGCCATTCATAAAGAAACAGCCTTTGTGACAAAAGGAAACTTAGTGACCCCAGGATTAGTCAACTTTGGGGAAAGACCTTGAAAGGAAAATTAGATGTTTGGTAAATTGAATAACTTAACAAGCATCCATGTGAAAAATTCCCAAACTCAGAAATATCATAATAGATCTCTCTAAAATAATTTAAGTACCTGAAACACTTAAAATATTATTGATAACAATTAGCAGAGGAAAAATGGCTTTTAAGATCTATCTTATAGTAATACATTGCTTTAAAAAATCTCAGAATCTCTTTTAATTGGTCTCATAGTGGTCCTTAATGATTTTTCTTTTAATAAAATGTAAAATCTGTCCCTTTTTGGGTTGATTTATCTGCAATGATGTTCAAAGGTGACTTCTCCCCTCCTGAAATTCACTCTTCCTATCACATTTGTCATATCTGCCTAGGTTATCTTACTACCATTGTTTTTAGATAAACATTATTATTATTATTATTATTATTATTATTTGAGAAGTTTTAGATTTAAAAAAAGAGACATGAAAATAGTACAGATAGGCTTGTCTACCCTAAACCCAGTTTCTGCTATTACCTTCATATAGAACATTTGTCACAATGAATGAAACAATTTTGATGCATTATTCTTAACTAAACTCCATACATTATTTAGTCCTTAGTAAAGTTTTTACATAATGTCTTTTTTTTAATGTGAGTTCTAGAACCCCCCATTACAGTCAGTTGTCACGTATCCTTGGATTTCTCCAGACAGCTTCTCAGACTTGATATGTTTTTGATGACCTTGACAGTTGTGAGGTGTACAAGTGTTTGTAGCATGCCCTTCCATAGGGATTTGTCTGATGTTTCTCATGATCAGACTAGGGTTATAGGTTGCAAGAGAGACCACAGAAGTAAAATTCCATTTTCATCGCATCACATCAAAGGTATGTACCCTGGACTTGACCAACGGATAATGTTGGCTTTGGTCAACTGGCTTGAGGTTGTGTTTGTCAGGATTCTCTACTACAAAGCAAATGCTTTCCCTCACTTTTTGCACAATGTTCTTTGGAAGGAAGTCCCCATGCAGCTCACACGTAAGGAGTGAAAAGGAATTCACCTCCTTTGTGATGCCGTATCTGCATAAATTATTCAGGATTCTTCTGTAAAGAAGATGGGTCTATATTCTCCATCACTGAATTTTCTCAATCATGTATTTATACCAGTATGCACTAATGGATGTTTATGTAATCATTTGGCTACAAAGGCGACACCACTGTGGTTGATCAGATCGTTTCAACGTGGGCCATTGGGAGTAAGTCCTTATTTTCTGGCATGACAAGATGTCACATATTTCTTGTTCTGGTGGTAGGATCAGGTATTTCTCCAAAGAAATGTTGGTTTCCTCGCTACTATTTTTATTGCTCGTTCTTGGGCTTCTCCAAGAGCTCAGCAGTCTCCATTGGTCAGCAAGTGCTAGAGAGAAGATACAAAGACTTCCAATCTTGTGTCTTACCAGTTGTCTTCTCTGTGCCTAAACTGATGACATCAATGTGAGACCATTCATGAGAAAACCAAGTCCTCCTGTTATCCAGCTCACCCATCGAGTTTCCATATTCTGCAGGGCCACCACGATACTCTCTCTAGAATCCAATTCTGATCATTGTACTCTAAGAGCCTTTCATTGACCAATCTATCCTATCTTCTTCAGCATATTCACGTATGTATGGACAGCATTCATGTACACTTTACTAGGTGTAATATTCAAGGATTATACAGGAATGCAGGGAGATAATGTATAAAGACAGGCTCATATGTTAAGATATGTGTCCCCAAATTTTATTGGTGGCCCGGAACGTAGGGAAGACCCCAACGTTCAGAGTGAATTCCAAATCTCTCAGCCTGGTATAGCTTATTATTCATCCCTCAGGTCTCTCAACCTCCATAACCTTATCTACTGATACTCCCATCAACCCTTCTTCTAGATTGAAGACACTGAGAAAAAGGTACATGTCCTCAAATATACATGTGCACACCTTCACACAATCTTCCATTGTGGTGCTTTTGTCCAATTTCTGCAACAAAGTCACACAGCCGAATTAATGCTTTTAGTGGGTGTTCTCTATTCTTTAGGATCCTGAATCAACTGCAATTTTCAGATCCTTTAATATTAGTTGTACTTCCATTTGCATCACGTGTTTGTGTGTATATTATACATATAATTATATATAATTATATTTATAAAAATAGAAAACATAAGTGCAAATTACATTTCATCATTTTGTGGCAGCATTTCATCAATATTCTCTAGACGTTACAAAGAATTCTTTGGGGAGCCTGGTGGGCTCTGTCAGAGGAGTATGCAATGTTTGACCTCAGGGTTGTGAGTTCCTGCCCCACATTGAGTATAGAGATTACTAAATAAACTTAAAAAACCACAATTCATTGTGGTTACATTCTTGTGAATTCTCTAAAGTGCATACTTGAGTCCTATGCCACTGACTTATGATTTCTACTTTGTCTATTCTACAATCTCAGTGGAAACCTAGCCACTAATGTTAACTTATTTTTAATACAATTATTTTAGGCTCTGTGTTTCCCTCTAATGATTCTTTCAGCCAGCCACTTTATATACATTTGTATTGATTTAAAACATTTGATTTTATGGAAACAATATGAAATATGAATGTTTATATAATAGTCTCACATTTATATGTCTGCAAGAAAATTATTAAAAATTAAAAATTATTAAAAATTAATAAAAAATTTTAATTAAAAATTATTAAAAATTCAGTAAAACACTAAAGCTGTTTAGCTACTGCTAAAGCCGTCATTGGAAATGGACGTTGCTAGAACAACTAGGAAGGACAAATTATGACAGTGCATCTAGACTGCTTTCACCAGGATTTTGATTGTTACAAAGGTGATTCATTAAAGAGAACCTCAGCATAGTCTTCACTTGCTTTTCGGGTATATGATTGAACATCTTTTTTCATCTTTAAGAGGCATATGAATGCCTCCTTATAAACTGTGTTCCAGTCATTAGCCAGTTTTGATGTATTCATCCTTACTAGGCTAGGTTTGAGTCATTTATGTCCTATCCCTCTTACGTTGTAGACAGGGCATTTCAAAGCCTGTGAGGAGGTGCAGTGCACATTAGCTGTTTGGAGGTAAGGTTACAAAGGCAAAGAGATATCCTAGATTCTTGGTGCTTCCAACCCAAGGCCATCTGGAAGAATGAAAGACATCTATTCCCACAAATGTCTCAACTTGTGAAAGTTTCAATGTGATCACACACATCGTGTATTCCTAAAAGAGGGCGGAATCTTTCTCAAGCGAGTGAACATGCAAACACACACACTCCATCTGGTATTTTTTTAGACACAATATTAGGCAAAAAAAAAAAATGTATACAATGATCGAAGAATCTTAACCGTGGTAAATGAAAGAAATTGGTCCCTAAGATAGATCTATAGGGGCTCATCTTTTGGAATTATGACAAGGAGTTTAAGATAATTCTTACAAATAAAAATACAACAAGAAAAGGTGAGTAGAAAATGGGGAGATTTCAGGAGCGATTAGGGCATCGTAGAAAAGAAAATATTCTAGAAGTGACAACAATTATGTGAAGTCAATTTACTGGCTAGAAATCACAGCAGACTATATACAACAGAAGGATCAATGAACTTGGAAAAGTCATTCAAAGTGAAGCATAAGGAAAAAAACGTAAAACTGAAAAGAGCTCGATCTAGAACTTTATATCCACATTACTTTCATAAATAAAGCGGGGGGGGGGGGGGGGAAGGCATCTTCTGATAAACGAGGAATGTGTCAGCAGATCCAGCTGGGAGAAGCTGACCAGCTGGAGGTCAATTAAAGAAGATAAAGTCTAGACCTACAGAACGGAATAAGAATCACCAGAAATGTCGATATGTAGGTAGAAGGACACACTATTGAAGTAAACACAGCCTTTCTTTAAAACCATGACCAAACAACATAAAATACATTGTAGGGTCTATGACATTTGGACAAGTTTATTTTCACCAGTGCACCAAGAATAGCTTGAGGGAGGTAAATAGAATTCTACTGTTACAGGTGCTTTATCTTGCATAATCAATCACACAGTATTTTTTTTTCAAGGTTAACCATTTAAGACAAATATTGCAATCACTGGATTGACTACTGAAAAATTTAGAACTAGTTAAAAATAATAACAGTGAAAATGGAATAGCAACATTATAGTCAAACACAGAAGAATGTAGAAAAGAAATAATGGAGGGCAGAGAACAGACAGGAAAAACAGACAATGCATGTGAATTTGACCAAGTGAAATACAACCGTATCAGACGTTACATGGTGTGAAAAAGAAGAAACAGTGCATTTAAAAGAAAGATTGTCAGAATGATAAAGAAGCAAGAACCCGTTATGTGCTCTTTGTCTTTATATGTATTTCTTTTTATCTAATTTTTTAATTTTATTTATTTTTGAGAGAGAAAGCATGGAGGAGGGGCAGAGAAGGGGGTACACAGGATCCATTGTGGGTTCTGCAAGGACAACAGAGAGCCCGACATGGGGCTCCAGCTCATGAGCCAAGCTGTGAGATCACGAACTGAGCCGAAGTTGGACACTTGGGCGACTGAACCACCCAAGTGCCCCTAAATGTATTTAAACAATCAGACACGGATTGAAAATCATACCTACACAATATGCAGGAATGGCTCTTGGAATCTCCTACATAGTAGATATAAAGATAAGGACTCTTGTCAGAGATAAAGACTATCTTACTGGGGAAAAAATAGTGAAATGAATGATCAGTGATAACGTTAAGCACTGTGAAAAGCCAAGGAACAGTCCAGAAGCCCTGTGTCCAGTAGAGTAGCAGAGAGAGAATGATTAGTCCCTAATAGAACAATCTGAACAGAACCAAGCATTCCAATTTAATGGAGATTTGGAAGTAGGCCAAAATTCTTACCTTCCCATTTGCCATTATTCAGCCTTCATGGGTTCATAAATAATCATCAAAGGTATAGCATCAAAGTGGTTTCCAATCTTAGTGTAACCATCGGACAGGGCTTTCTAACAAGCTGAGGTTGATGTCTTCATTCTTGTTAACCACATTCAACTCATCTCTGCTTGCTCATTTCCATAAATGAGGGCCATCTTGATTGTTTGAAATCATTGAATCTCCTGGGTTGGCACTTTCCCCAAATCGGTAAAGTCATGTTTTATCTTTAATGGCAAAGACATGATGCCTCAGCTCCAACTTCTTTTTTCATTCAAAGCATGGCCAGGGTCTTCCCCAAGGAGACTTGATTTCTGCTTCCTGGGCACTGAGTATTGACTGGTTACATAGTCCTCATACTTACCGGCAGAAGATGGGAGACCACGGAACAGCTGCAGTATCTCCATAACACGGTTGGAAGTTCTTAGCTCTCTCTAATACAAGAGCCTCTCATTCATCTACCCCAGTGGTTCCCAAACTTGAGTGGTTAGTATTCACTAAATCACCTCTAGGTTCTGGAATGGAGCCTGAACATCTGCATTTTAGCAAGTTCTCTTATGATGCCCATGGTGCTGGTCTTTGGAGAATCAATGATCTGTTCCATTTTCAGTCAATGACTGTCACCCCTTCTCCTCTTTCTTACATAAAACCATATAGCGTATTCTTCATCATTTAACAAGGTAGGAGTTTTCTTGTCAATGCCTTTCAAATCTTCAGCAACATTCAAATATCAGCATGTAATCTTCTCCATGATATTGAACCTTTTTTGAGTGACACTGTATAGCCTATGTCTACGACCATGTATGGGGCAAATGAGCCTGTGCCTTCAGGATTTCTGAATTTAATTTCCTCATACCCAATGGCAATTTCCATATCTAAAAAAATTCATAATATTTTCTTGGATGCCAGTGGAACTCAATCTTCTATGCCTTCCTTTGCTAAGACAAAACTTAGGATATTTTCCTACTGAGGTGATCCTAATTAATTCCTAAAACAGAAGGAGATCCAAGAAAGGTCTACATGCCAAAAGGTAACTTATGAAATAGCTAATTTTTGTATTCCATGCTTGCTGTGTATCAAAGGCAAGCAAAAATGACATTGGATCATTTCTCAAAATGTGTGTCTCCTGGAATAGTTATCTGTACTCCTACCAGAATCACACCACGAAGTATTATCTGGGCTCAAAGTTGGACTGATAACTGATGACAGAATTCTCTCCCTCTGACTTAATACATAAGCCCCAATATCAGTTACTTCTGGCACTTTGAGTGAAATGTACTTCCTCCCATTAGTGTCCATAATCTACTGTGTTTATGGGTTGTTGGGGTCACCAGAGTCCCCTCAGCAAACGTTGGGTCATCCAGAGCTGTTTTCAGTTCAGCTTGGCGTAACCAGAATTTGTAATCAGCCAGCACTCTCTCTGCAAACAGTTAAATCCATGAGTTGTACTAACTGGCAGAACAGAAGTACTCATTGTGAAATAATAAAACATAAAAGTGTCATTTGCTTGTGATCACAAATGGCTAAGCAAGAAAATGGACAAGTGTCACTAACTGGCGCTGAGTATCCCACGAGGACCCCACCCTGCATGGGTGCCACTTGTACAAATGGTTCATTGCTACAATTCGTGTGGAAAGGAAACCTTACCTCTCTACTCCTGTCCACTTCATGGATAATGTGTAATGGGTAACCACAGAATATCTTCAGTGCCTTGCTTTTCTAGAATTACGCTTTCCATGTATCTGCTCATAAGCTCATGGCCAGTACAACTGGAACTTGTATGTTGGCCAGAAGTGGACCACAGTCCTTAGCTGATAGTCACCAGCGTCCTTTTATGGGTGTGAACAGCAAAATCATTCTTTGGTTGTTTAAGCTGAGAGTTGTATATTGGTACATGGCCTGAATAAATTTCCCATGTAGCCTGAATAGAGTTAAAAGTTTAAGGGTTGGGGAGGATAAAGAGAAGGAGAATAAAGAGAGGGAGAAGAAAGAGAGGGAGAAGAGGAGGAGGAGGGGAAAGAGGGAGAGGGAGGAGGGGGAGAAAGAAGAAGAAAAACAAGAACAAGAAGGAGGAGAAGAGGAAGAGGGGAAGGGGGAAGAGGGAAGAAGAGGAGGAGGGGAAAGCAAAAGAAAAGAAAGAGGAGGGGGAAAAATAGAAGATATACAGAAGAGATAAATGAAAGAAGTGAGCACAGAAGCACAGCCCTGTATGAGAGACGTAGCAAGCATATGCCAGTGATGTTTACTCTCATGGTTCCAAATTCCTAGGGCCCCACATTCCTCCCATCCTCAATTTCTATCAGATACGTCTTTTCAATAACAATGAATTTCAATTTTTACTTAATAGATTTTGACTGAATTGGAAAAAAAAATGTGTTCTAAGTAATGCTGTGAACGCTAGTCTGTAGAGACTGTGGTTTGATGGACAGATAAATCGGGCATTTTTTTTTACCTCATCCTCAGAAGAAAGGTTCTCCCCTGGGACATATGTAAATCCTGGGTGATGGTGAGGTTTTGTGATAAGTGGGGAGTAGCAGGGATACTGCCCTGTGCTCACCAAATGCTTTTCTTCTCAAAATACATTCCCCAGCCTCCCTGGAAGTTAATAGGGGACCGTGTGACTATTCTGGCCAAAGGAACTCATGTGGATGTGAGTGTGCCACATTAGACCTAGTGGACCCTACACCTGCCCCTTATGTGATTCACTATAATCTGTCCTTGCCAATGTTAGGGTCCTTGGAGGCCATGTGCTGTAGAAGAAAGAAAATAGGACTTTCCTGCATCTTTGAGCCATTGCTTAAAAGGGAGCTGTCTGACAAAAACTTCCACAAAGGAATTTGCTTGAGCAAAAGAGATCTGATTGTGTGAGGACAGAGAGGTTGTTGGAACTATTTGTTACAGCAGCTAGCATTACTAATAGTGACTGATACAAAGGATGAAATGGTTACAGGTTTTCTGTGTGTTTAAAGATGTTACAAACATAGAATAAATAGAACTGCATATGTAGAGTAGGACAAGACGGCAGACCTATTCCACCTCCTGGAGGGATCTTGCACAACTCTGTAAGCCAGGAATTCCAGAACTCCATCATCTCCTGGCCTTCTCATTCCATGCTTATTCTCTCCGTGGAAACAGGGTCAGCAATTAGAAACACGAAATGGTGCTTCTGTCTCCACGGCTGTACCCCATGAGAGATGTGAGGTTAAAAAATAAAAGGTCCAGTTTGAGCCTTGGTTCTAGGAACTGACAGGGTATGTTTGATTCCACTTGAAGTGTTGACATGAACCTCCCATGAGCCTAAAAACGCGCACTCTTCCCTATGCTGGTTTATTTATTGCCAAGGTCCCTTTACTGAGGTATAGGAAGTGCAATTATCCTATAGTAGCACCATTGGCTGTAATGACAACTTTATTCCTGGACCCAAATCAGCTGTGAAGCAAATAATGTATTATCATCATATTAGGACACATGTTAAAATGTGTGTTAAGCTGTGATTCCATCAGACAAGCTGATGTGGCTTAAAATACATGTGATGGCAACACAAGAAAAGATTTTATATTGCAATATGATGCACTTATAAAAATACACAGAAGTCTCGTGTAGCAGTGACCGCCTCTGTCCAACATCACCTCCCTGGACTTAGAAGCCTTCTGTATTTAACAAATGTGCCAATGGATCATGAATGAATATTATTCTTTTTAGAGACTCCTAAAATTCTGAAATGGAAACATCTTGCTCCAGGATTTTTCCACGAGAACATAGAGTCTTCTTATCTCTTGTACGGAGGTTGGCAGAGCTGGAATCAACAGACACTCAAGCATGGGGTATGAAAAAAAAAAAAATTGGACCACCGCAGGGGGCCAGCCCACTTCTCCTTGTCTTATTTAAGTAATGCAGTTTCCTTCTTGCAAAATCTTAGAGGTTTAAATTTTCTTTCTTTCCCCTTAGACAACAGCGTGATTATGATTGGAAGTCTTAGACGTTTACTTTAAATTTCTTTGCAATAATTTGCCTTCTGAGCTTGAACCCTCTTCCTGCAGCCTAAAGAAAGTACATTGATAATGGTTGTTTAGAACTTTGCAGAGTGGAACTCCTCTACGGGCCTCAATTCGGTGAAGAGCAGACAGGCCTGAAAGAAATCCATGAGGTCGGAAGAGGAACAGCTCGGTAGATCTTAAATAATCGGACACTATCTGATGTTTCACCTTATGCAGTGGCATACTGAGATAAAAGTAATCTATCTGTAGGGCTATTCCCTCTACAGTTTGTACAAAGATGTTGACATTTCCGTGGTCCTTACCAAGATGGTTCGGGTGACACATCACGAGAAGAAAGCTGAAAACTTGAGACTTTTCTTAGGTATATATTGTCATACTTTTTCATCCACAGTTTCAAATCCAATCACATTACAGGCGATGATTTGCCAAGAAATGGTATCCAAGAGCATGTGTCCACTTTAAAGAGGATATACGGTACATTCTAATACAGTCTTCCTCCCGACAGTCATAGCATCTTGTTTGCGTGAGGGTTACGACCATACTTTACGATAACTGTTCCCATTTAAATGATGCAGACACAAGATGGGAGAAACAGCATTGCCCTAGCTCTGCCTGCAGACAGTTCCCACCATGCTGCAAGATGGGAATCCAAACCATCCCTTTGGCTCTTGTGTGGACTGGTTGATTCACTGGAAGTCAAGACATCCCAAGAGACAGTCTCTCTCTGCCCTATGGCTTCCTCATGGCCCTCCTGTCACAGTGGGTATTGGGGTGTGCAGAGGGGTTTACAGAAATCTAAGAGACCTTCGCCAGTGATTTCCTCCATCTGTTACCTGCTTCTCATGTTTCGTAAGTCTTCACAAAATCTACATCTGAAGTTGTAGGTGGCAGTGCTAGGTTTTGCTAGTCAGATGTTAATTTGAATTTTAAAATATTAAAGAAGGTATTTTTGAAGAATACAATAGTTTCATGGCCTTAAATGTCTCTCTTCTAAATATGGTGTTACACTTTTTTAAAAGTTTTATTATTATTATTTATTTGAGAGAGTGGAGGGTGGGGTAGAGGGGCAGAGAGAGTGAGAGAATCCCAAGTAGGTTCTGTGCTGGCACAAGGCTCAAACTCACAAACCGTGAGATCATGACCTGAAATCAAGAGTCAGGCGTTTAATGGACTGAGCCACCCAGGTTGCCTTGGTGTTATACCATCTTTCAAATGGTATTTTCGTTTTACGAAGGAATAGTCTGCCCTGATCACAGCACCCTGTGGGATTTGCAGTGAAGGACCCTATCGTCTCATCTCACCTGATGAAGATTGAATGACTGCAGTAAATAGTTAATATGTTAGCAGTGCCCTCTTCCTCACCGTGGCTTGAAAGATCCACAAGATTGATGTCTGCAGAACTTCGGCCCCTACTGCCTTGCACCACTAAAAAATGGCAGTCATTTTTCTCTTATTAACTGAATGTCAGTTTGTTAAAGAAGAATCATTCTGGTTATCAGAATTCATTAATATTAATACAGTATAAAGCAACAGAAACAGCTGGGTGAGGATTTGGTGTAACCTCACCATCAGAGTTGAAATCTCCGCATGTTCATTTGCTCAAGTTGGTGACGGGGGAAAAAAAAAAAGCACATAATTGGTACAAATGAACAGATTTCCTGTTTCCACAGTTTCTTAGAAAGATACGAGTGACGGTTCTGAATGTAACGATACGCATCTGAACATTTGGAAGGGTTGAAAACGGAAGCAATTTTCTCCTCTCTTCTTGTTATTACAATCAAATTACCTAAGTAGTTCAGATAAGGTGTTAATTCAGGGTTTAGAGTTCCTCAAATAATCACATCAACTTCCCAAATTTATGGGACTGCAAAGAGAATCCCAAAACCTTGAGAAAAAACCATTTGTGCATTTTTACGGAAACTGAACTGGTGACCAGACGTGCATGTTTGATGGGTCAGTGTTAATAACTATATATATCACTCTTTCTTGCTAGGCACATAAACATTTACGTGTGAGCTTCCTGTAGAACTATGCCGTGGGCACCTGTGTGCCTATGGATGTGCGTCCATGTGTACGAATGTTTGTGTACAAACCTGGGGAAGAAGCAATGCTTTAGAAATTATAGACATTAAAATCACCACTCGGGGCACCTGGGTGGCTCAGTCGGTTACGCGTCCGACTTCAGCTCAGGTCATCATCTCAGGGCTCGTGGGTTCAAGCCCCGCATCGGGCTCTGTGCTGATGGCTCGGAGCCTGGAGCCTGCTTCGGGTTCTGTGTCTCCCTCTCTCTCTCTCTCTCCCTCTCTCAAAAATAAATATATTTTTTTAAAAAAATCACCAAATGCTTTCCTTTCATCTCAAGGACAAAGCAAGCATCTAAGTAGTTAACCCAAAGACAATTTCCTTTCTAGTGTGATTCTTTCTTACAGATATCCTAGGACACCACCCAGAGATGAACAGACCTCAATTTGGAAGGAAAGATCAACAAGTGTCCATGGGAGTAAACAGCCCATGAGGCAGGAGTTTGATCTGGAGATGCTCTCTCGGTTCCGTGTCTCTGGAATGTCAGATCATCTCTCCACAGAGAATAAAACGGCCCCTGTGAGTGTCAGTCATCCAAGGAAGTAGAGATTATAATCCACTTATCTGCACAGTGTCTTCAGCTTAGCCCAGTATCCTTTTCCAGGAACTTAATTCTCAGTAAAGAGCTTTTCATGCAAAATCACGTTGACAAATAGTTCTCATTAATATATATTTATTCATGTTCTTGTGGTTGTTTTCACAGTAAGGTTTTGGAATGAAAGGCATCCACGGTTAGCTCGCGAGCCTATACAAATAGATGGAAATAAAGCACCATCGTGGCCTGGAGCGTCTGAAGAAGGATTTGCAAAAGCCCCTGTCATGTGTACAGCTCACAAATGAAATACTCTGTCTTCTCCTGGTGAACTTTGGCCCGTTTTCTCCTTGGATGTCTTGTTAGAGTGAATCTGGACGTGATTTGCAACAAATACTCTTGATTTACTTTTCAAACTCCAGAGTGTTTCAGGTGGAGGTTTCTCACATCGCACACATATACGCAAATATCTGTAGGTCTTTTTATGTGTATACACCACATATATCAATAAGTACGTGTGCAGATAATTGGTAAGAAACATATACCTCGTAGTACACTTTCAAGGCCATTTTTGGCCAATGCATATTATTGGGGTGCATGTGACGGGGATATTTCCGTGTCTGAGCATGCGCTCATAGTAGCAGGGTTTTATTGATGTGGGATACTGTGATACACTAACAGTATAATTTGACAGGTTTGATATAAAAGTGCTTTGGTTTTGGGGGGTCTTTTCTTTGGCTGGGGGTGAGGGGACATGGCAATTGTGAGAGGTGCTTAGGGGAGTCAACAAGAGACAAAGATGTACACAAGATGAAATTAGAATCCTGTTCTCTTTTTAGCCATGAAAATGTAAACTACACTAAACTAAATTACAACCAAGTAGCCCAAAGCTGTACATTAGCTCTTTGTCAACTCATATTGTATGTGACACCTTGTCCTTTGCCCTTCTTTGCCTCTGGCCAATTCATTTACTCTTCTTTTCCTCCTTTATTCCATGATGAGAGTCTACTAATTCTGTACTCACTCCTTTATATGTGTACAAACATCCAAATTCCTATGTATATTCATACGGGGCAAATTTCCAATATAGATTTTAAATTTAAAAAAGGTGATTCAGAAGAATATTTTTACAGCCGCATTTGTGAATTCTTAGGAATTTCTTAGGGAAATTGAATTGGTGAGCAAATGTACATTTTTATGGGACAGTATTAATCAGTATCCATATATATATATGTATATATATATATCACGTTCTGTTTAAACACACATACACATAAATAGGATTTCTTTTTTATTATAATGTTGCAACTATTCACAACACATGAAATCATGCATCGTTTTTGGTATAAAATGGATGCCATAGATCTTGTTGGGGGGGGGGCATTTACTTTTCTGGAATGCCGACTCAAAATTTAACTTTTAAATTTAAGAAATACAATTTTGATGGGGCACCTGGGTGGCTCAGTCAGTTGAGCATCCAACTCTTGATTTCAGCTCAAGTCATGATCCTAGGTTTGTGGGTTGAGCCCTATATTGGGCTCCATCCTGACTGTGGAGGCTGCTTGGGACTCTCACTCTGTCCCTCTGCCCCTCCCCTGCTCTCGCACACACACAAATATATATATATATTTTTTTTAATAAATTTTTTAAATAAAAAAATATATATATACAGACATACATATATGAAAGGAGCATTAAGTAGGGTCAACATTGTTTATTTTCTTGACTCCAAAATAGCATGTTTGTAAGCTCTGCTTGGTGCCCAAAGCAAATACTTTGCAATTTTACTTGGGGTCATTGTTTAAAGTCCATGAGATTTAGATATACCATGACCTAACCAGTAAGAGCCAGAGTGAAAACACAGCTAAAGGCTGTCCTGTCTTTGTTGAGAAAGCAGCTAATCGGTTGTGATTCCAATTAAGTCGCCTCTGGTGCTCAGTTGAATTCTTTCTTGTTGGAGAACATAGGTAATAAAAACTTGTAACATTACAGCTTACACAGATATCGAAGATGCATTTGTACAAAGTTGTTTAGTAGACCAAGAACTGACACTCAAAGGACATAAACAGTGGGCAGATTACTTAATTAGGGAGTCACTGGAAAATAACCAAAATTATCAGTTTTGTTCTATGCTCTTCTCATGTGGCTTTGACACAGTTAGGACTGGGTTGTCAATGATAAATAATAATAATAATAATAATAATTAATAAATAATAATAATAAAACAACTCCCACTCAGGAATTGCTTACTGGGTCAAGTTTTCTCCACTGCTTAACATATTTTATTTACATTTAACAATTCTGTGAGACAGATAGGATTATTGCCTTTTTAAAAATTTTTTAAACATTTTTCAGAGACAAAGACAGAGTGTGAGAGGGGGAAGGGCAGAGAGAGAGAGGGTCACAGAATCTGAAGCAAGCTCCAGGTTATGAGCCATCAGCACAGAGCCCAACATGGGGCTCGAACTCAAGAACCATGAGACCATGACCTGAGCTGAGTTCGGATGCTTAACTGACTGAGCCACCCAGGCACCCCTCAATGGTGTCTTTTGATGGCATAACTATCAGTTATATTATGGTCAATGTATCTGACTTTCCTTTATGGTTTTTTTAAAGCACACTTTAAGAAACCTTTCCCAACACAAGATCACAAAGGTACTTTACTATGTGAACTTCTAATTTTATTGTTTGAAATTTAGGCCTACAATCTGTGTGAAATAAAATTTGTATATGGTGTGAGGTACAGATAGATCCTCCTCCCTACATAGTTACCTACTTGAGAGAAATACTATTTAAAAAAAAAAAAAAACCAATGTCTATGTTATTTATTTTTTTTTAGAGAGAAAGTGTACATGCATGCAAGAGAGAGAGAGGGGCTCAATCCCACAACCCTGGGAACATGACCTGAGCTGAAATCGAGAGTCAGACACTCAAATGACTGAGCCATGCAGGTGACCCAGAAAGACAGAGAAATACTATATACTGAAAAGATTGCTAGTGCATGTCAAGGTTTTGTATCAAAAAACAAATATCTTTATGAGTGGATATATGTAATGTCTCTACTCTGTTCTATTAGATAATTTATTTAGTGTAATACCACACTGTCCAAGCCATTATAATTACATAATAAAGCTTAGTATCTGAAAATGTAAGCCCCTCCCCCATCCAAGTGTTATCCCTTCAGAGTATCTGAGCTGTCCTTGACCTTTTACATTTCCATATGCGTTATAGAATCTGCTTGTGGATTTCTACACACTAGGGTTTTGACTGGGGTCGTAGTTAAGCTACAGATCATCTTACCAAGGTTTGATATTGTAACAGTATTATTAACGCAATTTTAAATATTCTCTTTTGCAAATGGATTTTCTAATCTTCAGTTCCTAGTCTATCTATATACATTTATGCATTGATCTTCAGATATCCAAGTGACTGATTAACCAGTATTTCCAATTTCTCAGTTTTAGTTAACGTGAATGATTTGTTTTCTTTAAAAAAAAATTTGTATGGGGCGCCTGGGTGGCTCAGTCAGTTAAGCGTCTGACTTCAGCTCAGGTCACGATCTCGCAGTCCGTGAGTTGGAGCCCCGCATCAGGCTCTGGGCTGATGGCTCAGAGCCTGGAGGCTGCTTCCAATTCTCTGTCTCCCTCTCTCTCTGCCCCTCCCCCGTTCATGCTCTGTCTCTGTCTCAAAAATAAATAAACGTTAAAAAATAATTTGTTTAACGTTTATTTATTTTTGAGAGAGAGCGCAAGCAGGAGAGGGCCAGAGAGAGGAGGAGACACAGAATCCAAAGCAGGCTCCAGGCTCTGTCAGCACACAGCCCAGTGTGGGGCTTGAACTCACAAACTGTGAGATCACGACCTGAGCTGAAGTCAGATAACTAACCGACTGAGCCACCCAAGCACCCCAATTTATGTTGATTGCTGTATTTAACCAATCTTGCACTTGGGCAACGGTGCAAACTTTGATTTTTTTAAACCAGTTTGTTAATATTTTGTTTAGGATTTTGGATCTGGGTTTATAAATGGTATTTGCTGGCCACTTGAGAGGCTACATTTCTAACAAGGTGCTGGGAGACCACACTATTGTTTCTTTCACCGACTAGATTGAAGGCAAAGAAACCTGGTGCTGCCATTCACCCAAGACTGGGTTTTCTGTTGTGACACCTTCTTCAAGGTTGCAAAAAACTCAGCATGTGTGAATGCCCTGATGGCTTGCTGTCATGACCCCATGTGCACCTGCTTCAATGGGGAGAAGATGGGGATATAACCTATACCCCCAGGTATCACAGGTGAATTGTGATGATGGCTTATGTCAGCAAAACTCGCCCTCAGCCTGCTTCATTCAGATCAGTCAGTTCACAGTTTGAGTCTGCCCTATGGAGCTTTGACTCTTATAAACCACGCCCTCTTTGTGAAGGTTGCTTCGGTCGTAAGCAACAGAAACTTGCTGTTGATAGCTTAGGCACAAAAGGGACCCATGCAAAGGATACTGGTGTGTTTCACCCACTGTCAAAGAATGTGTCTATAACAGAATGGACCAAGACAGCTCTGGAGGGTTCTGAGTGGGAGTGGTTGTACTTCATTATTAGAAAGCTATCTGGAGGTGCACATCATTTCAGATGCCCACTCGTGGACCAGTCATCTGACGCCATGCCTTGGGCTCTTACTAGAAAGTTATGGACACACATTCTGAGATGGATACACATCTAGAGATGAAAAGGGGTGGATGCAAAGCCATTTCTAGAAGATGTGATCAGTACTGGAGCCAATAAAAAAGTGTGAATCCAAGAGAAAAGCAAAGTGTTGAGAAAGGCAAATCATATCCTAATTCATTCCAGGTGGGATATTCAGAAATAGAGGAAGGGTGCCTGGATAGCTCGGTTGGTTAAGTGTCTGACTCTTGGTCTTGGCTCAGGTCATGATCTGTTTATGGGTTTGAGCCCCATATCAGGCTCTGTGCTGATAGCATGGAGCCTGCTTGGGATTCTCTCTCCCCCTTTCTCTCTGTCCCCCACCTCCCCACCCCCGCCAGCTTGTGCTTTATCACTCCATCTAAATAAACTTTTTTAAAAAAGAGAAGAGATGCCATATATTGCCAATGTCCTATTTATCTCTTTTGGTCTGTTTAGTGGTTGATTTTTACGCACATGCAGACAGCACGCACACACACAGAAACCCAGGGCTATTCCCAGGCTGCATATACAGAGACATTGACTGTGGTCATAATGGGAGGAATTTGGACTGGTGAAATGCAAGGTTTACTGCTGGCCATTCCATTGAGTGACAAACATCCCCAAAGGGGAGACGTAATGGTGTGGATCATCCTCACCTAATTATGAGAGCCAAGCAGTAAAATGTTGTCTGCACTGTGCATAAAACATAACAGTGCAATCTGCCTACATCATCCACAAGAGGAGAGCAAACAGTCACTGAGACCGCAAAGATGTGCCATTTGGGGACATCCCTGTGGCTCTAGGAGTAGAGGCTTATTTTTCAGGAGCGCTATCTGTGATGTTGGGAGCTGGTTTCCCTATTCTAGCCACGAGGGCACGTGGCCCTGGCAGGTGAAGGAGGAAAGAAGATTGAGCTGTTGTCACCATAAGTCTTGTAAAGGCGACAAGGAAGCCATGACCATCATTTTCACAGATAAACAGATGACCCTCTTTATTTTCACTATGTATTTTAAGCCACGATCTTGTGTGTAGAAATCATGAATCCACACATTGCAACATCACTGATTGCACAGTTTATATATTCCTACTAGCCCAGGGTCAGACTATTTCAATATATGTCTCAATATGTTTCCATCAATAGGAATACTATTGTGACATCCCGAAATCGGTTTCTAATATCTAAACCCAGATAAGACTGTGTAGTGTTTTTCTTTTCTCTCCCCAATGAGGTAATGTACTCTGAAAATTTAGCTCTTTACAAGGATTTATGCAAAGTGAAATTCTTTGTGCCCCAAAGAATATCATATATCCTATCCTACACAATGTGCAGAAAGATACAGTGAGCTCATCTAATTGATATGTGAAACACTACCCATCTGTATCTATTTGTTACACAGAATCTTTCACAATTCATTCAAAAATCAAATTTCCATAGTAACAATATTTTTTTTTAAATGCACTGACCCATCAAGTTGCAAGTTCTCAGTCATAATCTGGCAGCTGTCCTTAGGGGAGCTAAAAATAAATACTGAGTTTATGGAAAGCAACTCCATAAAAGTATATTCCATTTTTACAAACATGTTTTTGAAGTAGACGTTTTGATAATATCCTTGTTATCAAACTGCTTAACGTTTCTCATGTATTTGGTGCTGAGTAGTTTTAGTATATCAAAAATTCTCTAAATTTTAGAGATGTTGTTGCTCTAGTTCCAATGTTGGCCAACATACATTTCCATTTTCTGTAGTTGGTAGGGTCCATTTCAGAGAAATCATGATGTCATTGTCGCTGGAACTGCCTGTTCTATAAGCTAGGGACTGAAAAATCAAACTGTCGTCCTAGGTCTACCATTGGATAGACCATCTATTTCAGTACAGAAAGCCTTCAGATAGCACTGACACCCAGATGTTCCTGAATGGATGGTTACACTCCATGGAGGTATCACCTCAGTTAGCAAAAACTCCTCCATGCCCCTGGCACACGGGCCTAAAGTCACCCAGGCAAGCCTCTCACACAGCATCAGAGGTCTGTTGGAGTTTCCTGGACACCTAAAACCTCCTGCAGATAAGAGCTTTACATTTGCAGATGGCGTGTATTTGAATGGTCACACAGAGGCTCTCTGGTAGGTAGAGGTCAGAGATGTCCCTAAATATCCTAATGTGTACACAACAGCCCCATGCCACACTAAAGAGGTACGTGAGATCAGAGAAAAATGTAGGACATGGGAGCGGGACTCAAAGTGGAATAATGGATCGTGCCTCTACGCGAGGAAGCCCCCATAAGATCCCAATAGTATGAGGCACAGAGAGCCTCCACGGTTGGCAAACACATCTGCATGGGGGCGGGGGTCACACGTCCCAACCCCATGGGGTCAGAAGCCCCAGTGCCCCGACTCTCCCAAACGTCGCCCTGTGTATCTCTTCATCTGGCTGTTCATCTGTATTCTTTAGCAGCCCGTTTAATAAACTGGTAAACAGGAATGTCTCGCTGAGTTCTAGGAGCTGCTCTGGCAGACTAGTCAAATGTGAGGAAGAGAGCTTCAGACTTGTACTAAACTGGAGAGAAGTTGTGGGCCGTCTGGGGACCTGCTATTTGAAACCAATGTCTGCAACTGGGGCCTGGTAGTCTTGTGGGGCTGAGCCTTATCCTGTGGGGCTTGATAACATCTCCGTGTACATGGTGTCAGAGTTCAGTTCAATGTAGGGCAACCAGCCGGTGTTTGAGGAGTGAAAGAGACACACAAGGAGACAAACTGTTGGGAGTGGGGGAAATTGGAGGTGTTTCTAATATTCTAATTCAAGTAGATCTCGAGCCCCAAATATCAGCAGTGCCAAGGTTGAGAGAGGGGGTTCCGATGCCAAGAGCAGAAACTCTGCTTCTTCTCTACCTTGCTCTATTCTAGAAGACCGCGTGTCTTCATTCTAGCCTCTTGATTAAAAACACGGCCTTTCAGGGGAACCTGGGTGGCTCAGTCAGTTAAGCATCTGGCTTCTCAGGTCATGAGAAGACCTGACCATCTCAGGTCATGGTCTCACGGTTTGTGGGTTCTAGCCCTGCGTCGGGCTCTGGGCTGACTGCTTGGAGCCTGGATCCTGCTTTGGATTCTGTCTCTCTCTCTCTCAACTAAATAAACATTAAAAAAAAAAATTAAACAAAACACAGCCTTTCCACTGGGGACCCTGCCATCTCCCATGTCACCTTTGATGCACTTGCTAAATTACCATCTATTTTTTATAAGGATTTATCACCTCTTCCTATTTTTACATGACTTCGAGCTTCCCACATTCAAACCTTGTTCTCTTGCCTGGTTCCGGGGAAATTTTAAATTCTTACAAATTGTCGTCCCTATCAACTTAGTATTTAAACTATTACCATGTATTCTGAAAAATCTTTCTCTGCTACTCACAACAAAACCCTTCAGTAACTGTTTACACAATTCTTTCAATATAAACTCCACTCTATAAAAGTTTCAAAGGAGGAAAGACTGTACAAGCCAGAATATCAGTAGTAGCATACTTAAAATAGTGACACCAATCATTTTATTGTTTTATATAAAGCATATATATGCTTCTCTAGGTTTTATCAAAATCTCATTACAAGTATCTGATATTCTGTCATGAATTATCACTCTTTCAATTCCTCTTCTCTTAAGCAACATTTCCCATCTGGATGGCACAAAGTTCCCTATTTAATCTCAAACTCAGCTCATGTGAACTATGCTAATAGTGTTTTTTGTTAATATATTGGAGTAATGATCTGTGTCACAAGTACATTGTTTACAATACGCTTACAGGATCCAATGGCCACTTGTATTAACATAGACTGGCTTTAAAAAACCCAGCAAGAATCGCATAACACCATTCGCTGGCTCTATTGGTAGCATAATCCATAATGTGACCACATATTTCACCGAAGCATTAGTGGTATGGTTGTTCAGATGTTATGTGTCTGCAATTACATTAAATCTAAAAACTTCCCCCAAAATGAGCTTAGTCATTGTGTAACTTGGTTTTGTTCCTTGAGTAAACCTGTGAAACACCAATTACATCCTGTTCTCTGTTGTTCGTTTCTAAACGATCAGAGGAAACCAGGTCTGGCAACTTAGACAATTGCAACATAAAACCACTCATGAACACCCTTCAGTTAATTGTAAACTAGAGAACTCAGACCAAGCTCTTTGTTCAAAGGAAGTGGCAAAGCTAGACAAAATAATGTTTTTAAAAGTGTTGCGGTGGTCATTGGGCCAATATCTGGGGCATTTAGGGTAGATTTTCTTCTAGGGTTGTCTCCCAATACTTGCAGAGGCTGAGAAAACTTTTCAATAGCCTCATTGATTTAAAGAGGAAAAACTGAGTGCAATGCCCACAAGCATCGATAAAGCTCCCATGCTTCTTGGTTTGAGACTCCTAAATGCTGTATCTTAGGAGTAAGTGTAACCTACTCCAAATCTGGCTGGCGCCAGAACTAAGCCCCAGTGAACCCTATGTAATACATCACCATAATCTGGGATTAGCAGTGCTAACTAGCTACCCAGTGGCAGCAGATGCAAATTTTTTTCTGGATGAAGAAGATTATTCATATTTTGTCGTGGATGATGTCTGGCAGTGAATTAGAAATGACTAGGTACTTAGAGAGAGAAACCCACATCACTCAAACCAAGAAAAAAAATAGGGACGCCTGGATGGCTTAGTCAGTGAAGCGTCCGACTTCGGCTCAGGTCATGATCTCACGGTTCGTGGGTTCGAGCCCTGCGTCTTGCTCTGTGCTGACAGCTCAGAGCCTGGAGCTCGCTTCAGATTCTGCGTCTCCCTCTCTCTCTCCAACCCTCCCTTGCTCACACTCTCTCTCTCTCAAAAATAAACATTAAAAATTTAAAAAATAAATAAAATACAGCCATAGGGATCCACTCCTTTCTGTAATTAATAGGAACATCAAAAATAAGGTTTTCATGTACAGAAGTTTCAAAAACCACAGAGGCAAAATCGGCCAAATTAACATATGCAGTATATTGCATTTGAAAAAAATGGAGACTATGCGTTCATCTCAAGAATATGTGGAATTCTTACAACATTTTTCATGTTTTGGCTATACAGCAAATGTCAACAAAGTTAAAAACAATTGCAAGCATGCAGAATATATGGACCATAGGCCAATTCCCAGCCATCAACAGTCAAATACAATGAGAAAATCAGTACGCTTGAAAAATAGGAAAGCATATTCTTAAATGCTACGTATCGAAAAGAAGTCAGAGAGTATCTTAACTAGATGGTGAAAATGTTCCATCTTCCTAGGATAGAGACTTAGATCAGTGCACAACTACTTTTTTGTGGTTACATGCGGATATGTGTAATTTTGGCTAAAACTTTCCCTCTGTTTCTGCATGAAAGACATCCAACACTCTGAGTTGAGAATAACACCTGGTAGCCTTTTGTCAATATTTCCATGCAACCCTTTGGAAACATGTGCCGAGACAATCAAAAAGAATGAAAGATGTTGAAATTGAAATATAAAACTGTCACTTACAGATGTAGTTGTGTATGTAAAAAATCCAAAATATTTTACACAAGAATGGTAAGAATAAATAATTTTACTGGTGTTGCTCAATACAACGCAGATGTATAGGTTTTTATTAACTTTAACTATACACCAGCAACAAAATGCAAAATACATGCTATCCATATATCACAGAATTGAACATGTACCTGTAATTCTAACAAAAGATGTGCAAGATTCCATGATCTCTACAAAGATTCATACAATATTAAGGTAAATAAGAATATAGAAATAATGTATGCAGTGTGCCTGGATTAGAAAACACAATACAATAAAAATATCAATGTTCCTTCAAGTTGATGTATGGATTAAATATAACTGTATATACCATACTGGCTGGAGATGCTAAAATTTGTGTGAATATCCAAGTGATCAGGAAGAATATATTGGATCACCTGGGTGGCTCAGTCGGTTAAGCATCTGACTTTGGCTGAGGTCATGGTCTCAGTTTCTGAGTTCCAGCCCCGCGTCAGGTTCTATGCTGACAGCTCGTAGCCTGGATCCTGCTTTGGATTCTGTGTCTCCCTTTCTCTCTGCCCCTCCCCTGCTCATGCTCTGTTTCTCTCGGTCTCAAAAAATAAATAAAACATTTTAAAAATTTTAAAAAAAGAAGAGGAATATATTCTTGAAGGAGAAGAAAAAAAGGGTGGTAAGCCTACCCTTCCTTACTGTACCACTTGAATGTGCTATAAAAAGGCAATCCGCTATTGGCAAAAGAGATTAAGCAGATCAACGGAATGACAGAGAGTTTCAAACAGACACACAAAGGTTTCTGATCAAAGTGAAATGGCAGAGCCCTGGAAGAAAACAATGGTGTTTTTGAGACATAGCGCTGGTTCAAGAGGTCCCCTGAAGAGAAGGAAATGTATCTAGGCCTACACACCACACTAGACACATGAACTCCTCGTTGATTCCGGCTCTGGATGTGCACACTCAATAGCTCGTCCAGCATACAACATGAGAAAATAACTTTCTTGAGATCTGCATAAGGAAGAAGTGGTTCAAGAGGACTCAACTAGCACTGACCATAAAGGGAAAGACTAATACATGAAATTGAAAGACAGCTACAAATTTCTATTCATCAAGAGTCATCATTAAGAAGATGAAACACGAAACCACATAGTGGAGAGCAAGAGGTAGATGATAGATATAAGACTGGTAAATCGGTAGACAGGTATGTATAGACTTCTATTACAACGGAAAGACTATTGTCTTTATCGTGGGCTGTCCAGTTGCCCCAAAAGTTTGCTTCTTCACAAGGTTCAAAGGAGTGATGCATTTTATGAGCATATGCATCATGAATGAGCAAGGCAAGCGGTTGTGAACATTTTAAAGCATATTACAGACGCAGCGTATCACAGAATAGGGCAAAGATCACGCTCAGTTATTTGTACTAAAAAGGCAAAGGGTCACGTCATCCACTGCCTCCCTCAAAAAGTGAACACTTCCAGAACTGCAACATCTCCTCCGTGCAACTTCCCACATAATCTTGGGCATTTCGTTCCTTGTGCCCAGTATTATATTCGTGAGAATAGTGCAGGTTGGTGAACACGTTTTCATGGCGGAGCTGTATTACATAGAACACCATTTATTAATCCATTTTACTGTGGATGGACCGCTCTCCCATTTTGGAGTGGTCACAGGTAACACTGCAACGTTTTTTGTTTTTGTTTTTTTTAACCTCTCTACAGGTACACGTATGTGAGTGTTTTGGGAGGGGTGTATACATAACCACAGAATTTCTAGATCACATGATGTGGTAGGTGGCATTACCACCCTGAAAGACATCCATGTCCTAATTCCAAAAACCTGTGGATATGTTCCCTTACGTCTTCTTGGTCGCCCTGTCTTCCTCTTATACGGGCTCTCTGATTACATTGGACGCTTCCATATAACTCCAGATTCAAGATGGAAAAAGAAAACCCAAAGGTTTAAAGCAGCCTTTAAAATGTCTGTTTCAACCTATCTGCAAATAACTGTTGAAAGCACTTGTAGCCTACTTATACATCACTGGGCTAATTAAGGGAAATCGTCCCCCATTTTTTTTTTGATCCAGGTTTTATGAGCCCCGAGTCTAACAAAAGTAAGTGTGACAGGCATTAACCTTCTAACAGGAGTTGATGTCCAAAGGGGCCATCATACGGTTCTCTGTAGAAAATAACTGTGTACTGAGCACACGGTCAGCATTCTTGATTCAAAGGACCTCAGCAGACAAGTGGGTATTTTCTTAAAGGTAGTTTGGGGAGAAGCACATGTGATCTTCCAACCAGATGGACAGATGTCCTGTGCAAACACACTTCAAAAGACATGAGTTCTAATGAAAACACACACTCTTAGCAATTGATACAAGCGTGAGCATTTCTAGATTTTCATTTTCTCAAACTGAAATCAGGGGGAAAAAATTCCTGTTGTTTCAAAGGACAGTTAATACAAATATCAAACTAAGTGTGGAATTCTCCAAAGAAAAAACTATAGAGATTTCTAATCTAAATGGCTTACCTCAATCACTTTATTAGATTATCCTTAGATTTCTGACTAATTTATTAGACTTATCTGTTATAAAGATTGACATCAAATGTAACTGTGTATCATTTCACTATAAAAATCTTCTATATGACATTCCTGTCATATTAAGGGTGAATATAAAAATCATTTAATACAGTTATAACTTTAATATATGAATATCCTAGTATTTAAACATCTCTGGAGATCTTCCTTTTAGTCTTGGTCATGTTCATCCAGGAAAATGACAAGTTCCCCTGGAGAAAGAAGGCTTAGGGGAGATTCTGAGTTTTGCCACATACCAATTCATTAATTCTAGGGTATTTCCTCAAGCATACCCTTTCTCCATTAAAAAGTTCTGCATCTAGGGGTCATGATCTTGTGGTTCATGAGTTCAAGCCCCGTGTCAGGCTCTATGCTGATGGCTCAGAGCCTGGAGCCTCCTTCAGGTTCTGTGTCTCCCTAAGTTGTGCTCAGTCTCAAAAATAAACATTAAAAAACAACTTTAATATTCATAACACTAACAAAAAACACTTGTCAAACTAGAAATCTATACCAAGCAAAAATATCTTTCAAAAAACAATGAAAACTTTTTTGTTTTGGACATACAAAAATCTGAAAGATTCATCACAAGCAGATCTGTAGTATAAGAAATTTCAGTTCAAAGTGAGATTATGCCAGATAGAACTATGGATCTAATCAAAGCAACTGAGAACTACAATGATAATATGTGGGTCAGTGTGCCAGATCTTTTTTATCATTTAATCTCTTTAGTAGATAACTGAATATGTAAAGAAAAGTTAAAACGCTGTGGTTTATAGCATATGTAAAATTATAATGCATGACAACATGGCACAGAGGGAATACAATTATTCCAACATTTTTTAAGTTTTTATCTATTTTTGAGAGATAGAGCACATGAGTGGGGGTTTAAGGGAGAGAGAGAGAGGGAAAGAGAGAATCCCAAACATGCTGAGTGCAGAGCCCGATGTGGGGCTCAAACCCCACGATGTGGGGCTCAAACTCAGGCCATGACCTGAGCCGAAATTGAGTCAGATTTCAGTCGGTTAACTGACTGAGCCACCTAGGCGCCCTACCAACATTCTTTTATTATTCATGAGATAACATCGCCAGAAGGTAAATTGTAACAAGTTAAAGATTTACACTACAAAGAAGGTCATTTCATAATAAAGGGTTCAATTCATGGAGGATATAACATTCTTAAAAATTTACATGTCTAATAGAACTTCAAAACACTAAATACTAGAAGTAAAAATTAAATTGCAATGAGTAAGAGATTTCATTTTCCCTCTTTAATAATTGATAAAATGAGAAAATCAGTAAGTATATGGAAGTAAATAAAAGATTGGGACAAATCCCCTAGTCTTATTTTCGTAAGAGCCCCAATTTTTGAAACATGATGATTCAGGTAGAATGGAAATACACTAAATGACACATAAAGTGCATAACTGGATATTTTGATGTATATGGACAACCATGACAGCAAAACCCACATTTCCCTCCTTTTCTTGGTAATTTCTCCTATATGTCCCATCTACCACCCCCGCCCCTTGTCAAAGAGCCTTGATTCAAGGAGGCAATCAAGGAAAACTACAAAATATCCCACACTGTGTGACAGGAATGATAAGCACACTAACATTCATTTGTGGGGATGCAGCTAAGGAAGTATTAGAGGAACATTGATAGCTCTATATACTTGGAGCAGAAAACAAGTGTATTGTTATCCACCCAAGTTCCATCTCAAGAAGGCAGTCCCCCCACCAAATTTTTTAATTTATAAAGGAAAGAATAAAGAGAATAGAGGAAATTGACTATCCACTATCCATGGAGTCTTGGCAACGTGTGGCAAGGACAGGATGATGCATGTGGCAGCGTGTGTGGTGGCTGCTGATAATGAAGTGGGAGAAGGAAGGCAAACAAAACCTGCCAGGATGCTACAACACATACATTCACACACTGTAAACTACGTGCATCCCAAATACAAAGTCCTATATTACACTAAGTGACCAAAACATGATTCATGAAATGCATGAAAACAAACCACTTTCCCCTAAAGACTGCATAGAAAGGTTTTCAAAGTCACAAGGTAGGAAAACAAGGAAATTAACAAAGATAACCATATAAACCAGAAAGAAAGGGATTTTTGTCACATGAATTCCTCCGATTGGTTCTTGTTACTTCTAGATCAGCAATGGGTAGAGGTCATAGATTCTTATTTAGAATGGGGACTGAAAAAAAAAAAACGTGTCTACTACCCTCGTTTCCAAATCAATAGATTCTAACGTGCTAAGAAACACTTAGGATAACCCAGCAATAGAAGGCACACTATTTTTCAGAGAAGTTTATAGTTAAAAAGTCGTTTTTTTTTTAAGAACCATATTTAAATTCAGCACTGCAGTCTAGGTAATAGTCTTCTCCATAAAATATGTGAAGGTCATAAAGATGTTAACTTTTTTTTCCAATTCAAATTTATTCCTTGGGATGCCTAAATATTTTTTTTAGAAGCTTAAGAATATTTACAAATAGGGGCGCCTGGGTGGCTCAGTTACACATCCGACTTCAGCTCAGGTCATGATCTCCTGGCCCAGGAGTTTGAGCCCTGAGTTGGATTCTGTGCTGATAGCTCAGAGCCTGGAGCCTGCTTGCCATTCTCCCTCCCCCTTTCTACCCCTTCCCTACTCATTCTCCCCACCCCCTCTCTAATAAATAAATCAACTTAAAAAAAGAAAGAAAGAAAGGGGCACCTGAGTGGCTCGATTCGTTAAGCTCAGGTCATGATCTCATGGTTTATGAGTTCAAGCCCTGTGTCTGCCTCTGTGCTGACAGCTCAGAACCTGGAGCCTGCTTCGAATTCTGAGTCTCGCTCTCTCTCCACCCGTCCCCTGCTCACATGCTCTTTAACATTAAAAAAATACTTACAAGTAATCAATATATTTCAACTCTACATGCCAAGCAGAACATGGTCTCAAATTACTTCTATTACATGTTTTATATTTAACTATTAAAATAGCATTCACATACATTACTACCATAAGATCCTGAGCCCTCAGCAACATGCTTTGAAGATCACCACAGAAAATACATTGATTTTCCATTTTTATCTCCTTTCACTTGTTATGTGCCCCGAATCTCTGGGCATTAAGCAATGCTATTTCATCTGGTTGTGTCATCTTTATGAAACCGAATTGTGCCGATTGACTTTGAGAAACCTGCTTTGTTCGTGGGCTGGGGCTGGCCGCGATTTGCTTTGGGATCTGGAAGCTTCTCATCTGTTGCAGGGACAGGCTGGTGGCCATATCCACACATCTATCCCTGTCACAACAGATCTATTCACAGACGACTCTGAGCATGAAAAGCCCCACTGCATATTTGTAACCCATTTTTTCGGGGCATTTCCAGTTTCACTGCAAAAGATTACTATCTACAGAGTCTATTCCCCAAAGCTGAACTTGCTTATCATTCCCCACATTATAAACAGGGCTTCAATCTTCTTGGCCATTTTCCTTAAATGGAACATTTCGGAAGCCGAGATTTTGATGATAATAGTGGCTGGTAGGAAATAATGCAAAAAGAGCATTCAAAAAATATATAAAAAGAGAGAGAGAGAGAAACACTAAGGGATATACTTTTCACCAAGTTTTATAGATTTTGAAATTTTTAATGAGAAGCCTACCTGATTAGGATAAAGAATTTCACTTCATACAGGTAGACATAATGAAAAGTTGAGCCACTCACTGGCAAACAACACAAAAACTATCTCATTCCAGCTCCCAGAGATAAATGCTATTTAAACATTCTCAGGACACCTGGCTGGCTCAGTCAACATGGCATAGGACTCTTGATCTCGAGGTCATGAGTTCAAACCACACGCTGGCCATAGAGATTACCAAAACATAAAAAAATAAGATTCTCATCTATCTTTCTGAGAAGATTTATACATGAGGAGACCTACATTCGTGATAACTAGGTGAACTCTGCAGTGTGTTATGAGATACTAAGTAGATGGTCCTCCTTCAGCTGGGACTTTTGAGGTTGTAAAGTCATGCTCACATCTTGCTTACCCCCTTTGCACCTGTCTCTGGCATGGACCACCTCAGCCACAGAGACTCAAGAACACCCCCCCCACCCAGATCCTGGGCCACCTGCATGCACAGTGGTACGTGCAATCATCCCCACTGCCTGGCCTGCACACTCCAGCCACTGAAGATGCTAAGAACTCAGACAAGCACCTCCTATGCTCAGGGGAACCACCTTGCTGTCCTTAACCATCAGCTTACCAGGTGGAATTTCTACTCAGGCAGAAAACCAGGCTCGTGCCATGTAAGCCCTTCTTTTCTTAGGCACCCGCCATCTTGGGTGCCTGTTGGCCAAGGTCAAAAAAGGGCTGGCTGGTAGAACTTGTCATTTTTATGGCTGTTTGGTGGACGAAGGGTCCCTCCATCATAGCTGGAAAGAGACGTTCTAGCACACTCTGTCCATTCCATGTTAAAGGTGGTGAATGACAAGGAGTCTTCTGTTCCCAGAAATACCATGGATGCATTTTTTGTACAAACACGCACATTTAAAACACCTATAATATTGCATACTCCATACGTTGAAATGCATACCTAGGAAGACATAAATGTAAGGGAAATTCTTGAGGGTCAGAAAACCAGGATGTTTAGATCAGGTAAGTCACTACAGGGGACTTGCACCAAGGATCTCCTGCTCCTGCTATAGAATTTGCAACTTTTTAAAGTTTAAGTTTGCGCCTCACTTTCTCACTTAAAACTTCTGGACCTGAAGTTAAGACCATGGTCTGAAGTTTCCCAGTCTTGGCATATGACTGATCTATTCTATTTCCATCTATTTTGATCACTTGTTTATCTGTATTGTTTACTCCATATAGAGTTTTGGGATTTACTTGTTTCGCAGGACTTTATTTTTAACTCAAGGTAAGATTCTTGTTCGTACAAATTGTGAGTAGATCTTCTCAATGGCTCCTTGGTACCTGGGAAGTTTCCATTGTCTTGAGAAGGAATTACATAAGAATTTTCTTCATGAGAAATGCTGGCTATGGGCAGTTTTCTCACGTCAATCCATTTGCTAATGACTGAAATATGCTGTAATTTAGGAGGTAAACAGTTTCATGAAAATGTTCCCAAGGTCTCTTGTATTTGGGGGATTTGGAGCTCAAGAAAACACCAGCTTCTGTATTTAAGGACGTCTTGAGGGGCATCTGGGGGGCTCAGTGGGTTAAGCATCCAACTCCAGCTCAGGTCATGATCTCAGTTTGTGGGTTCGAGCCCCGTGGTAGGCTCTGTGCCGACAGTGCGGAGGCTGCTAGAGATTCTGTCTTCCTTTCTCTCTGCCCCTCCCCTGCTCTCTCAAAAATAAACAAACATGATTAAAACTGTTTTTCCCCAGACTTAGATATGTTGCAATTTCTATACCCCTCAACCACACCATGTTTAATTTCTCTAATCTAAGAGAATATAGAGTCTTGTACTTGATAAAAATCACTAGTTTTCTCCCCCCACCACAAGAATTGCAAGAAAGGGTGTGTATCTTCCTGTCAGATCTATCGCTAATTGTAGCCTAGAGGAGTCCTTTGTATTAACTACTTTGCCAGGAGACACAGCCGTATGTTTTTCTATTGGTCATCAAAATTCCCTGCAAAGGCCACTTGGTTCTGTGTGGGAAACAAAAGAACAGATTTGTTGAGCGACACTAAAAACGTCTCCTAAGCTTTTGGGTGGAAACTTGTTTGTCCAAGAGCTTCTGAAGTCCAGCACAAGGGTCTTTAGAAAAGCCCCATCCATGCTGCTAGTGAACATTTCACCACCGTGCAAGGGATTCAATTCCTATCATTTCAGATCATTCCTACTGTGCATGAAGGAGCCACGACCAAGTTACTTTTGAGAGTCCAACAAATGGTTTTGTTCCTGGGACCAAGTTGGGTATTTCCGTAACACATGCCCACGTGCCGCGTAGAGAAGGCAGGTGGTATTGTTTGGAAACACATAAGAGAGTTGACAAGAGATTAAGCTGGAGAGGGTGATGGTCCCAGCCTTTTATATGCTGTGAGGGCAGATCACACAGGATGCTTTAATTACAGGAGCCCCTGCTGACCCTCTCTGGTCTCTTGAAACACGCGGCAATAAATTAGGCTGGGCAGGATCTTCTCCCGGGAAGCTGTCCGGGTTCGGCTTGCTTTCCAATTCTTCATCACAAGAGAAGCTCAGAGCGCCCCTCGCAAACCTCAGATGTCACCGTTTGGATCACAGCTGGGCAAGTCTGTCTGATGACCCGCGCTTCATCATAAATGAAACGTTTATTCTTTTTTGCCTTCCATTAAATGTCACCGAATAAAATATCACATTTAAAAGTGGTCTGTTCTACAAACGTACAGGATATTTTATTCATATGAACTGTTGAAAGGGTGGCAGGCAGTTGGTTTCCATTTGAAGGCATGGCAGATCTACCTTCTGAAATTTAAATCCTTACAGAATGGGTCAAACTAGTAGCTAAAAGGATAGTCTTTGCAGCTAGAAGGCTCTGGAGGAAATAAAAAGCTGGACATCAGAAAGTACATAAATTCAGTGCAAAGTCTGGGATTTTGGCATGAATGGGCTTATAAGTGCACGGACCTAAAGGGCAGAAGGGAACACGACGTTCTTTCCAACCGGTAAAAACAAAAACAATTAGTCAAGATGATTATGTATTTATAGGCATCAATGCTTGTCAATTTCAAGAACAATTAATAACTGACCGTTTTCAAAACAGTATGCCTAGCCTTCCCCTCCCCCCCACCTTTATTTAAAAAAATTTTTTTAATGTTTTTATTTTTGAAGGAGAGAGAGAGCATGAGCAGAGGAGGAGCAGAGAGAGGGACACATAGAATTTGAAGGAGGCTCCAGGCTCTGAGCTGTCAGTACAGAGCCCGATGTGGGGCTCGAACTCATGAACTGTGAGATCATGACCTGAGCCGAAGTCGGATGCTTCACTGACTGACCCACCCAGTCACCAACCCCCAATGCTTTTTTTTTTTTTTTTTTTTTAAAGGAGAAGACATCTGTCTGGTTCTGGACTAATGCTGGATGTTAAGGGGTGGCCCTATTGCAAGAATCCTGATTCAGACAGAACTTAGACCACATTAGCCATATGTTCAGCTCCAAGGTGGCTGTGCTCGGACAGTGTAGGTGTGCTGACATTAAGAGAAAGCATTCTTCCTGTTTGCCCCTTTGATCATGGCTTGCCCTGATCAGCATAAAGAATTAGGTAACAGAAAGTAACATATGTGATGGACCTCCAACCTACTGGATTTCACGTAAGGGAGTCCTAGAAGTTTGCTTTCCTACAGAGTATTTCATCACACCCCATTTGGATTGAGCAGCAGGAGACAGATCTATGGGGAGGAGAGGACCATGGTTTTCTGAGGACACTGCCAATGAACACAAGAAATTTCACCGTGGTTCCTGGCTTCGGAAACGAATAACTCCAAATATATGCATAGTTTTGTTTGAACAACAAGCTATAACAAGCAGAGAGGATCCCATAGAAAATTTGGGCAGAAAGGCTATATATGCAATCAATCTGGACTGTGTTCACATCCGGTTTCTCTCAGTCACATGTTACAGCTCTTTACTCTTCAATGAAAGGCCATACTTTTCACATTACATCACCTCAGATTGAAACTTGACAAAGTAAGGTTGCCTTCTGTAATCAGTGTTTCGTCCCAGAAAGTTATATTCCTCTCTGGCAAAACCTGAACCCTGCACTCCAAGTCTTATATTTGGAAAGGGAAATATTGTAAGTTGCCTTCAAGATGAATAGACTGATAGGCTGACTATATACGTCAACCTATGTATAATATATAGGATGATTTATAGTATATAGGTAGTATATTTAACATATTGCCAACTCTGTACAACCTATATCAACTCTATAGGAGAGAACGTTGTATATGATAAGCTGTCGTTACTTTTATTTCTTGAGGATGGTGATTCTTAAACTGGAAGCTTCATTCCTGGGGCAAGATTTGAGCAGACCCACCCCCATAAAAATCCCCTTCTCCCAATCAGATGTGTCTGCTATTTTCCCTACTGGAAAATATTTCAACTGGCCCAATTCACAGTTCAACGGATGTCCCAGTTGGTTCCTAATATGCATACCACTCTTCTCAGCTCACATTTATACAAACTCTCCCTGGAAGACTCACAGTTAGGGAGTGCAGTGATTTTCATATAATGAGATCTAAATGATTATTCCCTAGTATCATACACCCGATTGACTACCAGAAATATCAGCCTCCATCAATTACTTCATTCTCTAAATCCTGCTTTTTCCAAATTTACTTCTGGATTTCACATTTGACTACAATATGGATCACGTTCTACATGGCCATTAATCATCTTTAAGTCCAGATTTTGGCAATATTCATAGGACATATCATGGCAGCATATCTAGTCACCTTTGCTACCCAGATTTACTACAGCTAGACAAAGCCATCAGAAATAACCGAGCCAAGTAAGTTTTCACTGGATTTCATATCCAACGAAAACTATTTCTATGAAGTTAAAACTATAATCGATTTAGAATAACACATTACTTCCCAGAGTTCCACGTGAGGTCGAAAATGTTTTCTCTGCTCCACAAAATAGATCTGAGGAGCCTACATTTGGGGATGTTATCTTTAAAAGTCATCTATTGCAATGTATATTATTTCTCCATGTTTACATAAAAGCAGTATTCAATAAATGAGGAGGTTCCATGAGTTCCTGTTTTCCATATCTATAAAGCTTTCCAAAATGAACAAAATGGAAGATAGCATGCAAATAAATCAATTAAATTGTGCAGTTCGTTATCAGCAAATTCTAAAGAGTGCAAACAACTCATACCTCAGGGGTATAGATGTATTTGCAACCACATACAATGAACTGTCAAAACAAGTTTAACAGAAGTCAGTTAGTGAATCATGTGAGAAATTCTTACTAATTGGAATAAAAATAATTGGTTTGTTTAAGCCATGCACGAAAGTTTGGGACCCTCGTCACCATAAAATCTCAGTAAAAATATTCTAGCAACTTTGGTCCTAATTTTTGTTTCCTCTGCAAATTAATGTTCATTTGAGGAAACACATACATTTATGAAATTTACATAGTATTTTGCCACATAACACATGCATTTTTGGAGTTCTATATTCCTGAAAAAGGACTTCTAAGAAGGGAAGTTGATATCCCCTTATTCAATGTAAACTTTACATATCATGTAAATCCTGTAAATCATGTAGATATTTTATGTTCTTTAAATTATCTGTAAATACAGGATTTTAATCTTTGGATAAATTTCAAATAATGTTAATTATTTTAATATTCCATCTGTGCAGGAAAATTTGCTGACAGAATAGGCTATCTTTTTACAATTTGGCGATGTGTAAACTCAAACTTAGTATTTATCTTATGTAAATATTGTATACCTATAAATTACATGCTTATGTTGTTTCAATTTGCTAACTGCATACATTAGCCTCCTTTTAAAGCCATGTTAAAACCTATTCCATTCTACATATGGCAACATTTTTCTCAGGAGATAAAGCAGTAAGTAGAGAATAAGGCAAAGGAAACAGGATGGTCAACTTCTGCTTAAAAACATGTTTTCCAGGGGCACCTGGGTGGCTCAGTCCGTTAAGCATCCGACCTCAGCTCAGGTCATGGTATCACAGTTTGTGGGTTCAAGCCCCATGTCTGGCTCTGTGCTGACAGCTCAGAGCCGGGACCCTGCTTCAGATTCTGTGTCTCCCTTTCTCTCTCTCTCTCTCTCTCTCTCTCTCTCTGTGTCTGTCTCTCTCAAAAATAAATAAACATAGAAGCACCTGGGTGGCTCAGTCAGTTAAGTGTCCGACTTCGGTTCAGGTCATGTTCTCACCATTCATGAGTTCGAGCCCTGCATCGGGTTCTGTGCTGACAGCTCAGAGCCTGGAGCCTACTTTGGATTCTGTGTCTCCCTTTCTCTCTGTCTCTCTGAAGAATAAATAAAACAGAGGCGCGTGGGTGGCTCAGTTGGTTAAGCATCTGACTTTGGCTCAGGTCATGATCTCATGGTCTGAGTTCGAGCCCTGCGTAGGGCTCTGTACTGACAGCTCGGAGTCTGGAGCCTGTTTTAGATTCTGTGTCTCTCTCTCTCTGCCCCTCCCTCACTCATGTTCTGTCTCTGTCTCTCAAAAATGAATAAATGTTAAAAATTTTTCAAAGAAATGTGTTTTCCAAAGTATTTGGACATGTTACATAATGCCCAAAACACCTTTTCAAAATCAGCTGCACAGTAATTAAGATACCTACTAGGAAATGTATGTGTGCAACTTTGTGGTCATTCCACACAGAGACCAAACAGAAGTGAATTCACGGGAAGGTCATGATTTTAAATTACTGGGTGTTCCTGAGGATCCTTGATGTCTCTGCTCATACCTGGCTCCTGACTCTCAAGGACGTGACCTTCCTGAGTTACCACTTCGCTGCTACTATGGTTTTCTTTGCTTTTAAGTAATTTCTTTCATTAACCTCCTGACAATAATCCAATGTTATGCTGTGGATGTCCAAGTATTTCTCAATGAAATGCAATCATGAACACCGTGACTCCATGTTAGCAGGTCGCTAAGGGATCATAGGACATGTTGGGGGGGGGGGGGAAGGGCAGAAACGAAATAAACATTTGCTGTTGTTTGCTAAGGCTAGCTACGGGATAGGTCAGGATGCTTGTAATTGTACCTGCTGCAAATAACTCTCCATAATTTTCTTGAGTCTTCTGTTCACGAAGACTTGAAAACTTCATATAGTTGTGATAGCATCTCATCCCATAGCCAAGGGAACTAAAAGCTACTTTAATTATAGTGAATTACCTCTTTTCCCCAATCACTGCATGGTTGCTGCCCTTTCATTCACAGTTCTGTCTAGGTCATTTGATAATACTTGGAAATGTCATAAGCTGATCAGATCTGCATTTTAGCCCATTCCAGTTCTCCTTAAACATTCTTCATCATAAAGAAAAAAAAAACGGGGTGGGGAGGGCAAGAAATGGTCGTAAAGATTTTTCTCCCCACTGGGTAATTCAAATATTTTCAATAATGATTAAATGTGGCTTGTGTGTACGTGTGTCTATTTTTTGAGCAGGAAATCGATCTTGTGTAAACCTGGTTATCCCAAATTGGCTGAAAATACTTATGACACTACACAAATGGGTGAAGTTAACTATTAACTATTAAGATGCCCAAAGGTATCTTTGGCATACAGATCGGCAGATGTTGAAAGAGTTTGAGCTCTAGGATCTAGGATCCTAGGATCACGGATTACAAAGGAAACAAATTGAGGAATTATTGGACACTGGAAATTAGTCAACATACGGCAAGAGAAGAGGAATACTAAACAGTCTTTCTATGAATACGTAGCTCAAGGCAACAAGAAATTAGTTCAGAACAAATTGCAACAGCAGACAGCCTAATAAATGACCCTAAAAAGGGCCCATCTGCCCAATCGGGGTCTGGGTTTTTCCGTGAAGACATGCTGGGGGCAAAGTCTCACACCTCCCGGAGGTGGCCTATTGTGATGGACAAAGCCTTTCTGCCCTGGGACACCTTGCTTTCTCATACTTCTTACAGGACAATGGATTTCCCGAAAAACAATCTAATCACCTTACCCGTAACCAGAGTCATTTGAAAACATGATAACCTAGGTCCCCATTTCCCCAGACTCAATAGCTCTACCTTCCTAGAATGGTTTACGTATGAGAGGATTTGGATTCCTTATCCTAACCCCCTTCAACATGCTTTGAAAACGCTCATCTAAGCAAACACTTCTTCAAAAATGGAACCCAGAACTGAAGGCTATCATCCAGGTATCAACTGACCGAGGAGAGGGAAAACAGGCTTACCGCTAACCGTGAGGTGTTTCTGGAAGGATGCCTTCACGCTGGACGACCTAACCCTGCACATTGGGAAAAGAGCCCTCTGAAGCTTTGTGCACAACATCCCTAGGCCAATTACGAATTATGCTTTCTTTCCCCCTATAGTTATGCTAAAGATTTCCTGATTTACATGCCTATCTCAACAGGCAATTTCTATCTAGACTTTATTCTGTCCATTAACGTAATGGCGAATTCCTTCCAATCTCATGCCATCTTAACGTTTCCCCTAAACATGATCCATACCTTTAAGTTACTGATAGAGGTGTTGAAGAGGCCATATAGGTAACGGTCTTACTTGTCAAGTCTCTCCCCAAAGAGTCATCTTTTTTTGACATGGCTCCACCACTCACGTCACTTTGCGCCACTATTGAATCTTTTGCAATTTTGGGTCTCTATCCCTGTGGATGTAGTGATAACTTCACCACACTGATTTTCTGTAGGCTTTGATAACCACTACTTTCGTATTTTGGTTTTTGAGGATTTCTCCTCTTTCATGGACCTGTGAAATATGAGTGTCTCCCCCAATTTTCATTCTCATCAACTGGGTTTTCATACCGTTCCACCATCCTTGGATGGGTGCTTGTAGCTTTAGCTCAGTGTGAACTTTAGAGGCAATATCCAACTTTCTAGAGCATGTGTCTACCTGATATCCCATAAGCCATGACAAACAGAAGCTTGGCCCAGATAGGTCTCTGTTCCTACACGTGCAGTTTCCATCAACGACCATTGAGAAAAACAATGAGCTTACAAGTGAAGACTTTTTTGGTCCTTCATTCCCCAGCAAAATAGCTTAGGACACTAATTGGTCTCCAAAATATTTCTCCAACTCCTCTCATCTAACAAGATGTGTCATCTATTTCTCAATTATCAATCCCATTAATCAATTCTTAAATCCATCCACTCTTTGGAAACGAGTTAAGAACTTTCTTCTGCACTCCTATGACTTTTGACAGCGCTATAATCACCAATTTTGAGATAAGGGTTTATTTTCACCATCGTAGTAGAAATAGATTTTTTTTTTAAAAGAAAAATGGGCACCTGCTGGGATGAGCACTGGCAGTGTTGTATGGAAACCAACTTGACAGTAAATGTCATATTTAAGAAAAATAGGGATAACATGTATCTATGTACGTTAACACAAAAACTTCTTTATATTGAAAAGAAAGAAAGAAAAATGGGATTCTAGATCAGGAGAAAAACCTACCACACGCCCTTGAAAGAAAGAAGAAGTTGAGGGGTACCTGGGTGGCTCAGTCAGTTAAATGTCTGACTCTTGATTGACGCTCAGGTCATGATCTCAAGGTTCAGGAAACTGATCCCCATGTCAGGACTGAGCGTGCTTGGGATTGTCTTTGCCCCTCCCCCACATGCATGCCTGCTCTCAAGATAAAATAAACCGAGGATAAACTTTAATCCTCAGGATTAAATGCCCAAAAATTGCCCTTGGTTTCTGACATTGGTGATTCATTCTGCTTTTGCTCATGTACACTGAGTGATGTGTTGGTCAACCAGTTTAGCCACCGGGTCTGTGGTATTTAGTTACAGGAGCTTGAGGATGAAGACAGAAATCGGTACCAACATGTGCAGTGTCAGTCTAATGAATACCTAAAACCTCGGAAGCAGCTTTGGAATTGAGCAATGGACAGAGGCTAGGAGAGCCCAGAGGTACATGCTAGAAAGAGCCCACATCGCCATGAATGGACCTGTAAAGGGGATTCTTAAGAGGACTCAAGGAAGAGGGAGGAGAGGAGCCACCTTCTTACTGAATCGCTAAGGGGCTGTAAGCAGAGAAAGGTAGGACCCTAGACAGCAGAGCCCTTCTGATGCTGTCCCCCACAGAAACAAGGACCTGTTTTTGGACAGTGGACGACACGTGATCCTTGTTTACAAAGTGGCCGTGAATTTGGCTGGACCGAGTTCATGCCCTAGCATGTTGGCAAAGGTAGGCCTTGTGAGTGACGGCATTGGATGGTCCACACTTCGTTCGGAAAGAGCTTCAGCTCAAAGAGCAGCCCGGGTCCATGTGAGCAGTTAGCAGACGATGGGGAAACAGAAGTCATTTCAAGAGAAAACCGCTCAAAGAGAAAACAGAACTCGGGCATCTGGAAAGGTCTCAGCTGGTCCATATCCAAGGCAATGGATGGATCAACGTGTTGGGGAAAGAAGGAGGGTGTGGACACAGAACCGACCGATGAGGCATTCGACCACTGTCTAAACAGAAGCCAAGATGGTTGTGCAAGACAGCAGAAGCCTGACCGTGAAGGCAACTGGGATTTGCTCCATTGGGTCTGAGACTTGGTTCAGGACTTCTTACCCTTTTTCGTTCTTTCCTCATGCTCCCGTTTGGGACGGGAAGGTCTGTCCTACATCTGCCCCACCACGTCCTTTTGCAAACACACACGGTTTACTCTCCCAGGTTAACAGCTGGGGACGATAGGCCTCAGGATGAACAGGACCTTCAGTCTCACCCAGACCTGACTCACATGTTCAAGATACAGAAGGCGAAAATAAATTCTCAGAAGAGAAAACACCTTAAGAAGAATCCTTTCTCTTCACGGAGATTTCTTTTTATGTCAATATTAATATTCAGCCCTGGCAGAATCCACAACCACCTGTCGTGTATAACACGACAAGTGAGCCCTAATGCGAGTGCTTTTAATATGAATAGACTTCCGGGATCTCGTTCTAAGCTAAATCTGTAAATGAAAATTCACAGCTGGTAGACGTGCTGATACCATCATGAATTAGAGTTGCTGAGTCCTGCAGTCATTATAATGAAATCCCAGTAATCAATGTTGACTGACTGTCACTGCCCATACAGTAAGGTACCGATTTCCTACATGCGTGAGAGCATCGCTAAAATGCAAAGAATATTAACAACTTCTGGCATGCAAACCTTTGTACTCCCCTTCATTACGTGTTAATAGTTCACAACGCAATTTCTTCTATTAAAATATCCCACGACGTTGTTCCGTATTTAGGGGAAACCATGAGTTAGACTCTTGGAGGCTTCCTTCCCCTAAAGACTTAAATTCAAAGCCAATGTCTGTATTATCGTGTGAAAATGCACGTTTAACATGTTTCGTCGAAGACCTATTGCATCACAGAACCACTGTTTACTTCGTGGACAGGAAAAAAAAAAAAATCAAAGTTCATTAAGTGCAAGTAGGAATCTCAGCACCGACAGTCAAGCCTGCGCTGTGTCTCCTGGTCTCCAAGAGGAGAGCTTCCCACTTTTCTTCTGACCTTGAAACCCTCAGCACCTGCCTGACTCCTTCTCAAGTGATGAAATCAACCTACAGAAACTCAAACTACACAAAACCAACAACTACCTTTCCCAGAAAGTTTAGTGTTAGGCGCCAAGCATTGGTTTTCCATTGTTATTATCACCAATTAGCAAAGACTGCATAGCTTAGAAGAACAGGGTCACCTTACTGTGCTGGAGATTCATGGTCCGTGCACAAAAACACAAAAGCACAAATTGTCAGCAGTTTTCCTTTCTTTCTGGAGGGTCCAGGGAGAGCCCGTTTCCAGCCAGAATCCAGCTTCAGGAGGGTGCCACGCAGGGGGCGGCGCCACGCAGGGGGCGGCGCCACGCAGGGGCGGCGCCACGCAGGGGCGGCGCCACGCAGGGGCGGCGCCACGCAGGGGCGGCGCCACGCAGGGGCGGCGCCACGCAGGGGCGCGCCACGCAGGGGGCGGCGCCACGCAGGGGGCGGCGCCACGCAGGGGGCGGCGCCACGCAGGGGCGGCGCCACGCAGGGGCGGCGCCACGCACCCATGTAGACCGTATTGAAAACTATATTAGACACACCTTTTGAGTACAGATACAGGCACTACTGTATGAAACCAACAACTTTAAAATCAGAGTGATGTTTCCCATCTTTAATTGTATCATCAGCAGAGAAATTTGGGAATTAAATCCTGTCCAGAAAATGCTGGGAAATAAAGTAGCTTCTGTGTAAATATGCCAGCAATCAAACATTGTGTCGCAAGGCCAGTTTCAAGGTTTTGGAATGAAGGAGAATGAAAATGGTAACGGTAAACAGGTGTGACTATGCACAGCATGCAGTTGTTAGGGTCCATATTCCAACATATTGGGGAACCTTTTAATGTACAAATTCTTTCAGGTACAGGAGGTACCAATACTCAACGCACGGATATAATGTTAGTATTCTGGATTTAGTATAGAACCAGACTTCATTAAGATAGTTCCAGTAAAAAGAAAGGCAAACCAACAACAACAACAACAAAAAACATTGGTCTATTCAACGACAAGACATTCCTACCTTTTGCCCAAGCCTAACAAAGGCTTATTTCCCAGTTATTCTAGGAGGTTCACATTGCCCGGATAAGAGGAAACAATCCTGTTCTAAAGGAACTCTGCACACCAGTTTCCCTCATGACCACCAATCTAAAGATCTTTAATAAAGCATTAGAAGATCTAAGTCCAACCTCATATAAATGTTAATACATCAGGATTAAAGGAGATCGATTCCAGGTATGCCAGGGTAGGCTGGCTTTAAGCACACACGTGCGCAGCACGCTCAGGACCCCCTCACTCCAACCTCCACGCACCACCAGTGACCCACCCAACCAAAAAAAAAAAAAAAACCAAATTCCAACCACCACCACCAAAACCAACAAGTAGACCCAAGAAATTATTATCTATAGGATATCAGACAAGGGATTTAAAAAAAAAATGCCACATCCAATCTTGATGAAAATTCTCAGCAAACTAGAAACACAAGAGGCCTGACTCAGCATTTATGAAGAGCCTCTAAGAAAAATCTACAGCTATGTATAATAATGGCAAGTGACTGTTTTGCCCCAGTATTAGAAAAACAGGGCCAAGGTAGCTTTTCTTGCCTCTTCAGAGTTAAACTAGAATCCCAAATCAGGTTCATGCTGACAGCCCAGTGCCTGGAGCCTGCTTCAGATTCTGTGTCTCCCTCTCCCTCTGACCTTCCCCCATTCATGCTCAGTCTCAAAAATAAATGAACGTTAAAAAAATTTTAAAAAATAAAAAAGGAAATATTGTAGGATTTCATTTATGGGGCATTCTGGGAAAAGGCAAAACTCTGGAAGAAAAAACACTAGTGAGTGCCCATGTCTGGGGCTGGAGGACTGGGTAATAGAAATATTTTGACTGTAGTACAAATACTAATATTAGGTTTCTTGAACCTCTTCCTAAAGTCAGTAAGGTTTTACTGTACATGTATTCTATTTTTTTAATGTTTATTTATTTTTGAGACAGAGAGACAAAGCATGAATGGGGGAGGGTCAGGGAGAGGGAGACACAGAATCTGAAACCGGCTCCAGGCTCTGAGCTGTCAGCACAGAGCCCGACGAAGGGCTCGAACTCACGGACCGCGAGATCATAACCTGAGCCAAAGCCGGCCGCTTAACCCACTGAGCCACTCAGGCGCCCCTATTTTTTTTTTTAAGAGAAAGAATAAAAGCAAGGAAGGGACAGAGGGAAAGAAAAACTTAAGGTCCACTCTATACATAGTCCAACACAGGGCTCAATCCCAGGACCTTGGGACCACGATCTGAGCCGAAATCAGGAGTTAGACAGTCAACCACTGAGCCACCCAGTCACCTCAGTAAGTCTGCCTTCAAATCAAAAGGGCAAGAGAGCTATGTTTGCAATCGTGCAGTCAAGATCTTTCTTATAGATGGGACAAAAATGGAGCTCTATGGTTTGTTATTTTGGAGTACCCTATTCATAGAGGCAAAAGAATCTTTTTAAATTTTTAACATTATTGACAGAGAGAGAGCATGAGCATGGGAGGGGCAGATAGAGAGGGAGACACAGAATCTGAAGCAGGCTCCAGGCTCCGAGCTGTCAGCACAGAACCCAACGCAGGGCTCGAACTCACGAGCTGTGAGATCATGACCTGAGCCGAAGTCGGACACTTAACTGACTGAGCCAACCAACTGAGCCATCCAAGTGTCCCTGAGGCAGAAGCTCTTTGATGTAATTTTTAAATTCAAAATGAAAATCTTATACTTTTAGGGTACTTAGGTGGCTCAGTTGGTTGAGCTCAACTCTAGGGTTCAGCTCAGGTCCTGATCTCAGAGTCGGTGGGTTCCAGCCCCTTATTAGGCTCTGTGTGGACAGCATGGAGCCTGCTTGGAATTCTCTCTCTGCCCTATCCCCTCTGCTCATGGTCTTGTTCAAAACCAACACCAACACCAACAGTATTATACTTGTATCATCCTTTACATTGGATTCTGAAACAGTTCTATGAGGTAGGTAGCAATTATCATTTTAGGATAGCATAGGACAATGAAATCTGTCACCCCAAATGTGTCTCTTTGGCATACGCATTATTTTAGGCTGATTGCTTTTAAGAAGCAGAAGGCTCACAAATTCCCCTTGACCTTCCCCTAAGGGCCTGAAAGAATTTATACGTAAGACGCACTGCAGGAAAGGAGCAATCACTGTAGAGACCCACGTAGAATAGGAACCAGGTCTGAGAGATGAAGAACCCCAGCAAAGTCCGTTTCTGAAAATTCCTGTGTCCCATCCCTTCTAGATGGCCCAGCAAACGTTGACCAAACATTTGCCCCCTTTTGTCTTCCTCCACTTTGAGGTCTCAGCTCAGCATGGCCTTAAAGTTTCAGTTGCCCAACCGCCTGGGTGTCTCCTATTCTTACACACATACACGATCATGTTTGATTTTCCCCTGTTCACCGTCTTGTGTCGATTCTTAGACCAAAGAAACCTCGCGGTATAGAAGAAATTTTTCCCTAACACTGGGGAAACACTGAAATCCAAAGGAAGCAATTAAACCCGGAGGAGACAAGAAGTTAAAGCTACAATCCATCTCCGGGTTTTCTTAGCGTATGCACAGTGTTCTTTCCAACACCCCACAGTTCATTAAGGCTTTGAATCTCTGAAAAGGAAGCGTATCACACGTTCCTAGAACACAGCTGCATTTGCAGGCGGGCACCCACAGGTGATCGTGGTCGGTGATTGCCTGCCACGATTTTCTTGGAGGCAGCTAATGACAGTCAATACAAATTAGAGCAATTTCCTCAGGATGAGAAATTAACCTGCTAGAGTCTTGCCAAGAAGGAGGGGCTCGGGGGTGGGTATATGTTGTGAAGAACCCAAATCTTCAGGACATTAAAAATAGGTTGCAGTAATTGGAGAGCGAGAGCTGCGTCGGCTCCCTTTCCTGGTTACCCTGGCATAGGCTGGAGCTGTTTATTCAACTCATTACCCTAAATGCACTGAACTGCAATTATTTAGATATACAAGTTGTAGAAGCTGAATCACATGTGCCCGGGTTGCTGTTTTCATGTTAAAAAGGCAAGCATCAAGCTATGTTTATTCAATTCGATACAGTCCCCCTAAAGAGCTCTTGGAGAAAACAGCTTAGTGGGAACCCAATGAACAGAACTAGGACCCGAGGAGGTAGTGAGAGCAAGAAAACGCTGTCTAAATCAAGGATAGAGAAGTACAAAATAGGTACAGAACGTTGAAGCAGTAAGAATAGGGCCAAAAACCACCACCTCTTAAATATCGTAATGAGTTCTTTATGCAAGTTTCTCCATTGTGCTTGGATTTCTTGATGGACGATCCTTATTTTTTTTCAATCCCAAGCCTGCTGCACAGATGCTCAGAGAAATTAGAAGAGATCAGGAATGAATAGAGGAAAAGACAGAGTGCGGAAGAAAGAAGGAAATGTAGTAGGATGGACATTAACTAGGCATCAGAGGGTTAGTGAAGGTGTCAGAGAGGGAGCATTTAAGTTGTGGCTTGAAATTCCAGCTGATTTGCTGTTGGAGCAGGGAGGGTTGCAGAATGCGATAGCAAATCAGTCTCCATCTCATGTGGAAAGAATACCATTTGGCTTGATTTATGATGGAAAGAAACAAACCCTGAGCCAGTGCAGCAAGGCAGGAGTCCCAAACCCCGGCCCTAGCACCTTGCACAACCAGGCACGGATGAATACAAGTACGCTCCAGGACAACCCCTACAGCATTCAGACTGGGAGCCGTTTGGGGATGGGCACATTTCAGGAAGAAAAATCAGGAGCCCACTGCCCATGGCCCATTTTGGCCTCCCTGTCGTACCCATTTTCATTTGTGGAGAGGTCAAATAATATAAGTAGTCTACTCAACCTCTCTTCCCAGTGGTGGGAATCTTTCAGTGAAAGGCAGTATCTGGTCAATGCCAATACCTGCCTCTGGCACATGCTTTCTGAAGCTCCCGGATCGTAAGATTCAAATGCCTGGAAATTGGGTTGATGGTAACTGCCAGTGTCCTAGTCTCCTAGGAGAATCTGACAGAGGAGCTTGTACCACACCAGTTGATAACGGACTCCCAGGTGGAAAGGTGATGGGGGAAGGGTAGGGCAGGAAGACAGGGAAACAAAGATGTAGTCACCCCTGCAGACGATCTTTACTTGGAGCCCTAGGAGACCTGACTCTTTCACAGCTCCTGTTCCCAACATGGACGGGTCCCCCAGACTCAATAAGCGATTGTTGGACACTACTAGGGTGTTCCACATTTCAATTCTGACAATATCTTCCCAGAGATAGTGTCCACATCACAGGTCAAGAGCTCAGTCCCGCAAGACTGCACGCGTCCCTCACTTCAGACACCAGTCCTATACCCCAGACTGTTCCCCGTGCTTCCGACCAGATGACTATAGATCGGAGGTTCCGACAACCTCTCTCCTAGGCTTAGTTAACTTGCTAGAGCAGCTCACAGAACTCATAGAAACACTTACCAAGGTTCACCAGCATCTTACAGGAGAGGATACAGGATATGAATCAAGAGACATCTGTAGAGATTCATAGAACAAGGTCCAGAACAAATGAGCATCCGTCCTCGTGGGGCTCGGGATCCGGGTCAACGGAGGCATATGAAAGCACTCTGACTCCCAAGCGGCCAAAAGCACTTGTCTTGGGTTTTTATAGAGGCTTCATTGCAAACTCATGATTGAGTCACTGGCCATTGGCTGACTCAATATCTAGCCAAGGTGAGGGGGTGGGACTGAATGTTCTAACCCTCTAATCACCTGGGTGGTCCTCGTGGCAACCAGCCCCTGCCCTTGGAGGGGAGTGGTGTCTAAAAGTCACCTTCCTTAATAACAAGACACCCATTTCACCCTGAGGGCTCTGAAGTGTTTTCAGGAACCATGGAGGAAGACCAAATATATCTAAGCAATATGTTTTGGTCTTGTAATAAACAGATAAGTATTTGTTTTAAATCGTTATATCACTGTGCAGTTCAGTAGTTCTCAGACCAAACGAGCTTCAGAATCACCTGGAAGGCTTGTTAAAACGTGGCGACTGGCCCCAACTGCAGACTTTCTGATTGATGGGCTGTTGTTCGCCCAGCGTCTACACAGTGAAAACCATTATCGTCGAGTGTAATTACTTCATCGAATTAATCCCACCTGGAGGAAAACAGGCTGACCTTTTGCATCCTATACCTGTCAGCTGGTGGTTATAGGACATCCCTGGGTGGTGGGATGGCTTAACCTCCTCGATTATAGCAGCCAATTAAATCCCAAAACCAATTCTCCAGGATAGGAGTGAGCCCTTAGCAGTGAGCGTATCGCTGCTGGGGCTGGGTATTATGATTATATTTAAAGGGATTATTATGATATGGGGTAGAAAGTACAAATATTAGTATTTGTGCTTGAGAGTGACCTCAGGTGTTTGCTCATTTTTGTCATGAATTTGTGTCTGAGTTGCATGAATTCCCAGTAGTTTTGAACATGGTTTGCAATTAGTGGACAGCTTGTTGTCAATACTTATTTATTGAACTGAATTGGGTATGGGAACAAGAGTTTCTCAACCATGGATCTTCTTCTGTGGGCTGTATGTTTCAAACCCTGTGGGAATGTCACATTGTGTTATTTACCACAGACCTGTGATATTTTGGACATCTGGTATGTTAGGTCAGTTTTATTGAGGCACAATTTGCCCATGGGGACTTTTGGGAGACGAGTAAAATAGTTTCTTCTGTCTTGTGCTGGTGGTCGTGCAATTATCTTTCATTTTTTGTTTGTGTTTTAAATAACATAGGATCTGACACAGTAAAATAACCTCTAAAGTTAAATCTGAATGACACCCCACAAAGCCAACAACATCATGGTAACGGGCACAAAGGCATCCTTGAACAGACGATGCAATTGGTTCTGTTGCATTTCGACGATCTGGGCTGTGCTGCTGTGGTCAATCTGAGTGAGCCAGGAAACATCTCTTCTACTCACAAAGTGCTGTGGCTGGTCCTTCCTCTTGGCATCAACCGCGTGAAGCAGGAGGTTATGACTCTGCATTCTTCACGTGAGGAAACACGGTGTTCCGTAGAGGGGCAGAGTGGACAAGACCAGTAAGTGATGGGCTAGCAGGGCCGCTGACGCTGAATGAATGACCCTACAGATGAAGAAGGTTAAAGCAGCTGCCTTTTGGGATATTGCAAGCAAAAATGAGGAGTGATCTTTTAGGGCTCACATGCCCCTTCTTCTCTCCATCTCATGGGCAACGCCTGGCGGCTTATGGAACTCGAGGACGGTGGGTTTTCACTTTAATAATGGAGTATTTGAGCACCATCACTAATGTTTTCTTGGCATTCTCTGAGGTGCTTCCTTGGTGCAGTGAGTTCTTGAGAATGATTTCTAGGATATCTCCAGGCTACCCTCATTTCTCTGAGAATGTATCTTTGGAAAATTAACATGTCAGCGCAGAAAATATGATGTCAGTTACCCTATGGCATTTCATGATGGTTTCACCTGTGACCTTTCGTTCCTACCACCTTTGGAGAGCCGGGTAGCCTGACTCCTGCTTGCGGGGCACAAGAGAGCTGTAAAGGCTAGCCTGCCCAGGCTAGCACATAAAACACGTGCTGTTTTATGAGATGCGGGGATAGACGCACAAGGCAACACTAAGTTGAGAGTATCCCAGCGTGACAAGTATCTGTGTGGGTGCGACGTCTCAATAAACACTGATAATCCCAGCCAAGCGGAAGGCGGTCCTTATCACAGTTAATTTATGAAAAAGACAAAATCTGAGCCCAGTGCTTGCCTGCACATAACATCGTCCTACCTACATTTGCAAATGATGCCTCACCCGATGGTCACCATTATCTTTGCCATTCATGCCACCTGTCGATTACTTTGGTTTAAATTGGAGAGGGGAGACCTACCTAGTGAGCGAAAATGTGAAAAGGTACACACCTGAAAAGGCAGGGAATCCGGATGCTAGTTCCGCTATAGTTGATCTGTACGATGATGGATGAGTTACGTAACTTTTCATCAGTCTTGCTATCCGGAAAAAGAAGCAAAATTATTAGACCAAGAGGGCCCCCTTGAGGACTAAAATAAGGACATGGGTTTAGCAGCAAGTGGCTTACAGTGACATTTATGATTTCCTGGGTTTTCTGGCAGGTGACATCCAGGGTAGAGGACTGGGCAGAGAGGGGTCTTGTTCACACTTTGCATTAAGAGCATCTTAATTTCGCCTCTATGTTTTAACTTCTTTTTCTCCTGTTTCTTTTTTATTCCCATCTTCCATTCTCTTTGCCATAGGCGGTGGTTGACTTTCCGTACGGCCAGAGTCGGCAACATTGACACATCCTGCCTTTGCCCTATTTCCGGGGTTTAGCATGTCAGCTGTGACTCCATAATAGCAAACAAAGACAATAAGCGAATTTCCTGTGGAAATTTCCTATCCTTCATAATTTGTATTCTTCCTAATTTCATTGACATCAATGCTGTCATTGTATTTATGAATATGGTATACTATACACTGCAAAAACCCATGTCCTTATTTTAGCCTCTCAAGGAGAGATTCGGGACCTTGGCAATGAGCAATGAATGTGTAGGCTATGGTGTTTTGGTCTTCGGCAATGAGAAAGTTCCTAAACCCTCCCTAAAATAAGGACGTGGGTTTTGTGTCGTGAACAAAGCGGGTTTCAGGGTACGAGAACCCATAGGTCTCCTGAACGTGTCCTATGTTTGGGAGAATAGGGAGGGTTTAGGAACTTTCTCATTGCCGAAGACCAAAACACCATAGCCTACACATTCATTGCTCATTGCCAAGGTCCCGAATCTCTCCTTGTACAGCTTAAATGTGTGTGTGTGTACATGTGTGTGTGGGGGGGAGTGTGTGTCCACAGAATTGTCTTACTGAAAATATTATTTTGGTTGCACAGGGTGTTTTTATTTTAAGGAGAGTTTGGGACTCTGGATATTGGAATCGAGACAAAACTATGCATTTTTGTTTGAGATGTATCTTACATTTCAGGCAAATCAACTTGCATGTCTTTCTTTTTCTTTTTTTTTTTTTGTCACAGCATCCATTTGTGTTTAAGCACAAGTGTCTGCTTATATAACCACTGAATTTTTCCCTGTGAAGAAGAAAATCTAAGGGGTTTATTACCAGCACATTGAGGTATGCCTTGTTTAGACCAAATTCAATGTTTGGATTGGATTAAAAAGTCCTTGCGTTCAGTACCTGCTCAGAGGGAAGGGTTTGGGTAGATAGCCCTGTGGGTTTTATAAAGACAGACATACAGAATGCCTTGTCTCTGGGACCTGACAGCCAGCAAGAAAAATCATTCTCATTTGCAAAGAAACCAACCCGGGGTGACTTCCTCTTTGTGGTCTCTGTGGTTTTCTTCCTTCCGTTCAATTTCTCGGCTCCTTCCCTCCACCTCCAATGGCAATAAAACTCCCTACAAGACACCGCGTCTCCAACGTGCCAACGGCTACAAGGCAGCCGCACCCCTTAAATTCCTTGTCAAGTGTTTTGATATCAACACAGGCAAGACTTTTCGTTCTGCTCTCTCTCTCCACTGTGCCGCATGTCCGTGCTGCCGATATGTAGCCATGTGCGAGGACGAGCAGATTTCAGCGGGACCTGTGGGGGGGGGCTCCGAAAGCAGCCGATTAACCCGAGTGGCTCTGTGCTCATTGCTGCAGCCGTGTGTGCAGCACGTTTCCATTAGCACCTCAGGGAAACCACTGCGGCCGGGGAGGAAGGACTGGCCTTGCCTTCATTCCCGGCCAGTGTTTGCTGACCTGATTCAACCTTCAGCCCTCTCGTGTCCCCGAAGGGCTGCCCGGTGTTCATTCCACTACAGAGTTGTGACCGACACTGGAGAGGTAACCAGGGTGGTGGGGACAACGCAAGGGAGATGACCTTTGGTAAAGCTGCCCTGGGCGGCGCGGTGATTGCAACCTAATGTTTCGGTCACTGGTGTTCCTCGTCAATGGCTCAAGCCGTCGTGTGACACGAGCGCTTCAAAGCAGGATAAGAGGAGGCTGGGAGTGTTCGCATCGCTTATGTAGGAAGGCTTTGATCTGGCTGAAGGTGCAGTCTCTTTGACTGCTGGCTCTGTCCACATGTTTCGCCGTGAGCTGTTGATGCAAACGTCTGCAAAATACAGCACAGTGCTTGACAGCGTGGGTTCCGAAGATGCCTCGAGTTACGTACCTTCTGACATAGGTACATCGTTACCAAGTGGAGTAAGCGTCTAGAAGACTGTGGATGGGAAAGAGGAGCCCCATCCCGGTTGGATGTGCGCAGGGGCCGTCCAGGGTAGACTTCTCTGAGAAAGTGACCTCAACGCTAACGTCTCAACAGGGCGGCTGGGGATTCACAGGGTGCAGACAGAAAGGCAGGCAAGCCATGGCTCTGCATGAGGTCCAGGCTGCTCCTCGGTGTAGGCGGTATTTTGAAGTTGCAGGAAGGGATCGGAGCTCTAAGAAGGCCCCGTGCAGAGTGCGGTGTGAAATGAGCAGGATGGAGTGGTAAGCAGGGAAAGGACCGGCTATCTCTTCTGCCCGGTTACCTGCTCCAGGAGACAGGAGAGCCCAGCCCGGCCAGGGAAGGCTCCAGAAGGAGAGGCCTGGTAGGAAAGCAGAGCAGGAGCACTTTGCCAACATCTTCATTGGGCATAGGAACGTGCATGTTTCCCTTGGGAACAGGACCAGACACTTGTCCGGGGTGGCTCTCCAGACGTGGAACCAAGGAATCTGCATCTTGAGGAACCTCCTGGAAGACTCTTCTTCATACTCCGTTTGACAGCTGCTGATTCAGTAAATAGGACCTGGGCATCAGGTTAACAGGAAAGGGAGAAGAAGGAGGAGGAGGAGGAGGAGGAGGAGGAGGAGGAGGAGGAGGAGGAGGAGGAGAAGGAAAAAATAGGTTCTGTTTCTCTGGAGAACCCTGACCATACAATCTCCTACCATTATGTACTGTTTTGGGCTCTTGGGATTTTCCATCAGACCCTAATTTAGATGATGTTTCCTGTCCCTAGGTATGGATTTATGTCATGTTTCTTACTCACTTTGAAGAATCTGATAGGATGGATGTGCCATGATGGCCTTGACCATTTTCACAGTGACGGAGACTTGGTTAACGTTTATAGTGGTAACAAGCAACAACACTAAAATCTGTATGCGGTTGTAATAAAAGCTGTTGTGGTAAAATCTATGTCTATATCCTGTATTCCAGCATCACCGAGAGAAATGTAATATGAGCCGTGTATGCAAGGTTCAAATTCTCAAGTAGCCACATTTAAAAAAAAAAAAAAAAGGAATGGCAGAGATTAACTTTTCAAATGTAATTTATTGAACCCGATGCATGAAATAGGATTTCAAAACTCAGTATAAAGCATCATGAAACGATTCTATAGTTTTTCTTCTGTAAAGAGCCTCTGAGATTTGGTGTGTATTTTAGATTTAGAGCGTATCTCTGCACGGACGGAACATATTTCAAGAGCTCACAGAAATGTGTGCCTACAGAATGCTTTTTCACATTATGCATGGGCTCTGTCTATACTACAGTCTACACACTTTTCAGTGGGGAGAATCACTATTCCAGAGGATAGGTTCTTAAAAAATGGAAATCCAGAATCTCACAGCATGGACCCTTTTAATACCGATATAACCCGGCGGCAGTCAATCTCCAAAGGAATGCTATCAGCATTCTATAAACTTAGAGCTTATGGTACTTCCTGCTAATTTAAACACTTCGTGAAGCTTTTGTAGGATATTGTCAAGGAATACCCTTGGGGAAGGACTACAGGTGAGTCTGAGGAATAAATATCCCCAGAGATAGGAACACTGAAGCAATCCAGAAGTTCATCTGAGACATGGGGCTTTTTGTTATGGCTGAAGGCACTACCAGATGTTGCATTTGCTATTAATTTAGGCATTAAGAAATTGATCATTAAGATGTTATTAAAAATTTACTGAGAAAGAATATCCCCTGGTCACAGGGTGAGTAAATCCTAAATCCGCCCCACGCCCCTTCCTTGCCAAACTCCCTTCAGGTCTTGGGTGACCTTCAGTAGTTAAGATTATTGCTATTAATATTGAAAGGTGACAAAGGACTTGCTTTGAGTTTCTGATGCAAGCACAGTTGCCTTATACAAGATAAAGTTCCAGGAAACAGAAATCTTTAATTTGTTGATGTTTTTCAATTTTATTGAGGACTAAGAGACAAATATAATTGTATATATTTAAAGTGTAAAATAGGATGATTTGGTGCGTACGTTGTATAATGATCGCAAGACAAAGACAGTAAACGTGCCCAACACCTCACATACTTAACCTTTGTGTGTGTGTGTGCTGAGAACATTTACCATCTATCTTTAGCGACTTTCAAGAAAAAATTCTGAGGCTGTAATGCACATGGTGACAGGAGTTCATAATAAGGGATTATATACTTAACCATTAGATTTTGTAAGAAAAAAGTATCTCATAAAATACCCATAAATGTGTCCTTAATGTGAAAAGAATACTTTTATATCAGAAAAAAAAAGGCCCCCTAAGGACTAGGATGTAAATATCAAATTAAGATATTTTTAGCAAATGACAGGCTTCTGGGTGGCTCAGTGGGTTAAGCGTCCGACTTTGCCTCAGGTCATGATCTCACAGTCTGTGAGTTCGAGCCTTGTGTCGAGCTCTGCGCTGACAGCTCAGAGCCTGGAGCCTGCTTTGGATTCTGTGTCTCCCTCTCTTTCTGCCTCTCCCCACCCACACTCTGTGTCTCAAAAATAAATAAACATTAAAACATTTTAAAAAATGTTTTTAGCAAATGAAATGACTGATCAGTGCACATGATTCCAGCATCGCAAAAGCATTCCGAACTTTCACAGACCAGGGTTACCAAACTGAAGAGCTTGATAAGAGAAATAACAAACATAACAGACTAGACTTTGCCGTGTCTTTTGTAGATAGTTCTAGAAGATTCTGATGATTAAAAAAAAAAAAGAAAGATGGATTGATCCTTTTTAAACTTAAACATGGAAAGCCACATCTCAACTCAATTAAATAAGCCTAGAGCAAGCTAAAGAAATGATATATGCAACTCATTCATTCATTCATTCATTGTTTGAGAATATCTACACCAAACTAGTTACTTCAGATTGAACCAATGCCAAATTGGCATAAATAAATAAATAAAGAGGGTTTGAGCTGATGTTTATTTACTTTTTTTTTTTTAACAAACTGCTTGAAGAATTAATAACATGAGTTGAGAAGAATAGATTGTCCTGAGATAACACAAAGAACTAAAGAAATCTCAACTCCGTTACGAGCGCTGGCTGGTCTGTTAACGTTAAATCGTGTCTTTTGCTTTTGTAAACCGATTCTCCTGCCTTGGAAGTAATCCCATAGCAAGGAAATTCTTTTTAATTCAGGTATCTTGTTAATTCGTAATGCTTCCTCTTTCAAATCGTCCAGATAATTGATATTTGACTGTTTTAAATGTTGACATGAACAACTTAAAACTTCAGGGGTCATAAGTGCTGTAGTGGTGGCCAAGGTGTGTGGATTGCAAACTTAGAGTTGCCTTTTCGGAGACTCTCCGACAAGGAATAGGTCATGTTGGAACTGCAAGGGAAATGTGCAAGTTTTTCCTCTCTCTTTTACACCTTTAGAGCACAGGCTGGTGTTTTTAATCACCAACATAAGTGTGAAGGATATATTTTAAGTAATTTGTCTGGCAGGCTTTAGGAAAATGAATTATTTAAAATAGACCATGGCCCCAATTTTGCTTTTGCACAGCTACACCATTTTCTCCTTTACAAGGACCGTGTGTCAACTGTTTCCAGGTGAGCTCTGTCATCATGCATTCTGGGAGAAGTCGTGCCCGGGTCCCAATCTGAAGGTGTTAAGTGATGGACCAGAAATAAGACAATCTCAGCTCGCTTGTGTCCTACATGTGACAGAGCGATAACAGGAAGGCAGGTTGTTTCTAAAAACAGCACATGATTTTACTACACATACTTTTCCGCAATACTTTGCTCTCTGTTCTCGATAGTGAAATATGTGACTGATTAGGAAACAACGAGGAAGACAGCATACGAATGTACTTAAAAATCGTAGAAATTTTTACCTCTTATACAGCAATGGACACGATCATTTCCTTTGGTCTTCTTTCCGGACATGGTAAAATAGGTTAAACTTCATGCTTTGAATTTTCTACCATATACTTGATCAGACTAGTTTCCTGGCACCAATCTACAGAAAAAAATATATATATTTAAGATACATATAGCATTGCACTCATGAAATACCTAGTTTATTCATTTGCATTGAGATATAATTAACTTATAAGATTGGATTCATTTTAGGTGTACATTCTAAATGATTTGATACTTGCATGCATTGCAAAAATGATTACCAGAATAAGCTTAGTTAATATCCATCACCACAGTTATAATTTTTCTCTTGTGATGCAAACTTACTCTCTTAGCAACTTTCATTTAAACATATTTTTTAATGCTTATTTATTTTTATTTTTTTTTTAGTTTTTTAATGTTTATTTTTGAGAGAGGGAGAGAGAGAGAGCAAGCATGAGCGGGGTCAGGGCAGAGAGAGAGGGAGACACAAAATCTGAGGCAGGCTCCAGGCTGTGAGCTGTCACCACGGAGCCTGACGCAGGGCTTGAACTTGAGTCAAGAGATGATGACTTGAGCCAAAATTGAACGCTTAACCAACTGAGCCCCCAGGCACCTCTATGTTTGTTTATTCTTGAGAGAGAGAGACAGACAGAGTGTGAGTGGGGGAGGAGCAGAGAGAGAGGGAGACACAAAATCTCAACCAGGCTCCAGAGCCTGATGCGAGGCTCGAATCCATGAACCATGACATGAGCTGAGCTGAAGTCCAACGCTTAACCAACTAAGTCACCCAGGCGCCCCTTAGCAACTTTCAAATATACAACACAGGATTGCTAACTGCAGTGACCATGGCATACGTTATATCTCCATGACTTGTTTATTTTGTAGATGGAATTTTGTACCTTTTTTGTTTACCTTTACCTATTTGATTCATCCCCAAGCCTCTCACTGCCTCTGGCAACCACTAATCTCTTTATCTATGAATTTGGGATTTTGTTTATTTGTTTGTTTTTTAGACTCCACATATAAGAGAGATTACAGGGATTTGTCCTTCTGTCTGATGTATCTCACTTAACACAATGCCCTCAAAGTCAGGCCATGTTTGTCCCAAATGGCAGCATTTCCTCCTTTTTACGGCTGAATAATAAATCATTTTATATATATCACATCTTCTTTATTCATTCCCACTGATGAACACACGTTGTTTCCACGTCTTGGTTCTTGCAAATAACACTGCAGAGAATGGGTGGGGAGACACATGTATTTTCAAGATTGTGCTTTTTTTCCCCCTTTCAAAAGATACCCACAGGTGGGATTATTGGATCATCTGGTAGTTCTCATTTTAATTTTTTAAATATTCTCCGTACCGTTTTCCAAGGTGAAATAAACCAACGGTGCAGAGTTTGAGAGGCATTGATTGATTCATTCCTCCCTCATACCTTTCTAGGAAAAGGTACCATTATCCCCATTCTATAGATAAGGAATCCAAGGGTGAAACAGGTTGGTAACTAGCTCTGCTAAGTCCAGACTCTGTTACCTGAGTCCCTGGTTCTAACGTCTGCACCACACTTCCGAAAGGAAACATAAAGTAAGAGTCTTATGCTGAGGGAGAAAAAACAAAATCTACCTCCAGTTAACAATCTCGAATGGTTTCCATAGGGGACAATTGTGAAATGACAGATTTGTAGAGGTGAGGAGGAGATTAGAGATTGCCAGGGACAGGGGATGGAAGGGGTCAGGGAATATGTGACGTTGCTTCTTTATCATCTTGGAAGTTACCCAAATTTATGCATGTGATGAAATCACATAGCACTGCACACACATGCATGCACGTGCCAACACACCTAGGTGCCTATAAAACTGGAGAAAAGAGGCACCTGGGTGGCTCAGTGGGTTAAGCATCCAACTTGGGCTCAGGTCATGATCTTGCAGTCCGTGGATTCGATCCCCACGTCGGGCTCTGTGCTGACAGCTCAGAGCCTGGAGCCTGTGTCTCCCTCTCTCTCTGCCCGTCTCCTGCTTTCTCTGTCTCTCAAAAATAAATACACATTTAAAAAATTAAAATATTTGAAACAGCTTTCTAGGTGCGAGTGGGTGAAGGTTCATCAGCAGATGAGCAGGTTGCCAGCTGGAGGCAGGGACACAGGTGTGGAGGCTGACACCTCAGCGCTAACAGATTTTCAGGTAAACTACGGGGTGTGCTCGTGGAGCACTGAGGAATCATGAAGACATCAGCAGCTGTGTTCTTTTTACAACTACTAAATAACAGGAGGCATTTATTTTGCCGGAATAGGCGAAATGGTTCCTCATTGGAGCGTTCTCAAATGTAGTCTCCATACTAAAAAAATATCTCCGATCCCAGCCTTGGGCAGTGGGGGTGGGTGGAGGGTGGGAGATGCAAACACATCCCTCAACTTTAGTGTGATGCCTGGGGTATACATCATATAGGATATACACAAGCTAAGCGGGAGAAATATTCGATGTTGGCAGACCTCGTGAGCCAGCTGCTCATCCTGATGAATGAGAATAAATTCAGCTCCATCAAGCGTTACACTGACTTAGTTGACAATTAACTTCCACCAGGATGTGCTTATCTCTGTGACTTTGGTTTTGCACTGTTTTTATTTCACCTATTTTTTCAGCAATACTTGGTGACTACTCCCGGTTGTTTGTGACCTAGAGCTGACTTAGGCACAGGCTACCGGTGCTTCTCAAATGTAATATACATGGAGAGCTGTTAAAATGCAGATTTGGATTTGCTAGGTCTCTCTCTACCATGGTCTTCTCTATAAGATTGTGTGGACTGGCATCCTCTCATGGAAAAGGGTATGCCAACATTCTGACTCTACAGAGTTGAAACTGAGGAATGCCAGTTTTCCCCGCATGTTGTAATGTGGATGATAGGTAACGAATCCACTAAGAGATAAGAGGAGTAATTACACGATCTATCTATCTATCTATCTATCTATCATCTATCCATTCATCCATCCATCTACCCATCATCCATCCTACCCTCCATCCATTCAATTATCTATCTAACATCTATCCATCCACCCATCCATCCATCCATCCATCCATCCAATTATCTATCATATCTATCTATGGATCCATCCATCCATCTAACCATCCATTCTATCATCTATCTATCATTTATCCATCATCCATCCATCCATCCCTCCCTCTATCCCTTCATTTATCTATCTAACATCTGTCCATCCACTCACGCACCCATCCATCCAGTTATCTATCTATCCATCATCCATTCAATTATCTAACATCCATTCATCCATCCATCCTGCCCTCCATCTATTCAATTATCTAACATCTATCCGTCCATCCACCCATCCATCAAATCATCTGTCTATCCATCCATCCATTCATCCACCCATCCAATTAACCTTCTATCTATCATCTATTTATCATCTGTGCATATATGTATTCATGTACACACACAGAAACCAAAATACAATAGCCCATAATCATATTCTAAAGAAAAAAATTAACCTTGTCAAAGAGTTGAAAGAACTGGAAATAAATATAATGATAGCAAGTTTTGATAGAATGAATCTTTGGTACTTTCACCAAAATATGTTTACTTTAAACATGAGCTGAGCAGACCTTCAAACTCAAAACACATATGCCCCCCCCCCCCCCACCACTCTTAATATAGAAAGTAAGAGAAAGTACCTAGCCACTCTAGACTGGCCCTGGACACCTGTTAGATGGGTAGCCATGGACAACAAGGAAGAAAACTTAGAAATTAAACTCTACCTGGTTTGTAACAATGCTTTCTCTACAGTGATTTCTTGGAGTGTACAACAAGCCAGATATCTTGTAGGTTCCTAATCCACATAGAGATTGCCAGGACTGCCTGGTACAGGAAGCACGTGCATGTATCTTCCTATCTTACTTCTGTTCCCTTTGCTTGCTAATGGTCCATCCCGACACCAAAAAGCATTACTGGTACCACACTGTCCATAATCTCACTTTATTTTTAATCTCTAGATGTCCTCTCTTTGAGTTCCTACATGCTTTCTCTGAATCTTTTCCACTTTTGGTATATGGATTATTTCAGTATCAGTTAGAACTTTGTAATGTTTCATTTTTGTTAAAAGGTTATATTTAAAATAATTTGGATGGCAGGGGCACCTGGCTGGCTCAGTTGGAAGAGCACCTGATGCTTGACAGTCTTGGGGTCGTGAGTTCAAGCCCTACGTTGGGTGTAGAGATTACTTAAATAAACAATTCAAGATTTTTTTTTAAAGTAAAAATAAAATAATTTGGATAACACAAAGGGCCGACATTTTATTACCAACACTTCCTGAAAAAAAAAAAATCAAAGGGCCAAAAGTAATCTCCAGTTACCTGACAACATTTGCATTTGCCTTGCACTTTCCACCACACTGTTTAAAATATAGACAGCTCTGGGGCGCCTGGGTGGCGCAGTGGGTTAAGCGTCTGACTTCAGCCAGGTCACGATCTCGCGGTCCGTGAGTTCGAGCCCCACGTCAGGCTCTGGGCTGATGGCTCAGAGCCTGGAGCCTGTTTCCGATTCTGTGTCTCCCTTTCTCTCTGCCCCTCCCCCGTTCATGCTCTGTCTCTCTCTGTCCCAAAAATAAATAAACGTTGAAAAAAAAAATTTAAAAAAAAATTAAATAAATAAAATAAAATATAGACAGCTTTGACAGAATCTAGGAGCCATTGATCTAAACACATGTTTTCCTATATGTAAAGCATACGGTTGGTTTTCTCAATGCTTTATTGCATTTATGATGAGCATGATTCACTGGGGCCCTCATTCCCAGTGGATTTCTTTGGATAGAGCTGCAGGTGCTAAATTCTAGTGAGCAACCATCTCTGTTGCATGCAAATGTTTGCACCTGAAAATGTTGAGGCATATTTTTAGACATGTATTTAAAAGTTAACATTATCATTTTATGTGCTACCCAAGATTATCTGAAACTCTTCTCCTTTTTCCAGGTGGTATAGTCAAATGTTAGCTCTGATGCTGATTGGTGGATAACAATATTATTTCCAATGAGTTTTCTTTATTAATTGAGGATAAGATTTGATTATAAGTATATTTGTAATGCTCAAGACACCCTACGAAATATCAAAGAAAAAAATCGTATGTGTTGTTAGAAAATTTTAAAGTGCTTGAAACATGTTTCAGGCATTTTCCTCACTTAACATATTTAAATAACTTTACATGTTTCCTAATAATAAATAATGAATCATGTCCTTACCATTATTAGCAAGGTCAATGCCTTCCTTTGTGTTCATAAGAGTCCAGGCATGAACATCAGTGTTTGAAAGACAAGCTGATGTTTAAAAGGAGCTTTAAATTAAAAAAAAAAAAAAGGCATTGGGGCACTTGGGTGGGTCAGTCGGTTAAGCACCTGACTTCAGCTCGGGTCATGATCTCACAGGGGCTTTGTGAGTTCAAGTCCTGTATCAAGCTCTGTGCTGACAACTCGGGGCCTTGGAGTCTGCTTCAGATTTTGTGTCTCCCTCTCTCTGCCCTTCCCTGCTCACACTCTGTCTCCCTCTCTCAAAAATAAGTAAACATTAAAAAATTTTAAATAACAAAAGGGATTTAAAAGATGAGAATTATTTTCTGTGATATAGAGAAAGGAGGCATTCATGTTAGTTATTGCTTGATCAAACAGGGCGGTGGGGAGTCTCAAGGGTCCTCTGGGTGGTGTTGACAGGAACATGCTTTATTCATAGTGGCTTGGAAACTTTACTACCACTAACACCCCACTGCCATGCCACCAGCACTACCTGGGTTATTACTGGTGTTATTACTAATGGTCCTAAAATGTGACTAACCTTTCTATCAGGCGGCATTCTCAGGGCTGTGTCTCCAGTAAGTCATTTAGTCCTGGGGGTAATCTTATGTTTCATCCCAGTATCATGGATGAGTTCACCACTTCTGGTGGTAGAGTGTTGTATAAACCATGCTCGTGGCTTTGTTTGTTCTTGCTCTCTCCGCCTTCGTACTTATCTGCTCATTCCAACTGCTGGCCCTGTAGACTCGAAAGAAAAATGGCAGCCTTACAGGGTTTGCTAACCTGCCGTCATCACTGGGTAAGGTGACACCCTGATGCTGCTTCTCCAGTTGTACCCTGGTTGACGTACCACCATGATTGCCAAGGAGATGGTCTATACCTTGGATGGACTAATTTGTAGCTATGAAAGTCATGTGATGGAACAATTTTTACTGATGCAATAAAATAGGTGTGATACATATTTAAAATTTGTAATGCAGATTGCACCTCTAAAGTAACATACAATCCTTAAGTTTGTTTGTTTGTTTGTTTATTCTGAGTGAGAGTACAAGTGCAAGTGTACGTGCAAGCAGGAAAGGGGCAGAGAGAGAGAGAGGGAGAGACAGAATCCCAAGCAGGCTGTGCGCTGTGAGTGCAGAGCCTGATGCAGGGCTCCAGCTCAGAACCGTTAGATCATGACCTGAGCCGAAACCAGACACTTAACCGACTGAGCCACCCAGGCACCCCACAATCCTTACTTTGAGAAACAATGAAAACACCACAATAAGTATGTATTCAAAGTTACAGACAATTTTTTATGCTATGTGTTTCAAAAGTTCAGTGAATACTTAAAAATGAATATACTTTACATTTATAATACAAAATATATTTAAACTTAGGGATGTTTGTGTGTGATTTTAAGTACCTTTGGTTGTGGGCATGGGAATAAATACACCAAGTCCCTGAATTTCTCCAATCCATTTTAAACCAAATGATTTAAAATTTCTAACTTACCGAAAGATTTTTTTTAGTGTACTATTAAATTCATAGCTTAACTAATTTTCATTGTGTCTCTAATTGCCCGAGTTCCATTTAAAATGTATACCCATGGACAAATAATGAAAGAATAAAGAAATACGAGAAAAAGCTTGGACATCATATCCACTGGAAAAAAAGAAGCCATTAATGAAACCAGTTAGTTTTCAAAAATAAGATAGACAGCTGGTTTGTTGACAAAAGGTGATTCCTTGCCCACTGTGTCTGTATATCTTAGGTTGAATGTTGTTATGCACAAAAAGTTTTATTTACCTCTCTATAAATGCTTTTTCAAATTTTCACACTCCTTAGATGATTTCTCTGCTAGAGCTATGCGATCTAGAAATTATAGTAGCTTTCAACTGTAAAATTTAAATGGATTCTAATGGGAATTTTTCATTAAACTTTTTCTGTCTTGGTTTTTTGTTTTGTTTTGTTTTGTTTTGTTTGTTTGTTTTTGCCTGGCCTATAAATGACTATTTATTCTATATTTTGTTACCAATAAACAAATTCCCTTAACATTAACCCCTTTCCTTTGTCCTTCACACAGACACATTTTAGCATATTTTGACTTCAGTAATATGAAAAAAGATGAGTATTGTGACCCATATTTTTGGCATAATATTAGACATTCAAACTCAAATGCTTTAGCTGATGCATATGATTTTCTTGACACAGAGGGTAACTTTCAGGAGCAGAGAAACCATTTTTCCCAAGCTGTAAATGTGTATGGGGTCCTGGGAGATGTCTGCCTGGCTTCTATCTATGGAAATCATTATCTGACGATGTGCCACGGTTTTATATACATGTCCCTGTTACATGTTTCATTTACAATTGCAGATATTTTAATACATATTTAATCCATTCTATATGTGTTTTCAACTTATTACAGGACACCACAAATTCAGGGCCACTCTAATTTCAATGTTAAAAACAGACATTTTTCACTGTCTTTGACCTCTTTCTATGAGTTCCTTGCAAATGTTTTCCAATACTGATGAGTATATTGGAACCTCCTTAGAATAGAAAAATAGATGGGGTGGATACAATTTTCTAGGTTGTTGTCTTGGTTTTTGATTTTGTTTTTACATTATTCAGATAAATTGATTTTCATTTTGTTCATATTGATTTGGTTTTGGCTAAAATGAAAATATTATTTAGAAGTTATGAGGGGCAGTCTTTTTATTAAAAAAAATTCATTCTACCTACATGCATGATTTCTTCTAACCAGAGGATTTGTTTGTTTGTTTGTTTGTTTGTTTAAGTAGGTGGGGCTTGAATTCACCACCCTGACATCAGGACTGAGCCAGCCAGGGACTCCCCCTAACTAGAGATTTGTAATCCAATTCTACACCATTGTTGTTGTATTTGCTTATTATTACACAGTAGTTTTGCAATATATTTTTGCCTTAATCTTCTTACTTACCAAAGTTCTTTCAGTTGTAACACTGGAATAGTTAAAGAATATTCAATGTTTGAAATGTTCTTGTTAGACTTTAAGTAGGAATTTTAGTTTAAAAAAAGGAAACCGAACCAGGAATGATATTAATAAGCCTTTGTTTTTTCAGAACAATGAATCTACATATTTTCAAGTATTAATAAAAAGCCAATTTGCCTCTCAAATGCCACAAACACATATTTAAATTTCTCTGGAGAGTTTCACTATTTTTGTTTCAATTTAATTAAATAGCAAGATAGCACTGATTTCATAAATCTCTGAATCAAAGCTCTCTACAACACAATTAAAGAAGGTTTTTAAAGTAAGCATAACCCTGAAATGCAAGGGGAAAATTCATTATGCTTTAAAGTGAAATACCTTTATTTGAACTCAAATTGCAGGAATAACTCTGATTAAGCTACTGATATTTTACAAAACTAACATCTCTTCATGTTTCAAAACGATTGATTTCAAAGGGATCCCCACACCGAGTGTTATACAACTGTAGGCTTTGCATTTGCCTGTGAGTCCCTAAAATTGAGAAACCATTCATGAGTTTGGAAAACTGTGGAGATCTTCCTCTCTACTCCCTTTCTTTCATGACCTACATCTAATCTGTCAGATGAATCCCTTTAGCTAGACATTTCACATATACCAAGAATCAGGTCCCACTTCTGACTGAATTCCATGGCTCACTCCTACCCTGAGCTGACATGTTCATTCCCATGAATTTCTGCTGGCATCCTTGGTCTCCACACTTGGGCACATCCCCACGACTTTTCTCAGCACAGACTAATTGGTTGCCATTAACTCTTTTTTGTTGTTGTTGTTTATTTATTTTGAGAGACAGAGTGTGACTGCGGGAGGGGCAGAGAGAGAGAGAGAGAGAATCAGAAGCAGGCTCCAGGCTCTAAGCTGTCAGCACAGAGCCCAGTGTGGGGCTCGAACTCATGAAGCGCGAGATCATGACCTGAGCTGAAGTCGGTCGCTTAACCGACTGAGCCACCCTGGTGCCCCTGCATCAGCTCTTTCAATAGCACCTGCTACTCTATTCTATTCTTCTAAAATGCTGCTTAGTCTATTTTTTCTATTCTTTATTGTCTGTGTCTTTTACTAAAATATAAGACCCTCAAGGATAAGGATCTTTCTTTTGCTCATCAGCACTCTGCCCAAAACACCTGTCTATCAGAAAACAGGTATGCGATAAAGGAGAATGTGAACATGTAACTGAGTGCCTTCTGTTTCTCTTAGAACTGAGTTAACTCAGTATTGCATAATACCCAGCGTTGCATAACACCCATAACAGCACCTGATGGCTAAAATAACTATTGCCATTAACTACAAAGCTTTCCACCATCTTCAGCCCTTATGAAAGTATTTTCTCTCTGAACCCCTAATACAATAAAAAGTCAACAACAGACCCATATTGTGACTTTCTAAATGAAGAAGGAAATCTTTTCACTTGTGTCACAGCATTAAATGAGGCTGAAATTCAAGCAACACCAAGACTAGAGAGTGGCCCCCACTTTTTGATTGTGGCACAGATTATTTTTGGTATTTGGTAACTGGTTTTATGAAGGAAAAAATCTGAAGGGTCCAAAATATTTAATCATTTACTTAATAAAAGAAATAATGGTGATATGTAGGGTTTTACTTTGCAGATGCCCATAAGGAAAAACCAATCATACTGTTTATTGTAGGCATAATAATAAATTCACAAAACTCTTAGTTGCATCATGATATGGAGACGTTGACTATAAATAGGGGAATAATGTATGTGCTGCTGAAGTCAGCACTACGAAAGAGGAATAAAAGAATTTCCTTAGTTTTGAGAAACTGTGATCCTACCATTAAATGTTCTTCTGTGAATTTTATCCTGAAGTTTAGAATTCTCTTAGGTGAAGGGCTGTTTTTAGTGCTGAGAAACCACAGGTGTCTGACATAAAACAGGCATAATTTTGACAAGGCGAATTCATTTTGAAACACTGTCAGGAAGAGAAACTTAACAGAAGACCATGGGGGAGGGGAAGGAAAAAAAAAAAAAAAGGTTAGAGAGGAAGGGAGCCAAACCACAAGAGACTCTTAAAAACTGAGAATCAACTGAGGGTTGATCCAGGGGTAGGAGGGAGGAGAGGGTGGGGGAGGGGCATTGAGGAGGGCACCTGTTGGGATGAGCACTGGTTGTTGTATGGAAACCAATTTGACAATAAATTTCATATTAAAAAAAAAAAAAAAAAAAGAAACACTGTCAGGAAGTATTACTTTTGGAAATGTTAAAAAAGCCAGAATCACTTTTGAAGTAGATATAGAGAGTGCAGGCATCTGTTTCTTTGATCCTTTAAACACACAAAAAGTAGTCACATTTGTATACTGGATATTCCGTATTTTTGGCTGCACAGAATTAGGTACAAACGTAGAGTAGCTGGTAAACGCAGAATACAGCAAGACCTGTGATATCCATTGGTATCAATATTACACATCACATGTTTTAAAGTAAAACATGGTACTTTTGTATTTCTCTACAAAAATAATACTGCTATCCAAAGTCATTTAGAAGCTCAGGAAGTACAAACCACTAATAGATTTTCATGGTCGAGAAATACATATTCTGAGTGAAAAAGAAAAATATTATCATACCAATAGATACATTTTACCACATCCAACACCAATTCATGGCAAAAACCCTCAGTAAACCAGGAATAGAATGGAACTTTCTCAACTGGATAAAGACTATCTATGAAAAACATGCGGGTGACATGATAATCAACGGTGAGAAACTCAAAGCTTTCCCACTGAGGTCAAGAAAGAAGACAAGAATGTGTCGTGTCACCACTCCATTTCAGCATTGTCATGGAACTTCTTCCTAATGCAGTAAGGCAATAAAATGAAATAAAAGGCATTCAGGTTGTGAAGGAAGACATAATACCGTATTTGTTCACAGATGACATGATCGCCTATGCAGAAGATCCAAAATAACCAATAAAAAAAACTTCAGCAAACAGTAAGCAATGACAGCAAGGTTGTAGATACAAAGGTAACGTACAAAAGTAAATTGTTTCCCTATATACCAGTAATGAGCCAGTGCAATTTAACATTCAAAATAAAATACCATTTATATTAGCATTTCAAAAATGAAATACTTGGTATAAGTCTAACAAAATATGTACAAGGTCTATATGAGGAAAACTACAAAGCTTTGATGAGTAAAATCATAGAACTGGATAGAGGTGGCCCATGATAATGGATAGGAAGATTCAATGTTTGTCAGTTCTTTACAATGTGATCTATAGACTCAATGCCATTCCAATCAAAATCCTAGAAGGTTATTTTATGGATATTGACAAAGTGATTCTAAAGTTAATATCGAAAGGCAAAAGACCCAGAATAGCCAATACAATATTGAAGGAAGACAAAAGTGGATGATTAATGCTATCCAACTCCAGGACTTACATAAAGCTACAGTAAAAGAAAAAAAAAAATAATAATAACCAGTGTGGCGTTGGTAAAGGAATAGACAAATATATCCACGGAACAGAACAGAGAGCCCAGTAGTAGACCCTCCTGAATATAGACCAACTGATCTTGAACAAAGAAGCAAAGGCAATACCATCAAGCAAAGATGTTTCTTCAGTAAATGAAACAACCAGATGTCCACATGCACAACAAATGAATCTAGATGTGAACATTACACGTGTCATGAAAATGAACTCAAAATGGATTATAGACCTAAAGGTAAAATGCAAAACTATAAAAACCCCTAGAAGATAATGTAGGGAAAACCTGGATGATTTGGGGTGTGTGATGTCTTTTTAGATCTCACACTAAAGACACAGTCCATGAAAGAAAGAATTGATAAGCTGGACGTCATTAAAACAAACAAACAAACACTTCCACTCAGTGTAAGACAATATCAAGAGAATAAGAACATAAGTCACAGGCTGGGAGAAAATATTTGCAGAAGACTCATCTGATAAAGGACTGTTTTCCAAAATACACCAAGAACTCTTAAAATGCAACAGTAAGAAAACAACAACAACGTAAACAAAACTATTAAAAAATGGGTCAAAGCCTTTAACAGACACCTCATCAAAACAGATATGCACATGGCAAAATATGCATATGAAATAGCGCTCCAGACCATAAATCATCAGGGAAATTATGTGAATTAAAATCACGATGAGATATCACGACACACCCATGAGAAGGGCCAATTACAGAACACTGACAGCACCAAATGTCCCTGAGGATTTGGAGCAACAGGAACTCTCATTCACGGCTGGTGAAAATGCAAAGTGGTACAGCCACTTTGGGAAGACAGTTTTGTGGTTTCCTACAAAACGAAAGAAACTCTGACAGAAGATCCTGCAATGACACCCCTCGGTATTCATCCCCAAAGAGTTGAAAACACATCTACACAGAAACCTGTATATGAATGTTTATAGCAGCTTTATTCATCATTGCCAAAACTTGGAAATAACCAAGATGTCCATCAGTAGTAGGTGAGTGGACAAATAAGCCATTGGTGTGCCAGATGTCAACAATGCAACACTATTCAGAGCTATAAAGAAGTGAACTGAGAGTTCATGAAATACTAAGCTACAACCTTAAATGCACATTACTATGCATCAGCTGCTTATCAAGTGCCTTCACCTGAAAATAATCAATATGCCAAAGCAACATAGTTGGGCTTGGTATGTTCTGATTTCCTTCAGTACTCTCACCAAAAGACAAGCACGAGAATATTATTAATAATAATCAAAAACTGGAAACAACCTAAATGTCCATCATCAGTAGAATGGGCAAATAAACTGGGATATTCATACAATGGGATACTACACATGAAATATCCTTGATGGAAAAATAATGTATAAAGTCCCTCCTGGAATAGAGGGCTGTTGTGTCCTCACTTCTGGGGATGTCTCAAACTTAATTCCATGCCCTTTGTGCTTGTCACAAGGTTAAGGAGCAAAAAAACAAAACAAAACAAAACAAAACAAAACAAAACAAAACACCTCATGGTACCTCCAATACCACACCATTTCAGTATCCTTGATTAGTTTGTAGGGCTTCACCTACTAGAAGAACAAATGCGTATCACCTCAGTTACTTATTTTCTCTCCATGATCATTGATGATGTCACTTGTTCCTTACAATCAAGTAGTTCTTTTTGAAAACCCATATTGTGTTTCTTTAGCTCTCTGTTTATCCTTCTACCCAACTGCTCATATTAATAAAAAATGTATCTCTATGCCCTATCTCGACCACTAGTAAGTCTCTGTCTCCGTTAATGCATTATGAAAATTTTAAATTCATTTTTATTCTGTCAGAACATTCCAAATTTCCTGGCCCACAGACAGCATCAATAAGTAACCTCGGTCTTGCATAGAGGGAGATGTCTAATCTTCCCAATTAGAGAGGTTTAAAAATAAATATATGCAATTTGAATACATAAATATTTAGGGAATTAGATGAAAATTTAAAATCTCTAATTAACTAGCATGCGTTTAAATTTAATGTGAAATAACATCTTAATTTAGAAACACTGCTTTATGACATAATTTAACGCATAGTTTCAATACATTTTTAAAAGAATGTCTTCCAAACATGGATAACCGAATGCAATTGTTCACGCATATAAAATTTATTTCCACCTAAGGTTTTTGGGTTTCTTTTTAAAGTTTAATTTTCTTTTAGAGAGATTGCACGCATGTGCGTGTGTGTGTGGGAGAGGGGCAGAGAGAGAGGGAGAGAGAGAATTGTAAGCAGGCTCTGCAGTGGTAGCACAGAGCCTAACGCGGGGTTGATCTCACAACCCAGACCAACGTGGGGCTGCATCTCACAAATCAGAAGATCGTGACCAAAGGCAAAATCAAGAGTCAGATGCTAAACTGAATGAGCCACCCAAGTGCCCCCATCTAAAGAATATTTGGACTCAAGCAGATTTCCCTTCCTGCATGATGTGGTCACTGGAATTGTACTGCAAGCCACAAGTGCCCATTTCTATAGCATTAGGGCTTTATTTTTCCATTCTACAAACAAAGCCCTATGGTACGATTTTTTTAATGTTTATTTATTTTGAGAGAGAGAGAGAGAGAGAAAGAGAGAGAGGGAGAGGGAGGGGCAGAGAGAGAGGGAGAGAGAGATCCCCAGTCAGGCTCCACACTGTCAGCCCAGAGCCCAACATGGAGCTTGATCTGACAAACCATGAGATCATGACCTGAGCTGAAACCAAGAATTGGATGCTTAACCAACTGAGCCATGCTGGCGTCCCATGGTATGACTTTTTATATGGTTTTAAAATGTTTAAAACTCACTTGGGTGTTTTCGTGTGGAAATAACATTAAATATTAAATCACTGATTAGTTATTTGTGATATATATATTAGTAATATTATAAATATTTATATGTAATGTATAATTATATACAGTAATATATATTATTAAATATACATATACACTATACATACATATATACTCTATGCTTATATATTATAGTATATATACTATATATTATTACATATAGTCATGTGTCATTATTACTAATGACTAATATATATTACTAATACTTATGTATTAAGTATTATTCTTAGTACTTATGTATTAGTCATTAGTAATAATGACACATGACTGTATATAATTGCATATGCTATATATATAATTGGTTAATATAATATGTATTTCATTTCTAATGTACACATGTTATTATACATAATAATTATATAATATACATAAGAGTATAATATACATAACAATATATAATGTATATTGTTATAATTTTATTATAATATGTATTTGTTACTAATTAGTTATTACAAATGCATAGTAGTTATCAATATATACATATACTCATATTAGTAACATCAGTTACAAATTAGTAATATTAGTTATTAGTAGTAATGACATATAACTAGAATTATATATACCAGATATGGCATATAATGAATAACTAATATAAATGTAAGTATATAATATGAAATATATACGTATAAACTAGTTCTAAGTAATGATCTATATACAACTGTATAATCATACATGATCTATATATAACTGTATATCTAGTATAAATAATTAGTAATAACTAATATGTGTGTATACGCACTTATCTGAGGGATTCATTCGAGGCTCATGTACCTTCTTCAGAGATTATATGGGGATTCAGTTTCAGCCAATTGTGGAACACCCCTGTCTCGACTCCCAGTGTGTGGATTAACTGCATCCCGGACCAGTGTGAACACTACATCCTGCCCTGTCGGCTCCTCGGAAGCCAGCCCGATTGCTAAGCCTGGACCTGCTTGCTGCCTTCCCATGTCACTCTTGTTTGCAGCACTTTGGGAGCAAGAACCAGGGACGGAATGGTGTGGCTATGCATCTTTTCTGCGTACTCCTGTCTCCTCTTGCTATCCAGGGCAGTGTGCGCTCTGTCTCCCTTTCTCAGGTATTCTGGTTTCCAGGTTTCTGGGAGGCATTCTCCTTGGAAATCCACGTCTGCCGCAGAGTGAAGTCTTAGTTTCACTGGTGACGTCAGTATTGATGTACACACTCAAGGACTTCTTCCTTTTCTCTTCTCTTCTTTTTTCTTTTCTTCTCTTCTCCTCTCCTCTCCGCTCTTCCCTTCTCTTCTTTTTTCTTTTCTTTTGAGGGCTTCATGGCCGTCAATCGGCTCCCTTAGTGTTTTATTGACATTGGTGTTTCCAGTATTGGCTTTGAAAGCAGAGATGGTTTAAAAGAGTCCCAGCCCAGCAGCAGCTGCATGGGGTGTGCATGGGTGACAAACGGAGCAAACTAATAGGGGTTCTCCCCTCCTTCAAAAGCAAACCCTCAAGCGACTCCATAGTTCTGCTTTACAGTGATTGTTCTAAATGTTGAGACAGCCCCTAACTTTACCGAAGAATGAGAACCAGATACACAGGCTGGTAAGCTCTGTACATAATGAGTGACGTGGTACATTAATGCTTATTACTGTGCCGTTTCAGCCCTCCAATTTTAGCCTTGTATTCTCTTACCATCCTCCAAATAGATCTCGTAAACTGTGTTTAAGAGAGTTTTTAATAAAATCTGTTCTGGGACCACCATGTATTGACTGCATTTCAAGGGTTTTAAATTTAAGTATGACAGACAAGTCCACACAAGCTTTTTAAATTTAAATATAACAGAATCAGGGAGACCAACACTCTCTAGGCTGTAATCCCAATGCTTTAATTTGAAGGAGATATTTATAATAGGAATAAATGACAGCATATAAACAATGAGTGTAAATGTGGATGCAACCAAGTGGCACTTCAGTAGGCGAATGGATAAACAAACACTAGTCTGGGGGCACCTGGGTGGCTCGGTCGGTTGAGCATCTGACTTGTGGTTTCGGCTCCTGTCACGATCTCACAGTCTGTGACCTTGAGCCCAGAATCAGGCTCTGCACTGACAGGGTAGATCCTGCTTGGGATTCTCTCTCTCTCCACCCCCCTCTCTCTCTGCCCCTGCCCCCTCTCTCAAAATAAATAAATACACATTTTAAAAATAAATAAAATACAAGTCTGTCCACCCAATGGAATGTCATTCAGCAGTAAAAGGAAACGAGTTGAAAAGATATGTAGGAAACTTAAATACATTTTACTAAGTGAAAGATGCTGATCTGAAAAGATGACAGACGGTATGATTCCATCCAGATGACATTCTGGAAAAGGAAAAACTATGGAGACATGAAAAAAAATCACTGGTTGCCTGGGTTTTGGGGGAAGGAGGGATGAACAGGCACAACCCAGAGGATTTAGGGCTGTTTATGATAGTATAATGGTGGATACCTGACATTATACATTTGTATAAACCTATAGAATGTATAACACCAAGAATGAAGGCTAATGTACACTGTGGACCTTGGGCATTATGATGGGTCAACAGATCCATCAATGGTAACAGATGTACCACTCTAGTGAGGGGCGTTGATAATGGAGAAGGGTATGCACGTGGCAACGTAGGAAGTATATGGACAACCTCTGGGCATTCCACTGAATTTTGCTGTAACACTAAAACTGTCCTAAAAATGTGAAGTCTACAGAAAGCATAAATCTGGGTTTGGCCCACCTGATTCGCAGCTTCGATCCTAACAGTGTGATCTTTGAGGATCCTCTCCGGATCATTCTATAGGCTTGTGCTGTTAGCACGTGGCTTCCGAATGCAATGGTGAGTCTTCATGCTCGTGTGGGAATTTGGAGGGAGGGGACAGAATACCATTCAGTGGCAGGTATGCAACAGGGCCTGATGTCACCTCCCCATCTCGTGGCAAAGCACACAATGACAGGTGAAAGATCTGCACCGGGAGACAGCACACGTTTTTGTAAGTTGGAAGACGTCTTTAGGAGAAGTAAATCAGCAATGTCACCAGGCCAACTCTCAATGCCTGACAACCACAGCGTTTCGGCACCAGCTTTAGCTAGAAGTGGCAGCTGATAATTAAGTCAAAATCTCAACATTTGCTCATAAGGGTCCCTTTTCTCCAACACAATAAAATGAGTGCATGAAATTGCAGAATAATGATGTTTTTTAGGGTGATAACCTTGACCTTGCTCTCATTACAGGGGGAAAAAGTTGGCATCTTGGCTCCTATTAATTATTGAAGAAAAAAAAACGCTTGCAAAATTATTAGCCAACAGTAATTTAAGGACAGGAGCATTTACAAGCACAGTTTTCTCCAGCTGGTAAGAGAGGGTGGAATGAAAGACACAAAGTCTGAGAAGGAGGTGATATGCCATCCTGGATTAAAAGATACACGGGACCTATGATTTCACATCACAATTCTCAGGTAGCTTAGCACGTGCGTTATAAGTGAGGAATAGCTTGAATACGTAAGCATTGGAGGAAAAAAAATGACAGCAAATGTGTTAGAGGGAAGACTACATCTTTCTTCTCTGAGAATTATTCAGCAGACTATATCCATATGATATATATATTTTTTGTTCCGTAGTAAATGTGTGCATAGCATTTAATTCTTTGCGTTAACCACGTCACAAGACCACGTATGGTTCTCCGTTCTTAGTGCTTTGAGGGTAACAGTGGTGTGGACCCCCCTTTGGATGAAGCACTTAAAATGTGGGGAAATGGACATATTATAAGGTCTTCAGCTTCCTTTTTTGAAGAAGTCAGTACCATGGGTATAACACTTTTTTCTGTGGAGTTTGCTTGATACGCAGAAATCGTATCAAAGGGGCGTACTGCTCAACTTCCCTAAAATCTGGGTCAGTAATCTTTGGTTTTCTGTGCCTAATGCCTGTGTAATCCGTAATCTATTTTTTCTATGTTTTATTTATTTTTGAGAGAGAGAGACATGGTGTCAGTGGGGGAGGGCAGAGGGAGAGGGAGACACAGAATCCAAAGCAGGCTCCAGGCTCCCAGCTGTCAGCACAGAGCCGGACATGGGGCTCGCACTCACAGACCTCAAGGTCATGACCTGAGCCAAAGTCAGATGCTTAACTAACTGAGCCACCCAGGTGCCCCCATAATCTATTTTAATGTATGCAATCTACTTAACCTATGGCTGGATTAAGAGGAGAATGATATGGACTCTGTGCATGTTAGTATTTATATACGTTTGACTCACTTGGAAGCAAAATTTGAGGCCACATTTTTATCAATTTTTTGATAAAAATTTAACAATGTTTTAGGCTCAGTTTTATCAATCACGCCTGGTGTTTTTGTTGAAACCATCTGACAGCAGTAATAATACAGCTAAGAATTGCCTTGTACATATCAAGACTCAGTTCCTCCTCCACTCGTGATTGGATAAAGCTTTTCATTCACTGCAACTTTTAAAATGTAAAACTTCAAGGGCACCTGGGTGGTTCTGACAGTTCCCCAGCTAACTCTTGGAAGGCGAAGAGGCCTTAGTACATTGTATGTTTTCGTATGCTTTGTTAAATTATGTTTACACATCAATTATTCGTTTGTTTTGTTTTCTTGTTTTGAATTTTAAGTGTGAGTTTACATACATCTGCTAAAAATGGATGTAAATGAGGCACAGAGGCACGTACGACAGAGTAGAAAATATATGAAATGAGATGAACGTTCTCTGGCTGGGAGCATATTTTCTCACGAAAAATAAAACTTCTCTTCCTCCAAATTAACCCAGCGGCCAGAGTGTGGATTCAAATAGCTGTATCTTGACGTCACTCGCTTAAAGGTATTTCAAATGTCAAGTGCTCACATTCCTCCTAGAAGTCTGCCTTTCTATCTCTCGGAATACATCACCATGTCCGAAAACGATCAGACAGAAAACCGTGCGTCCCCACGAGAGTCCTGTCTTTCCCTCATGCCACACACCAACCCCCTATCAGTCGTTGGTCTATACTATGTGCTTAAAGAAATGTCTGCAGGAGGGATCAGCCTGGCAGGCTGAGTCTGAGATACACAGCAGAGACTACATCATCTCCAAATTCTGGGGCGTGTGGGAGGGGATATTACAAATGGTTTTTTGAGGAGCCCCCAAAGTCGTAACCGCAGGATGTGCATCGCCGGGGGCCCAATGCAAAAGAAGAAACATGAGGGAGAATTCCTGGACACAGAAGGCACAGAGTCCTGGCCACAAGCCTCGCCCATGCTGGGATCTGAAACCACATTGGATATTTCCTTTCATGTGCTGTCTGCATTTTTTCTTTATTTTCTATATTTTCTATATTTTCTACTATATATAGCTAACACACCTCAGGGAGAACCCTCTGTGTGTTAAGAGAGTCTAGTACCTTTGGGGACACCTGGCTGGCTCGGTTGGAAGAACATGTGGCACTTGATCTCAGGGTCATGGGTTTGAGCCCTACTGGGGTGTAGAGATTACTAAAAAAAAAAAATAACTAAACAAACATAAGAAAATAAAATAAAAGAATAGTATCTGTGATGTACCAGGGAAATTGCAATCACGCTCCTTGACCTTACCAAGAATTTTGCCAAGGAAAGGGCTCAGATAGAATCATTGGTATTAATAATTCTCTTGCCCCTCATTTTCTGCTAGGGATAATTAGGTTAGTAAAAGCTAATTAACTAGCTCGTATCAAAACTGCCAGCCAGGAAGAAAGCTTCAACTCCATCCTGCCAATATGCAATCACACGCCTTGCATTGCACACTATTTTACCTGAGCATCACATATCACATTGGTGGGCGTATAAAATATTGGCCAGTTCCCAAATGGCGCTTACAAAACGTGTGGAAATGTGTCAACATGACGTGATGTGCGGGCTTCTCATTGTGGTCACATTAAGAATGTATTTTAAATAACATTGAATATCAGGTGGTAAAAGCTTATTCTCACATAAATTCTGCCAGTGTCAGAAGTACTTTCATTGTGAAGCCTTTTCTCTCCTTTCCGTGACACACAAAGGCATCATCGACTGACAAAAAAGAGAAATCAGTTGGAAACAGCGTTTTGCAAAAGGTTCAAATATCCATTTCAGGAGAAATGTGCTAATGCCTTCTAGAACACCACTAGTCACTTCTTTTGGTGCTAAATCCGTAGCATTCTAAAAATAAATTATAAAGTAGGCTGTCCTATTGAGGCCAAATTCTGTTTCCTTTCGACTTGGATATTCTCCTTGCCACCTGCTTCCGAGGAAAAAGCCTGTCTTCACAAAGCAAATGAAGACTTGACACAATTATGTCAAAAGTGGGTGTCAAAAGATTATTTCCGTCTATTTCCCCACTTAAAATTTTTATTTCACATAATTGCATTATTTATAAATTATAAGTATGCAATTAGACTTGAAGTACCTGTAATATGACCGAGTTCTCATCTCCCTGATGGTGATGTAGGTAGAAAGACATGAAACGTGGATTGCATTGGACTACAAATTCAATTTTTCCTGGGAGGTTTTCCCAGGGTGTTCATGCAGTGACAGGGCCGTGCATTGGCAGAGCGCTGGAGCTCCCCGGCTGCACTGGCTGACTTCACTGCACACCTTTGACGTGGGCACAGCTGGTAAGGTCTACATCCAACAGCCTGGGGCTAGAGGCAGGGATTTAATTTGACAAGGAGCTGGGCTGGTAAAGTTGAACTCAAGTCTTCCGCTTTCTGTGAATCCAGGCTGATTTCTTTTTTAAAAAATTTGTTTCAGAGAAACTTTTGACCCTGGAATAATTTTTAGATTTGCAGATAAATTCCCAATGACAGCACAGAATTCTCATCTATAACCCTCAGTCAGTTCCCCCTTCCATGAACATCCTGCATAACCATGCTTCTCTGGTCAAAGCTATGAGGCAAATATTGGTGCCCCCTCATTAATGAGAGTCCAAATTTATCAAACTCGTGTTGCCTTCTTAAATAGATAAAGATGTGCCAGGTACCTGTTATATGCCAGGATGGTGCTTTTTATGTGCATTTTCTAAATAAACCCTCGAAGTAACAGATGTGTATGTTGAGTCTGAGGCTGGTGGGTCCAACTGTCTCAAGGTTGGGCAACCTACACTTGACTTATCCAGGATGGAAAAAGAGGACCATCTTACCAGAAGACTGTATTAGCCTAATTTCTCTACTGTGTTGATGTTCATCTTTATGAGCAAAATATGTTTGCTGATGAATCTGTTTTTTTTTTATCATCCTTGTTCTTATTTAAGCTAATTATGTATTATATTCAAAGTCTAGACAACAGATAACATGCCTCACCTGCCCAAACTCTCAAAACGGAGTAGGTTGGATTTTGACAGCTGGAAGCTTCCATTCAACAGAGGCAAGAATACTTTCTAGGTAAACTTTAAGACACGATCAGAAATGACTGAGATCATAGAACAATTTACAATATCTCTTTAGAATCTAAACATGTTCATGTAAAACAACCACCAACCCACGGTAACTTTTAGCGGGGTTAAGGTCAATCTTGATGGCTGTGTTTGCCAGCTGTATTGTCATGAGTAAGGGCAAGTTTCTTCAGGGAGTTACATAAATCCGAAACACAGCACAAAAATAGCATTTACAGATTGCACGTTGATAAAAATAAGTGTCTATTTTATATAACCATATTTTTAAAAGGTGATGCTTCCCTTGGATAATAATAATTTGGTGTCTGGAAGACAATACTGTTGACTTTTATCTATGAGTATTACTATTCTTGTAACCAATGTGAGTACATGCTTATCACAACACGAGAGTGCAGCTTGCTAAATGTCCCAGGATGACGTACGCATAGAAATCTATGACTGAGGGTCAATCTGTGCACTACCTCCTAAAGCTGACAATGATTGGTTTACCTTACAAAATTCCATCAACCAACTATTTGTTTAAACAATCATCATTTTCCGAGTATCAGTTTGGTCTCCAAGAAAGTAACATGCCCTAGTTCAAGATTGTATACTCAAAACATACTCTCCTTAACTTAAGAGGTTATAAAATTGTGGGGCACCTGGGTTGCTCAGTTGGTCAAGTATCCAACTTAGACTCAGGTCATGATGTTGCAGTTCGTGAGTTCGAGCCTTGTGTCGGGCTCTGTGCTAACAGCCTGGAGCCTGCTTTGGATTCTGTGGCCCACTCTCTCTCTTTGCCCCTCCCCCCCCACTCACGCTCTGTTTCTGTCTCTCTCATCAATAAATAGATAGATAGACAAAATTGTCTCCTGCAATACTTTTTCCAACTACGTTGCTGTGTTGATATAGATTCGTTGTGGAAAATACCAGAAATTCTCTTCAGATGGATTAATAAAAATGGAACACGAATGCCTCTTAGGGAGCCACTTCCTTCCTTTCCCTCCATAAAACCTATGATGAATGATCTGTATTAGAAATTGCTTCACCCATTACAAATGGTTAAACCAACAGAAGGACGCCCAATTTAAACTTATTTGCCAATAACTTGACCTCTTTATACATCGGACTTAAGTGCCATCACGAAAATCAATGGCTATATTTTACTTGTCATCTGCTTTTGCTTTAGGGTCGGGTCCTGTGCATTTGCCAGTCTGCTCTTTTTTTCGTATGTGTGGTGTCTTTTTATTACATCATAGTCCCTAGAGGAATGTTGAAGAGTATCCAAAAATAAATTAACAAATACCTCGCTCGGGTGATTCATGTTTTGTTTTTAATGTCCTCTCTAGAATGGCTGGGAAAACCAAAACTAAAAATCTGCTCTGGCGATTTGTTTTTCCCCATCTGCACATTTGTGTGTGTGTGTGTGTGTGTGTGTGTGTGTGTGCTGTCCGTCCCTGGGAAAGAAGGGTGATGTCTTTGTGACTCCTGGAGAGAGCCTAATGGCAAAATCTCTGGGAGAATAACAGCCTGTGCTGATAACATTCCTCCCTTCCTGGGGAATCTGGGCCGGCTGATCTTCCCAGGCAAACTCCTTCCAACATGCAGCCACAATTAATTATTCCTTGTTGTCACAACGCACCCAAAATATCTCATGAGTTGTCAGCCTGCCACTGTGGAGAGGTGACACATTTTGACAACTACCTATTTGTTGATTTTGCAATTTACATTGCATGTGACAAGTGCACTTTAAGATAGAAGTTTCTGCCTGTTCTTTGTTTTGACCCTTTCAGTTTTCCACGCGAGTTAATTTTTCCGGTTACGGTCATGATGCCGGATTGGGGTTTGGCCTCCAAAGGACATCTTCGGTCTCCTAGAGAATGCAACAAAGTGGTGGGTGGGCAGGGGCGGAGACAGTATCTGCTGGCTTCAGTAAGTGGAAAAGCTGGTGGCAGGGGCCTACTGCTGTCCCAATATAGCGAGGCCATCTGCAGATAGGGGGATCCACGGCCATGACACATTTTGACGATCAGCATTCTTGAGAATTTGCAAAAAGTGAGTTCACCATAAACAAGCCTAGATGATTCTAGTTGCACCAGACTTAGAAAAGTCCTTGCTACCATTCATTATACAAGGTTCTCATTAAAAAAAAAATTGTGTGGTGTCAGTAAATTGTAAATCAAAGAGATTGCTAGTGTCTTGACGAGGTTAGTCAAAGTGTTCAAGTGTTTGATTTAAAAGTAACAGAACGGTAGGATTGGGGAGGAAGAGAGAAGACAGAAGGGTCCCGTGTGAGGTCAGTCGGGTGGAGCCCCTCCTTCTTACCTGGGGAGCAGAGAAGACGGTGTAAGAGAGGCTCGGAGGTGTTATACATACTGCAGATGTCCTTCTACACGAGGCAGCAAGCCATACAGGGGATGCGCACGTCCCTACAATTATACCTCTAGAGAAAATAGGAAAAAACATTTGGCTTTAGGACTGTATCAGATACCCGACTTTACACGTACTTGCATAACACATTTTTTCTTAGAAGTTTTGTCTTTTCTGTGCATACCCATGGATGGTGTAATGGGAAATCAAAAGGATGTCATGCTCTCCTACATGTGCCCTTGGTCTATTTGGTTAATCAGTAGGACACGGTTTCCTTCACCCGTGTAGGAAACACGGTAAATCCAGGGTGTTGCCAAAGACACAAATTATGCTTTACCATTGCATTGAGTCCTATGACCTATCATCTTGGTGATGAAACTCATTGATCACATATCAGGCCGTTCATAAGTTTAATACATGTTCTGGAAAACATTCATCACCAAAGGCAATGCACATAATTTTAATTGGCACAGCCCCTGGATGCTTCAGGTGCAAATGGTAAGTCACACATGGTGACAATCACTTTGAAAGAACTTCCTTACTGGTGTTCACTTCAATTCCCAGTGAATTTTTCTGTTCACGGTTGTCCCAGGCAGCAGTAAAGGGAAAGCTCTGTGTTTCTCTTCTTCATGGAAAGCAGGGGTGATTCTAAGATGCTCAGTAAATCACAGCTCAGCAGAGATAGTTGAACAGAAAAAAAAGACATCCAATAAGCCCAACTTTTAAACAAAAATGTTTATTTATTTGAGGAAGAGTGAGGGTATAGGGGTAGAGAGAGGGAGAGAGAGATTCCCAAGCAGGTTCCATGTTGTCAGTGCAAAGCTGGACGTGGGGCTCAGTCCCATGAACCATGAATCGTGAGATCATGACCTGAGCTGAAATCAGGAGTTGGACGCTTAACCAACAGAGCCACCCAGGCGCCCCTCGATCCGCCTGATTTTAATGAACATCTACTACATGGTCCTGCATGACAGCCAGAAACAGAATAGACTGCATTCGTAGAAATGGTTCCCTCTGTGGAGCTGAACAATTGATGATAAGGAACCCCAAATCCCAGTTGGGTGGTTGGGAGTCACAAGGGCGTGATGGCATACTAATGTAGACGCCATGGAATTAGGACATTCCAGCAGCTCTCTGAAAGATGAGTCTTTATTGTAGCTCATCTGGCATGTATGTCCCATCCTTCTTGGGAGAGTCCTTGGTGTGCTTTTACTGTATTTAAGGTTGACTCTCAGCTGCTCAGCTTTGGAGTCTGGATGAATCACGTTTTTGTGTTTTGTTTTGTTTTGTTTTGTTTTGTTTTAAGTAGGGCACAGGGTTGTCATCTGTGAGTCCAAAATCTTGTCTTCTGCTCCCATTTCTGAAATGAACAGCACTGTGATTCTTGGTCTACCTAGTTCCCTGGGGAAGGAAAGGCAAAGTGAGACCATCTTTGGTGGCCCTTTAAAGTTTGCTTACTTATGTAAACTCTCTGGAAGACCAGGCATGCTGACGTGCCTGGACACAAGTTAAACAATCCGGAAATCAATCAAGACTTGAATCTCATTTCCCCCTTCATGTCCTGCCTAAACCCAAGCCCTGCATGTGGAGAAATGTATAAGCCACTGACTGTAAATAATAAAAAGTGACACATACGAGCATGGGCCAAAATATCTGTCCAGCCATGTTAAATTGAGGTGAGAAGTGTGTACTTGAAAATACGACACTTGCTGGAAAAAAGGTGTGAAACAGAAGATGATATCGATCCAGGAATGGAACGCAGGGCTCATGCTTTGCTAAAAAAAAAAAAAACAAAACAAAACAAAACAAAACAAAAAAAACCCAAAAAAACAATGCTTAAATTACTTCATTTAAAAAAAATTTTTTTTAACGTTTATTTATTTTTGAAACAGAGAGAGACAGAGCATGAACGGGGGAGGGTCAGAGAGAGAGGGAGACACAGAATCCGAAACAGGCTCCAGGCTCTGAGCGGTCAGCACAGAGCCTGACGCAGGGCCCGAACCCACGTACCATGAGATCATGACCTGAGCCAAAGTCAGCGCTTAACTGACTGAGCCACCTAGGTGCCCCTAAATTACTTTAGATAAACATTGTGTACTGCGTTCCTTTTAAGGAACTATAAGTTCTTTTTTTAAGTTCTTTTTTTCTTTTAAGTTTTTATAAGTTCTTTTTCCTTTTAAGAAACTATAAGTTCTTCAGCTCTCTATAGTACTAGCGACTTTTACTGCCCATACAATTGTTGTCATTAACTCTACATAAACACGTATATGATGCTGTCATTTTTTTCTCTTTGATCTGTCAATGTTTTCTCGAGCTCCTTCTTCAGCCAAGAGGCCACAACTGGATCCTAAGGGTGTGACTTCTGTCTCTCTCAAAGCTTTTTTTGTCCCCAGGGGGCACCCATGGTCTGACTTGAATAATCCATTCAGATGCAAATTATTTCACCTGGGTAGGAGTCAAGAGCACTTGGGCACTGAGACTCAGTCCTCACTTAAAATGCAGTCCCTCAAATCTTAGGTCACAAAAGGAAAAACAGGTGTTTTATAATGACTTCCTGACAAGGTACAAGTGGGGAGGGGTCGATGGGAATGATGGTTGCATTACAAATGAAACAGAAACTATGAGGCCATAACAGCCATGGGCTAGTGATGTGTTTTGGTGGCAGCTGGTTAATTTGGGAAGCATGGGGAGAAATCTGGAAACAACCAGTTACTGATTAAGCTTGCTAAGAAAGAGGAACTTGTAATCTTTCTTTCTTACCAAATCAAAAACAGGACAGCCAGGATGATGGATTGAGAGTACTTCTGACTTGCTCTCTTGGGAATAATCACAATATTTTGTAGGTTACAGTAAACCCTGCATCACAGGCACCAAGATCTTTCGTGGCAAAAAAGTACCAGGTCAATCAAAGGAGGAACGTTGTCCCTTTGCGTTAGCATGATGGGGCCACGTTTGCATACTTGTAGTTATAATGCCAAAGTCACTGAAGTACAGTAAGGGTCCCACAGACGTAAATATTTGTATTAAAAATTATTTCCCACTAAGCTTGAATGTCTCCTCAAATACCTCAGACCTGATTTTGCAGGTAATGACCTGCCAAAAAGAATCCAATCCAAACACAACTTGAGAGACAGTGTTGTCATAAACCTGTTTTTAAAAGAAGGTATGCATGTCTTTAGATACTCATGGCATGGTATACTGATGCCTTGTGATATATTTAGAATAACAAACTGAAAATTATTTTGAAACTGCATAGATGTGTGTGCGCACACACATATACACCACATACACATATAGAGATTTCTAAACTGCATATATATATATGTATACATATAGTGTATATAGAATATGTATGTACTCATGTATGTATACCTATATATAGGGAGAGAATTATAGGTAAATAGATACATAGATAGATATGTGGATAGATGGATGGATGGATATAGATACATAGATAGATAGGTCACCTATATTATATATGACATGTGTTGCATAATTAAGATTCTCACTTTTAATCCAAAAGTGAGTTTATTGCTTCCAGGAATATATATTATATATAATAATATATTACAATAGACCTACATATCAAGAACACACACATACACACACACAAAACACATATCTATATACATACATGTAACATGCATATTTACATATATGTGTAATAAATGTATAGAACAGAAATGAAACATACCCATATAAACATGTATTAGAATATATAATATAATGTATAAATTCAGAATTGAAGGTATGATTTTCTCCATTTCCAGAAGAAGAATTTGAAATGTAGCTCTTTAAACGTGTTATAAGCTGTTATAAAAACCGTAAAGAATATAGCCGAAACCTCCTTCTAGACACCAAAAACTACTATCTGTTCAATACAGCACTTACTGCCCCCCAAGCCCCACATATATTTCAAGCACTTTTACTTTTTAAATTCTACATAGGAAATCCCAAAGCTCTTGTAATAGGCATAAATAGCATACCTCTTAGGGATGTCAGAAAAGGCAAGAGGATCCATAGAGATAGTTATGGAGTGTTCCAATAAAAAGAATCATGTTCAGGCACCTGGGTAGCTCGGTCAGTTAAGCATCGACTTTGGCTCAGGTCATGAGCTCACAGTTTGTGAGTTCGAGCCCCGAGTTGGGCTCTGGGCTGACAGCTCAGAGCCTGGAGCCTGCTTCAGATTCTGTCTCCCCTTCTCTCTCTCTGCCCCTTCCCTGCTTGTGCTCTGTCTCTCCCTCTCTCAAAAATAAACATTAAAAAAATGCAGACCTTCAAACTCTAAATAATCGAGTAAGGGGATATGTTCTACAAGTGACTACAAATCAAAAGTAGTTTGAATAAAAGAGACTACCAGTCAGTGTCTGGAAAGAAAAAAATAACCGCAAAGACTAAGTGCTTGCTTGCAGAGCTCTGCTTCTAGGTTAAAGTGTCTAGGAACTTAGCAAACCGCGCAATACCTGGGAATCGTGAAGGTCAGTTCTGGCAAAGTTTCGAAATGGAATTTTTGTGGGGTGATCTTAATGTGGAAACATGGTTTCTGGTGTGAGGTTTGTCACTGACACGGGCTTGCTTTCCAAGATATGGGGCTCCATGATTGGGCAGGTTTTGGTACCGCTGTTCCTGGTGTGATGCTGACATTGATAGATCAGGGCGGGTTTTTATGTTGTTTGTTTGTTTGTTTGTTTAATATAATTTATTGTCAAACTGGTTTCCATACAACACCCATTGCTCATCCCAACAACAAGTGCCTTCCTCAATGCCCAGCACCCACTTTCCCCTCTGCCCAACCCACCATCTACCCTTAGTTTGTTCTCAGTCCTTAAGAGTCTCTTATGGTTTGCCTCCCTCATTCTCTGTAACTTTTTTTTTTCCCTTCCCTTCCTCCATGGTCTTCTGTTAAGTTTCTCAAGATCCACATATGAGTGAAAACATATGGTATCTGTCTTTCTCTGCCTGACTTATTTCACTTAGCATAACACTCTCCAGTTCCATCCACGTTGCTACAAATGGCCAGATTCCCTTCTTTCTCATTGCCACGTAGTATTCCATTGTATATATAAACCACATTTTCTTTATCCATTCGTCAGTTGGTGGACATTTAGGCTCTTTCCATAGTTTGGCTGTTGTTGAAAGTGCCGCTATAAACATTGGGGTACAAGTGCCCCTATCCATCAGCACTCCTGTATCCCTTGGGTAAATTCCTAGCAGTGCTATTGCTGGGTCATAGGGTAGGTCTGTTTTTAATTTTTTGAGGAACCTCCACACTGCTTTCCAGAGCAGCTGCACCAGTTTGCATTCCCACCAGCAGTACAAGAGGGTTTCTGTTTCTCCACATCCTCGCGGGGAGTTTTTGAAACCAGTTCTGGTGTTTCATGTGGCTGTGGACAAGGAATAATCAGTCTCCCCCTGTCCCTGATTTTGAGCATAAGACCTTTGTATTCCCATAAATTTCCAATGCATGACCACATACACTCTGTTCCCTTGGTCCATTTTACCTCCCAACCCTCTGGTTCACATGTCCATATCTGAAATTGTCTATCTTGGCTCTCTTTGGCCTCCACAACTCAATGTAACCTGTGTGGGTTTCTGCTTTCAAATTTTGTCAAAATATGCCTTCTTGTGAGTATCAATTTTCCATGCAAGAATTTCAGGGGTCCCATAGTCCTTTCTATGTAAGAATTTCAGTGGTCCCATAGTCCTTTGTATAAAATTCAAAATGTAATAGGCACACAGCCATCTACAAAAAGACAAAACCAAGGACAAAAAAACCCCCCACAGAAATCTAGTAACTGAGAAATAGTGCTGCTGACACTGCTTACATGCGTGGATAACCAATCACGCCTCTCTCTAGAAAATGTTTTGCTTGTAATTTGAAGATCGTTTTTAGGTTAAGAGTTTTACGGTATTGCTAAGATGTAACTTTAATGAGCCTCTCTGTGTCTCCAAAAACCATATTCATTGATACCTTTTCTGTCTTCAATTCTTATGGTGAATGTGGGTGAAATCAATGTTTTGGAATAAAACTTCTAAACGAGGAAACAAAAGTATTTCAAAACCCTCCTTTCATTAGGAAGACAACGGATTCATATGTTGTTTGTGTTTCTGATAGACACTTATTCAAGAGAAGCTTGTGGCTTTCCATTTAGAAATGATAAAAAAAAAAAAAGTCCCATCCACCACAGGGTTGTCCTCAATACCCTTCCACTCTTCATCTTCAGTTAATATGCCAAATTCTTTGTCCAGCCCTGGCCAGGAGGAGCACAGGCTACCTTTATCAGTGCCTCCTGGGCTTAGGGGTGGCCATGGGACCACATTCAGGACAATGTAAGCGTGATTCAGTGATAGCCAGGAAACGTCCTGGAAACAGAGATGTGATGAAGGATCCACCCAGATCTAACTTGGATCCATCCATATCTAACCATAGGTTATGCATCAGTCTTAAACCATGAAAACACACCGGCAGGGGAAAAGGCAGAAGAATCTTTCATGGTGATGCCATCCCCTTCCATGCACTCCCAGGGAAAATATCTCCAGCTGCTTAATGGTGGTAGCTACTATTCTTTCTGTCCAAAGCACTGGATGTGTAGCACTTTTTGCAATTCTAAGCAATGCAAATCCAGTTTTAAATACAGTTTCTATCTTAAAATGGTAAAAGGAATTCTCCCGTGTTCAGTTGACCCTTGAACAATGCCAGGGGTAGGGGCACTGACCCTGTGTGCAGTCAAAACCCCGTGTATAACTTTGGACTCCCCTAAAACTTACCTATTAATAATAGCCTACTGTTGACCAGAAGCCTAACCAATAAGTCAATCAACACACATTTTGCATGTTATATGTATAATATACTATATTCTGACAATAAAGTAAGCTAAAGAAAATGTGATGAAGAGAGGGGAAAGTGGGTGATAGGCATTGAGGGGGGCACCTGTTGGGATGAGCACTGGGTGTTGTATGGAAACCAACTTGAAAATACATTATGTTTAATATAAAAAAAAGAAAAGAAAATGTGATGAAGAGAATCATAAGGGCTAGAAAACACATTTACAGTTCTGTACTGTATTTATAGAAAAAATATCCCCATACAAGCGAACCCACGCAGTTCAGATCTGTGTGGTTCAAGGCTCCACTGCATTTTTCTTCTAAAGTAATTTATTACAGCCTATGTTTCTATGGCTACAGTTGAATAAAACTGGTTTCACGTGGTTTCAACACACATGTGATATCCACACCGTGTGATATAATGAACATAATGCATATTTATGGAAAGACAATCATCCCTGAAATTTCTGGAATCTGAATGCTCCATTGTGGGAGATCTATTTTAAAAAAATGACTGCAGTTCAGACATACTCTATTTTCAGAAGCAGAATTCAAATGGTATGCTTTGTAACTTCTTACTTCTGTAATCGATATTGGCAATGTCAACTCTTCCGATATTTGTGTAGGACAGGTAGGTAAATGTTTGGGATTTCAGGCCAGTGTGGCATCAGGTACGCAGAATGACATTTTTTTTTTTTTAAATAAAAATGTGCTCTAGATGTAAAGCTGATGTAGGGTAGAGAAAAAGATGTCTTTCTTATACATGCAAGAGTGTTGCTGTGTCTGTTTGGTTAAACTATTGAAATAAGCAGTATAAACTGTCTTTAAATATCACGCCTGACAAGGATTGGAGGTGATTCAAAGGATTAGAGGAAGCTCAAAATGTTTACAGTCCTTTCTCAGAGGCCAGCAGGTGGACACACACATGATGCCCCACTTTGCAGAGGTTCAGCTAGGGGTGAGAAGGCAGTGGCAATGCAGCATAGCACTACAGAGCATCTGTGTGGCTTTGGAGAGAAGGTGGTTATGTGACCAGGTCTGGAAGAAGGAGTCTACACTTGCCTGGCATTGAACTTTTTCAGCCAACCCCTTTTCTTTGAGCTGCTACGTGCTCTCATCCACCTTCTCCCAGATTCCAACTCAATCAATCTTACTGCTGCCTTTGCACTGTGTTCATGGAGCCTAAGGCATGGATGTCCCCAGGAAATGGAAGAGAATGAAAAGATATGCCAAAGAAGGACATGCGTGGGTGTTATAAAGAGGGTGGTAAATGCATATTTATGATGTGATTGAATATGTTAATTAATCGATTGTGCAAGTAGTTAGTGGGAAATATTCCGCTGTTACCCAGCAGGGCCTATTTTGAGGCATTGCAAGGGGACTGAATATGAGGGCATTTGCAGATGCCTCGTTAAACATAGCAAATTGAAAACTTATTTCCCATGAACCCACAAAAAAGAATGTGTAAGTAAGAGGCAAATTTTTTCAAGACAAAAATAGGACAGCAGATGACCACGTGTTAAGATTTCAACAAAGTAACACAAGCTGGAAAGCAGATGGATGAATCCTAATGTCTCCAGATTGGAGAAACTCGGAACGCCTCATCCTCGGGAGAGTAAAACTAGGAAATAGGACAACTCTTGACCCTAAATGCCAGAAATGCTTGGAAATTGGTGAGACCGGAAGCCTCTGGTGGTGAGGGGTCAGGTGGAGATAAAGCAGGGCTTTCCTGAAGAATGAAATCTCCCAGCCCCAGTCCCTCCCACGCGGCTGCAGAATCACCTCTTACTGGGCCTGGCGGGGACCTAGGGGAAATCGTGTATCTCTTGAGGGGACTCCATTCTTCCAGACACCAGCTACGGCTCGTGGGGCAGGGTGGAGTCATACAGAAAACGGGCGCATTAAGGGAAAGTCACACACCACATGCTGAGCAGCTCAGCCACTTTCCACACTGGATTCTCAAATTGCTGACAGCAGGGGTTAAAATATTTCTCTCTAGGAAAACTGAGAAGTCCAGAGGAAACAGAAACAGATACTGATATTTACATGTCCCCACTGAAAACACATGTCCCCAATTGAAGTGTTAAGTCTCAATGACTTAGCAAAATCTCTCCAGTCACATACACATTCCAGTCTGTTTTGGTGCAATGAAGGATCAGCCTTAATTGGTGGTACTCTACCCAACGGGAGAGAGACAGACGAAGAGACTGCTACAACAGTCGTTCTCAAAGTATGGTCCAAGAGCACCTGGGGTTGCACCGAATCGAAACTCTTCATAAAAATAATGGGACTTGACTTACAGTTTGCATCCCTTTTTAAAAAAATTTTTTGAGAATGTACTGAGATGCTTACCACAAGTTTATGTGGCTTTAGATGTCACAACAGGCAAAATGCAAAAGGCAATATCAGGCCCCAGGTGTGTTTCAGGAAGCTAGACATTAAGAAGAGTTGCAGGAATGTAAGTAAGACGTTGTGTCTATTCTAGTTTTCTCTTTTTTGGAAAGCAGTTATTTCTAAAAGTATTCCATTAAAAACACAGATACCACATTTATTTTTGTGATTTAAAACTAAATAAATGAAGAATGGTTTTAGAAAGCCTTAGTTGTAATTTCGAATATGGTAAATACTGATGGATACTCACCTGTAACACGTATCTGTGTAGTGCACAGATAGATCATGCACATGTATCGCAAAGGTGGGGAGTGATCTTGCAAGTGGTGATTTTCACTTACCTGGTCTCAAGGTTTTCATCCTGTCACCGTAGAGAGACACAAAACTCTTTTTGCCTGGTAAGAATGTGCCGCAAGAGGCTGTCTTTAACTTACATTTGGTAATTTCCCTGTGTGTGTGTGTGTGTGTGTGTGTGTGTGTGTGTGTATTCACACATATACGTCCATATATATACACCATATATATATATATATATATATATATATTTATATAATATATGTATATGCATCATGTATATTCATGGGGAAAGACAGGTAGATTGATGATATAGATAGATAGATACAGTAGATTATAGATGATTTAGATAGGTGGGTAGGTAGGTAAATAGAAAGATAAATAGATGATAGATGACAGATATGACAGATTATGGATGCTTTAGATAGGTAGGTAGATAGGTAATGGATGATGAGCATAATCCCCATGATATCCTGTTTCCTCCTCAAAACTTCTAGATAATTTCACAGAAATGGATGTATCATAATAAGACAGCATGTTTTACAGCTGTCTCCCCACCCCAATTTCTCATGTATTACTTCATTAGATCCATTTGTTAATTTCTCCTTAACAGGCAACTTGGCCACTATTGGGTCTCATCTCTGAAATGTGCAATAACAATGGTGAGCACATAAATTAGGTCAGCGTCTCTATGTCTGAAAGCAGTGTGCAGGCGATGTGTTAACTGGTTCAGAAAAGATGGATGTTAGCTCTTCACGTCACGAAGCGTTTGCACCATCTAATAACCCATCCAAAGCTTTGTTTTCACGTGATCTTTTCCCCAAAGTGCTGTGATATTTCCAAGCCTAACCCCTGCAATAAAAGCAGGAATGTCCCTCCTGTCTTACAGGCCTTCTGTCCCTAGCTCCCTAGGTTCAGATCAAGAAGCAAACACATTTCCCAGTTAGAAAGCACAATGTAATTTGAGATATAGAACGGAACCTATTCCAAGACTAAGAAATTAATGCCCACACCCAAAGGCACAAAGTAATTATTTTCCAAAGAGTGTGCCTGCTAATCCATAAATGCCAGATGCACAGAACTTCAATAAGAGTTGCTACGGAGAAGGAATATTAAACAACTCTTTGTACCTATTAAATCCTGCCCTTGTCCTATGCCACATGACGCAACGTTCTATAAACATCACAGCAACTCTCTCAAAAAAGCAGACCCAGCCGCCTCACTTGTCTATATTTTAATTCAGCCATTTATGGCTTCACCCACTTGTTAAGGCTTTGTTTATGATCAGCTGCTGCTGGGAATCAGAATCTGAGGAGGTGCACGAAAGAGACAAAAGAAAAATAAAGTGGAGTCGATAGGAAGGTACAGGTGAGCAGGGAGAATAGCATTGCGCTCTCCTCTCTCGGTATGCATGGTTTAGACTCTCACAGGTCACGTAGATTTCCAGCTCCCTAATGGCTAATGTGGGCTCCTTTAGCATCTCTTTCTCGACAGTCAGATGGTGAACCAGGTTACCTTTATGGCTGGTAGACCATAGCCAGATGGTCCTGTTTTCACCCACATCCCTTTCCAAAAGATAGCTGCAGACATCCACGGGCCCGAGAGATTTTCTCCCTTCACCTGTGCCCAGTGACTGACCGATGTATTGCTGTAAGAACTGAGACCTCTCGCCTCAAGCAGAACAGACTCTGAGCTGCAATCCACACTCCTGAGCTCCCCGTGGGGCCGGGCTGGGATTCCTTGGCCTCTCACCTGCCCATTCTGCTCCCATCACTTTCTGACAAGATTCTCCTGTGACCACCCCATGCTACAAACCTTGGGCTTGTACAACAAGCCCTGTCTCAGCTTCTGCTTCTAGAAGGCCTGAGCAGTATTTCAACACTAGGATGATTACCACCTGCTGCTCCAACAGCTCCCAGGGTTACCTTGAAGAGTCAGCCATTCCCTGTGTGGTCCCTCCGGCTTTGTGGTGACAATCAGCGGAGGAAGGCACAAAGCCCAGCAGAGATGTGCTGTGCTGTGTTGGCTTCTGATGCTCCACCATGCGCCTCTGAATTGGCTCCGTGAAGACAAAGCCCACAGCGATGCTGCGGTGGGTCACGCCCAGCCCCGTTCTCCTGATGCCTTTCCTGCTCTGCATCCTCCCATGGAAAGGGGAAGGAGTCTCTGTCTCCGATTCTGCTACCCTGATGTGAAAATATTCTTGCTCTTGGAAGCACTGGCCAGGTTCTTCCATACTTTCTACTCAGGAACTGGTCAACATGCCAGGTGGGACAGATGGCTGTTCAGACCACTCGCCATTGGTACAACGTGGATGTCTGGGTGAGTCCATTCTCAAGAGCTCCTAGAACTCTGCTTCACGTTCATCCCAAATGGGGCTCTACTGTAGCGAGAGATTTCTAAAGACAGCAAGTCCTTCTGGCTAAATGAAAAACAAAAGAGCTTCTTCCAAAAGCAGGGCACAGTAAAAGGAATCTCCAGGAGAAAATAAGAGTGTAGAGCACTGGTAACTTATGAGTGTTCTTTAGCCACTGTTTGCACTGCACATAGGCACGTGGTTGAAAGGCTATGGGCAACACATGGCCCTACCCCTTCTTCCTGTAACACGAGGGCAGGTGGAGGAGTAGAGCAGACACAGTCTTCTCCACCTGGCCTCGAGACATGCCGAGAGAGCACAAGGTCCTAGGGTAAGCAGGGTTTACAGCGAGCTGGGATCTCCCTTCTGCACTGTAGAGACAAACAGAAAACTTGCATTTAAAACCGTATGTGTGCCATTCAATAAGACATTCAAAAATATAGACAAGACAGCATACTAAAACATTTTATAAGGCATGCATGTCTTAACAAAGTTTAGCAGAATATATAGGGGAATATTAGGAAAGAAAGCATGCCTGATCAAAACCAATAAGCAAAGTTAAGATAGCAGGTCATATGTATCGGGATTGCGGCTACATGTTCATCATCTGCAAGTTCTCACCAATGTTTTAAGACATAAGTCAATGCTTGACGGAAAATAAGGACCCATGTTCTTGAAATCGAGTCCAAAAATATTATCAGTTCCCATGAAGAGCCCATGCAACTCAATGAGGACTATCCTAAAGCTACCACATACGAACTGGTTTCTTGTGGGCCATTTCTCAGAATGTTCAACCAATCGTCTAAGGTCACAATTACAAAACATGGCTAATGAATGAAATGATTCAGAAGCCAGACTCATATGGAATATGCTTCCCTACAGATAATTCATGCCAGGTTATCTATCAGGATGCCTGAAGCCAAGAAACGTGCAAATGCGCACACACACACACACACACACACATTACACATACACTACACATATATACACATACTACACATACACATTGTACACTAGAAACACATTGCATACACATTACACGCACATTAGGCATTTCTACACATAACACACTACATATGTACACATTACACACGTTACACCTACACACACACTTTGGAAAGCTGGAGTTGTGCTTCTGGAAAGGCACAGGTGGATGCTTCTGGTTGAGAAGCAATGCTTTGGAACAATACACAGGTTGTGCAATTCCAGAGTGGACTCTGAATTCACGATAAATAATGCAGTGACTCTGGGCATGACGTGTCAACCCTTGGCGAAACCTTAAGTACACTGGTTTATGTCTTAATCACGCTGTAGCATTCCCTCTCCTCCAGGAAAGACTAAAGTGTTGATCCATTTATGAGAGGGATTGCGGGAGCGCCTGGGTGGCTTAGTCGATTAAATGTCCAACTCTTGATTTCGGCTCAGGTCATGATCTCACGGTTTGTGGGTTCGAGCCCCACACTGGACTCTGTGCTGCCAGCTCAGAGCCTGCTTGGGATTCTCTCTCTCTCTCCCTCTCTCTCTCTGCCCTTCCCCTGCTTGTTCTCTCAAAATAAATGAATAAACTTAAAGAAAAAGAATGATTCTATTGGATGCACAGCATTGTACCTCTAGGCCAGGAGAATGATACAGAGCTGGTGTCAAATGTCCATATTAGCAGTGGGGTATGGATGTTACAGGTTCTCTAAGCTTGACACAGGACTCAAAAATTAGAAAAAGTTTCACAGGTTTGGCACCATAGAAACATACATTTCTGGGATCTGGCATAGCATGCGGTAAAGTGTCAGAAAAATAATACGTATTATAAACACACACGAGATGCTATTCACCTAACATGTATCTATCACTATATCAAAGTAATATCAGTTTTATGGGGAGTTCTAATTATTTTACAAAACCAATGTAGTCACGGTATGACTAATCAAGGGTGAATGCCCATCTCCCCGCATAGTTAATCAAAGATTTATATTTTCTATTTCTTATTTTGCCAATGTGATAAGCTAAAAAAATGGTTCCGTGTCTGTGTTTATTTGCCTCTTTTTTAAATTACTAGTGTGACTAGCCATTTGTCATAGCTTCTTTTACCATTTAAATCTGTTCTGTGGATACATTTTATTGTATTTTAAAATTATTACTGTGGTCATATCAGTATACATGTTACTTCCTTGTTTGAAGCACTCATTTTAAAAAAAAAACACACATGAAAATGGGCCCACTGTTCCTTCTATGTGTTGAAATGATAAAAGAGACAAGACGACGATTTCAGTTTTGTTTCTTTGTTTACAGTTTCTGGCTTTTATAGAGTCAAGATGGTCCTTGATATCATGAATTTTGCCATCTAACACCATGATTTTTATGATTCTCTGCTGTCATGTCAAGCTTAGGAAGGCTGTTCCACTCCAAATGTATAAAAATATCATTCCTCTTTTCTCCGCATGATTTTTTTTTGAGTTTTTTTGTTTGCGTGTTTCTTTTGTTTTTAAGAATTAATATCTTATTTATGCAGGTAGCGTTCTATCTTTATACTAGCCCCCAGCCCCCAGTAGATAGCCAGATGTTCTAACACTGTTTATGGAAATGGTTGGCTGATTGGATGTGATCTGATGTATGATAACTGCCTTATATGCACGGATCTGCCTCTAGAGTTAACATCGTGTTCTTTAATGCTGTATTTCTCTCTGCCCCAGTTACCCACTATTTCCACTACAGTTAGTAGGGAAGAACCCACTAATATTTGAGGGCAATAGTCCTACCTTACATTTCTGTCTCAAATCCTTTTTTTTCTTAATTATCATAGCATATTTCTCAACCCCAATATGCGGGACCCAGTTTGGTTAAGTTATGCCAAACCTCCTGTCCCTTTGTTTGAACCACATCCCATTTATAGATTAATTTAAGATGCATGGGTATCTTGAGCTTAGCATTTCAAAGCCACAAGAAAAAAAAAAAACAAAGCAGTGGTTTAAAATAATAAATATCCCAGAAGAATTTGGTAAGGGCACACTGTTTACATTTCCAATATGAGATTCTCTGGACTCTGCTCTTTTCCTGAATTATTTTTAAGCCACGGGAGCCGTAGGATATTCTGATGATACATGGTCTCATGAGGGAAGCTGAATTTCGCACGGGCTGCTTTACATCAGACCTGAACCAGTAAGATTTAGTAACTGATCTTGCAAGGAAAGAACATTATGCATTAATTGACTTCTGCAGGCTTTTCATCTGTGTTGTCTCCATTGCAAACAGCTGGTGTAGCAGGTGGTATACTAGAATGTGTACAATGGTGGAGAGTATGAACTCAAATTTTTCTTAAATAAAACAACTAACGGTAGATATCCCAGATCCTAGCTACCGTGGTATAGAGAGAGCACTTAAAATGATGAAAAAGGCATGCGACAATTTAATTCCTTGGCTTTCAAAAGCTGACTTTGCCTTGTTATCAATATCAGATTCAAAATTAATCAGTATTGTTCTCTCTTTAAACACATGTAAACAAAATGAGACTGATGGAAATAGACATGTAGAAAGCATGAATGATTTCTGTATACACCTGGCTGAGAACCAGGTCTCTGGACGTTCCCCCCCTCCCACACCCCAATCTACTGCAGTTTTATTCTCAATGGAAACAAAGTTGTGGGAACATCATTAAACAAAACTAACATACCTAAGCAATGGTGTGGTGTTTATCTAAAGGAAGGGCTTCATGGGGTGCCGGCATGGCTCAGTCGGTTAAGCATCTGACTTCAGTTCAGGTCATGATCTCGCGGTTCATGGGTTTGAGCCCCACATTGGGCTCTGTGCTGACATCTCCGAGCCTGGAGCCTACTTCAGATTCTGTGTTTTCCTCTCTCTCTCTCCCTCTCCCACTTGTGTTCTCTCTGTCTCTCAAAAATAAACATTAAAAAATATTTCAAAAAATAAAGGAGGGGCTTCATCAACTTCCAGAAAATCACTCAATTTGCTGAGTTTTAACAAGTCATTGCCTCTGTATCCTGCATAAAAATATTTCTCTAAAGTCAACACACACACACACCTTAGAGGAAAGAAAGCTCATTCTTCTGACATTGCCAGTTTTCCAAAATGAATATTTCACTTTTGAGTATTAATAACAGTGTCAAGTTGTTAAGCCTCATTTTGGTAAAGGAATGGTTAATGAATATTTTATGTTTGCTCTATGGGGCCACAGCATGTGTTTCTAGATGTTTATTACAGAATGTCACAAAATGGGAATCTCCATTTGTGGGAGATTTGAAAATATCTTGCCACAAAATTGATGCAAAGACTACTTCCTCATAAATTCTAAAGACTCCACAGTAATAGAGGAACAGATATTGTTGTGTTCAGATCGCAGAGGTCAGAGCAATTCAAAAGACTCTGTATCTGATCTGTTCTAGAGTATTCTATGATCTCCAAGGACACACACATCATGTCTTCCATTATATCACTAGGTCACTCATGACCTTGTGTGCTATCAACTCAAATAAAAACACAAAGCTACCAATGGGAATGATGGGTTTGTTCTGTCCTTTGCCAAGGTAGCAATGATGCTATATCCACCTATTTGTATACCATCCCCAGAAATGTCTCTTTCTCTTTCTCTTTCTCTCTCTGTTGAACCATTCCCTTGTCACACTGTCAGTCAAAACCCACATTGTCTCTGCATGCTGAGAGTTTTTCCAGCCCCTATTCTGGATCTTTTCTTTGGCCTTCTTCCACCCCCTTTGCTGTGTCAGAAATGTGATTGTTTTGTGAAGACAGATACATAAAGAGAATACATAAAGTTGAATCTTTGCATAAGGCAACAGGTATGGAACATATGAAACTCCCATAATGCAAATATGTATGAGGTTGAACATGATGATATACTACAACAATTCATCTGATTGGAAAAAGAAGATGTTCGTTTCTCATCAAAAATGTTCAGAATATGTCTCCTTCCTCTTCCTACCTACATGTATTTCACTAGCAAAGATACTCCTTAAGCTAAGATTGTATCTTTGATATTAGTTTTTTTGCTTTGTTTTGTTTTCACGGGAGGAGGAAGATCTCAGGCAAGAAAGTCTATAAATAGGCTTCAATGTAATTGCATGCCATTTTAATTGAAGCTGTCGTCATCTCTACAATAAAATTACTACTTTACAAAATATAAACTATGTATTCCAGTAACTATCAATCCCACCGACAACCTTGTTAGTAAATGCAAGAATTTACCTAGATCATCTCTCCCTGCAATTCTTATTCTATTCATAGAGGCCCTCATGGCACTGATTAGGACCCATGTCAGGGAAATTTTCTCCAAGTCTCTTGTTCTGCCCTCATCTTCTTGTTGTCGTTGCTATTTTTGCAATGGTGGCTCTGTTCTTAAACCACGGCATAAGCTCTGATTGACTTGAGAATGAAGACATTTTGTAACACTGCGTCTCAGCCAGTTAGCCTTCATGAACTTTTATCGAGACTTCATTGCCATAAATCTGAATGCTGATAAAACTGACAACGTATGTGAATAACTGCTCATCGATGAGAAATATAGGATGACTCTTCATGGATTAAGTTAAAGCAATATTTTAAAGAAAATTACTTTATACTCCCTAATGGGTCACGAGGAAATGGTAGAATACAGTTCTGGCCTCTCTTGTGCCTTTCTAGCTTATATTAGTGTCTGCACAACAGTCTTTGTGATAGTGACCTGAGTGTAAATTTCTAATCCAGACCCCGCCACCTGTGGTTACCTCATTCGTCATTCTCCTCTTTTCTGTATCTTTTGTGTCAGAGTCATGGGGATGATTTAGAATCATATTAGATCTTGCTGATGCAAAACACTAAACTTTTTTGGGGCAATAAAGACCATAAAGGAGCCCCTCCCCCTCCCTGATTAACTGCAGGGATAGGTTCTAAGACTTCCAGTGGATGCCTGAAACCGCAGACAGCATAAAACCTGTATGTGCTATGTTTTTTCCTGTACGTGCATGCCTGCGGTAAGGTTCGGTGAATAAGTGAGGCACGGTAAGAGATTAACAATAGTAACTAATGATAAAATGCTGTTCTCATGCTTCTTCTTGTGATAATGTGAGATGATAAAATCCCTACGTAATAAGATGAAGTGGGGTGAATGGTACAGGTGTTGTGAGGTCGTGTTAGGCTACTGACCTTCCTAGCACATCTCTGGAAGAGCGTGTTTCCAGAATGCTATTGACCGCGAGCAACTGAAATTGCGGGTAAGGGGGGGGCGGGGAATGCAGTCTGTAGATACTGTAGAAAAATTACAAAGCATAAACACAGAACTATAAATACTATAAAAATCATCTTGAATCTCATGAGTCAAGGATAACTACTCTCAGGGAGTTCTATCATCTGACATACTCTATGGCTTTAAAGATCCACACAAATTTTTATTCACAAAAATGGAATCTAAGATGCACCTCATTTTTAGTTCTTTTGTTTTGTTTTGTTTTGCTTTGTTTTGTTTTGTTTTGTTTGCTTTTCTTTCAGCCTTTTATCCTGGACCTTTTTCCATTTCGATAGACATACACTGACATCATCATTTTTAATGGCCACCAGGTCTAACCGTTCACTAGTATTCCTGTTTTCCTTGTTTGGATAGCCACGACGTTTCCTCATGTTGATGGCCACTCTCCAGGCTCAGTTTTCAAGGTAGGAAACTGAACACACCTACCAGCCACTCTTTGTTAGCTCACCCAGCTAGAAATCAAAGGAAATAAATGCCCCGAAATGCTCAGAAGAACACATAACTTGCGAAATTCCCTGTAGAGGACACATGAAACATCAGATGAAAGAAGAAATCAAAACCGAAGGCATGATCTGAATTCTGCTTCATGAGGTAAGAACCGTGCTGTGTTTCTCTAAAGAACTAACTTTCTAGAAGTTTCCATCTCTACAGTGGACCCTTGAACAACGCAGGTTTGAACCACTTGTATGCGGATTTTTTCAATAAGTGCAGTGCAGTACCGTAAATGTATTTTCTCCTGTGTTAATTTTTCCTTATTCACATTTCCTTTTCTCTAGCTTACTTTATAGTATGAATACTGTGTGTAATACATAGAATTTACAAAATATGTGTTAATGGACTGTGTGTATTGTTCGTAAGGTTGGTCAACAGTAAGCTATTAGCAGTTAAGTTTGGGGGAGTCAGGACTTATATACAGATTTTGGGCTGCACGGGGAATCAGTACCCCCAGCCCCCAGTTGTTGGAGAGTCAGCTAAATTTTTCGTCTTGTGCAAGTTGATGAAATCCAACATCTTAGGAATTGATTGCTAATAGTAATCCACTGTGGAAACATATCACTGACTGGTATTATTTATGATGGATAAATATTTAACATGAATAGCATCATTTTATGAAGCAGGTTCCATATAAGCCATGTGTAATTTGCATTCCATTGGACCTACAGGTCATAGTTGGGGAAGGTAACATGTATTTTACTAATTTTTTTTTTTCAAACTTGACCTAAATCTAATCTAAATCAGGACGTCCTCACAAATAATCAGGACTGGCATGCTTTTATAAATTTTGTGATAATAAATAATTGAGCAGAGAACGTCACTTTGCTAATTGAACACGTGATTTTATCCAAAGATAATCTGAAATCAGATGAGATGAAATGGTCCGTCAGGGGAGGAAGTGATCTCCTCTCTCCACATCCAATTGGGCATCAGACTAAATTCCGCTCTGAGGAAGCACCTGCAGGGAAACGTTGCCTGCAGCCTAAGCCTCTCCTCCTACTCAGCTGGACTCCTGCCCACCCAGAGCTGCGAACTCCCCCCCAAGGCTAAGACAGCTGCAAGAGAAAGAACGCTCATCTTCATGAAAATAGGCTTTGAAGCCCTTCTGCGCATAAACACTCTTCATTTGTTAACGACTTAATCCTTTAATTAAAGCTCACTTTGTTAGGTGGCTGGGCTTTCAAAACCGGCCCATGGAGATATTTGCATGAGTCCGTTAAAGACCATCAGACCACAGGAGATGGTTGAAAATATGGTCCCAGGCTTATGGTAAAGCTAGGCAATCTATCCCTCCCCAGGCTGGGAAAAAATTACAGAAGGGTTTGTGCTGAATTAGGTTTCTCGAAACAGAACTCTTCCTTTGCGTCCATCTGAACGTGATACGTGTCGTTGTATTATTCACTTTTTAATAACTCGGCAATGTTAAGGTTCTTCCTTTTTCTTTTCCTTTGAGTTGAAATTGTAGAGTAGTGAAATGGATTCATGGAATTAGCAATCTAAAAAGGCTAAGAGCTAAATTGAATTGGGTCACTACAACATTGTTTCGCTGGCAAGGGTGGCTATGGTGTATCCTTAGTTCAGGAAGGCAGTTAATCGAAGGTGCAGTCTGGGTGGTGTGTGAAAATCTCATTGCTGCATTTAAAATGCCTGTGGGTGTTTTAAGCTTAAGGGATAGAACTAATAATATTGACATTTTAGCATACTACAGGTATCATGCCAAATGGGAGGGGTGTTGTTTTGTTTGGTATATCTGGAGAGAGAGAGAGAAAAGTGACAGAATGCAGAAGTGATTTTCAAATTAGAAGAGAATGCACATTTAATGACCACTTCTTTTGAGGGGGCGGGGGGGTGCATCCCAAGAGATGAGTAATCACATATAAGCTAAAACGCAGTCAGACATGAGTCAAAACAGAAAAGTAAGAACTAGGAGAGTTAATAAAAACACTCAAGAAAGCGGACAAATACAAGGTGAAAATATCAATATCTGTACGTCTGATATGGCCACAGTAAGGAGACTGAAAGCAATCGCACTCAAAGACGCAAAAGGAGTAGTTTTAAATCTCCTGTAAATGTGTTCGTAGAAAAATGGGGCTACTGTAGAAAAGGACCACATTTTAAATTAAAAAAAATAAGGATTAGGAAAGGAGTTGTTGGCCAGAACGGACTAAGAGACAAGTTTTGGCATCCTTCCGGAACCCGCCGAACATCCTAGAAATAGAAGGGCAGCTTTTGAACGTGGCGATCGGGAAACAAAGAGCAGTGATCTTTGAGAGATAGAAGACAAGTTAGTTGACGCCCATTACTGCCCCAGCATATTGTCTTGAGAGTGTTTTCCAGACATGACCTAGGGAGGCAGAGTCCAGGCAGAACCCAAAAAACTCTCAGAATCTCAGGAGACCAGAGCAGGTTGGCTTCTTTGGACAGAGCACCAGAAAAGAGGTCTTCACCCAGAGAGAAGGATGGAGATCTGTCCAGAGGCCTGATGCTTCCGCTGGAGTAAATATCAGTGCATTTAGATGAGGAGACTACTAGTCAGACTGCTCAAGGCTAAAGAAATAACCAATTAAAAATATCCTATGATCTACTGAAAGCTACATGCAGCCAGGAAACGAATCACCACAGATGAGAGGGAATGTTTCCCCAAGATGGCCCAGGACCAGGACCAGCCCCTGTTCCAATCAACCATCCTGGAAAACTTGATAGAATTTTGCCTCACTAGGAGATGGTTTGTCCAGTCCTGACAACCACTATGGTCCAGACTAACACATCTGTGAAAGAAACAAACTGTGTCCATGTGATTTAAGTGTATCCCAGAACAAATGCCTAGGATATCTATAGGAACTCAAAAATATCCATCACCCAGTGAAGCCACATTCACAATGTTTGACATCCAATCAAATAGATTGCCCAAGACATAATCAGTGCACAGCAGTCAATTGTGTTTCTATATACTGGCTGTTAGAATCTAAAGTGGAATACCATCGGTCAAAACACACCTTTTACTTTGCCATGAACAATACATCATGCACGGGGGCAAATGTAACAGAAGATTGTAGAGACCCGCACACCATTCCTCAGAAACTTGAGTCTGAAGACTCAGTATTGTCAAGATGTCAGTTATCTTCAAGTTGATCCATACATAAAAAAAAAAAAAAAAAAAAAAAAAAGAATCCCACCTGAATTCCCAGTAGGCTCGTTGGGTAGAAAATGCCAAGTTGGATTTGACAAATTGGATGGAAATGTAAAATACTTAGACTGGTCAAAACAATTTTGAAAAATAATGAAGCTGAAACCATATATTACCTGGTTTCAAGTCTTTAATTTGAAAGCTACTGTAGTACAAGACAGTATGCTATCCCCAACAACAGAGACTCATCAACGAACAGTCTATAATGTGTGGACAGAGACACACACATATTTGAACAACTGATTTCTGAAAAAATGGTGCAGGTAAGTGCAGAGAGGACAGTATTTTTAAGCACATGATCACGGAAAAGATATCCATATATAAAAACCAAAAGCAAAAACAAAACAAAACAAAAAGAATACCTCACCATTGCATCATATTAAGGATTTAACTCAAAATGAAGTAAGCTTGAATCTAAATTGAGATTGAAAATCTAAATGTATTAAATTTCTAGGAGAAAACATAAGAGAAACGTGGCAGAGGGTCAGCCAGTGATTTCTTAGATAAGACACCAAAATCACAACCTGTAAAATATCATAAGTAGAACTTCATTTTTTTTTAAATTTTTAATGTTTGTTTCTTTTTGAGAAAGAGAGAGAATGAGTGCGGGAGGGGCAGAGAGAGAGGGAGACACAACCTCCGAAGCAGGCTCCGGGGTCTGAGTTGTCAGCATGGAGCCTGATGTGACACAGGGCTGGAACCCACAAACCGTGAGATCATGATCCGAGCCGAAGTCAGACGATTAACCCATTTAACCGACTAAGCCACGCAGGTGCACCTGAACTTCAAACTTTGAATGTACCTGCTTTTCAAAAGATACCACTAAAAGAATGAAAATAGAAATGGCAGACAGAGAAATCACATATCCAATAAAAAACCTATAATCAGAATATGCAGAGAACTCTCAAAACTGATTAATAGAAAACATTAATAGAAAACATTGATGAAAACATAATTTTTCAAAAAGTAGGCAAAGATTTGAATAGACACTTTACTAAGGAAGATATATGCATGGCAGAAAAGCTCATGATAACAGGCTCATGGGATCAGTCATTTGGGGAGCACGATTAAAGCTAAAACATGACTCTGCTGGTAAAATAGCTAAAATAAGAAATCCTCACCGTAGCATGCAGGAGAATGCTACACGGGGACGGGCACTGTCATTCACTGCTGGTGGGAGTAGTAGTAAAGAGTGGAACCACTTTGGAAAGCAGTTTGGCAGTCTGTTATCAAGTTAAATATACACCTATCATACACCCCTGTCTTTCATTTCTGGTATTTAACTCCCAGAGACACCAAAGCATTTGTGTCTATCAACGCTTGCAAGCAAATGTTCATAGATACTTTTGCTAACTGGAAACTACCAAATCATTCATCATGGGAAATGGATAAATAATCTATTGGGTATGCAAGGGAGGGTTGCTCAGATATACGAAGCAATGCACTGTTGATACATGTAAAAATATGGATAAAAATAATCGTATGCAGTGAGAAGAGTCAGACCAAGAGTAAATACTGCGTGATCCCACTTATTTACATTTGGAGGAAATGCAAAGGAATCTGTAAGCCCAGAAGCAGATCATTGTTTGCCTGGGGAGTGAGGCAGGTGCTGGGGTTTGAAGGGCTCAGTAAGGAAACTTCCAAGGGTGATGACAATGTTTGTAATCTTGATGATAGTGATGATTTCACAGATGTTTATACATCTATATCTTTCAACATTAACCAGTTAGTAGACTTTAAATATGTGCCCTATGTCAATTTTATCTCAGTATGACTTTTAACACACTGACAGGTTGACTGAGTTGCACTAATTGAGGTTTGAATGCTAAACAAACTTCACACTATGGGATAAAATCTACTGCGTTATTGTGGGCTATATTTTTGTCCCATCTCCTCTGTATTTCTCTAATTTCTTCCTTTTGATTAATGTATTTTTTGGTAACATATCTACCATATCTTTGCTCTTCACCTTTAAATGTTTCTTAAATCTGTATTGATCTATAAATTTTAAATCTGTAAATATTACTTTATTTATTTGTTTGTTTATTTATTTATTTATTTATTTATTTATTTTTACTTTTGAGAGAGAGAGAGAGAGAGAGCTTGAGTAGGGAGAGGGACAAAGGGAGAGGAGAGAATCTTAAGCAGTCTCCATGCTTAATGCAGAGCCCAACATGTAGCTCAATCCCATGAACCTGATCATGACCTGAGCCCAAATCAAAAGTCAGACGCTCAACTGACTGAGCCACCCAGGCATCCCTGTAAATATTACCTGTTTTTGTTGTTATTTTTTGAAGGGAGGGATCTGAAATAATTATGGGGTAAAGCTTTCATATGTGTTAAATATAGTTAACTGGGCTTTGGATATTGAAATATTTTGTAATTTAAACATGTAAAATACAAAAAAAAATGGGTAATAGGTTAAAAAACACTAGAAATGGGTATGTTGCAAAGTTATGTAAATAGCATGTTGAAATTCCGTTGGGAGAAAGTACTAAGATATCGGTAATTTAACCTGTATAGGAATTGACAATCATTGAGTCTTTAACAAATTTTTTTTGTTAATGTTTATTTATCTTTGAGAGAGAGAGCAAGAGCATGAGCATGAGCAGGGGAGGGGCAGAGAGAGGGAGAGGGCAACACAGAATCCGAAGCAGCCTCCAGGCTCTGAGCTGTCAGCACAGAGGCTGACATGGGGCCCAATCTCATGAACCACAAGATCATGACCTGAGCCAAAGTCGGACGCTTAACAAACTGAGCCAGCCACCCAGGGGTCCCAACAATCATTGAGTCTTAAGGGGGGAAAAAATCCAGCCTTGCTAATAATAAATATATTCGATTTTAACATGTTGCTATAGTGCTTCTATTAATTTCAGATTGCACTGTCCCGGTTTGACTTGAATGTTGTGGAACTCTTTCTTCCAACCATAGTCATGACTTCGTAAAAGCATAGATTTGGGGAAAGCAGTTCGTTAATCTGAATGAAAAGCCAAGAGACGATTGACACACTCTGATCTAGCAATTCAATTGCTGAAAAAGTATACTCCTGATTTCCTCCAAAATATGGACCAAACAATTGGTAGTTCAAAGGTGTTTGAGACACTATTTCTTATTATGTCAGAATGTTGCAAATAGTCTAATGCCTGCATGTTCTTATAACAACATGAAGCCCAGAAATTGCAATGAGCAGGTGTATTGTAACAGCATGGGAGATGTCTTATGATGTCATGTTGAGTGGAAGCAAAGTATAGAAAAGTAGCCTTGAAAGACAAGGAGACAGAGTCAAGTTGCATAAGTTAAGAGGCTAAAGAGAAATATTCATAAAATGAACGGTAAGTAAAGTACATTTATCTAAAAATTTTTCTATTATGGGATTACATTATTTTTATAACTAAAATAACAGGGGGAAGCAAACATCGTCATAACTATGGGGCATGGAAATAAATGAAGTATAAACTACATTTCCAAATGTGCTTTGCAGAGGCACACCGACGTTACAAGAGATATGGAATTTTGAGGAACTGATACCGTATGAAAGGGATCCTTATTTTTGAGAAAGGATGACCGTAATGCATTTTGTGATGGCTTCCACACAACAGCTTAAGGCAAGATAGCTATGCTGGAAGGAAGGAAACATCCAGGGGTGGAAAATTATTGCCACATCAGATTTAGTTCAAGGACACATCCTCTAGGTCACGGTGAATTTCCATCTTACACTTGCAAGAAGGAGCAGACGGGAACATTACTTTGGGTTTTAATATCTTGAGGCTCTGGGTTCCCAAACTTTGAGCTGTATGGGTCATGGAAGCAGAGGCTGATGATCAGGTGGACCGTGTCCATGAGTGTCTCTGTGCGTGCATGTGTGTGAGGGAATGAGGGTGTCCGTGGATGTAGCAGGTGGTGAGGGAAGACAACAGTGGAGACACAAGCGTGCCTTGAAAATGGTGCCCTCAGGGGTGCCTGGGTGGCTCAGTCAGTTAAGCATCCCACTTCAGCTCAGGTCATGATCTCATGGTTCTTGGGTTCGAGACCTGCATCGTGCTCTGTGCTGATAGGTCAGAGCCTGGACTCTGCTTTGCATTCTGTGTCTCCCTCTTTCTGCCCCTCCCATACTCATGCTCTGTCTCTGTCTCTCAGAAGTAAACATTAAAAGAAATTAAAACAAACAAAAACAAAACGGTGCCCACAGTCCCACATATGTATGACACAAAAGCTCAAAACCCTTCTCTTGTTCACATGTGAGTCCTTCCTGTTGCCCTTTGGGCAGGAAGTCTTTATAGAGGACACAAGGACTCACATGTCTGAGGGGCAGTTCCCCAGAGCCAACAAAGCCAATGCATGAACTTGGAATAGGGTCACAGAAGAACAGAACGAAGACCCAAGCCCTTCCCTGCTCCTTGGTGACAGCATGTGGGTATTCTGCTAAAATTTTCACTTGCGCTACAGATGTCTTGCTTAGTGATTATGGAAAAAGATCACAAATGTCTTAACTCTCTGTCATGTGCACTCATGCCCCCCCCCCCACTCCATCTCAACTTGGCTTGTGGCATGCCCATAAAATGCCCACAAAGCAGCCCATTCGATGAGCTGGTGGCTCATGGTCCCACGGTGTCCCCTGAGGATAGAAAATGATCCATCAGAGCTAGGTATTCTGGAGTAGTACCTGTTTCAAATTTCCTCATGCTTCACTGTCTCCTCACCCTCCACTCGCTCCCCCTGCCCCAGTCACCCTAGGCTTGTGCTCATAGGATGAAATTCATCCATACCAGGAGTGACAGGTGCATCTCACCCCAGTCCCCTCCAAATATTGTATCTGCCCAAAGTATCTCAAACTGGTTGGTGTTCACCTACGTGCATGTAATATTTGGGCATTTTGAGCTTCCTCTTGGATCCTATGATTCAATGTAGCCATTATTTAAGTGTGTGGTATTCCAGGAAAGGGTGGCATGGGAACTGAGGAAAACTTCCTTTCTACCAAGGTTCCCCCGAGGCGTCTGAAGTCTGGTGATATTTTTCTTATATAACAGTTAACAAAGGATTGAGGTGGGGGAAGTCATGCAGTGATCTTAAGTATACCTTAAAATGGTAATATCACAACAGCTGGAACACCTCTACAGTAGCCAAGCTGAGTATTCCAGGAAAACCTAAATTTTTCCTTCCAAATATTCAGAATGGCTCCACTGGTTTTAAATCTAGTGGGGGACACATAGCTCAAGCCAATTCATATACTGCCTTTCCTAGTCAAGTCTCAATTTGAAATAACATCTTCCCATTGGCTCCATAATGGGATTTGAATATTTCAGATCCATTGACCACATTGACCACATCACCATGATGTTTAAATCTGGTGAGTAATTTCTTTCTTAATTTCAGGTTATCTTTTCTTTTAACATGGCTCCATAAATCCTTTGGGTATCATGGATCATGGACCCTTTTATCTTGTTAACAACCTTATGTAGTTGTTAGAATCTCCTGGGCAAATTGCCATATTCACAAAAATGCATTCCATATGTAGATGGCATCAGGTCAGAAGACATAGTTTTTTATAACAAATTCATGCTGATACATATAAATATTTGCTAATTATATACATCAAAAGATTGTTCTGTATTCTTAAAAAAATGGATGAAGTAAAAGACAAGTTATGTTACCAAGATTAAAGCAAAGAATGAAAATCCACAATGTATACTGAAAGTCCACCAACATGTTGCCCTTCTTCATAGATCATCAGAAAATTTCACAATGACCTAATCATTTCCATGCATTTTCAACTAGAAAAGTTATCATCAACATATGTATTCCTTTTTCACATTAAAGCCACATCCCTTCTCATGAGCAAAATAAATAAATTGATCAAATGTCATTTTTATACTAGATGCTACCTTTTGTAATTTAGAGATGTAAGCAGATTGACGTCATTAGAATATCGAGCTGAATTAGTATGTGTGTGATGCAAATAATAATAGCTATCACTAATAACTAAGGATTCGGAGAATGCAAATTTTATATACACAGAGTAATCTGTCAGCCATCTGACTGAGAATGTCAGCTATGAATTTGGGTAGTTGGCATTAGATCTTTAGAGAAGAGACATATAAAGGAGATACAATTGACGTATATATTTAAAAAAAAAAATCAACTAGCCATGCAATTGCCCTATCAGATAAGGATCAGAGGATGACCAACATGACTCAGAGCAAGACGAAAATGGCAGAAGTTACCTGGTGGCTCATTGATTCACATCTGCTCATTAGCTCCCATCAAACTCTGGGCTTAACACTCCACATTGACATAACGGTTATCAGATTTCAGTGTCACAAAATCCCCCTGGTAAGTTTCTACAAAACATGGTTTCCACTGGATCAATAACACCATGTTTAACAATCATCCTCAGGAACATTGGCAAGTCACATGGATCATGGACAATATTTGTGAAGACTATTTATGAGGGTGGAGGGAGAGAGAGAAGGAGGAGGGTGAGGAAAAGAAGAAGGGAGAGGAAGATCAGTTGGTAGGCAATTATACTTTAACATTTCATTCACATACTACAATTTGGGACCAACTACTTATTTAAAAATTTTTTTAAAAATATTTATTTATTTTTGAGGTGGGGGGGGGGTGGTGGCATGGGTTAGAGAGAGAGGGAGACACAGAATCTGAAGCAGGCTCCAGGCTCTGGATTGTCAGCAGAGAGCCCAATGCAGGGCTCGAACTCACAGACTGTGAGATCATGACCTGAACTGAAGTTGGACACTCAACCGACTGAACCACCCAGGACCCCAAGGGACCAACTGCTTCTTAAAAATAATGTTTAACCCTATGGTAGATAAAGTGCTGAAAGGTGCAAATGATGACCTTTTTAACACACAAAAAGCAAGATGAATTACACATATTATAGTACAAAAGGGACTATACCACACCCCCCTCCAAATCCCAGTTTATCGAGTAAAATATCACATAGAAACAAAGTGAGAATTTGTAAAAAGCGGTTTGCTAAAAATGTGATGTCATAAATATTTCAATAAGCTATTGACTTCAAAAGAGATGTTTTACAAGCATTTCTTGCAAATACTGTTCATTTTGTTTGAATAATATTATAATACTTGATATAGCATTGGGGGGACAAAAGGGTTTTCATACACTCAACTCAATGATTTAACAGAAAGGCACTTCTTAGGGAAACATACACTTGCTCTGAGTAAGTGTTAACTGTTTTTTCCCTAACTTTTTTGTCTCCTTTCTTATTCCCAAGGAATTAAGCCCTGCACAATGGAAAGGCAGTTAACGTGTATTGAAAAGATTCCACCAGGTGAAGGTGAGGAGTACATTTCTAGGAAATAGAACAAAGTGGGAAGTGAGGAAATAAAGGACATTTTCATTTTATTTTATTCTCAAGTGAAGTTGTCAACCCTTTGGGAATCTGCCCCTGAGTCATTCACTGAGTCTACAGTGTCTGACCCTGAAGCAGTTTGTTGATTTTTTAGATGACTAACACTTATTCGAAATGCATGAAAAATGGCCGCTTATCTCTGAAAGATGTCTACACTTTTTTGTGTGAAACGTGATACTTTTCCTTGAAAATCAAGTCCATGGAACACACAAATTAAGTTAGTTCTGAAATATGAAGTTAGACCCTAGAAACCAATAACCAGGCTATTGACTGCCCCAGTACCTTGTCTTATAGAGGTTTAATAAATACCTTCCAGGGCCTAGTTAATAACACTTTATTGAGTTTTAGGGGGAAGAAAGATAGCCATCGTTTTTCACTCTGCATTAAACTGACGAACATAGAAATAATAAAACATACAATATGATAATGCCACCACATTTAACCGATCTTGCATGAAAAGGTCATCTTTTGAGCATTTTCGCTAGATTCAAATGAAGTCTCTAGATATACAAGATGGATATTGAAACGTTAACTATGAAAAAATCAAAGGGTGCCAGTTCTCAGATAAAGAAAATCTTGATCTCAGTTCAATTGTGCTCCCATATATATTTTATGAGTTGTGTAATTATTAAAATGCTACTACATAATGGAATTTGAAAATGCATTTTAAGGAATTATTTTTGCTTTAGAAAAGATATGGCAATATTGAAAATTGCCAGTGATTTGCCTTTAAGAAACAGAATTCATTCTCTTTCCCTGGATCCTTTAGACTAGCACTGTTTGACAGAACTTCCTACAATAACGGGAACACTTTATATGTGAGCATTACAATATGGTAACACCGACTATACTTGGCTATAAATTGTATCTACATTGGTGTTAGAGAAAAACTAGTCAAGGATGAATCCCATACATAAAATTCCACATATTTCATACAATCGCATGTAAATACAAAACTTGAAACATCCTTTAAAAATATCTCCACAGATTTCAATGTACATTGAGGGATATGTACATATCCTTCAGAATTATATGAACATGTAGGAGTCTTTCTTTTGGTCTCTTTGGTCATGACTTTGAAAGGCACTTGGATCTCATCCCAACCACAGCACTTTTGGCAGAACACGCTCTTTCATAATAAAATATCTGAGGAAGTTAAGGCTGCAGTGAAACAATATAAATTCTCTTTGATACGAGACCCTAAATTACAATGTTGTCAGAGATTTAAAAATATATTATTATGATTACTGATTATTAGCAAACTGTTGGTCTGATTAATATATATATATATATATATATATATATATATATATATATATATATATATATATATTTACCCATAAGCCTACATGCAGTCTTAATGGATTCTAGAGAAAGCAAACCTAACTTTCATTTGATGAATTTCTTGGCTCAAGCAGACCAACTTTGAAGTGTATTCATGTGGAGGATGGAGACATATGGACGGGAAAGAGTCAGTCATTCATCCACAGCCATCTCAGCTCAACTAGCCTCTTCTAAAGAAAAACAAAAAGTGCATATAAAAGGGTGGTGCTCAGCCTCCACGTGTATAACAGTGACTGTTTGTTGCCTCTGCACATTGTTTCTAATATATACACACTCTCTGCTTGGATCTAGGAAAAGGAAGGGAAAAATTTTTCTGTAAAATGTCAAGATCATAAAGCTTTTAGGTTTTGAGAACCATAAAGTCTCTGTTACAACCAACAACTCAGTTGTAGTGTGTTAGTGCCCACACAGCCATAGGCAATAAAGAGTTGCCCATGGTTCTTTCTCAATAAACACTGTTTACAAAACCAGATGTCAGGCTGGACTTGGTCCATGGCCGTGGTCGGCTGACCCCTCTCATCCAACTCTGGCAGATTCAACACTTACTTATAATTTTCTCATGGCCAGTTTGGAAAGCTGACCTCTTATTTTAAGAGTATGTATGTACGAACCTCATTTTGCTTTAACAGTAACCGTTTTCTCCAAACCCAAGCATGGACGCATCAGTGGCGATGGTGGTCACAATGGACAAGGCCACCTTGCTTACAACAAAGTCTTTAGATATCCAACAAACTCTTAAAAGAGCTCAAAAGTGGTCTTCAAGTCCTCTGAGAACAAGGGGATATTCAGCCATTTTACAGTTGATCTTGTTAATAGTTATCTGAGAATTAGTTGGATGTTGAATGGGAATTGCAGCATTGACCTAGTGCCTCTCTGTTTATAGAAGAGAAGAATGGATTTATCCCTTTAAGCCTGAGGGAAATGATTGCTCATTTTGGTTGAGCATTTAGAATATAAGAATGCAAAACACTGCGACAGCCCACATCTGTTGGGTCTGTGACAGCAAAGATCCTGTACAGTTAAAGCTTAGTACAGTGCATGCCAAGGGGGTGGGGAGAGAGACAGAGAGAGAAAAGAAGGCGAAAGAGGGGGAGGAGGAGAAGAACAAGAAGGAGAATGAGGAAGAGGGAGGAGAAGAAGGAGGAGAAGGAGGAGAAGAGGGAGGAGGAGGGGAAGGAGGGGGAGGCAGAGAAGGAGGGAGAGAGGGGAAGGGGGAGGGTGATTAAGCACATTTTGACCTCTGGGGCTTTGCTGACCCTAAAGGGATCACCTCTCCCAGGACTAACCAGTTCCTGCAATTCGTAAAGATAGGAAACAACTATAGCTCACGCATGTGGTTTTTACATACAAACCAACAAATCTGAGACCCACACCCCAACCCTCCTCTGTAGGGCTCTCATATTCCAGGTTACTATCTCCTGCCCTAATCTCTCCAGAGCCAGGTACTAGACAAGCAGGGACAGCCTTTGCACCTGAGGGCCCCTGAAACTATTCAAGCCAGCCAGTCCTAAGCCTGCTCACCTCTTCGTAAGCGTGTTCTCCTGTTCCCCACCTGTACGTGAATTATAAAGGAAAATCAATAAGGAAGAAAGTAGGAGTAGGGATTCACGTCATTCCTAACATGGGAGCCAAATGTGGAACAAAATGATAGTAAAGGTTCTTGTCTGTTTTCCTCCTGCTTTGCCTCCCGACCACCCTGGGGCTTCCCCTGGTGCCCCACCCCTTGGGAACTGTGACTCACAAACTGTTGCTTCCATGGCGATCGTCTTCTGGTCTGTTGACCTGACTGTCCCTCAGATGTCCTATAATGTACTAATACATTATATCATGAAACTATATATTCAATATGTATACATTATGTCATATATTATATTATAGATTTATGTTCAGGTATATTTATATAATATATGCTATATATTATAAGTACATATATCTATTATAAATACCTAAATAGTATAAGTGTGTTTTACATTTTATACATTTTACGTATATGTATAAATATATGCAATATTTACATATAATATACATAAAATTTGCAATATTGGGATACTGTACTACCGAAATTATATATATAAGTACGTATTATATACACACAGAAGAATGTGCCATCAAGGGCTACATGGGGGGCGGGGGGAGGGGGCAAAACCAGTTGGCTAAACGTCACACACAGAAAAGAGGTGTGGATGCCCTCGCTGTGCAGAGGTCAGCGGGTTGCATTGCCACAAGTAATTCTCGCAGGTGTGTTTTCCTTGTTTGAAGCCTCTCGCTGTGCTTTCGTGCAGGAGTGTCACTGTACCCATATATTGTCTTATTTGAATAAAATAAAACTACCTAGAGTAAGCGTTAGCCTGTGTAGGTCCTCACTGGCGATCAGTAGGACCTCTGAGCCCTTGGATTGCAGCATGTTCTCAGGTGAGTTTGAAAACAATGACTCCAAACTAGCAAGCCAGCTACGTTACAGATGTGTTCGTGGCCTTTTTTCCCCGTATTTTCAACAAGATGTTCCAATGGGATAGGCTTCCGGCTCCGCTGTAATGCCTGGCAATGTATACAGCTTTGTGTAAGGCGTGAGGTAAACAGACAAGCCAGTTTGAAACTTTGACCGAATAGAGTCCACATCACAAGGACGGTACATTCCACCTAGTGCTATTGACCCAGCTGAAGAAAGGACGATGATTTGTGTCTCATCAGGTCAGAGGAAATGACAAGAAACAACTGTCCCCTGGAGATGGAAATTAACATGTGCCAGTCTCCATGGTCATAATTTGCTCATAGAAATCTGCTCTGAAATTAGGAGCACATAGAAGAGGGAAAAGTAAAGGAAGACATCACATTACTAATGATTTTTAAGCCCAAGAGTGAGCACTGAACTGCAGTGACAAGATATTAAATATGCTTGAATATAGAAAGTTAAGCTTTTATATTGGTTTGTAGACACATATATTAAAATCAGAAAGAAATAGTTTAATTACTCATTAATACCACATGGCAAATATAAATGTGTGCATCCGTGTTGACAGTTAACGACGGCTTTGTGCTTTATCAGTTGGGATGTGTTTTCTCAGACTCTCTCCGTGGGATCCCTACAGCTGAGCACGAAAGCAAGGGCAGGTCCAAGTGTCCATCCGTGGAAGAACAGATAAAGAAGATGTGGTGTATATACATACGGGAATATTATTCACCCATAAAAAGGGATGAAACCTTGCCATTTGCAACAACATGGATGGAGCTAGAGGATATAATGCTAAGTGAAATAAGGCAGAGTAAGAGAAACACCATATGATTTCACTCATAGGTGGAATTTGATAAACAAACCAACAAAATGAAGGAGAACACTGAGTGACATATGGAACAGGTGAATCGTTATATTGTACACCAAAAACTAATACGCCACGGTATGTTGATTATACGTGAATTATAAAGGAAAATCAATAAGGAAGAAAGTAGGAGTAGGGATTCACGTCATTCCTAACATGGGAGCCAAAGGTGGAATAAAAACCACAGGGTTCCGTAGCCTTGACCTCAAGCACTTTGCATCGTCCTGCACACGCTGTGTGTCTTGATAATTAAGGGGGGAAAAGAGAAAATAAATCAACGGTGGGGAAAGAAAAGCAGCCAGACATGCAATAAATCAGAGAGAGGGGATGCAAGGCCAAGATTCAAGCACGGGGCATAGAGATACCGGGGCACACACTCACCGAAAGAAGACGACACCGGGTCAACGTAAAAATAGAGTGTATTCGTTTCCTGGGTCTTCCATAATGAACTTTCACAGATGGGATAGCTTGCAAACACAGAAATGCATTCTTTCACAGTTGTGGAGTCTAGGTCTGGAAGGCAGGTGTTGTTAGGACCATATTCCCTGGGATCACAGGAGAGAATCCTTCCCCCCCCACTCCCTGCTAGCCATCCTTGGCTGACAGTGGCTTCACGCCCATCTCTGTCTCTGTCATTACAAGACAGTTTCCCTGTGTGTCTACTTTACCACATGGAAGTCTCCACTCCATGTCTATCTCTGTGTGTCTGTCCTCTTCTTATAAAGACACCACTCATCCTGGGAGAAGAGCCCACCCTACTTCTCCACTATGACCTCATCTTACAGACATTCATTCATTCTCATGACATCTACAAAGACTCTATGTCCAAGTAAGATCCAAGTCTCAGGAGCCAGTGTTTGAGGACACCAACTTTATGGTTCAACCCATAATATAAACAATAATTTTAAAAATGGTCTTATAGATAGACAGACAGCCATGAAGACCTGAGATGTTCACACACAGGAAGACTGTCGAATGTTACACCCACGTTCCCGGGAAAGTCTGAGGTCAAGTATAAACAACAGCAAGAAAAGAGACATACCGTTCTTTCTACTGTGATGGTAAGATGGCCTCATGAAATAATCTTTTCAGTTATTCCCTGAAAACAGGTAGAATGGCACTGGTTTCTGTTTGTTGTACTTTATTCCCTCTCCGTCTCCCAGTCATTGACATGGTTAAATTGAGGGCCAGTTCCCTACACAAGACGAGGGCGCCTACTCTGCCATTTCCTGCTTTCTCGTGAGCCGCAAACAGCGATTTGCACACTTGATATTGAAGGATTATGTAAGTTCCTGCTGGCACTTAATAGCTCATCAATAACGTGTCAGGAATACGTTGTCAAGAAGTTAAAATAAGTCTGTTGGAGAAGGGGGAGATTTTCATTTTACCTTCCAGCACTTATCAGAATGACATGTTTACGAGTTAGTTCAGTGTAAGATGTGCAATAAATTAGGGCATACCAGTATGCATATTTGTTAATTATAGGGTATAAAAAAGAATAAAGAAAGAGGTATTTTCTTAGAAGATCTCAGAAAACACTCAAAAGACATGAAACCAATCAATCACTCAGAAGAAGGAGGCTGAGGAACATGAATATAAGAAATACTTTAAAAAAAGCTCACAACTTTGGGAAAGTTCTCTCTGCTTCTTAAAGCATTAAGTCAGAGAAGCCAGATCTTTCTCTCTACACATCTGAGGGATTTTATTCAGGAATGTGAGCCAGGCCAGGCCAGTTTGACAATTGCCACAATGGTTGGGAACCAAGCGTGCCCCCCAGCATCCCACCCCCTCTTTCAATCCTATCTCATTCGTTAACTTTCTGTATCGAACGTTTTTCAAGTATCAGCGACCACTCTGCCACCAACTGAACTGATAAGCCGTTGGAGGGTGAATTGCTTCTAATGATATAAAAACACCTGCTGTACCCGAGTCCTTATCTGCTTCTCAATGCCAACTTCTCAGTGTGTGAACTTTTCCAATAAAACACATCATGGGTCCAGCCCTGGGATAAGATACAAAATGCAGCAGGGAGAGAAGGAAAAGTGTTGGTCTCCCGGTTGTGAGTCCCAGACCCACATTGGGTGTAGAGGTTACTTAAAATTAAAATCTTTAAAAAGAGAGAGAGAGACACTGATAGTGGATGTGTCCAACAACAGAACTATGGTTTGTAAAAAATATTTTATATTTATTCTACTATGCCACTTTCTGTTGTGGATTTCTTCTAGCAGGAAATGAGAGAGAAAACCTTAGCAATGAGACGGAGTAAGAGAGGAAGGGTGAATAACTTTAAGGAAGAAAATTACAGTGGTTTTACTGAAATCTGTAGCCTGAAAAGGAAAACAGGTCTAGGCTCTGAATTTAGACTTTATTTATTTCTGTTATGCCACCTGACTCAGAATTTGGAAATCAACAGTGACTATACTAGTCTGTGTAGAGCGTTCCAAGGAAGTAAAAAAAAAAAAAAAAAAAGGAAAGTCTTGTTTATTTTCAGACAACCAGTATGGGGTCAAAATGCCAAACTGAACTTTACATTCTAATATTTATTTTGTCTAATAGGGTACATTTTACAGAAAGAATCATATATTCTATAATAGCCTATTTTAACAAGTACCAATCAAATGGTAATTTTTTTAATGTTTATTTTTTGGGGGGGGCGGGGGGAGAAGCAGAGAGAGAGGGAGGCACAGAACCCGAAGTAGGTTCTAGGCTCTGAGCTGTCAGCACAGAGCCTGACTCGAAGCACGGACTGTGAGATTATGACCTGAGTCAAATAGGATGCTTAACCGACTGAGCCACCCAGGCACCCAAAATGGCAAATATTTGATGGTGGGTAGGTATCGCTGTACAGCACCATCAAAAAGGAAAGCAGTCATCCAAACATTCAAATCCAAAAGCACTGAAAGAAAACTCTGTAAAAGTATACATTTTTGAAACTCAATATGGCTTCCATAATTTGAATTTGTGAGATATAGAATAAAAACGCCTCAAAGAACAACTGCATCCGAATTCCAAAGGAGATACTTTGTCCCTGCCAGGGAAATTTTAAAAAGTGTTGTTCATGCAAAAGAAATTTTTAAAAAATTAAATAAGATGAAAAGGTCAGCTCTCCATAAATCAGTTGTGAGCAGTTTTATGGCTTTGGAAGTTTAATTCTACACAGTAAAAAAATGTATGACAAACTGCAATTCTCTGCATGATGAGTGTTAAATATAGTAGGATCCCATCAGATATCTGCATTTGGGGTGCACCAGGTGGTTTCAGGTTGATGGGTCGTCAATGTTTCCATTTGTTCTCGTAGTTTGAACCTTTGTACACAGGTGTGCCCGCCTACCCCAATGTATGCTAGAGTTCTACAAGATTACGGTATCAGTCCTGGGGTTACGATTTTTGGATAATTGTCCAAAGTCGATTGCATTTCAGGTCATTTTACAGAGTGCCTTCCACACAAAAGTTCATGTTGCACATTTCTGTTCAAGCCAGAGGCCAAAAGTACTACAGGCAACTCGTTCATTTCTCATTACAGAAAAAAAAAAAAAAAAAAAAAAAAAAAAAAAAAAAACCTGATATTGTTCAGTAGCAGGACTTATGCCAGACAGAAGCAAACTGCCCTTTATAGGAAGGAATGCTTTATTTGAGCTTTTAAGTGAAGCATAAAAATATCTCCTGTAATACCACCTTTCATCTTTATAATGCTGTGGAATTTACATAGTGCTTTTCATGCATTTTCTCTTTTTATTCTTGCAGTGAAAAAAAAATTGAGAGGAGGATAAGCATTATTAGCTCATTTTATAGAGAGAAATAAATGTAGCCCCAAATCATTGTGTGACTTGCACAGTGTCTACCGGCTGGAAAGTGAAGCTAGAACAGGAACCCAGGGTTTCTGAAGCCCTGATTCTCCCTACGAGTCTTTGGTCCCACTAACAAAACAGTCCCCCAGGGGTATCCCCTACGTTGCACTGACTTCTTGGACACAAGTCCTGAATTTTCTCTCTGGATCTGTTACCTCCTGCATGACACTGGGTGAACATTCCCTGTGGCAAGAACGTATCACTCTTTGATGCCACGGACCTACTGGGATGCTCTGTGTGGAGAAGTCCGTTGTGTGCAAGAACACAATGCATAGCACAGAATTTTCCTCAGAGACAGAAGCATATGCTGGCTCATGGCTTCTCTTTCTGTCCTACATCACGGATATCGCTTGGATCTCCTGGGACCTATAAATGTATGGCTTGAAGATAACCACGGTATGAGGAAATCACAACCCCTGAAATGATTGAGAAATGACATGTGTTCTGAAGATGTGAATAAGTATCGACATCATAAGTGCAAAGTTCTAACCACAGGATTGCTCATGAGGATGTAACCAAGTTGTAATTATTCTGACCCAAGCCTTCATACCAGTGACTGGTTCTCCCAAGAGCCTTTCCTCAGAGATGAAAATTCTTTCCTTTAGAATAATGAATGGGTATCACAATCAACTAAGAAAGTGTCTCAAGCCACACACACACCTATGTGGCCCCTGTTCCATCTCAGGCTGTGTCAGGAGGCAACCACAGAGGAAACCACACTAGGGAGGAGAAATCTGTGTACTTAAAAATCATACTGAAAACATCCAATCTTCCTTCCTCTTCCTTGGAGTGTTTACAAATGCCTCCTTGTATATGGATCCCACTCAATGGATAGTCTTTTCAGAAAAGGGGTCATTCGGGAAAATACGTCCAGGAAGTAATTCAAAATATTGTAGAGAGAGTAGGGATAAAATTGGAATTGTGCAGATTGTTCATAGAGACGATAGTTTGCACCTCCACGAAGGGTGACTGGTGGAAAGAGATATAAAGGGTAGAAGGAGGTGGGCACTGATGGAGAAGCCATTGGAGGAAAAAGTACAGAATTTGGAAATCCACAATTCCCTGGGATTCACAAGTACAATCCAAGCCCAGCCCAGCCACGATGCTTCAGGGAGGAGGACAGCTACTATCCAAAGTCAAAGAGAAGGACTAGAGGAGAACGATCACAGGATTTGGACCAACAAGTAAATCATTGTTGGACTCCATGAGTGCATTCTGGGGAGGTGTTGAGACGACACTCCAGACTACAATGTTCAAAAAGAAGTAATCATGAATACATGACCTCCTGCAGGATGGAGAAGGACTGGAGCAGGTTGGTTTGGGATGCAAGACAGTACCTTCCCAGAGGGCAAACCGGTCACGACTGAGCCCCAAATGAAGGACAGCAAGGAGAACATGGTGGCAGGTTCCCTCTGGTGTCCCCATCAAGGTAGATAAGACAAACACTGTGATTGTTGTCGACTTTAGAAGGCAGCATACTTCTGTTCTCCTTTGCATTCTTTTCTGTGTGTTATTATGAACTTCATTGAGCCAATACCCCTTGCTCTTTGGATAACTTCTGTGCTTTACCTATTTATTGGCATTGGATGAAAAATCTTTGGCTGTAACAGAGGCTGGCTTGCCTAGCACTCTAAATAATGATACTAAATGTATGAACCTACATATTCTTTGTCTCTTCTCTGTCTCTGTGTGACTAACCAGCAAGATTTATGAAAGGTGATTCGAGGTTTGTTTTGAAGGATAATATAGGTATAGTTTTCTTGAAAACAAAGATGGGGGAACAGTGATAATAACAGGGTTTAATTCCCTAACTGCTTAAAAATGCAGTCACGTTCCATGGAGCTATTCTTTCTCGCTCTCTCTCTCTCTCTCTCTCTCTCTCCATATATATATATATATATATATATATATATATATATGTATTTTTTGCTTTGACAGTCTCTTGGCCATTTTTCTACTTATTAGCACTTCCATCAGAAGGAAGGAAAAGGAGATGAAACCAAATATGTCAATTTCAGACACAGAGTCTTATATTAGGCACATCACCACTGTGAGGTGTCTAGACGATTCTTGCTCCCCTGGGAGGGTTCAAAGCCGCCAGCCCTGTGTCCCTACAAAACAGTGGAGATTTCCAGCAAATGCACTTCATCCTTCTTATTCTCCTGTATGATCATCACATTTCACACTTCATCAAAACAGAGGCTCTAAGGCAATTATTCTAGGTGGGCTGGAAGTAAAAATATTAGACATCGTTATCTGCTAATAGGAAAATTGCCTTAAGAACATTAAGAACTTTTAAAAAAAGAACATTAAATATAGACACAGATTTACTTCATATGACTTCCACTTTGAACATAAATAATCTTGTGGTTGTTTTTCTTTCTTTTGGTTAATACTGACTGAACATTCTAAAAGAAACAATTAATATAAGCCAGGATGAATGGATTCTTGCTTTGGATAACTTGTGTTGATTTTACAGTCATTCCATTTTGCTAGCAAGTTAAATTATTAAAGAATCCCATGTATGTCAGTATTTATAGTCTAGCGAGGATTATCACAACTTAAATCTGGCTTCTACTGGGTATTCAACTAATATAGAACAGGTAGCCAAGATACTCCATGGGTAAAATATAGTTTCTGTAATACAAGGTGTCGAGGAAACTGGATATTCACATGCAAAAGAATGAAACCGGAACCCTATCTGACATAAAGTTTAACTAGAAATGGGTTAAAGATTTAAATGTAAAGCTTGAAACCATACAACTCTTAGAAAAAGGGATAGGAGAAAAGCTCCTTGACATTGGTCTTGGCAATGATTTTCTGGATATGTCACCCACGGCAAAAATAAACCAGTGGGTCCACATCTCATGAAAAGGCTTCAAAAGATGAACAAAGATGAAAATCTTAAGTAACGGAGGGAAATATTTGCAAACCATATATCAGGAAGAGGATTAGTATCTACAATTTGTAAGGAACTCACCTGCAAAACACCCCAAATAAACCAATTAAAATGTGGGCAGAAGATCTGAATAGGCATTTTTCCAAAGAAGACGTGCAAATGGCCAACACAGGTACTGGAAAATTTCCTCCACATCCCCAATTATCAGGGACGAGCAATCTCTACACCCAACATGGGGCTCAAACCCACAACCACAAGATTGAGACTCACATGCTCTTCCTACTGAGCTAGCCAGGTGCCCAGGGAAAAGCAAATTAAAACCACCATAAGACATTGTCTGACACCTGCTAGAATGATTGTCACCAACAAAATATAAGAGATAACAGGTGTTGGTGAGATGTGGAGAAAAGACAACTCTTGCACTGCTGGTGAGAAAGCAGACTGGTACAGCCACCCTGGGAGAACAGCATGGACGTTCCTCAAATAGAACTACCATGTGATCCAACAACCCCACTTCTGGGTATATATCCAAAGTCAATGAAATCATTATGTTGAAGAGATGTCTGCACCCCACCCCTCCATGTTCATTGAAGCATTATTTATAATAGCCAAGACGTGGAACAACCTGGATGCCCATCCGAGGATAAGTGAATAAGGAAACAGCGATGTGTGTGTGTAGTTCAGCCATGAAAGGTGAATATGCCACTTGAGGTAATATGGATGAGCTTTGAGGGCATTACGCTAAGTGAAATAAGTCAGACAAAAAAGACAAATATTGGATGATCTCACTTAGATGTGGAACCTAAAAACAAAGACGAGAAAGCACAGACACAGAGTCGACTGGTATTTGCCAGGGGCTGGGGTGGGGGAAATGGATGGAGTGGTGAAAAAGTACAAATGCTCAGTCATGAGATGGAACTTGTGGGGTCTAATGTACAGCATGATGACTATAGGTATCCACAATGAATCGTCTGCTTGCAAGTTGCTAAGCAAGTGGATCTTAAAAGTTCTCACCACACACAAAAATGGTTAAATGTCCTGTGACAGATGAGTTAACTGGCCTCATTGTGCTAATCATGTAGGAATATATACATAGATCCTCACATTAGACACTTCAAATGTTTCTTAATATTTATTTACTTTTGAGACATAGAGAGAGACAGAGCATGAGTAGGGGAGGGGCAGAGAGAGAGAAGGAGACAGAATCTGAAGCAGGCTCCAGCCTCCAGGCTCTGAGCTCTCAGCAGAGGCTGACACGGGGCTGGAACTCACAAGCCGTGAGATCATGACCTGAGCCGAAGTAGGACGCTCAACTGACTGAGCCACCCAGGCGCTCCACGTTGTACACTTTAAATGTACACAATATATCAAATATATCTCATTACATATTATATTATATGTCAGTTCTATCTCATTAAATCTGGAAAAGTTTTTTAAAAATGAAAACCTGGCACATAGTGTGCCTGTCTAATGCTTTTCTGAGACTCAAATTTTAATATCTCTTAGAGTCATTAATACACGGATGACACTAAACTTTGAGAAGCCTTACTGTTAGTAAGAGTTAAAGTCTGGATTTTGCTTTTAAACAGGTTATTTTACAAGTTTTTATTAAACAACAAAGTAAAATTGTGGTAAAATTCCAAAAAGCACATAATTTCCTTAGGGCATTGACTTAATTTCCAGTGATTCTACTATTCAAAGGGTGCTAATGCACACTTATTGAAAACGATTTGGCTTTGAGACATTTTCCATTAGCACTAATATGGGTAATCACACTCCTTCAGTACAAAGTATTTTATACAGACGTTGTGAAAGAGCCGAAAGTCACTATCATACTACAAATCCGTTTTGTAAGTGGCAACATTTAACACTAGGCTCATCAGCAAAGAAAGCTGGGGTAACACTCTGAACAGCAGCACCAAAAAGACCGGCTCAAGTAGATGGTTTGGGTTCATGGAATCCACCCATTCCTAGTTCAGATTCAACAACCACAAAAAAGCCATGTTTCAAACACCTGGGATTTTTACAATTGTACATACGATGGGAAATCCCTAAGTTAAATACAGAGTAACTGAAACCTAGAAGAAGAAAGAAGAAAAATGGAAATCGTGATATAAAGCTTGGGTAAGAGTCAATAGAAGAGATTAGAAATTTAGTACATAGGGTTCCATTCGCAGGATGCCTTTAAATTCCAAATATTGCTTTCAACTATGTATCCTTGCCTCCCTCATACTTTTGGCACACAATGCTGTCTTTAAATTCCTAAAGTATATAAAATTCCACTACTGTTTGCTTTTTTTTTTAAGTAACCTCAACGCCCAATGTGGGGCTCAAACTCATGATCGCAAAACTGAGAGTTGCATGCATTATAGACTGAGCTAGGCAGGCACCCCAAATTCTGCTGTTTGATGGCACAAATCCATGCTATTTCCTCATGCTTGTATTTACTTCACTATTTTATTTTATTTTATTTTGTTTTATTTTATATCTTATCTTATCTTATCTTATCTTATCTTATCTTATCTTATCTCTAAGTAATCTCTACACCCAACATGGGGCTCAAACTCGGAACCCTGAGATCAAGACTCTCCCTCTCTACCCACTGAGCCAGCCAGACGCCCCAGGGCTTGACATTTTAAATAGTTACCTTTCAGAGTGCCAGAGTCAAGAGTGTCTGACCTGTGCAGAGTCACAGTCAGGAATGTATTTAGCTGTTTAAACCAGGAACTACACTAAGTGATTAATCCTGCTGATGATGGAGATGCCATAAGGGAGCATTCTAACCTAAGTTGGATTTTCCAAGCAAAATGCAAAATACCACACACAGGTGCTTCAGCATTTAAAGACAAATTCATAAAGATTAAGTGTCAATGATAAAATGTGAAATATAAATGATGATAACACTTAAATGAAAATGCCTAATATTGGTTCTTTGGTAACAATAACATGTAGTAGATAAAGTATTTAATATGATAATCATTAAAAGGGGGGACAGAGCCCACATATATAGGGTAAGAAATGATGTCAGGACATCACAGCTATGAAGGACACGAAGGAATGGAAAGCAACCTGTTTGATCCATTCGTAGAAAATGCACTTGAGCACTCCAATGATGTGGCTGATTTGCTGTATGTACATATTTCATTTTTCCCAGAAGAAATGGGAACTGGAAACTGATTAATTATATAATCCCAGAGAGACCAGACCTCATTCCCCACCTCATCCACTCTCCTCCTCAAAGACAGCATTTCCAGATGGCTTTACAGTTCTTTCCCCCCCTTGGAAACAAGACTTACTTGCTAATATTTACCCTGATTTAGAACATAGAAAGCGAGAAACAGTTCCAAATTTTTATCACGAAGCAAGCAAAGCATTGACATGAAATACAACAAGTAGAGGACAAACAACAACACAGGGATAGAAATATTTTCAACAACTAGCAAAGAGAATCCAGCTGATGTTTAATGAAAAAAATCACTGTGGTGAATTGAGATTTATTTCGAGGACAAATGTGAATGTCCATTATATGTCAGTTTATTATAGGTATTCATATAATCACAGCCTACATAAGTCATTGCCATAAGTAATGAAAGGCGTTGAATAAAACTTAAGGCTTCTCCTTCATTGAGAGAAAAAAACACGGGCTTCTGGGTGGCTGAGTCAGTTAAGTGTCCAACTTCAGCTCAGGTGATGATCTCGCAGTTCGTGAGTTTGAGTTGGGCTCTGCGCTGACACCTTGGAGCCTGGAGCCTGCTTTGGATTCCGTGTCTCCCTCTCTCTGCCCCTCCCTAGCTCGCCCTGTCTCTCAAAAATAAAGAAACATTAAAAAAATTTTTTTAAAACAGTAAAACAGAAATACACGTATATTATATATGTTTATGCATGATGTTAATATATATCATGCTAATATATATGCTATATAAACTATATATATAAAGATATATAATGTAAATACATATAACGTTGAAGGTACTGGTTAATACAGTTAAATCAGTAAGCATGAAGGGCATCCATATTTGAAGAAAGGAGGTGATTTTTATTATCACTGCAGAGTTTTGATTGCATGGGAAGAAAACCCAAGGATGTCAAGAAAAATGACAGCAAATAACAAGGTTACGAAGTTAGAAAAAATGCATAGGATATGTATTCTATAAATTTCGAGAAAAGGATTAGAACATATAACGGGAGACAGAATTTATAGGAGCATTGAAACGATATATATTTGACAGGGACTGGGAAGACTCATGAATCTATTCTGAAATGTTCTTGAGGGCAGCATAATCCTGATTCTAAACCCTAATAAAAACAATAAAAAGGAAGAAAATTGGAGTCTAATCTTTCAACAATCTTTCTTATCAATGCAAAATGTAGAAAGTTATATATAGTTATTATATATAATAATATGCATTCTGCGATATAATTATATGTATTATAATTATATATTATAATACATAATACATACATACATAATACATAATATTATATGTATACGTATATTATATATAATATATAATACATATATTAATGTATTATACATATATACATATATACTATATAATACATATATTAATGTATTATACATATATACATATATACTATATATACATATATACTATATATATACACACATACGTTTCTAGTGATAAATCAAAGGAAAACGTATCACAGATTACAGCCTTTTCAAGCAGGATTAATTTCAGGAGTACAAGCATATGAAGGTGGTTAAAATTTGAGTCATTTAAAGTAAACAGGCACATTAAAAGAAAAAGGAAAATATAGATGTGACATCTCCATAAAGGCAGAAAAATACATTTTTAAAGGATGCTGAAATGAAGAGGGGGAGGAGCCAAGATGGCGGAACGGCACGGATGTTTCTTTTGCATCTCTCCTCCCTGACATGCAGCCAGATCAACACTCCAGCATCCTGCACAGCTAGAAAACCGATTGGAGGATTAACACAACAATGTGCACAACCTGAACCCCAGAACTCGGCAGGTTTGTGGCAGCGTGGAAAGGTCAACTGGGGGAGAGAGAAGCCGCGGAGGGCAGGGGGAGCTGTTTTTCCTTGCCTAGAGAGGACACAGACTGGGTGGGGGGAGGTACAGGGAGCATCCCCCGCCCCAAAGCAGCCGGAGAGAAAAGAAAGAGTATGTAAAGGACTGAACAAAAAAGGGAGGAAGGAGAGGGTTCAAATCCCACGAACCTGGTGTGCTCTGGAGGGAAGGGCTGATCCATGGGAGCAGAGAGCAAGGTCCCCGGGCCACGCGGGGACCGGCGGTTCCCCTGCTGGGAGGACGTTTAGTATCGTCCGTGCAGCCACCCCAGTGGACCCCAGAGGCCCCAGCGGACCCCGGGGAACGACCACATTCGCTGGTGCTGGAACAGGGTCATTGGGGATGAAGCCTGCTGCCGGATGTGTGTTGTGATTTTCCATAATCCCTGAAACGCTACCACATGATCGATCGCGTGAACTTTTTCTGGGGTGGGCTGGCCCCCAGCTGCAGTCTCCGGGCGTGGGCAGCAGCACAGTCTGGCGAATGTTCCTGGGTGCGGCAGCACCGGCCATCGCTCCACGGGAGCCTCCTGCAGAGGATCGGAGCAGGTCAAAGGTGCGGTCCCTCCGACGGGAGGGGTCGGGAGACACAGCCGCATCTGAGATAAAACTCGAGGGAGGTTCTGCCTGGCAGCCTCACGGCTTGGTCACGGACAGGGTAAAAGCCGGGAGTGGACGGAAGCCGGAGACAAAGGACAGGTGCGCGATTGCAGGTCGGGGAGATCACAGAGTTCCAATACTAGAGCCCCGGCAGCTGGGTGACGCCATAGTCACCGCTCCTGCGCATGCGCACACACGCACCTAGGAGCGCCACAATTCATCCCAGTAAGCTAAGCAGCGCCATCTGGTGGAGAACGAGGTCATTACACTAAGCCCCACCCTACTGGGCCAACCTCGCTCTTCAGGAACACAAGTCTCTCCGCTGGCTTAGTTTACAGACTATAAAGTGCTTCATAGCTTGACTTCTACGGGAAACCAGACATAATTTCAATCATGCTTCATTCTGTTCACTGGCCTTTTTATCCGTTTTTTTCTCTTTTTCCTTTCTTTTTTTATTCTTGAATACAGAAATTTAAAAAATCTATTTTTATTTTCCATTTTTATTACAAAGATTTTTCTTTAATTTTGTCTACCATATTTTTTACTTCTTTGTAAATTTTTTAAATTCTATCTTACTTCCATCATTTCATTTTATTCTATTTTATTATATTCAGTTTTTCAAATTTTCAAGCGTTTTTCCCTTGTTTTTGCTTTTCTCTTTTTTCTTTTATTTTCTTTCCCCCTTTCCCCCTAATCTATCAATCTTCTTTCAACAACCAGACCAAAACACACCTAGGATCTAGCATCCTTTATCTGATTTATTTGTGTTGTTTTTAATTTTTTAACTTTTTTTGCATTACTAGTTCCTTTTCTTCCTCCAAAATGACAAAAAAAAAAAAAAAGGAATTCATCCCAAAAGAAAGAACAGGAAGAAATGATAGCCAGGGAATTAATCCACATAGATACAAGCAAGATGTCTGAACCAGAATTTAGAATCATCAGTACTCATTCTAAATGTCAATGGTCGAAACACTCCAATCAAAAGACACAGGGTAATCTAATGGATAAGAAAACAAGATCCATCTAGATGCTGTTTACAAGACACCCATTTTAGACCTAAAGCCACCTTCAGATTGAAAATAAGGGGATGGAGAACCATCTATCATGCTAATGGCCATCAAAAGAAAGCTGGAGTAGCCATACTTATATCAGAAAATCTAGATTTTAAAATAAAGATTGCAACAAGAGATGAATAAGGGCATTATATTATAATTAAGGGATCTATCCACCAAGAAGATCTAACAATTGTAAATATTTATGCTCCAAACATGGTGCACCCAAATATATAAACCAATTAATCAAAAACATAAACTCATTGATAATAAGACTATAATAGTATAGGGGACTTCAACACCTCACTTACAGCAATGGACAGATTATCTAAACAGAAAATCAACAAGGAAACAATGGCTTTGAATGACACACTGGACCAGATGGACTTAACAGATATTTTCAGAACATTTCATCCTAAAGCAGCAGAATATACATTCTTCTCGAGTGCACATGTAACATTCTCCAGAATAGATCACATACAGGGAAACAAATCAGCCCTCAACAAGCACAAAAGATCGAGATCATACCTTACATGTTTTCAGACCAGAACACTATGAAACATGAAATCACTCACAAGAAAAAAGATTGGAAAGATAACAAATACTTGGAGACTAAGAACATCCTACTAAAGAATGAATGGGCTAACCAAGAAATTAAAGAGGAAATTATAAAGTACATGGTAGCAATGAAAATGATAACACCACAGCCCCAAACCTCTGGGATGCAGCAAAGGCTGTCATAAGAGGGAAGTATATAGCAATCCAGGCCTTCCTAAAGAAAGGAAGAAAGGTCTCAGATACACAACCCAACCTTAAACCTCAAAGAGATGGAAAAAGAATAACAAATAAAACCCCAAGCCAGCAGAAGACAAGAAATAGGAACGATTAGAGCAGAAATCAATGCTATCAAATCCAAAAGAAAAAAAACCAACCAACCAACCAAACAAACAAACAAAAAACCCAGAAGAGATCAATGAAACCAGGAGCTGGTTCTTTGAAATAATTAACAAAATTGATAAACCACTAGCCAGTCTGATCAAAAAGAAAAAGGAAAGGACCAAAATAAATAAAATCAAGAATAAAAGAGGAGAGATCACAACCAACAGAGCAGAAATACAAACAATAATAAGAGAATATTATGAGCAATTATATGCCAATAAAATGGGCAATCTGGAAGAAAAGGCCAAATTCCTAGAAACATATAAACTACCAAAACTGAAACAGGAATAAATAGAAACTCTGAACAGACCCATAACCAGTAAAGAAATAGAGTTAGTAATCAAAAATCTCCCAATAAGAAACCAGGGCCAGATGACTTTCCAGGGGAATTCTACCAAACATTTAAAGAAGAGTTAACACCTATTCTCTTGAAGCTGTTCCAAAAAATAGAAATGGAAGGAAAACTTCCAAACTCATTCTACAAGGCCAGCATTACCTTGATTCTAAAACCAAAGACCCCAGTAAAAAGGAGAACTATAGACCAATTCCCCTGATGAACACGGATGCAAAAATCCTCAACAAGATATTAGCCAACCATATCCAACAATACATTTAAAAAATTCACAACGACCAAGTGGGATTTATACCTGGGATGCAGGGCTGTTTCAATATCTGCAAAACAATCAATGTGATACATCACATCAATAAGAGAAAGGACAAGAACCATATGCTCCTCTTAACAGAGGCAGACAAAGCATTTGACAAAATACAGCATTCTTTCTTGATAAAAACCCTCAAGAAAGTAGGGATAGAAGGATCATACCTCAAGATCATAAAAGCCATATATGAAATACCCACTGCTAATATCCTCAATGGGGAAAAACTGAGAGCTTTCCCCCTAAGGTCAGGAACAAGACAGGGATGTCCACTCTCGCCACTGTTATTCAACATAGTATTGGAAGTCTTAGCCTCTGCAGTCAGGAAACACAAAGAAATAAAAGGCATCCAAATCAGCCAGGAGGAGGTCAAACTTTCACTTTTCACAGGTGACATGATACTCTATATGGAAAACCCTAAAGATTCCACCAAAAAACTGCTAGAATTGATTCATGAATTCACCAAAGTTGCAGGATATAAAATCAACGCACAGAAATTGGTTGCATTCCTATACACCAACAGTGAAGTGACAGAAAGAGAAATCAAGGAATCGATCTCATTTACAGTTGCATAAAAAACCATAAAATGCCTAGAAACAAATCTAACCAAAGAGGTGAAAAATCAATACGCTGAAAACTATAGAAAGCTTATGAAAGAAATTGAAGCAGACACACACACACAAAAAAAAAAAAAAAAAAAAGGGAAAAAGATTCCATGCTCCTGGATAGGAAGAACACATATTGTTAAAATGTCTATTCTACCCAAAGCAATCTACATATTCAATGCAATACCTATCAAAGTAACACCAGCATTCTTCACAGAGCTAGAACAAACAATCCTAAAATTTGTATGGAACCAGAAAAGACCTTGAATAGCCAAAGCAATCTTGAAAACCAAAGCTGGAGGCATCACAATTCTGGACTTCAAGCTGTATTACAAAGCTGTAGTCATCAAGACAGTATGGTACTGGCACAAAAACAGACACTCAGATCAATGGAACAGAATAGAGAACCCAGAAATGGACCCACAAACATATGGCCAACTAATCTTTGACAAAGCAGGAAAGCATACCCAATGGAACGAAGACAGTCTCTTCAGTGCTCGCTTTGGCAACACATATACTAAGACAGTCTCTTAAGCAAGTGGTTCTGGGAAAACTGGACCGTGACATGCAGAAAAATGAACCTGGACCACTTTCTTGCACCATGCACAAAAATAAACTCAAAATAGATGAAAGACCTAAATGTAAGAGAGGAAGCCATCAAAATCCTCGAGGAGAAAGCAGGCAAGAACCCACAGCAACTTCTTACTCAACTCGTCTCTGGAGGCAAGAGAAACAAAAGCAAAAATGAACTATTGGTACCTCATCAAAATAAAAAGCTTCTACACAGTGAAGGAAACAATCAGCAAAACTAAAAGGCAACTGACGGAATGGGAGAAGATATTTGCAAATGGCATATCAGATTAAGGGTTGGTATCCAAAAATCTATAAAGGACTTATCAAACTCAATACCCAAAAAACAAATAATCCAGTGAAGAAATGGGCAAAAGACATGAATAGACACTTTTCCAAAGAAGATATCCAGATGGCCAACTGACACATGAAAAAATGCTCAACATCACTCATCATCAGGGAAATACAAATCAAAACCACAATGAGAAACCACCTTACACCTGTCAGAATGGCTAACATAACAACTCAGGCAACAACAGATGTTGGCGAGAATGTGGAGAAAGAGGATCTCTTTTGCACTGCTGGTGGGAATGCAAACTGGTGCAGCCACTCTGGAAAACAGTGTGGCGGTTCCTCAAAAAACTAAAAATAGAACTACCCTACAACCCAGCAATTGCACTACTAGGCAACTATCCAAGGGATACAAGTGTGCTGCTTCGAAGGGACACAGGCACCCCCATGTTTATAGCAACATTATCGACAATAGCCAAAGTATGGAAAGAGCCCAAATGTCCATCGACAGATGAATGGATAAAGAAGATGTGGTATATATGTATATAATGGAATATTACCCAGCAATCAAAAAGAGTGAAATCTTGCCATTTGCAACTATGTGGATGGAACTGGAGGGTATTATGCTAAGCGAAATTACTCAGAGAAAGACAAATATTATGTGACTTCGCTCATATGAGAAATTTAAGATTCAAACAGATGAACTAAAGGGAAGGGAATACAAAATAATAATTTTAATAATACAAAATAATACAAAAACGGGGAGGGGGGCAGAACAGAAGAGACTCATAAATATGGAGAACAAACAGGGTTGCAGGAGGGATTGTGGGAGGATGGATGGGCCAAATGGGTAAGGGGCATTAAGGAATCTACTCCCGAAATCATTGTTGCACCATATGCTAACTAACTTGGATGTAAATTAAACAATAAATAAATTTTTTAAAAATTTAAGAACTAAAAAAACAGTCAAAAGAAATAACCACTTAAAAATTAAAAAAATAAAAGGATGATAAATTCTAACTATAATTAATAAAATGTATTACCAGCGTGGAATACTGTTTAGGAGCTTCCCTAAATATACAAAGGATTTCTACTTAAAAAATAAAACAGAAACCTCAGCAACTCCTCAAACAGCATATTTTGGGGCTGGAATAGTGAGAGTCCCCTGAGATGAGGAATGAGGTTAAGTACACCCGACAGCCATGGGTCTTTCCAGAATGCATCAGGAGTACCAGGTAGCATACTCAGAACAGTAGGAAAATCAATGAAAATAACATGATTGGAGGGGCGTCTGGGTGGCTCAGTCGGTTAAGCGTCCGACTTCGGCTCAGGTCATGATCTCGCGGTCCGTGAGTTCGAGCCCCGCGTCAGGCTCTGGGCTGATGGCTCAGAGCCTGGAGCCTGCTTCCGATTCTGTGTCTCCCTCTCTCTCTGCCCCTCCCCCGTTCATGCTCTCTCTCTGTCTCAAAAATAAATAAACGTTAAAAAAAATTAAAAAAAAAAAAGAAAATAACATCACTGGAAAAGAAGAACCAACCTTGCGAGCTTAAAATCAGAAAAAAAAATCTACAACTAAGCAATGAGAATGAGTGAATTTACCGGTCAATAAACAAAACAAAACATACAAACAAAAAGAAAGAAAGAAACTCCGAAAACATCCACTGTCTGTATTGACTATGCCAGTAAAAGAAAAAAAAATTAAACTTCCTTCAAAGATGTCATAATGTTTGCCAGGGCATAGATAATATCACATTCACAGCCGCACCTTGCCACAGTTGTGCAAAACGCACAGAGAAAAGTAGAGGACACATCCGTCAGTGTTGGGGTATGTCGTGTGTGCAGATGGGAATACTGTCAGTCGTAAAGGTGTTAGTTTTTCCAAAAGTGATCTATGGAGTCAACGCAGTGTGTGTGTGTGTGTGTGTGTGTGTGTGTGTGTGTGTGTGTGTGAAATAGAGAGAGGAGAAAAAGAAGAAGGAAGCGGGGGGGGGGGGGAGGAGCAGAAGAAGGGGAAGGAGGAGAAGGAGGAAGACAGAAGAAAGCAGTAGAGACGGGGATCCAAACACTGGCGATCAACCACACTCCTCATGTAGACATACTTACAACAGATACTCATGAAAATGATCAAAGCCATAATTGCCAGCAGGCTGTGACCACCTGTGTTAAATGACCACAGAACACAGTAATGTAGAACCTTCCTAAATCACTCACATTCAGAAATAAGGTCATTGCAGATAGAGCTAATCTAGATGAGGTCATGGCACAGTAGGGAAGGGCCCTGATATGCCTGGTGTCCTTATCAAAAGGGGAGACACAGACACTCATGCAGGGACTGTCGTGTGCAGATGCAGGCAGAGATGACAGCAAGGTGTCTATTAGCCAAGAAACGATGAACACGGCCAGGCAACCACCAGAAGCTGGTGGAGAGGCACAGAACGGATCCTCCCTCACATCCTCAGAAGGGACCAACACCTTGATCTCGGGTGTCTAGCCTCCAGGGCCATCAGAGAATAAACTTCCATTATTTAATCGCATCCAGTTTGTGGAACTCAGCTCTGGCAAGAGTCAGAAAGGAGCAGTCGTGCTATTAGCAAATCCTTGCCCGGCTAACCAATCTGAGCAACTTCAACTGCCTTTATGATGCTTTTATTCTTCCTCTTGCCCTCTTTCCACTGACTGGTAGGGGACACAAGGATTAAACATGGAAACTATCTGCAGAATGCAACCGTTTTCCAGAATCTGGAAATCATCTTCCCTTCCCTGAAGATTACAAATATTTGAAGGAGAGTAATACCTCTAACTGTAGTAAAAAATAATGCTGGGATGGGCACTAGCTAATTGCACATGCCCGTTCAATTTTCTTGTAATGTCTATACTTTGGTTTAGAATACAAAGTGAACTTACGTTAAAGTGAACCAAGTGTTGTCGAACTGATGTTTCTAGAAGTCTCCCAGCTTTAAGGAATATAAGGTAATGATAAAGACAGTAACAAATTTACTGAAGATTCATACTGACGTTTCCATGATTGGATGGAAGAATAGTGTATCATCTGCATTCATTTTGAATATATATAATATAATATAATATAATATAATATAATATAATATAATATAATATTTATACTTGGATACCACATTATTTCAAATATTTGTCTTAAATATGGAACATGTGTCCTCATTCACTGCAGCGCCTCTTAGTGTATAGAACCAAGGATGAGGGAGATGTGGCATTTCTTCCCCTCTGGGGTTTATCATTATGTGTCCTTGAGAGGCAACAAGGAAGAAATGGATTAATTAATACCGTAGGGAAGTTCTCTTTCCTATTCAGTAAACCGGGCGGTATCCTGGAGAAACGCATCTTACAGGCAAGATAGTTCCCAATTAAAATGAAAGTTCCGTGATGCACAAAAAAAGTGAAATAGAAACGATGAAGAAAATGCAAATTATATTGATGGTATATATGGTTTAACACCATTTACGCGGAGCATCTATGAATTTACTGCCATTGGGGTAAAATTACCAGAATTGGATTTGCAACAGGAAAAAAAAAAAGAAAAAAGGAAAAGAGACATGTAGTTACGGCATTTTTTGTAGGAACAAAACACATGACAAAAATATGAATACAGACGTTAATGAGCAAGTGATACATACATTTCATTTTCGCAATACCTATCTATTTGTTAAAATATGATGTGGTCTCAGTTCAGAAATGGCAAATGCACATAAAACAATTCCAAAGACTAAATAATGCAACTGGCTCAAATTGATCTGTGCTACTGTCCTAGAATTCTATTAAAGAAAGATTAAGGGGTTTTTCCATGTAAGGTATAAAGTAAGAAATGAAAGTCTGAGCGATTTCAGGGGGGAAAAAATCAAGCCTTCATACAAAGACATGATTCTGAATGAAATGAATCAGGGTAGATCTCTTCAAATAGCATAAATAGCTCAGGAATGGCAAGATAAACTCAACCTTTTACTGAAAAATGATAAGGTTATGAAAGGGGGAAACGTCCTGTATAGTTTTCATACCCTCAATCGGACTCATTTTCCATGGTCTCACCAAAATAATTAAAAACAAAATAGAAAGAAGGAGGTATCTTGAGACTTCCTTTTATCATATCTATGCATTTAAAGTACAGAGTTCCAATTTCAAAGTAAAACTAACCAAAGCCTGGTTAGTTCAGATAATTGCTGATTTTTGTCTAAGTTTTAGAAAAAAAAAAAAAGAACACAGAAGGAAGACCCACAGATACGTTATTAATACATTGCTTCGGATGTATACATTTCACATGAACTGAAGGTGTCTCCAGTGGAGCTCATCTGAGAGGAAAAGAGAAGAAAAACAAAGTATGTTCTTTCTCCTTCACATTTTTATTTTGGTCTAACACTTATTGTGTCTTCACAGAAATGGAAATAATAGGATTAAGAAAAAGCAATAGTTGGGGCACCTGGGTGGCGCAGTCGGTTGGGCGTCCGACTTCAGCCAGGTCACGATCTCGCGGTCCGTGAGTTCGAGCTCCGCGTCAGGCTCTGGGCTGATGGCTCAGAGCCTGGAGCCTGTTTCCGATTCTGTGTCTCCCTCTCTCTCTGCCCCTCCCCCGTTCATGCTCTGTCTCTGTCCCAAAAATAAATAAACGTTGAAAAAAAAAATTAAGAAAAAGCAATAGACTGCTGGTGACAATTAGGTAGATTTTTTAAAGAGTAAATTGTCAAATTTATGATGTAAACGCGAACACAGTTCTTTGTGATCTATTTCGCTTTACCTAGACAGCTCATTATTCAGCAGATTCTCCCTCATTCCCATCTACTCCTTGGGAGTATTTGTGCACGTGCAATACAAACTTAACGTTGTTCAATGTATTTAACAAGATCATGGGGTCGTAGGACTTTGGAATATTATTTTCTGAGATCTATTGGACTTCTATGAAACCATGCTGCTGAAATCATAGTCCCATAAAGTTCTTCTGATTTTGAAAAAGGTAGAGAGAGATCAAGAAGGTATGAGATTGAAAGATCCTATAAATTTGTAAGAGAGTGCGGCGGCCTGATTCTAATAAATCTTATTCAAATAAGAGACGGACCCAATTGATAGAAGTGTAGCGTTAATCCCCAGGTAAACTCTACAATATGGACACACGTAATTATCTAGCTCCACGTAGTGAGTTCTCTGCCACGTAAATTCTGGAAACAATTCTGTCGAGCATGAGAAATGCAGCTGTGAGATAAAGGGTGTGAGTTTTGGCTAATGTATCAGCCTTTCTCTCCTTCCAATTTTGTTATCCTAAAGCAGAAAAGAAAAAAAACCTTCAAGGTTTTCTGGAGTTTTTCATGTGTCAACAAGTTCCTGACTTGAAAAGTCTATCCTAACCCCTACCCCCCTTTCTTTCCTCTTTTCCTCTCTCCCTCATGCCTTCTTTCACACAAACCAGCTGCAAGGTAACATCTTCCAACTCAACAGTGTTTGACCTCCTGAGTGCTGGATTGTCCACTCCTTAGATCACAGTCCATCCAATCCTGTAGGGGACGCTTCACTTGTGCCATGGTTAAAGCCAAACACAGTGATGACAGAAACATTCCAGTTTGAAGTCAGAGCAAGGCGGATGGTGTATTATCCACGTGGAGCGGTAGCCAAGGCATTGAGGCAAAAAAGTGGTCAGCGGGCCTGGGAAGGTAAATTAAGAGAATATCATAAAAGTCTTTGTCTACCAAGTTGTGACACTTGTCCTTCTTCCTTTTGAGCAGTAGAGCATACTTGGCTCTTTAGTATAACAAAGTCTTGCTCACAAATGTGTTAGACTCTATCCCAGAGGGAGAGATTGGTGGTCATAAAACCACCCTGTGGACTATGGCATGCACCCAAGTAAGTGGCAGCAGGGACATATGGTGGAGTGCAGACATCTGGTTGAGTCACGAAGGGTTTACTCTCGGCTGTAATTCCCATCAGTTGAAGAAAACAGTTGAAGGAGAGAAGGGCATGTCATAAACACAATTCTGGGAATCAAATAGAAGGGGGGTCACCACTGGGTGAGAAGCCTCATAAATTTCTGGATGATGGAATGCAGATGGGGACATATCGAACAATTAAACAACTTCAAGAAAGGTGCAGCCCAGAGAGTTCCAGAGGAGGTAGTGACGGCATATGTCATGAAGAGGCTGGCAGCAAAGTCATAATTTGTTGGGCCAAATATAGTGATTTATGTAAAAATATTGTATGTTCTATAAAATGACCACCACCGGGGCACCTGGGTGGCTCAGTCGGTTGGGCGGCCGACTTTGGCTCAGGTCATGATCTTGCGGTCCGTGAGTTCGAGCCCCGCGTCGGGCTCTGTGCTGACAGCTCAGAGCCTGGAGCCTGTTTCAGATTCTGTGTCTCCCTCTCTCTGACCCTCCCCCGTTCATGCTCTGTCTCTCCGTCTCAAAAATAAATAAAACGTTAATAAATAAATAAATAAATAAATAAATAAATAAATAAAATGACCACCACCATCAAGCAATAGAAACATTGTGAGTTCTAGTTAAAAATTGTCCCCTGGGGCTCCTGGGTGGCTCAGTTGGTTGGGTGTCCGACTTTGGCTCAGGTCATGATCTCATGGTTCCTGGGTTCGAGCCTGGCGTCGTGCTCTGTGCTGACAGCTCAGAGCCTGGAGCCTGCTGCGGATTCTGTGTCTCCCTCTCTCTCTGACCCTCTTGTGTTTGCACTCTGTCTCTCAAAAAATGAATAAGTGTTAAAAAAAATTAAAAATAGATAAGCAATTAAATTAAAATTGTCCCCTAAAGTGCCTAACACAACACACAGAAGAATCTGTATTGATAGCCAATTAAGACTACACTCATATGTTTTTTTCTCTGATTTTTTCTGATAATTTTTTTCCAAGTATTTTGCCTTTCTGCTGCACATGAATTTGTCCTGACTGAAGCTCTAGAATTTTCCTTTGTAGAAGTATAAGTATGTTAATTGAAATTAATAACATATATAATCCATTTATTCACATAAATAAAATTTCAACAGATAGAATTTTATTTTTTTGCCTTGTTTTCACAAAGGCTATATTTTTGCTGGTGGTGGTGTTTGGCCATTTGGGTTTTTCATTGTATTAGTTTCTTACATATCTACTTTTTACACACATAAAAGGGAATAGCTGGTGTTTTGGCTAATGTATACACCTGTGAATACAGGTAATTGACATCCCTACCAAAATAAAGGATATTTCCATCACCTCAGATGCTACAAGACAAACGATATGTTACATTTTCCATATGATTCAATCCAAAATAGTTTGATTTTCCCTGTGATTCCTTATTTAATGGGTAATTTGGGTAAATACCTTATTTCACGGGTAATTTGGGTAAATACTTGTTTAATGCATAACAAAGAAGATATATCACATGTCACTCATGTTTTAACATTATTACTTCCTAAAAGAATAAGATTTTGTGTATTGTGGTGTAGATCTGCTGGGCTGTGAATGTACTCAGATTCATCTACAGATATTGTCCTTTTCCCCTCATTTTTGAAGTTCAGTTTTTACAGATGGAGTCATATTTCCTATTTCTTCGAGTTCTGGTAGTTTGTGCTTCCAAGAGCTTGATCATGTCATCCATTTTACAGGGTGTTTGTCACACAACTGTTCACAGTGTTCTCTTGATATCTATTTCATTTTGATAAGATTGGTAGCCATGTGCCTCCTTTCATGTCTGACTTTACTAATTTGATTCTTCTCTTTTTTCTTAGTCTGTCCAGGTAAAGACGTGTCAATTTGGGGCATCTTTTCAAAGAACCAACCTTTGGGTCCGTTGACTCTCTGTAGTGGTTTTCAGTTCCCTATTCTGTTTTTCTCCACTCTATTCTTGAAGATTTCCTTCCGAAGGCTATTTTTACTAAATATACAATCATAGGTAGATACATATGTGGTTTTTCGCCCCCTTGGAAGAGACTTTGTCATGCCTAAAATAATAAGGAAGAAATGGTCAGGATTTTATATGTGTCGGAGAATGCCAAGCTCTGAGGGAATGATCCTAGAGAAGACATAGTTGTGATAGCATAAGACATATTTAAACTCAACAACTAGAAATGCAGAAAGATGGGATTGTCTGAAATTTATCTTAAGGGCCAGTTCTATGGACATGACATTTCAGAGCACCTACACCACCATGAGACATGGAAAGCGAAGGCGGCCGGGCGGGAAGGCTCAGCTGGTGTCAGACAATGCAGGAGAAAGTCAGTATTGATAAGGCACAATGCCATCTGCTTTCCCAGCTACAAAGGAGTCAGAGAATTTTGCCAATCTCTTAGTTGTTGTACAGGAATTTTTTTGTATCACCAAATTAGTTTCTAGTCTCCTTTAGATATTATTTTATAAAGCTCTACTCAAATTGTCTGTATAATACATCGGTGGGCTCTTTAAACATCTTTATTGAATGATAATTTACTATACGTAACACTCGGCCATTTTTAAGTGTCTGCTTTAAAGACTTTTAGTAATTTACAGAACTGGGATCATTTACTTATTTCAAACTAATTCTTTTTTGGCATCATAAAGTTCTTTCCCACCCAACCTCCAGTTCCCTCAGATTCTTTTATCCACAGACCTTCAGATAAGGCAGAATTGCTAAGATATGGCACAAATGCGGTCGATCTTTAACATGAATGAGCAAATCAAGCAGTCTTGGTATAATAATAACTATTAATATATTAATGTTTTTCAAGGAACAGAAGAAAGCATAAAATGGACACAGGATAAAAGAAACCGTGATAACAGACATTTATGGGATGCTTCTGTGAGTTCCTTCTCTTCATTTGGTCCTCAAAGCAATCCTATGAGGTGGAAAACGTCTGTGTCCACTATACCTGAGTGACAATCGCTCTGGAAAGTCAGCTTCAATGAATGATCTACTTCTGTGTAAAAAAACTTCACAGAATGAATTCCTTGCTAACTCCAGGTTCATATAATGACACGTGTGTCTAGCGGGGACGAAAAAAACGTGCCGTTTTTCCCTAGCCATTTTTGTATCTTATGACTACTAGTCAAAGAATATGTCATGGAACCTTCCATCGGAAACTGATGCCATCTTGCTATTTTCTCCAAACACACATGCTCAGAAAATGTTGTCCTCTATCTGAAGCACAGTTGCTATGCTTTCATATAAGAATGCTAATGTATTGGGGCACCTGGGTGGCTCAGTCGGTTAAGCATCCGACTCCTAATTTTGGCTCACGTCATGATCTCACAGTTCACGGGCCTCACATTGGGCTCTGTGCTGAGCGGGGAGACTGCTTGGGATTCTCTCTCTCTCTCGCTCTCTCTCTCTCTGACCCTTGCTGGCTTGTACACGCACTCTCTCTCACTCTCTCTCTCTCTCAATATAAATACACATTTTTTAAAAATGCAAAATTATTAGTACGTTACAACCCTCTGAATGTAATATGTGTGTTAGTAGTTCTGAATCATGGGCACTTTCTGCAGCACCTGGCTGGCTCCGTTGGTGGAGCATGTGACGCTTGATGTTGGGGTCATGGGTTTGAGCCCCACGCTGGGTGTAGAGATTACTTAAATAAATAAATAGGTAAGTAAGTAAATTAAACTTAAAAAAAAGAGTCATGAGCACTTTCTTAAACCTCATGTTCAGGGAACGTACAACATAGGGGTCACCGCATACAAAAAATTTACAAATTCAACAATATGTCTCATACGTGCAACCTTTGCTTTTGAAATGTGTGATGTGTACGATTTGAACGTTTGTGAAAAAATATATATAATGATCTCTATCTATTGAACTAAAAAGTATGCCGTGCTACAGCAGGCTTCAAGATACCTCAAACATATCCAAGGGGAATGAATGAAGGTGCAGAAATGCAAGAAGGCAAGAACGGGACTATAAATTGTTGGTCTCCTTTGAATAAGTGAGAAAAGACGTAGCGACGCGGAAGTCCTGCAATTCACAGAGGCTGTGTTCACTCCTAACAGTGCAGCAATAAAGATATTCTATTTTTTTTACTTGTTTATTTATTTTTGAGAGAAAGACAGTGAGCAGAGGTGGTATGGGGCGAGAGGGAGGCACAGACTCCAAAGCAGACTCCAGGCTCTGAGCTGTCAGCACAGAGCCCGATGTGGGGCTTGAACCCATGAACTGCGAGATCATGACCTGAGCTGAAGTCAGATGCTCAACCAACTGAGCCACCCAGGTGCCCCAAGATATCATCCTATTGTATTCCCTTCAAAGAGGCCATGAGTGCAAACAGTCCCTAAGCACATGGGTGCAGAAAATCGCCACCTGGGCTCCATTTAGCCAAAGGATTTGGCCAAATACCCTCAAAGTATTAACATCCTCCCTTTCCTGCAAAATGAAGCTATTGATGGCTCCTTTTGAGCGGGATGAGAATGACTCTCCTAAAGAAAACTGTCATAATGACTTTGGTTTCCTTGGTAACTAATAGTAGAAAAAAAAAGAGGGGACAGTGGACAGGTTATAATCACATTTTCACAAGCTTAAGGTCAATATTTGCTTTGCTTTAGGGAACAAGGAGAGACCCGTTCCCAATGTGGCTCTGGTCAAACAGAAATACAGCAACCAGCCAGTGACGTCCCAGGAAAAGTCTGGCGTCATGTGCTGGGGACACCTGTGCATCCCAGGCAGGAAGCCTTGCCTTAACACACGAGAGCCAGAAGCACAGGGTATGGACAGAGGCCTCCCAACCACTTGGTGTTGGCTTTGGAGATTTTTTAGTATTGAAAACCCAATTATAACATCAAATTAAAACTCAATGATAGGATTTTAAAATTATCTTTTATAAAACTTCAAGACTAAAACATCTCATGTTAATAAACACAGGATTGTAATAGCTGCATTCATAATAGGTATAAATGGTGCTCTCAAAAATTCAAACACGCTGAAATATATTTTGAAGCACACGAAGGCATATTTCGGGTGATGTTTTTAAGATCTTTTTTTTTTTTCCCCACAACGGGTTTTAAAACACCTAGTCCGAACCACACTTCTACCTTTAACACGTTAAGAAGCACACAGTGACCTTCAAAGAAGCTATTTGTGGTCCCATCAGATGTATAATATGGAGCACAGAATTAAAATGGGAGACGTGAAAATACTGAGCAATTTATCTCCCCTGACCCATCACTGCGAGGCATCAGGATTCTTAATCACACCTTCTAAATTAGTATCTTTATGTAAGCAAGTCTGCCCGTGAGGAAGGGGTAAATTAGTAACATAGAAGGAATTCATTACTTCTCTCAGATAGCACAAATCTACTTATTAATTACATCTGTCCAGGGCATTCCTTAGCGTCATACTAGTGTGGAAAAGCCAGTGCAAGTGTAAAGGGTTCAAGTACAGAAGCCAAAGCAGATGGAAATAAAGCCAGACCCTCAATGTCTCAGCCTCATGAGCTATTTCCAGTGAGGACAGCAGCCATGCAAGATTCTTCTCCCGGGATGGCAAATCTAACAGAAAATCAGGCGAGGTCAGGCAGCATTTACAGGGCATCCCACGGGTACGAAGGCAAGGGTGTCTCAGCTTTGATTGCACGGACGAATCCCCGGGGTGTCTGGACACAAAGCCAATGCTGAATCAGAAGATCTTGGGTGGTGGGGCATAAAAACTATATACATTCCCATTCGGTGCCATATTCTTTCTTTTAGTTATTTTTTTTTTTTTTTAATTTTCAAATTTACTTGAGAGAGAGAGAGAGAGAGAGAGACTGCCAGAGATGGAGACACAGAATCTGAAGCAGACTCCCGGCTCCCGGCTGTTGGCACAGAGCCCGATGTGGGGCTTGAACCCGTGAACCACGAGAACCACGAGATCAAGACCTGATCACGGATGCTCAACCGACTGAGCCACCCAGGTGCCTCTCAGTGCCATATGCTAACCAGGAAGCAGCATATCCCAAATCTTCTGGGAAAACAAAAAGAAGAAAAGAAACAGAGACGGACTGAGTCATCCTGGGGACCTGTTTCCATTAAGTCGTGCGTGACTTTTAGATTCTTTACCTTTACATTTAATATAAATCTGAGCGACTCTTTTATTATGCGCATGGCTACATGCAGACAGCCTTCAACACAGGACATTTTGTAGTTTGCCAGTGTTTCATTAGGATGGTTCTGCAAAGCTAAATTAGATTCCTATCCAAACAAACCAAGCCTAAAAAAGTCTATATTAGGAATAGTGTAACTATTTTCTCTTTGTTTCACTGAAACAGTTAAAAGAATGAGGAAGAGTTCTAGCAATAAACATGAAATCATTGGAGGTTACAGTGTTTTCAACCTCCAGATTACAGGCTGATAAAGCTCATTCTAACCCCCTTCATCCTGAAAGAGTGTTCCAGTAGGATAGATACAGCTTTGTTATTTCTAAAATTCATACAGCAGTTAGGGAAGTATTTATAAATATATCGTTCTGCAGGGTCCCTGTTGCATGCAGTAAGTGAGATATCATCCATTTTCCATGCCTGGGTTGCTGAATGATCATTTGTGAAAGCAATCACCCTTTGAATATAGCTTCTAATAATCCTGTCCATCAATCACATTTTTTTCTTAATCCACCCATGCACCATTTTAAATGCAAATCAAGATCACCTTCCCAATATCTATGAAAATTAAATCCCATCACAAATGAAAATTTACAGCCCTATCTTATATTAGTTCATAGAGCTATATTCTCGATGGCTAAATCTCTCCAACACAGTCAAATAAAGTTAAGGGAGAAATCTAATTTGGCATGCTAATTCAGGCTTGTGGTACTGACCTCTCTTTTTTTCACTGTGTCATTGTCGAACTGGTGACCCCACCCCCCAGCCACCGGACTCTGCAAGTCTGGGATACCCTGGGAACCACTGGTTGCCTACCTTGGCTGCTCACTTATGTTGAGCTCAGAAGTGGAGAAGGCATCATGGCCAGCCAAATAACAACCCTCAAGGATGCCCACATCCCAGTCCCCGGCAACCTGTGCATGTGTGAACGCACTTGGTAAAAGGGACTTTGCACATGTGATCGTGTTAAAAATTCTGAGATGGGGAGATGATCCTGCATTATCCAGATGGGTTTCACGTAGTCACAACGGTCTTTTTAAGAGGGAGGAGGGACGGTCACGGTCAGAGAAGGAGATGCGAAGATAAAGCAGGGGGCGGGTGATGCACTTCGAAGATGCAGGAAGGTGCCTCTAAGAAGCCAGAGAAGCCAAGAATCCGGATTGTCCCTTAGAGCCACCAGAAGGAATGCAGCCTCGCGAACACCTACAGATTAGCCCGGCAAGACCCATTTTGGACTTTGACCTCCAGAAGTGTCACACAGTCTATCAGTGTTGTTTTAAGCCACAAGATTTGTGACAGTTAGTTATAGCAGCCGTAGGGGACTCACAAGGACTTAACCCAGATTGCCTCCATTTGGACCATTTTAGTCTGCGATGCAGACTTCACGGAGGAGGTGACATGCGTCTTGGCCGCCTTCCTAAGCGTGACTACATCACCCGTGACATGATCCAGAGACTTGGGAGAAAACGGGAAAATGTCATCGTGCCTTCAAGCCGTATTGCTTGTCTCTCTGTAAGGACCCACCCCACGTCCCCTCTGCAGGACGACAAGGTGGAACTGAATTACTCAGGAAGAAAAAAACCCACACCCAATACCCAACGCGAGGCAGGAGACGAAAGGGAGACATTTGCAAGAGTCCCTGGGGTTGCAAGGCTCAGGCCAAGAGCTGTGCCCTTCACTCTGCTACACAACAGCCCACTGATACACAGCCTCGCACGACAGGGACACCGAGGCCGATGGGTGCCGCCTCCCCGGTAAGGCACTTAGAGCAAGCCCCATGAAGATTGATATTCCTTCATTTTAACCCAGAACAGCATAATCACAGCCTGACGACCGGTCGCCCCCACCTAATCCTTCCCCTACTCCCTCCCTGCACCCCAAGGCAATTCGGTCCCTGGGCCACCTGCTCCGTCGTAATTACAGCCTTGATGAAGATAAAGCATGTTTGGATCTTTGCTCTTGAGCAAGACATCATTATGCAGGCACGAAGGGATCACTCTCCCGGGAGCCAAAGGTCAGTGTGAGTTGTGAGTGATGGATCTCTATTCCACTGCCTGCAGGCGCTCTGCAAATATTCAGTATCTATGAGCTTCCTCGACTTCGACGGATGTTTCTAACTGCAGGGGGACGGTCTCCGAGATGTATATGCAAGGGTGCAAGGAGAGCACAGGTAGGTTTTCTGCTCGCGGAAATAATTTACGGCAGGAGGGAGTGGTGCTGAGAAATGGTATGGCTCCACAAAATGTATTTTAAAAAATGACTAATGATAAATTCTCACATTCACAGACTCATCGGTATAGCTTCTTTCACAAATATCTGTTCACGGAAGGAAAGCACTGCGCTCCAGTTAAATACCTTAATAATACATTCTGATTTTAAATGGTATGACCAAATCTTCAGGAAGCGACATCGTTTGATTTTTCCCCTAAAAGGGTAAACCGTGTAAACCTGTGATTCTAAAAATATGAAGCATGTAAAACAAAGCCCATGTATAAAATAATGCATCATTTGTAGTGATTAAATTTTTTTTTAATGTTTATTTTTGAGAAAGACAGAGTGTGAGCAGGGGAGGGGCAGAGAGAGAGGGAGACACAGAATCCAAAGCAGGTTCCAGGCTCTGAGCTGTCAGCACAGAGCCTCACACGGGGCTCGGACCCACAAACCACAAGATCATGACCTGAGCCAAAGTCTGACGCTTAACTGACTGAGCCATCCAGGCGCCCCAAACTCAGAACTCAGTAAGACCCATACACTGAGCTGAGAAAACATATTTTGTGATTGTATTCTAGAGAGATATACATATTTATATGACATTTGTTTATTGATATACTGATAATATATGCACACATTATTAAAATTATAAATAGTATATTAGTATTAATGTAATATATAAAATTTATATCCCTATGATATGGCATACTGTGCAATATGAATTAGTATTGCATATAAATGTATACATGTATTCTTTAACTTCATCCCATCCTATATCAACACAAGATGTTGTCATTGTTTTTTCCCCATTCCACACATGATAAACTGAGGCCCAGAGACTTAGCCGTCTTGGCCCCGCCCAGATCTACAGAATCAGAATCCTGGGGCGGGCCTGGAATGTGCATTTGTAGTGCATTTTACAAGTGCTCTTTAAGTAACCCAAAATCTGAGAATCAATGCTTTCCCAGTTAAATTGGTACCAAAGCTGTTTCTTTAGTTTTACATTCTAAGGACTTAGAAATTCAGTGACAATTTTGCGATGATAAACGCAGGTCTTTTGGCTAATTATACGTTGTATTTCTCATAGAGAGATGTAGAAGATGTGAATGGTAATCCTCTTAAAGCCACCCCAAGGAAGATAAGTGATCAGAAATGTATCACTGATCTGCATTGATGTAGTTCCTTTTTTTAAAAAATTTTTAATGTTTATTAATTTTTGATAGAACACAAGGGTTGGGGGAGGAGAAAAGAGAGAGGGAGACACAGAATCTGAAGCAAGCTCCAAGCTCTGAGCTGCCAGCACGAGCCCGACGCAGAGCTCAAGACCATGAGACCCACAGACCAGGAGATCATGACCTGAGCTGAAGTCGGTGGCCCAACCGAATGAGCCACCCAGGCGCCCGTGCATTGATATGTTTTGAAAGCAGGAAAGACACAATGTACATTCTGTATAAATTTGTATATACCAAAGAAGTCCTGTCTCTTAATCAGATGCAAAAGTACTACTGATTATAAATGTCCAATATGCTAACAATGACTGTGTTCATTTCCCAGGGCTGCTATACACAAAGCACCTCGTGCTGGGTGGCCCCAAATCCTGAAACAGTCTCTCCGTCGTGGGGACCAGAAGTCTGAGATCCAGGCGGGCGGGGCTGCTGAGATCCAGGTGGGGTGAGGCTCGCACTCCTCTAAAGGCTCTAGGGAGGGTCCTCGCTGCCTCTTCCAGCTTCTGGGGCTCCCGGAAATCCTTGCAGCTCCTCGGGTTGCACCTACACCATTCCCGTTTCTACTGCTGCCTTCGCAAAGCACTCTTCCCTCTGTGTGCATCCACATTTCCCTTGATTTCAGTAATTGGATTAGGGCTCCCTCTGCTCTAGGATGACGTCATCTGGACTTGATCACATCTGCAAAGACCCTGTTTCCCAATAGGGTCACCTTCCCAGGTACTGGGTGGGCACGAAGTTTGAGGGGGCACGAGTCAACCCAGTAGGGTGACCTTCAAGATGAAAAACGGTTTTCCTATTACACGGGAAGATCACATTTGCGTCATTTTAGACACGTCTGATCACAAGGAGGATGGAACTTGTTGCATAGAGGTGACCACTACAGGAACCACATCGTCCCAGTTCTAGAGATTTCCCGGACATCACAGTGCCTACGGTTAACAATACTTTATTGAACCCTGAAAATTTTGTGAAGAGAATTGATCTCAAGTTAAGTGTTCTTATCTCAAAGAAAAGGAGGGTGAGCAAGAGGGAAATTTTGGCGGTGATGGATATGTTCGTTACCTTGGCTCATAGCAGTGATGGCTTCATAGATCTGTGGCTATGTTCACATGTATCGAATTGTCGTGCGTTTCTTTGTATATCAATTATACCTTAATAAAGGTGTTAAAAAAAACAAGAAGAAAATCCATATCCCCCACAGGTCAGAGGTAAAACTATGATGTAACAGGTCAGGAGCAGGGGGCGATGTGTCTATGCACACTGGATTCCCATGCAGGTGGAGGGCATGTTTGATTGGATTCATTTTCCAAGATACATCCATTTTCTTCTAATGCTACGTACAAAGTTTTCCTGGGTGTTCCACTGACCTTTCCATAAATCTGTTATCCTTCTCACATTCCTCTCCACAGACCCCCTTTTTTTTTTAAATGGTACTTGTAGAAGGAAGATACAGAAATCTATTACACTTTCCTTCCTTGAACCTTTTCCTTTGGTGATGTTTTTCTCTTCCTTTCTGCGTTGTGATAGCATCTGTTCTGTATGTACAAACCATGAAAGGACTTCATGGTCAAGACACTTCCTTGGGTGTTTATTACATAACCAGGTCTATTGAAGTTTTGTAATTCTGCTAATCAGCATAAATCCCTGAAGGAAGATTTAAGAATACAGCTAAATTTTCCTGTTTATTGGCTGTTTTATTTTGCATGCATTGGTTGCTCCTATCTAAATATATTTGGTTTAATTTGTTTTATCGCAGTAACTAATTTGTTGTTGAATAAGCTGGATGCACACTGCCCTTACCATCTACCTCCCAAATTGATTTCCTAAGTGTGAAATTAAAATGTCACAAGAAAAGCAAACTTTAAACAATGGGTTGCCATGCCTTCTGACGGATGCTATACTCCCACCACTAAATCCAGCTTCTCCCGTTATATTGGGAATACAATTAATAATGATTAACTTCAGAATATGGCTTATCACGTCGTTCTGTATTTTCTAGGAGAAAATTAATTCTACACACAGTAAAGTAAGCCTATCTGTCATGTGTTAAAGAGCTATTCAATTCGGAGCCAGGATTTTGTTGAAAACACAAAAAATGGTAGTCCTTTGGTATCATGCTTTTTCCTGTGATGGGAGGAAGGTACCAAGGTAGGTGTTTAAGGAAGATCTACAGGTCCATGAAAAGGTGAGGAGAAAGGTCTATAACACTGGAAATCCTGCATGTTTCTCTGGCCCCATGTGCACAGCCTTGAGCTCAACTCCGTACGGACAAGTAGCCTGCAGATGACAAGAGGGTCAAAAATCACATCCCACTGAGGGTCTCTTATAACAATATAATAATTGCTCCCAAATCTTCATCCTGGTCCGCTGTTTTGCAGATAGATGCTTTTGCTCATCAAGAGGATTGGGCAAAAAGAAATAAATAGTTCACTCCCTGAAACCACACCATCACCACAGGGAAGTAACTTGTGTGAATGTTTGCAGAGAGCTGGTGGGGATTCCACGTGGAGGACATTTCTACAGAAAGAAGATGGCATCATGGAAAGACAGTGGGCTTCTGGAGGCCGGTGGTACCCAGGGGAAGACAGTTTCTTGGCTTAGAAAAAAGTTATAGAATAACTGTGAGTTGCTGCATCTATGTCTTACAAAATCATATTCACATCAAAGATAATGACAAAATGCACTATTTTATGTGTTAAATTAGTATGTAATGATTTAGGAGCAAAGGAAATGGCCTATCAGCAACTGAATTCTCATGCAAACTCTTGTGTTGACTACCCATGAGACTTTGAACAACTGTCCATGGGACTTTAGACCATTTGCTTAATTTTTCTGTGCCTAAATTTCCTTAGATGTTAAAAGGGGAGAAAACCGGACTTTCTTCATGGTGTGACAGACAAATGATGTAATACATCCTGAATGCTTACAGTCATGTCTGGCGTGCTGTAAATGCACACATACCTTATATATTATTCTTACAGGGGAAACCGTAAGACGGAGAGCTTCCCTTATTTGTCAGTTTTCTCAGGGACAAAACAAAGGTTGGAGGGGAAGAGTACATTTCTGCAGTGGAGACTTGGAGAATATCTTTGATTCCCTTAAAGGCTGATAAAAGAGACAATATTGAACTCTGTTGAATCACACCCGTTATAGATGGTTATGCTTGGAGGACACATGGGATCCCTGTTAGCATCAAATCATAGAAGCACTTCTTGTCATTAATTCTTTATTATGAATACAATTCCCCCAAAGGGAAAAAGTATCACTGAAAAAGAAATTCTTATTATTTCACTATAAAATAAAAATGTAAATACATGATTTTTGCAACGGGCTTAAAGCCACTGTTAAAACATTAAAATTAAAAGGGAAAAATCCCTGTGTCCAAATAATGATTCTTTCCAAAGTAATATTTTGGTCTTTTTTTTTTTTTTTTTATAATTGTCCTTTTGAGAGAGTGATTACCTTGAATCATGTTCAATACTTTGTAATGTTTCAATAAGCAAACAGAATTTCCCCGAAGGGCACTTGTGGGACTAAATTGTTTGTTCAAAACATTTTTTTCCAAGGTAAGCGAAGTCCTGTTTAATTTCCCATTTAGATGATTCTTGAATTTCTTACGAAAATCACATTACACTGAATTTTTACTCTGGCATTCAGATTTTGACACACACATTCACATGCAAACACGGGCCATAATGTTCTTTTTTACATTATAGTCAACTCTTATTTAAGTATTCTTTCACAATTGGCTTTAAAGAATCTGCAATACCTCATTTCCCTTGGGCAATCAGTCCACTTTAAATATTTAACATTTAGCAGGGGGAAAAAGGACAAGGCATTGCCATGTTAAATTGTGTAAGAGTTATTTTTAGGGTGGTAGAATAATGCTAATTTCTTCTTTGCACATTTTCTGCATGTAAAGTTCTCTTTCCTTTAACTGACATTACAAAATAAAAGATCCGCTTGCCCCCCTATAAGTTCTTTGTCTTTATCCGGTAGATACAAGATTTTTGTCATATTATGATCACTTGGAACTGATGTATTTTTTCCCCTTGAATTCTTTCCAATATTAACATGCACTTTCACAAAAAAATAATAATATGCCATTATCTACCTGTATCCCTTTCACGTATGCATTTATCTATAAACTCTCCTTTCTCATTAGCTTCCTTACGTTTTGCAAAATGTCATTTCATTTGTTTATTTTTCTAGAATGTGCCTGGGAATATCTATCATAGGGAACAAATGGTCTTCCCATGAAATTACAAGTCCTAATTAAAAGACTGTCTGTTCTAACACAGACAGCCTGTATTGAAGATACAGCTCTCTGGATAGACGTAACAAAGACTTTGTCTTTTCCAAAACAAATTGTTTGGTGGGGGGGGGGGGGATCACACAAACCAGAAAAACCCACACGAACCATCTTGTGACACAGAACAGGGATCGGCACATTCTCCACAAGGGTCAGATAATCCATATTTTTGATAGTGCACACCACATGGTCCACTGTGACCTCAGAACACAGAAGCGGCTGTTGGCAAAATGCAGATCAACGCGGGGGCCTGGCTTCCAGCAAAACTTTACAAAAATAGGTCACAGGGCCTGATGGCCCTTTGTAGTTTCCGAACCACTGGTGTAGAACCCGCCTAACAAGGATCAAAATATGCGTCTCACCATTTATGCAATGCCCAGTGTAATGCCCAAGGTCGCGAACCCCCCGCAAGAGACCACCAGCGTCGTAAGTCAAAGCCAAGCGGCAAGGGTCATTTATTGCAGGTTCGAACCTGGACCTCTGCGCACTCGTCGCCAGTGACGCTGAGAGGTCCCGATCAGGGTTGGTACAGCGTTTTTATAGACAGAGACAAATAGCACAGGGGAGGTTTCAAATTATGAGGGGCCTGATTAGTTGATTTTAAAGTAAGGACATTTGTTGTTCTCTGATTGGGCGTCCTTTGTCTGTCCTTTGGCGGGAAGGCTTTGTCCGTTACTTGTGGTGGGAGAAAAAGGGGGGGAAGGGGGAAGGGGGAAGGGGAGGAATGTGTTAAGCAAGCAGGTTTACAGAAGCGAGAAATGCCGGTTAGTTTATGTACAATTACTCATTCCATTACATATCAGACTACATTTAGGAAGTTTCACAACCCATTCTACTACACAGCGGGTTACATTCAGGAAAGGTCTCACAATGCTCGTAGCAAACAGCAAGGAAAACAGACTTCTCAGCAATTGTATTTCTTATCAAAGATCCATAATAAGCAGAAAAGAGAACCTAGCTTTAGACTAAGGCAGGGCTGTCATTTGGATTTAAAGCTGTTCTTTTCACCCAGGCTTAAATTAAAAACCAAACACAGTCGGTTAAGCGTCCAACTTCAGCTCAGGTCATGATCTCATGGTTCTTGAGTTCGAGCCCCACGTCGGGCTCTGTGCTGACAGCTCGGAGCCTGGAGCCTGCTTCTGATTCTGTCTCTCTCTCTCTCTCTCTGCCCCTCCCCTGCTCGCACTCTGTCTCTCTCTCTCTTTCAAAAATAAATAAACGTTCAAAAAAACCCACAAGGAAAACCAAGAACACATAAGCGGTGCCTGAATCCTGAATCCCTGCAGAGCAGATGCTGGATGGTTCTCTGTCCTGAGTATAGTCTACCTGTATACACGTTTCTGCTGCGGCTTCCATGAAACCGGGGACAGGGTGCAAGTCCCAGGACGCTGCAGGACACAGGGGCACAGAGGTTGTCAGGGCACAGCGTGTCCACAGAGCGCATTTCCTAAACAGAACGTTGTAGAAGTGAGGGCAGAGAAGAGAAGGGGTACCTTTAAAACAAATTGCTTTCCATTCAGCCCAGAAAAGCAGGGAAACAGAACTCTCACAGTGCCCTTTGGACCAGAGAGGACCGGACACTGTCCAGGCCGGGCCGCCTCCCCGGCCCCACACTGTCGAGCAGAGGGTTGCAGGGACTCCCCTCCGCCGGCCTGGGGACAGCAATCGCCTTGTGCAAGATGAGGAATGGAAACCGCCCAGCTACACACACACAAGTACAGGATGAAAGAATGGTAAGTACACCCAGGACATGTCAACAAAGAACATAAATCTAAAAGAGCTCACCACACCCCAGTAGCAGGAAAAAAATGCCTTACAACCAGGTCTCCCACGTATACACGAGATAGGAAATGTGCAGAATAAAATGTGACACCGTGTGACTCGATCCAGCAACTTTTCACCAGCATCCACGGTGCTGTTTTAGAACTAGGCGAGGAAGGGCAGACACTGCAGCAGATCAGATATCCTGCTGCCCCAGTGGGGTATCTGCAAGAATTCGTCTTGGGGGGGGGGTGGGAAGCAGACAGGTGAAGACGTGGAGATAACCCAGGTTTCTATTTTTAACTTATTGCTAATTTCTATCTCAGAGATAGAGGGAGCACCAGCAGGGAGAGGGACAGAGACAAGACAATCTTAAGTAGGCTCCAAGTGGAGCCCCACGCGGGGCTTGATCTCACAACTCTGTGTTTCTCAGGGAGCAGCTGCAGTCACCACACCTGACCCATAAGAGGGCGCCGTGCTTGTAAAGACCGAAATTTGAATACAGTCTGATAAATTCATTGGGATGCACAGGAAAACGTTCATCGGACAGACATCAGGCACATTTAAATAGTTGTTTACTGGGTCAAGTAATTGTATGAGTTAAAACTCTTCCCCCCACATGAATAGCTTGCTATAAACAGTGTTATGGAATAAAAATGACTATTATTCTTCCTAATTATCCAGGCACTCGTTGCCTTACCATGGAATCCAGCCGGAGGTGTGTTATTCTAGGATAGTGCACGCAACGAGACCAGTTGGATGGAAGAAATCATAGAAACCGGTCAGGTTTTAAAAATTAAATTTTATTCTATGGTTTAAGGGAGGCTAAATCAGCAGAAAATGAAATCCTAGCAAAAAAAAAAAAAAAAAAAAGAACTGGAAAATGAAGTTTTGGCCTCAGGGGAAATATCAAAAAATGACTAATGTGAGGGGGAAAAAAACCCAAAAAAACCAAAAACTATAGCTCAGATTGAGCACGTGGAAAAAAAAAGAAAAAGAAATGGAAATCACTAATCAAAAATGTATGACAGAGTCTTCAATAATAAATGATGTGTAAACACAACACTAATGGGACCTTGTACATTGTGGTTTAAAAAGAAGAAAAAAATGTAAAGGATAAAATAGCAGGTGCAAAAGAGGTGAATGTATTTGTCCAGGTAGGTGGTACTTTGGCTGCATCAGGAGGAAGGGAACATTTCCTTTACCATCAATGGAAGGGACAGGTGGCCCAATGGGCTCCCATCAGGGGGCTCCTGTTCCTTGGGATTGAACGTGCTCTTTCAGCAAGGAACCAATTTCAGCAAGGAACAAATACATCTCCTGCCACTTACACCTGCCTTGTTCTCCTGCTGAGAACCATCCAGGTATCTTGGAGCCTGGCTATCTGGAAGATAGCTTTGGTCAGAGCAACATGAATTCAACCAAGCGATGGGTAGCTTTGGTCAAAGGGGTACGGCTTCTTTCTGTCTTGGTGATTTATCTGGTGAATTGGTTGAGTACTTCCAATCTTCGGGTAACAAGTAGAGAAACATTTGGGAAAAGTCTTCTAGTAGTTAGGGCGAATCTAGCAAACAGCCCAGGTTGGGTCTGGAGCCTGTTTGAACATCAATAGCAGTCAAGCAAGTGACCTGCCTTCAAATCCTCGTGGGGACTGGTCAGGCCCTGAGATGGCCTATTACCATAGTAGGTTGCTTGGTGTTTAAAGAGGAAACTCGCTGTCCATTCTGACATTTTCTACAACTATAGACAAAACACTGTACTATGGACCATCCGTGAATATATATGGAGTACTTTTATTTCTCTTTGCTTCATTTCCTTGGGAAAAGAAATATTTTCTATCTGTGGAAGAAGTGGGGCCAAGGTGTCAACAGTACACATCATTTCCTTTTGGTCTAAAGTAAAGCATTTGTGATAAAATTTAATAGTCACTGTGGTGATTAATTCCATGCATCAACATGACAGGGCCATAGGGTGCCCAGATACTTGGTAAAACATTACTCTGGGTTTGTACATAAGGGCGTTTGGGGGTGATCTTAACGTGTGAATCGGTAGAGTGAGTGAAGGAGACTGCCCTCCCTGACTTGGGTGGGCTTTGTCCAATCAGTTGAAGGACGGAACAGAACATAAAGGCTGTGTCTCCCATGAGTAAGAGGGAATTCTCCTGTCTGACTGCCTTGAATCTGGGACATCAGTTTTCTCCTACCTTTAGACTTGAACCAAAACATCAACTCTTCCTGGGTCTCAAGCCTGTGGCCTTCAAACAGGAACTATGCCACAATAATAACAAATAATAAAAAATAGTTGCAGAAATCTAGAGAGAGTGTAGAGATACGAAAGGAAAGCATTCCATTTCAGACCAACGCTCTGAATCTTTTAAATACTTCACAAAACTTTTCCTTAAACCATCGCTGCATATGATACACAGATTTTGCCTTTTCTCAGAGGAAAATGTGGATTTTCATCAAACATGACGTGACTTTTTTGAGCCTGAAAATCCTCGAGTCCGGCTGAACCACATGCAGACGCCTGGAACATAACATAGATCACAGAAGAAATTACCTAGTTGACCACCTGGGAAACCACTATACAATATCGAGGGTGCAGGAAAACACCATTTGAAAACCACTCTGTGTGACCGTTTATTACTAGCAGTGGGACGGAAATGATCAGTAACAGGTGTGTAACCCATCCTTGCTCATCCCTGGTAAAGAAGGAAGATAAATGGGTCAAATCTTCTGGAAACATGCTGATAAGACACATCCTGGCAAGCACTCCGTTGTAATTTGTCAGCGGGAAAGTCTCTATCTGTGGTCTCTATGCATGGAACGCTGTGTGTAGGGTGTATCTAGCCCGGACAGAATTGCTTATGGAAAACATTTATAGGACACGGCCTCATGGAAAATTGTCCGTAGGCTACGTAACTGAGGAGAAACTGGAGACGTCGCATAAGCAACATGGGTCCCTTCGGGGTAAGTAATGCGACTGCATACATCGATGAGTGAATTCGTGTAAGTCTGGCCAGAGCTTGTGTTGATATGGTAAGAAAGAACCACGCTGGAGTCCCCAGACCACCTCTGTTTCTGCTGTACCTCGTTTTGCCATTTGCATCATGGATGGACCTTGACAGCATTATGCTACAAGAGATGAGTCAGAGAAAGAGGAATACCGTGTGATCTCACTTAAATGTGGAGTCTACAAAGAGCCAAACTCATTGAAACAGAAAGAATGGTGGCTCCCAGGGGCAAGGTTGGGGGAAACAGGGAGGTATTGGTCAGAGGGCACACACTCCCTGCTCTAGGATACGCAATTTATGAGATCTAATATTCAGCATGGTGACTGTTGTTAACAACACCACTAACTATAATATACTGGAAAGTTGCTAAGAGAGATCTTAAGTGTTCTCACCACACACACACACACACACACACACACAAATTAGGCTGGAATTATGCAGGTTAGAGGAGTTGTTACTTAACCTTATCCTGGTAATTCTCTCAGTGTATGTGTATCAAATAATCACGTTGTACACCTTAAACTGACACAGTGTGGTATGTCAGGTCTATGTCAATAAAGCTGAGGGGGAAAAAGTAAAATGCAAAGAAAAATATAAAGTGTCTTAAGCAAAGGGAGTGTTAAGCTACTCTCATTAGTTAGTAAATTCATTTGTCACATGAGATATTCTTTAACCAACACTTGATTTTAAGAAAATATGCTTCAGAATACTTCTTTAAAATATCTTTGAGATAATTGTTTTCTCTTTAATTTTTTGTCTTTCTTTATTTCATGTCAGAATAAGAAGTGTCATGCTTTCTTCTCTTTCTCCCTTCCTTCTATTTTGTACAGGGCCCTATATTAAGGACTATTGAGTAATACTTTTAGCATTATTGTGGAAATTCCAGCCTCTGTCTTCAGTGGGATTCTGTCAGCTTCATGGAAAAGGTCTATGTGCCAGGGACCCCGGTGCAAGGCAGTGATCCCATGAGACATAAGCTATATGGCTCGTGAAAGAGGCATCCCCAACATGTACTACGTAGTTATGAAAAGAGGCGTCGTCTTTGTAAAGTGTTTAAATTTTTAAGAAAAGGTAATTCCATTATAGAATGTACAACTTTTACTGTCCATGATGATAAAAATGGACCATTTGCTACTAATATCACCTATAGCACGATGGCCTGAAAGCACATACTTCTCTATAACAGTGGGTGTTGAATATTAAACAGTGGGTTAGTTATCTATCACATTGTTGCTGTGTGCCCATGTCAACTAACAAGTTTCAAAGAGCCTTCTTTGCCCAGATGTCTGGAAGGTAGAATTTTTTGCAGCTTCCTCACTCATATGCCTTGTACCAAGGCTGGAATGCATTAGAGGTGGGGCTCACACGGATGATCAGTGGAAGCATCAATGTATGGCCCATGCGTGTGTCTTGGGCTTCCTCACAAGATGGCAGCCATAGCGTTTCCTTAATACCAATGCTGCTGGGAATCTATTCGTTTGCTTGCATGTTATCTGCAGGTCTCCCTTGGTGAAGTGTTTTAAAACATATTTTGACACATGTGGGTTGTTTATTTTCCTATTATTGACTTTGGGCATCTTTCATATAAGAAATACATTGTAGTAGGTCTTATGGGAAATTGTTTTGCCAATGCTTCAATTTCGTACGTCTCAATCTTACCTATCTTATCGTTGTTGAAGGGCAGGTTAAGTGGGTATATATTTATAGGTGGAAAATTTCTTCCTAGAACACCTTACAACATTACACCATTTTTATGGGATCTTTGGTTAATGACAAGAAGCTGAGAGTCTTATTGTCAATCTTTGTAATTATTTGTTTTCAATTGGCAGTGTTTCCTTTATTCTCATTCTTTTTATTTGCTCTGCCCACTTGTGAACTATTGAATTTGATTGTTTTGAGCGCAGCTGTGTAAAAACCACTCAAATTTTCCATCAATTCTTCATATATTGCTACTCTTTGAGAGTTTGCATAGATATATATATTTTGTACCATGTTTACTAATCTCTTTTGCTCCTGACCTGTTTGATAGTTTACCTGTGTTTATCTATGCCCTGCCTCCTTTATAAATTCCTTCATAATAATCTTTTCTTTCTGCCCCCCACACTATGCAAATTACTGACTCTTTCTTACACATTTCTAATCTATGTTTGATTCTGAAAATCAAGGTATATATTTTTAAAGTAAGATTTGTGGGTTTTCAGTCTAATAGGTCTATTTGGTTTACTTCCAGATTTGTCATTTCGTGATAAACTTTGTCTTCTTCTCTTGCTGTATCTGTTCCTTCTATTATTTTTTTTAGACAGACTTCCTTAAATTCAAAAACTTAAACTATTTTTAGCGATTAATCATTGTAATCCTAGTGGCGATTACTACCTTGTGTTACAGGATAAAGCAATTTTATTACACCAGTACACATCATTTAAGAACTTGACTCAATTCTGATTTTGGTCCCAGACATAAAGCAGATTAAAAGTTGGGTGTGTAACTTTTTAATTTTAGCGCGCGACATCTTGGCTAATGCTGTTTATCTCACACTAGAATCCCTTTGCCCCATTCTCTATTAAAAATCTTCATTCCTCTACACTTTTCAGATAAAACACCCACATCTCCAAGAATCTATATCTACATCCTTTAAGATTTAGAAAATGACTTCTTGCTTCCTTTAGCATCAATGGTATAAATGTCTATTTTTACAATTGATTTTAAGGAATCATTCTCATATGCCATCCTCACTGCATACATCAGCCCATTACGGACACAATCTATGTAGATTTGTTCACCAGAACTTTGCACATAATAATTACTCAAATGTGAGGTGAACTGAATTATTCAAGTAAGCTGTTTTGAAAATATTAATGCCTAAATGTACTCATACATGATTTCAACATTTTCGGTCAGAGTAGGAAGGGGAACCAAAAAGCACACTACTATTTTTCCAGACAAATGTAAGTATTTCCTCATATAAATACATATTTAAAAACTAGTGACTTAATGTATTTTTAAATATACATTGGCAGAGAGAATATACATGTGGCAGAGAGAAAGGTACTAGTTCCTAAGCAATTACAATCAGGAAAGGTGAGAAATAAATAATATAAATATGAAATAATTATTTCATGAAATAGAATGAATTTACTTTGAGACACTAAAAACTTTGTTGGGCTTAAGAACACTCTATTGTGTCCTTGCTGTATGTGATAGGATTGCCCACACTGTGGATTTAAAGCAAGGACAGGTTTATTCAAAAATAAATATCACGATGTGCCCAAAATATCACATTATGCATGATGACAACAGAAGAGGGCACAGGAAATGGGCATTATTTCACTTCAACCAAATACAGTTTCCAAAATATAAGGAGAGGACAGTAAGGGACTAAAACGTAATTAGCAATCATTAAAAGGCAGTTATGATTCCAGGTACCATGCAAATGTCCCATTGAATCAACACATCGACTCTGAAAGGGAGAGATCATTCTCCATTTCTGCATGAATAAAGACTAAAGACAACCGGCAGTTGCCCAATCACACAACTAGCAAAGGTCAGAGCTTCTATGAAAAGCCGGACACCCTACCCCGCCCCCAGCAGTCACACCAATGAAAGTGTTCTTGCCTCATGCAACCCTTTGCTCAGGAAGGAGGATACCATTGGTTCTATCCATCAGCGTTCCATGTTTTATTCCCCCCTACCATCTTCCCTGTCTACTTTCCTTTCAACCATCATACTAACGTGTGTTTCACCGATTCCCAGTTCCTGACAGTAAGAGACGATTCCTATATCATGTATACTCACCATGATCATTTTTTCTGATGCTTATGTATTTTTGAGAGAGAGGTAGAGGGTGAGTTGGGGAGAGGCAGAGAGAGGGAGACACAGAATCCAAAGCAAGTTCCAGGCTCTGAGCTGTCGGCACAGAGCCAGATGTGGGGCTCCAACTCATGAAACATAAGATCATGACCTGAGCTGAAGTTGGATGCTCAGCCACTGAGCCACCCAGGCACCTTACAATATTTCTTTAAGTTTATTTATTTTGAGGGGGAGATAGAGAGTGCAAGTGGGGGAGGAGCAGAGAGAGAGGGAGAGAGAATCCCAAGTAGGCTCCACACTGTTAGTGCAGAGCCCAACATGGGGCTTGAACCCATGAACTGTGAGATCATGACCTGAGCCGAAATCAAGAGTCAGATGCTCAACTGACTGAGCCACCCAGGGTCTCTATATTATTTCTTAAAGAACAGTTTTAATTTTTGTGGGACAGAAAACAATACTTCTAATATACATTTCTTTTCATGCTTTAGTCTGATGATAGTTGAGCACATACTGATCACACAAAACTTCTCAGCCAAATTTATGTCAATGAGTTAGGGCTTCATAAATGTTTTCTGTTTCCTGATGAGTTTTCTATGCTATGGGAAAGACACAGTATAAGATTTTAAAGGACAAATTATGTTATCAATATATACCTGTAATTAGGAACTTACTGGACATGTCATAATTGGATTAAAATTGCTGTTAGAAGCTGTACCTTGACCAAAATGAAGCAGTAAATCAAGTTTTAAGTAGCAAGATACAAAAATGCTGGTTTAAAGGAACACATGAACCCCAATGTTTACAGGAGAACTCTCAACAATAGCCAAATTATGGAAAAAGCCCAAATGCCCACTGATGGATGAGCAGTGGAATATTACTCAGCGATGAAAAGGAATGAAATCTTGACATTTACAACAACGTGGAGGGAAATAGAGGGTATTATGCTAAGCAAAATTAGTCCGAGAAAGACAAATATCATAAGATTTCACTTATATGTGGAATTTGAGAAACTAACAGAAGAACATAGGGGAAGGGAAGGAAATTAAGATACAAAGAGAGAGGGAGGCAAACCATAAGAGACTCTTAAATACAGAGAACAAACTGAGGGTTGCTGGAGGGGAGGTGGGTGGGCAGATGAGCTAATGGGTAAAAAGTAAAAAAGTTTTCCAAGACATTTTTCAGTTTATTTATTTATTTTGAGAGACAGAGCATACAAGTGGGAGAGGGAAAGAGAGTAAGAGGGAGAGAGAGAATACCAAGCAGGCTCCACACTTGTCAGTGCAGAGTATGGGGCTTGAACTCATGAGACACAAGATCATGACCTGAGCTGAAGTTGGACACCCAACTGACTGAGCCACCCAGGCGTCCCCAAAATTTTAAGTAACAATTGAAGGAACACTTAGCAATGATAGCACACCAGTAAAATTGCTATTTAAGTGGTTTAGGTGGTACCAGATTATGTCTATTTTCAACAAAATCAGATGTAGTCATACAGGTTTGTTGAGTTCTATTCAAATAATGGAGGAAAGATACATAGACCAGCATAAAAACATTTTCAATAAAATTGTTGTGATGTGGATTTAAGTTTATCTTTACTTTCTGTGGGTTATTTTCCCCACTTAAGTGAGAGAGAGAGAGAGAGAGAGGGAGGGAGCATGCATAAGTGGGGGAGGGGCAGAAAGAGAGAGAGGGAGAGAGAAAGTTCCAAGCAGACTCTGCACTGTCAGCACGGAGCCTGACACGGGGCTTGAACTCATGAACTGTGAGATCATGACCTCAGCTGAAATGAGGAGTCAGATGCTTATCAATTGAGCCACCTAGGTGCCCCTTCCCCACTTAATTTCTATTGATTATAATCTTTGATGACCAGAAGAATCTTGTCTTAATAGTGATCTCTTTATTCATTCATTTCCTCATTCATTATATAAATATTCATTCTATAAGCATCTATTGAATATACATGACAACACACAGCTCCCAGTCTTGGGAAATTATCAGCAAATATTATCATCTGATATGTTAGAGCTTAAGCACTACCTAGATAGACAAAAAGATAATAGATATATAAATTATAAACATCATAGATATGGTTTATAAATATAGTTTAGAGATAGAGATACATAGTATAGGGGCGCCTGGGCGGCTCAGTCGGTTAAGCATCCAACTCTTGATTTTGGCTCAGGTCATTATCTGATTATCTCTTGATTTTGGCTCAGGTTCATGAGTTCAAGCCCCGCATCTGGCTCTGTGCTGTCAGCTCAGAGCCTGCTTAGGATTCTCTCTCTCTCTCTCTCTCTCTCTCTCTCTGTCTCTGACCCTCCCCTGCTCATGCTCTCTCTCTCTCTCTCTTTCTCAAAATAAAAAAAAAAAAACTTTCGACGCATATATACAGATATGTATACAGACACACACATATAAATTCTAATTGCTGTTCTCATGAACTGAAAAATGAACACAAATACATACGTGTGTAGATCCACACAGAATTTCCACAAACAGCATCAAAGCCATTGCTGGGACATGTAGCGACTCTAGTCCCATAGGTGCTATTATTTGTTCTTTGTCTCCTTCATTTCACACACTCTACACCATCACCTATATATATGCAAACTGTCTAATTTTGTTGCTGGGTCATTTTCATGCTTCGATACGTAAAACCCAGGCCACAGTTCAGAGTAGGTCTTTCTTGTACAGACACGTGCTTTAGAGGTCCTGCTTTTTACCTAATTTGAAACCGAGTTTCCTTCTGTTCGTTAGAAAAAGTCCATGAATTACAAGGGCAGCAAATGACATTCGAATATGTCAGGCAGGAAAACCCTGGCAAAGATGATTCAGGTGATCTTTGCTCACTTGTGATGTTTATGGATAGAGATCACCTAAACGTGTGTTAGTGGAATTTTAAAGACTTCTTGTGAATGCAGGTAGTTGGTGGTTACGCTAAAAGAAATTGACTAAGCACCCAGACTGAGGTCATTATCTGCCTAACCCAACCATTTATTTAGAGGGTTATTTTTTAAAATAATCTAAACCTGATAAATCCGGTGCCGTTAAGGGAGATTTGTAATACTCCACTGACTTCATTTTTAAGCCTCTGTCTTCGGGTGCAGATAGAATCGAGTGCTTTTGCGTTCTTTGAGGCATATAAATGGGTTCCATTGTCGGCCATCCCCTGGGACTTTGTTAGTCCCTGTCAGGGATCAGAGATAAGGGCCGGGGGATGAAGGTGACGGGAGAGAAGAACACAGTGTTGATAAAAATCAGCGCGCCCTTCTGATACTAAGGGTGCTATCAAGCAGCTCCCTGATACAAATAGCTTTGCGGGCTCTTTGGAATCCAACAATTTCACTTCGCGGGAAGTAATTACCCTGTCTGACCTTCCTTCCACGACGGGGCCAGGCTCCCAGATACCAGGCAGCTGGCTTTGCCCCCGGCTGCTAGGGGCTTTCCTTCAATACGTCTTGCAACCGCAAAGATTTGTAGGATTCCGCTTGGGAGAGCCTGTCATTATTTTCTGCTCAGACCAGGGAAGAGTGAGAGGAAGTGTTAATGGCTCATGCGGGTTCCTGGTGTCCTGTTTCCAGCACATGTGGGCTTCAGGAGAAAATCTGTGGGCGTGGACTCCTTGTGAATGGTTTTTGTTCAGCACTAACATGTTCATGTTTGCTTAATAATTACATGACCTATAGGAGAACATGATTACTTGGGGCCCCTTCTGGCTCAAAGGCTCCTTGACCAGTCCGCCCACAGCATTTTGGAAAACGCCGACAAGTACTCCACAAGGGCTATTTAGCACATTTCCCTGGCACTGGCCCTGGTTTCTGTAAGTCCTGTGTGCTTTAAAAAAATTTTTTTAACATTTATTCGTTTTTGAGACACAGAGAAACAGACTGCAAGGAGGGGAGGGGCAGAGAGAGAGGGAGACACAGAATGGGAAGCAGGCTCCAGGTTCTGAGCTGTCAGCACAGAGTCCGACGTGGGGCTTGAACTCATGAACCATGAGATCATGGCCTGAGCTGAAGTTGGAGACTTAACCAATGGAGCCCCCAAGGCGCCTTAGAAATAAGCTTTTGTTCTATATTTACTCTGCTGACCCAGGAAATATTATCATCCCAGCACTTAGAATTAATGATGCTATACCCTTGAGGATTTATAGCAACCTGCGAATAGATGCAGACTTAAATATATAAAATTTTGTTAATGTTTACTTACTTTTGAGAGAGAGAGAGAGAGACAGAGTGAGGGCAAGGTAGGGGCAGAGAGAGACGGAGACACAGAATCCAGGGTGCAGGCTCTGTGCTGACAGCTCAGAGTAGGGCTTGAACCCGTGAACTGTGAGAATCGTGACCTGAGCCGAAGTCGGACGCTTAACCAACGGAGCCACCCAGGTGCCCCTGGATATATAGACAGACAAGCATCAGGCTGCACACATAGACTCGTGCACACGGAGTTCAGGCTTCACCGCCCGAAACAAGCATCAGACGTTCACCTGCCTGTCCGTCTCCAGTCTCAGCTGTGTTCTCCCATCAAGCCCCATCCATAGAAAGACAGGCATGACACTTAAAAGCAGAGCCACTGCGGTTTGACTCATTTCTCTGAAGCAGAACGTCCTTTGTTCTCAGGATCCTTAACATACATGGTTCAGGAGGAGCTGGGGACAAGAGAAACCCTATGATCAGTCCTCCGTCCTGGGAGCAGAGAGAGGGGAGGGAATGGAAACAACACGTGCTACGTGCCCTTAACTGAGTTTGCCGCAGATGAAGATATTGGTAACTATCTGGAGAAAGAAAGAAAGAGCGAACAAGCAAGAGACAGAGTGAGAGAGAGAGAGAGAGAGAGGAGAGAAGGAAGGATGGATGGAAGGAAGGCTGGAAGGGAACGTCCCTGTCTGAATGGTATTTGGGGAGACAGAAAGTATGCAAGAAATTAGAATGTAGTTTATGTTCTGTGGTCAGGGAAACAGTGGCATCCTCAGCAGACGGAAAAATTATAGTTCATGGCAGCCTGGATCATCAGAATAGGCTAACATTGGATACGGCATGTCCAGGATGCTGCCTGGTGAAAAATGGGCCTCATTAAAGCTGATTTCCTTTGGTTCTCTTTTCTATGATTGCACAAGTGACTAAACTATGAACCCGACCCCCAGCCCAAGGCTCTCGTATCATAGAAATGTTAGGTTAGACGGGGGCACCTGGGTGGCTAGGTCAGTTAAGCGTCCGACTTCGGCTCAGGTCATGGTCTCATGGTTCGTGGGTTCAAGCCCTGCGTCGAGGTCTGTGCTGACCGCTCAGAGGCTGGAGCCTGCTTTGGATTCTCTGTCTCCCTCTCTCTCCCTCTGCCCCTCCCCTGCTCATGCTCTGTCTCTTTCTCTGCCAAAAAAAAAAAAAAAAAAAGAATAAACATAAAAAAAAAAAGAATAAACATTAAAAAAAAAAGAAATGTCAGATTGGACAGAAAGCAGACTTTCTTCAATGGGTTTTCCCATGCCCAGAGAGCTAGTGGATCCCTAAAGTTTTCCACCTATCCGTCCATCTCTTGGGCAATTAGAAACACTTCCTATGGTACCAGCACCATTTTTTCAAACACAAGTGGTAAAGTCCTGAAGGACCATGGCAAGATACGCAGCACGTGGCTGTTGGTTTGCTTTTAGGTGATTGGTTGTGTCCTGGCAGAGCGCTATTTGCAGGCGGTCCCTGCAGCCCATGTGACTGGACACCCAGGATCACAACACACTCCTGCCGCACTCTGGAAGCCTCCGTACCCCCAGGCACCTCAAAGCAGCATGGTGAAACGAATGGAAACAGACTTACACTTTCAGCTATCACATGTAATTCGCTTGAAAGCTTCCCAAACTGAAATTCAAAGAGAATGAAAAAGAAGGAACAACAGAATGACCAAGAATTGTGGAGCAAATTCAAAAGTCATAGACTACTCACGCTGGGACTAGCAGAAGGGCAAGAAACAAATAATGAAATACAAATAAAGAAATAAAGAAATAAAGAAATACAAATAATGAAAAACAAATAAAGAAATCCTTAAGGTCATAATGACAGAGTGTTCCGAAATCAGTGACTGACAGGGACCTCATAACACAACTCGGGATAAATACCAAAGATAGTATCTCTGGGTTTCATAGTCAAACAGCAGAAAATTGAAAACAAAACAGAACAAAACCTTGAAAGAAGCCAGAGGATGGAGGAGAAACACGTTGCTTATACGTAAACAAAGATAAGAATTTAAATGGATGTGCCATCAGAAATCACACAACCATTGGGGCGCCTGGGGGGCTCAGTGGGTTAAGCGTCTGACTTCTGGTCAGGTCATGATCTCATGGTCTGTGGGTTCCAGCCCTGCATCAGGCTCTATGCTGACAGCTCGGAGCCTGGAGCCTGCTTCGGATTCTGTGTCTCCATCTCTCTCTGCCCCTCCCCTGCTTGCCCTCTGTCTGTCTCTCTCTCTCAAAAATAAATAAACAAACATTAAAAAAAATGGGGAAAAAAAGGAAATCAAACAAGCAGGAAGAGAACAAACTGGCATATTTAAAGGGTTGAGAGAAAACCATCACCAACAGAAAATTCTATGTCTAGTGAAATGATCCTTTAAACATGAAAGAAAAATACATTTTCTCATAGAAACAAAGGCTGAAGGAATACATTCCACAGACCTGTTCTGCCAGAAACGTGAATAGGTTGAAGGAAAATTATATAGATCATGTAGATGGGAACTTTGGATCTGATAAAGGAAACAAAGCTTCAGATAAAGAATAAAATGGAGGTAGAATAAAATATTTTAATATTGTATGCTTAATTGAGCTAATAGATAACTCCTTGTAATTATAGTAATATATTGAGTGATTTTAACATACAGATAAATGAAATAAATTAGAGCAATGCTGTAAAGGAGAAGAGAGGAATTAGGGACATTTATTATAAGTTACTTTCATGGAACATGAAGTGATACAATGATTATTAAAGGTGGATATCAATTACTTTAAAAGGTATATTGAGAATTCTAAGAAAATGAATACTTTTTAAAAAGAATTAATATGGGAGGAGGGTGCCTGGGTGGCTTAGTCAGTTAAGTGTCCGACTTAGGCTCAGGTCATGATCTCACAGTTCGTGGGTTTGAGCCCCACGTCGAGCTCTGTGCCTACAGGTCAGAGCCTAGAGCCTGGAGCCTGCTTCAGATTCTGTGTCTCCCTTTCTCTCTGCCCCTCCCCTGTTCGTCCTCTGTCTGTCTATCTGTCTCTCTCTCTTTCAAAGATAAACATTAAAAATAAAATTAAATTAAAATTAAAAAAAGAATTAATATGGTGAGAGGGACGATAAATAGAAATTATACAAAAGGCATAATTTAACCAAGAGAAGATGGAAAATAGGGAAAAAGAAAGAACAAGTGTAATAAAATATTTATAAATATGGTAGATATTAATCTTACTGTATAAATAATTCCTTGAAATGGGATGGTCTAAACATGGATTAAATGACAGAAATTATCAGAGTGGATAAACACATAAGACTCAAAAACGTTGTCCCCAACAAACTCAATTCAAGTATAAAGACACAGATAGGAAAAAAGTCAAGGGATGGGTTGTTTCCAACCCAAAGAAAGCTGGAGTAGCTATATTAGTTTCATACAAAGCATATTTCAGGGCAAGGAAAATTGTTCAGGGTAAAGACACACACATTATGCAATGACACTGAGGACAATTCTCTAAGAAGATGTAAAACTGTTTATTATGCATGTGCTGAGTAATAGGACATCCAAATACATGAATAAACACCTCTCTTTTATTTTCATTTCTTTTTTTTTTAAAGTAGGCTCCAGCCCCCATGTGGGACTTCAACTTATGACCCTGAGATCAAGAGTCAGATGCTCTACTGACTGAGCCAACCAGGTGCCCCAACACCCCTCTTTTAGTAACTGATAAATCAAACAGGCAGGAAGTCAATAAAAATGTAGCTAACCTGAGCAAGACTGCCAATCACCTTGATCTAACTGATATTTATAAAATATTCCATCCACCAACCACAAAATACATGTTATTCTCAAATTCATATGGAACATGCACCAAGATAGACCACACCCTGGGCCATCAAACACTCCCTAACAACCTTAAAATCATACAAAGCATGCAAAGTATGTTTTCAGAAACCAACAGGAATTGAACATGAAATCAACCAAAGAAAGATGTTTGGAAAATCCCCAAATATTTGGAGAGCAAAGAACACAATTCTAAAACACACTATTTAATATTTACAATATTAAAAGTAAATCCAAATGTAAGGGGACCTGATCAAAATTTGTGAGATGCAGCGAAAACAATGCTTACAGGCACATTTTTACCACTCAGTGCATCCATTAGAAAAGAAGAAAGACTGACAATCCATAATCTAAGTTCCTGCCTTAGGAACTTGCAAAAAGAAGAACAATTTAAGGCTAAAGCTAGCAGAAGAAAAGAAATAATAAAGAGGAAAGCAGAAATCAATGAGCTTGGAAATAGGAAATCAACAGAGAAAATCAATGAAAGCAAAAGCTGGCTATTTGAAAAGGTCAATAAAATAAAAGGCCAGGGTAGAGGACACAGATGTTCAGGGCATATCACGTATATATGTCTATATAGATTGTATATATTTATAATACATACATTTAAATATATTTTATATATAACACATATTGTATACTTTACAAAATAAAAATCGTTGTATATCTGTAAACCTAAATACATGTTTATATGCAATACATATGAATACACATAGTAATATGTATTGTATAGAATATATCATATCCATTATATACATATGTCTATACATATATAATGTGTGCAACAGTGAATCGCCCTTGTAGTTGTATAAGACTAGGTGTCACACAGCCTTCTGAATAATAGGAGACAATTCCATTCCAACCCTAGGTATTGAGCATTTGCACTATGTTGAAATGTATCAAACAGAAAGATGGATAGAATATTGGTGCTAATCCCAAGTTGTTCACAATATAGGACAGGAGGAGCATTTGGTGCATTGTGGGGAGGTACACAAGGATGAATTTCAGAGTGTGGTAAGGAAGGGATGAGGGGGACCCCAAATGCCAAGTTGAAATACACTGATATTTATTGATGAAGGGCCCGCTATGATCCGAGTGTTTCTATATAGTGAGTCTATAGTTTTACCGGAACTCTTGGAGATGTTATGGATCCCAGTTTTACTGGAAAGGAAACAGCCGCACAGAGAATTGACATCGTTGGGATTCGGGGATTGGTCGGTGGGGGACATTCTTTCAATCTGGCTCTGCCCGCCCCCAGCTGGCACAATCGTCCCCACACCAGTGCCTTCCAGCCCACGTTCCCTGGAACCCCGGGGTCCCCTGGAGGAGGGAGCCCCCACAGGCAGAGCAGAATGAGGAATGAAACGAAGCATACATTCCAATGTGTGTGTTGCATGAGTTTGGCTCAGCAGAAAATTCAGCTGATGGAACATATCGCTGCTACGTTTACATGTGGAACCCACCACACTGCACACTATTAAAGTATGAGGGACACATCAGACATCTGTCTGCACCCACGTTCTGTGCCCTTTGACACCTATTCAACCCAAGCTCTCTGTATAATAGGACACCATAGTTTTCATCTTAGGAGAATATTTCTAATCCTCAGTGTGCCCATGCAAGGGTTTGTTATCAGTTAATCAGGATATGTGTGTTTCACTTTGTTAGAAAATTGGAGACACTTCCCCAACCTAATGACCCAAGGGTAGAAGATGGATAAGAATAACATAAGCAAGGGACAGATCTGTTGTGCTCTTAGTAACATGAGAAAACACTAACCGCTATCCCTCATTGAAGTTTTCTTTGCCCCCAGATGCTGATACTCCCTGGAGGGGGTCTCAGAGAGAACCCAATGTCTCCTGGCAGCCAGGATGTCCTCTGGTCCCCACACTCTCCCTGGAAGGTCATTTTATAAAGTCTGTGTCTTTGAGCGCCAAAGTAAATGGAAAGGTGTCACCGTTCTGTTTTCTGTTTTGGAGCAGAGTTCTCCTGGAGGTCAGGACAGGGACCATTCAATCTTTCTTTCTTCATGACATATCCATTCAGCTTGGTTGTAAGAGCTAGATTTGAAACATGTTTCCTTATTTGCCTTAGCCACGGCATGCCACGTTAACAAAAAATACCAAATCCAGTACAGCCGTGGCTTTTGAGAGGGGCCTCTTTGCGCACTAGGCAAAAATACTCCTCTTCATAGATTACTAATGCCATGTTTCTATCATTTCTGCATTCCAGCCCCACCCTGGAAATGCTAATGACTTACGATCCTCTTGAGAAACTGTAAACGTGCACCATGGCGGTCAACATCGATCCTACAAATAATCACGTTTGAATTGTTGGCTAATTTCACTTCTTGGGTGGATTTTAGTTTTACAGAAAAGAAAAAAAAAGTTATGTGGCCAATTCCCTGGCTGTTCACCGTCTCCTATGAGGCGGTTTTGCACATTCTGCCTTTCGTATACTCAGCCCTATGTATTTCCTTAGAAGAGTTACCTGCAGGAAACACAATGGACTTCCCAGACTGGAAAAACATGAACATGAAATCTATTAAAACAGAACAAAGAAAAATGGATTTCTTTCCCCTCAAAAGGAATTCAAGACTACTAATTCACTTTTACATTCTTTAGTGAATGGATGGTCAAAATGGTCTCGCGTAAGCTAGCTTACATGGAGTATGGACAATGCATCGTGTATCCCTGCAGATTAGCAAATAGTTTCCACATCATGATGTTTGGTTAGTGGTTACACACATCATGTGGTGTAAGGAAACCCCCCCCCCCACTTCTTTTCTAGGAGATGAAGAGGAAGGAAGGAAAGAAAGAAGAATAGAGGACAGGCAGGAGGAGGCATGGAGAGAGGAAAGAGGAATCTCTGAAAAGACAATGAGGGCGGAAAACAGGCACAGGTGCACACGTGTCTCCAGATGTTGCATGAGCCATCTGCCCTGACTCTGTAGATGAGTTTTCGAGATGAGTTTCACCAAAGTCCTTCTTTCCTCCGAGTGGGCTACCATTCAGTCTCTGCACTCCTAACGCCACCTGCCTATAGAGAAGGGATTGCACCTGTGTCTGTATGTCTGAAAAAAAACTACAGAAGGTATTCTTTTAAAAACACCTAAAATCCTTTTTGTGTCACGAAAGGCAAGTTTTATATCTGCCCCAAATTATAATTTCTAAGAATGTCAGGTAACTATATGGCTTTTTGATTTTTAACTGGTAGCCCAAGAATTAAGATATACAACAGAAAGGTAAGTATCATAAGATATATAAGTGTTTAATGGTGATATGCAACTATATATATTATCTATTTATATAACTACCTACCTATCCATCCCTCCACCATCTATCTTTCTATCCATCCGTATATCTATTGATCTGTCTATGCATCCATCATATCTATCCATCCATCCTTGTACCTTTCTAACATCTATCTATCCATCCATCCACCTACCCACCCACCTATCCATCCATCCATCCATCCATCCATCCATCCATCCATCATATCTATCTATCTATCTATCTATCTATCTATCTATCTATCTATCTATCTTCAATCATCTATGAGCTATATGTATATTAGCTACACGCAGACAATTCACTCCTGAAATGATTGTCCCTTTCTTCAGCATGCATGTGTTCCAGGAAAGGTTACCAGCCATTTTGGAGAGTATGTGAAACATAGTGACCCAATATAGGTCCCGATACGGGAATATGGCACACCAAGAAGCCAATTCAGCTGTCTTTGCAACCGAGATAGACACAGGAAGAGCAGTCCACCTTCTGGTAGGGAGCAATGTGCCCCTTTAAGACACTCTGGCAGAGGAAACAGTCAGGGGGTTCATATGGAAGCCCCAAATGGCAGGGTCTCTTCAGGGAGTGAGCTCTGATTTGCAGCTGCTGGTGACTGAGAAGGTTCTCTCTCCGCCCCCTCCCTCCACAGAGCATGCCTTGGGGAAAAGAGCAGCGGGATTTATTTATGAGGCAATGGTAAATGACTCTTTCAGGCCACACTGGCATGGCTCGCTATTCAGTAAATAAAATGCAATCCTTTCAGACTGCTGGTGTTGCCTTGCAGGACTAATATCTACCTGGAGGCTAACAGAGTTCTGTCCAATTTTGGCCATGAGAAATTATATTCCAGATTAGATGATCTGAGCGTACAATATCATAGTCTTGAAATAATGGCCTGAGTTACAATGGTTTGTGCTATAATTCTATCTCTCATTGCTTAAAAAAATATCTTCTCAAAATAAAGATATACTAGTATCAGATTGTATGTGGCACTGAACAGACAGAAATATGCTGGTCCAGGAACAGTGACAAATGAGCACAGGAGGCTGTTTAGAATTTAGAAATATAAAGAGCTTGCTTACCGCAGAGATTCAGCAAGTCAGTTACTCCAGATGTCCATGGGTCTTATAGCAGGAGATGACCCTGGAAATAACATGAAAGAAGGTGACTTCAGTCTTCATTTATTTTTCTCATTCAAGGGAGACCCCTTCTGCATCGGTGAATTCAATTAGGAGGTTGGAAACCCGAATGTAAAGATATATTGTGTGCCTTGAGACGTCTAGCATACCATCAAAGCAAACAGGAAGTTCAGCTCAGCCTATAAAACTAATTACCGGGAGATCTCTCTGCAAACAACCGCCTTAGAGTTTCTGAAGGTGAAGAAATGGGCAGCAGCTTGGATTTTAGCTCTATGGTACTCGTATGTTTTCAGGCGTGACGACATGCTCTTTGCCGGCTTTTCAATCCATTTTAGGAGTACGCGCACAGACGGTAATGCGTGTATAATACATGTTCTTGGATTATTTCTGCTTCTGTCCTGAAACAGATGTTTGTGCTTAGAAATAATCTCTGCAGACTATTTCACCTAAATGGGAAGGACTGATAAAGGGAGTTACCATATTTGTGACAAATACTGTGTGCAATTCGTTTGTAACTAAATCTGCACCGTTTTGTCAGGTAGCAAAATTAATGACTAATGGGTAGGGGGCCCTTTAGAGGTTGCAAAGCTGTTTTGTAGTGCTTATACCCAGAATGATTTTTCAAACATGTGGATCTAATGAAGGTCCTATTAGTCATGGATCAGCCATAAGCCTGTGGGCGAGTTTCTCCACCCTTCTGATGTTCTCTGTTCTCATCTGTAGGGATGCTAGCTGGATAATGTGCAAAATGTGTGATGTACTATTGAAAAGGCACAGTGCCTATTAAGATGATATTATGATGATGATGGTGATGATGGTGATGATAATCATGGTGATGAAGATGAAGAGGAGAAGGAAGAACATGAACATGTTGAAATATTTTTCTGTCTTGGCCTGAATTCCCTAAAAGCAGCACCTGCGGTGTGTGATTTATTGCGAGCGTGGAATATTCCCAAGAAAAGCTCGTAAGAGGGTAAGGGAAGCCAGTAGGGCAGGGGAAGTAAGTTACGTGAAATTGGTGTTTCAGCTGGAGTCCGGCCTTATCCTGGGCCTGGAGGGAGCTCTGAGTTGTGAAGAATATCTCCAAGTGGTCTTCCTTTGAGGGAGCGCTGAATTTTGTGTCCTCTCACCAAACACTCACTGGTTGGGAGCCAACCCAGAGGAGGAGTGAGTGACCTCTTAGGCATTTCCGGGCAATGTGGCTCTCATCAGCTGAGGGCAGCATTTCTAAACCTGGGTGCCTTTGCAATATTACCAGGGGATATTTGGTAATACTTGAACACATCTTTTATTTGACTGAGGATGCTACTGACATTAAGTAGAACCCAAGGATCTTATTAAACAGCTTATAATCCACAGAACAGCCCCTACAAATGAATTATCCAGGCTCTCATGTCAATAGCTCCAAGTGTGGAAAGCCCAAAGGACATGTTTCTGAAGAAGAAAGAATCTTTGTGGGATTGGCAGCCAATACTCATGGCAGCTGGTGAATATGTGCAATGACCCAATGAGGAGAGTCTGGCGGGGCGAACCAAGTCTCCACTGGCGTTTGTATGTCTGTATTGGCAACTATTTTGGAAGAAGAGCTAGTCTTCTGTCTTCTATTCAAGATAGCAATTCTTTAGGGGTACCTGGGTGGCTCAGTCAGTTAAGTGTCCGACTTTGGCTCAGGTCGTGATCTTGTAGTTCATGAGTTCAAGCCCCACATTGGGCTCTGTGCTGATAGCTCAGAGCCTGGAACCTGATGCAGATTCTGTGTCTACCTCTCTCTGTCCCTCCGCCCCTCATGCTCTGTTTCTCTCTCTCTCAAAAATAAACATTAAAACAAAAAGAGAGCAATTCTTTCAAAGTCAGGAACTTATTTTTCTTTTCTCCGTGAATGGTTTCCAAAGATAAATAGCTGGCTGATGCCAACCCAGGTCACTCGGAAACTCCATTTTGCCAAGGATTTGGTACCAACTGCAAAATTAATGTTGGTGTTGCTGGGAAATTCTGAAGGAGCTGACAGGCTTTGAGGAGGTGATGAGAACCCACTCCTGTGATGAGGTTTCCTTGCAAAGTTTGGATGTTTGATTCCCTAGTGCTTTCATTAACATAATTGAAGGGAGGATTTATTTTGTGCTGGTTAAGTGAACTTAAGGAGACTAATTATATGCTGCCCTCCTTGCAACATTAATTTAGTCTTGGAATTCTTAACAGCAGGGAGAGGATGTGCTTAAATATTATACACAATGAATGTCTTTGGTTGTCTCGAGGACAGGGACGATGGCTTTTGTCCATTTGAATTACTGACAATTCATAGTATATTTCTATGTGTTTAAGTAATGAGACTATTTGCTCCTGATATTCATGATTAATAAATCAGAAATAGGAGAAATTGAAAGGAAGGGTATCTCTTGGGGAGATATCTTGGCAGCTCTTTGCCAGAATGATTGATGTCTTGGTTCTTTCTTTATGTGACTTGGAAAATATACAATAGACTGTGGAGGAATATGTTGGTTTTTATCATCAAATGGTGTTCGGGGCAACTGTCCCTGCTCTTTTGTGATTTCCTTCATTTCTAAGCCAACGTGTTAATTTAAAACATATATATGTAATATAAAAATACGTATATGTTATTTCCAGCTTCTTAGAAGGAACTGCTTTTGCAGAAATATATCAGTTTTGTTAAATAACCAAAGTCAGAACTATGACTCTTGACTCTTGCTCTAGAGTAAAAAAAGAAATGAATCAGCAGCAGGTAGCACAGCCAGCAAGACACGGAGTCTTCTAATAAAAGTACTGGGTGCAAACCTAGAAAAAAATTACTTCTATTTTTTGAAAATTACTACCAAATTCCCATTTTTTAAAATTCATAAAATTAACGTTACTTGTGTCTCTCCCTGAGTGACCTGGCTTTTCTCAGATATCTAGTTGTAAAATTTTGAATTATGGTGTGGCGCTTGCTAGGACGGCCTACTCTGGAGAAATGGGGAAGGGGCGGGGATAACACAATGTGATGTCATAGGGTTGCAGGAAAAATAATACTTCAGAAGAACCAAAATGAGAAGGATCGGATGCAGGTGATACTCAAAGAGGTACATGGGTACCGGTGAAATTCTATGAAAAGCATAAATTGCTACGCTATCAAAGAAAATTTCCGAAAGAAGTAACAGTTCCATTTTAACAGGTGAAGTTCAAGTACTTAGTAGCTGAAAATAACCTGTGTTCTTGACTCAAGTCTTCCCATAATCAGGGGCGCCTGGGTGGCTCAGTCCGTTAGGCGTCCCACTTCAGCTCTGATCGTGATCTCATCTTCCGTGAGTTCGAGCCCCGCGTCGGGCTCTGTGCTGACGGCTCAGAGCCCGGAGCCTGCTTTGGATTCTCTGTCTCCCTCTCTCTCTGCCCCTCCCCCACTCATGCTCTTCCTCTCTCTCTCAACAATTAATAAACATTAAAAAATAAACAGTCTTCCTGTAATCGAGGAGCTTGGTGGAGGTTGTACTTAAGATGTGTTAGGGAAGGTGGTTGGCATCTCAGGTAACATACTGGTCATCTGAGCTTGGGGAGCCTGGCAGTGTCTGAGTCCTGAGCCCCAGGTGGCGGGTGTGGAAAACTGACGTCATTCATTCCCTTGTACAGTCACCAGGTATTGAGGTGGGAGGGAGGGGGCTTTGAGAAACAAAAACCCACACGCCCAATGGGATGTCTATGCCATGAACTTTCCGGTTTTCACAACCACTGTGGACTTAAAATAGTAACTACACATCTGTTTTAAGAGAATAAAAACAAAGCAAACAGAGTCAAATGGGACCGGCTATGGGAAATTCTAAGCGGACATGCCCCAATCTCCAATCATGTATGCATTGTGGGAACAGGAGCCCATGGTGATGCGGCGGTCAGCCTCATGTGAGACACAAAGGTCAGAAGCCATTTGCCTACGGGCTTCACGCAAAGGAAGTAAAATCTGCTTACAAAACGCACAAAGGTTTGCCCCATAATTCACAATTCTAAATAAAATTTATAGAACTTTCTGAGATAAAAGTTGAACCCAACCCCGTTTTTATGGGCCTTATATTGAGACTATTTTTTAGGATGATAGGATGGCTTTGTGCTGTCATTTTCAAAGGCCCGTAAAATCAGCACCACCTGTCGCAGAGAGCTGAGATTTATTTTTCAGGAATTTATGGTTTCAATCAGAGTTTGCCTACTGGATTACTGGTTACCGATAATGATTCGGATCACATATTGCTTGGTTACTAACCAAAGCAACTATCATGGGAATCGAACTTTTCATATATTCCTTGAGAGTCACGGGATTCCAAAGAAAAGGATGATAAAGACAGAAAATCAGTAGACTCCACTAATTCCTTCCACACGTACCGAGCACCTGTCACGTGTCACAAGTCTAAACAGCAGAGATGAGGAGGAAAAATCTAGATTCTAAGCTTAAACGCTCATCCCTTAGAACCATGGTTAATCCTCAGCGGAGGGTGAATCCATCAGAGACAGATCCTGAAAGATATGCTACTTTGCCTCATGTAGTGAAGTATCTCGAAACGAGAAATATTTTGGTGTTGAAAATCGGTTTTGGAGGCCGGTCCCTTATGTTGACATACACTGGGTGGATTTAGACGCATGTACCCTTGGACCCAAATCCTGGCTCTGGTTAACTGTGCCAGTGGATAATTTATGCACTCACTGATTCGGTGGCTCAGATGCCTGGTGGAGGTAATGGAAGGAGACAGATTGCCAACTCGAGGGGAAAAGAAGAGTAAAAGGCATTGTGAACACACACAGCAGAATTTTAATGGCCTTACCCACTTGGAGATGTGTCGGTCTCTAATACGTGTGGCATTAATTGAGTGGTTTATTTATTTTCTTCTCAGCATTCTTAACCGACTGAGCCACCCAGGCGCCCCAACTTCTCAGCATTCTAAAGGGCAAATACCTCAAAGCGAATCCTATTTATAAAGCGTATCTCTGTTAGGGAAGCTTGTAGTATATATTTATATTTTGGAAATCTCTATTTATTACTCCAGTGCTTCAACATCTTGGTTAGGTGCACAGACATTCAAGGCAAACCTTCTGGGCTCAAACTGTGGGTTCAGTGCTAGTAGCAGGGAGAGTTCAAGCCAGTGACTCCCCAACTCTTTCTTTCTCATGGTCCTCATCTGTAAATTGCGAATAAAGTACTAACTACCTCATAAGGTTCCTACGGGGACAGATGAGCAAACACACGGAAGCTGCGTGGAAAAGTATCTTGCTCCTATTAAGTGCTATAAAGTGGTATCATATTTAATGATTGATCTATATGTATTAATTATATATTATATTATTGTTATCCTACTACCAGCAGTAACCTTCTGCCTCAGTTCCAGACTTATGTTCATTCAGGTAACACACACATATTTATTTTGGTGACGTCTGTATCAGGTATGATGATGCCTCTGAGTAGCAGTCATAGCATCCCCCCTTGGCTGGGTACCCACTACACTTGCAGCCACTGACATGTACCATTTTAATCCCCATGCCCACCGCAAGTTGTCCTCTGGCTCATACACTGCACTGTTAGCTGGGTAATCTTTCTCTCCAGCAAGAACGCACTTTCATAAAATGCGTGTATTTTCTGTATCTCTATGCAAAGCCAGGGCGCAGTGCTTCACATTTGCTCTATTCAGCGTGTGAATAAAGAAATGGGTCAAACCACCTGTGGAAGTGGAGGGCCCTTTAAAAACGTGTGTTCGCTGATGCCTCTTCAAATCTTGGCCAGCCCCCCCCCCCCCCGCCCCCGTCTCAGCCACGGAGTAAGAGCTACATTCAGTGAGGTGCCAGGAACGTCACCTCCATGAGCTCTATTTCTCATAGCAGCTCCCCAAATAGGTAGAGTTTCGAGAAGCAGCCAAGACCACATAGCCAGTGAGCCCAACATCAGGCTCTGAGCCCCTAGACCAGCTGGGTGTTAAACCTGCAGGACTGCCATTCCTATGGGAGTCTTTGGGGTGGCACAAAAATAATCAATTTAAATCTATATATTTGTCTACGTGTAATGATGATGAAAGAATAAGCCAGCTATATGGACTCGATGGGCCTTTCCATTTCTCTCAACCCTGGCATGTGCCCGGACCAACGTTTTTGTGACCTTGTTAATGCACGTTATGTTTTGCGTGATATAACTACGTGGTGATTTAAATGTACAGGCGTTTAAAGTTCCAGATCTCTTCTCTCAGCCTTACGCAACAGTAGGGACAAGTGGGTTAAATAGCCAGTGTTTGTAAAATGCTTTGTGATTCTGTCTGTGTTTTTCCTACTTCAGTGTGTTTCCAGTGGAGAGCAGAAAAGATGGTGAACTCTGGGAATACTGCCTGGGATATTACTGAATTACCGGTGTCCTGTTCAGTGATTTACAACCTGTGGGACCACAGACCTTAAGGCACTTGTGTTCCAGGGATATTCCCCAAATTCCACTACTGCGTATGCTTTCTTTTGATTTAAAATGTACGTTCGTGGGGCGCCTGGGTGGCTCAGTCGGTTAAGCGTCCGACTTCGACTCAGGTCATGCTCTCGTGGTGTGTGAGTTCGAGCCCCGTGTCGGGCTCTGTGCTGACAGCTCAGAGCCTGCTTCGGATTCTGTGTCTCCCTCTCTCTCTGCCCCTCCCCTGCTCATGCTCTGTCTCTCTCTCTCAAAAATGAATGTTAAAAAAATTTTTTTTAAATGTACATTCATGATAAAGGAGATTTCTTAAATATGTGATACAAATTGTAATCACCATTATGCTGCATTTTGCTCCTAAGGAAATGAAAGAATGATCTTACTATATAATAAATGGAGCTGGAAGTTAAAAGGATGATATCTGAAATTATTCCATTTGTGTTTTAAGAGAGTTATTATAATTTATTTCATATTTATCTAATTTTGCCATAATTCATTTGGTTCTTTCATCTCACCTGTTTTGTTGGACTTAATTTATCTCATTTATTATTACAGGCATTGGAATCACCGGGAAATAACTCACACCACAGGTAATGATGAGATGTTAATATGCTCCAATAAATTATCTTTATTTCTTCTGGAGTTATACTCAAAGACAGATAACTATGTGCCAGCAGTCAACAAAGCAAGAAAAATACTTTCAGATACTTTCTTCTAGGCACACACAACACAGTCCTGACTACATGCTGGGGTTTCATGATAAGAAATAGCCCAATGGATTCTGTGCCATTGTTAAAATGCAGCATGCTGGCTTTGGTTTTTTGTTTTGTTTGTTTCCTGGTTTTAGGGTTCTGTTTCTGCATTTTTTTGATCATATCCTATTGAGCTGGGATCACATTATACTAACATTAATTATATACCTGGTTAACAGATCTTTGTAGAAAACTGAAGATCTATGTTTACACAATATGTATTTGCAAGGATTCAATAAAAAATTAAAATTTAAATTCAGTTTTTAGAAATTAAAATTCTATTGACGGGGGTGCCTGCATGGCTCAGTCAGTTAAGCATCTGACTTGGGCTCAGGTCATGATCTCATGGTTTGTGAGTTCGAGCCCCACGTCGGGCTCCGTGCTGACAGCTCAGAGCCTGGAGCCTGCTTCCCATTCTGTGTCTCCCTCTCTCTCTGCCCCTCCCCCACCCACGGTCTGTCTCTCTGTCTCAAAAAGACATTAAACATTTTAAAAAAGTGAAAAAAATTCTATTGATTAATCTGAACTAGAGTTTGTAATAGGAGAAGTGGGATATGTCTCATTCCCATTATTTCCTAGTTTGCAAAGTAATGAGTTGATTCACAAATATTTTCTAAAGATAATCAACGTGCATATTTTTAGCATCATCACGAACTCACGCATTTAAATATACATTTAAATGTATATGTATATATATTTCTTAATTTTTTTTAACGTTTATTTATTTTTGAGACAGAGAGAGACAGAGCATGAATGGGGGAGGGTCAGAGAGAGGGAGACACAGAATCCGAAACAGGCTCCAGGCTCTGAGCTGTCAGCACAGAGCCGGACACGGGGCTCGAACTCACGGACCGCGAGATCGTGACCTGAGCCGAAGTCGGCCGCTTAACCGACTGAGCCACCCAGGCACCCCTTAAATGTATATTTTAATACATTTAAATTATTATCCTTATTAATGGTCAGAATGTATCATCTTTGGCCAGTGGGAGCCTATTCAAGTCGGCTCTTGAGTCCTTTAGATACCATCCTAGAAGTCTTCCAAGGTTTTGCTTCCTAGTGACTACCCAGTTAATAAAAAGGAATTCTTTTTTGTTTGTTTGTTTATTTTTTTTTTTTTGAGAGAAAGAGAAAGGGAGAGTGAGCATGAGTGGGAAAGGGACAGAGAGAGAGGGAGAGACTGAGAATCCCAAGTGGGTTCCATACCATCAGCACAAAGCCTGACATGGAGCTTGAACTCACAAGCCACGAGATCATGACCTGAGCCGAAACCAAGAGCCACCCAGTGCCCTGACTTCTTCTTTACAGATGAATTGTAAGTGGAAAATTAAGAAAGGAGGGTATCAGTAAACTATCACTATTTTTCAGCCCCTTCAGAATTAATGCATTTAGGCAATGATCACCAAGGCCCGCCCACATCCCAAAGAGAGAGACAACCGTGTCTTTGTAGATCCTGGCGGGAAGGCTCCATGCCACTTATGAAGAAGTCCTGCCAAATTCAAGCTAGTCTTGAATCTGGTCAAAATTCTAGACCCTGCAATTTAAGTGCAACAGAGGTCCAAACTACCTGGTAGGGAGTTCTAGAGCCAAAACTTATTAGATTTCTCCTGAATTGATATAAGTGGCCAACTGCTTTTATCTCCACACCCACCACTGGTCAAGGTCCACCACTTGAGGGATGTGCACACGTGGGGGGAGGCAATACTATGCAGCGCAGGGTAATTCTCACAAAGGGATGAAACTAGGAGCAGTTAGCAGCCAACATTTCCAGCAGATAAGGAAAAGGAGGCCACTCTGAAGATGGGTCACTTAGGACCCCTGTAATGTATGCCACCAACCAGTCCATAATAACTCCTACATGTCAAGCTGTTCCATGTCTTTGAGATTTTCCTTAACAAACCTCATTGTCAATCACTCACTGCCAACTGCTCGATGCCAATTTAAGCTGCTTGGAAGGTCACACGTATGGAGCAAAAGTTGTCCAAAGGAATATTAATGAAAGCAGAAAACATGAGCTTGGGGAGTGATTTTTCACATTAATAGGTTTTACAGTATAGTCTACGTTCCTAACCACCTCTTTGTCACGTATGATAGGACACTCCTTTTTCTTTCTTTGCTTTAAGCAGGAAGCATTTCAACTATCTGCCATCTCTCCCTCCCCATCAGCCTCCAGGCATTAATGACCAGGAAGGCAAAATTGATTCTGGAAACACCAAAGAAAGAGTGGGTATTGTTGTCATTGAATATTGCATTCTGATACATGATCTTAGGTTTCTAGACTCATGATCCTATAGCTATGATGTAAATTAAGCTGTTTGAAAGAGTGGCAATGGACATTTCTAAATACGTATTTTTAATGTGATTTCACCACTTCATGTCATTATATAAACCAACAGATACATTGTCAAGAAATCTGCATGGTTGCAAAAATCCCAAAGAAAACAATATGACCTTTCTCTATTATGTAGAGATTACTTTTAATATTTTGTTTTATATTCCAGTCATTGTCTATGGGTAGAAATAATATCATATGATGCTTACCATAATATTCACATGTTCTACACCTTTTTTGAATATGCATTTTTTCAATTGGTAAATAATAAATATCCTTTGCTATTAAATATTTTTCTGTATTATTACAGTACTTGATGGATTATATGGATATAGTACAAATAATTTATTCAGCCCTCTAATGATAGGGATTTAGAAAGTTGGGGTATCCTTTTATTTACTAACTTTTATAAAAAAGTTAGTAAAAACCTCACTGAATACCTTAAAATGTCCCCCATTATTTCCTGAAGAAAATTCCTAAGATGGAATATATCATCTGTTTTTATTTTTCAAGTGAGAATTGTGTTGATATCTCTTCCAGAAAGGGCAAACCAAAAACAAACAAAAAAAAATGCAATCCAGCAAATTCTCAAGCTGAATTGGGATGGAAAGTTCTGGTTGATGAGTCTTAAGAAAAGCAATTCAGGCTTAAAAAAATTGTGATGTGTTAACAAAATGCACCAAATTTTGACTACTTGGAATGAGAGCAATATATATTATTTTATCTTCTTTTATTACTTCATGGACATTTGGAGAAAATGTATATGTATTTAATGCATTCACACCCTAATTTTCCTGTGAACATTTAAAAGGTTAAAGACCACTTACTATGTATGAGTTTGTCTGTAATAGGAAATTAACTACTCATGCAATTAAGGCCCCTGCTTGGAGCTCCCAGTCTGACTTTGAAGTGCTAATAAGACAAAATTACTCAAATCCAGGAAAGAAATTAGGAAATGTAAAATGTTAATTAAATTCAGAAACAGAACTAATACAAAAACCAATGTGAAATGGAAATTAAACACGGGAATATATATATGTCTGTGTGTGTGTGTGTGTGTGTGTGTGTGTGTGTGTGTGTGTGTGTGTGTTTGTGTGTGTTTAGATAGCAGGTAAAAAGAATCCAAATTAGGTAGAAAATTACAAATAGATCTTTAAAATTGCATCAAGTGATTTTGCCCACCTTTAATAAGTTCAGTGATGGTTTCTCAGAAGGTAAATAAGGATCCAATTACAATAATTGGGTGGATGTTTCCTTCACAAAAGGACAGTCCCATAATTATAACAATTGAAAACAGAAAATCAACTTATCGTCAGATGTCATGCAAGGGCCTTTTCTAGATGGAATGTGGTGGCTAGGATCCCTGAATTTTCCTTTTAGCTCCATTCCGAAAATGAGAGTCATAATCCCAACTAAACCGGGGCGATGTAGGTGGGGTTTACCATGTCATGCCCTCGAGGAGACCTGATCCAAGGTAACTGTCCCATAAACTTCCCAGGTGATTTGAATTTTGACAAAAATTCAGTGGACCAGGGATCCTTCCAGGTTCGTTCTCTGGGTTGCAGTGAAATGGCACTTAGGAAGAGTTTCCTCAGAATCACATCGCGTGTTACCGCTTTTCCCTCCCCTAAAGCAAATCTGTTTTGAACCTTCAAGGTGGTTGTTATTAGTTTTTTAGCACATGGTGAGCAGGAAGAAAATGCAATTTAAACCCATTTAAACCAATGCATTTCGGACCATATGTATATGTGTTTCACACATCCTGCCACATATTTCTGAGAAAAATATTATTGAAGATGGATGTTGAATCATTTTTCTTAGATTTAACATGTACTAACTTTAAAGATGCATCCCAGCAAAGACACTCCTGGATCAATAATATTTCTTGACAAATGTTGCACCTTTCCAATACGGATTTAATTTTTACTTTTAGTATGTGTTGACTGTTAGTATCAAGTTTGTGTTTTTCTCACGAAATTATATTTCAATTGAAAGTATGAATTTTTCGTTTTTTGGTTTTTTTAGTAAGCTCCACGGCCAGCACAAGCTCCATGCAGGGCTTGAACTCATGAACCTGAGATCAAGACGTGAGCTGAAATCAAGAGCGGGATGCTTAAGCGACTGAGCCACTCAGGCGCCCCATGAAGTTTTGCTATTTTATTTGTTCTTTGTTCAGTGATACCAAACATGTGTGTGTGATATCCGAGGTGTCTCTCCTCGAGAATTCGTGTTCTCCACTTTTTTTCACTGAGGTATAATTGGCATATACTATTACGTTTGTCTTGGGTGTACAACATAGTGATTTGATATTTGTATACATTGTGAAAGAGTATTTACTATAATTCTAGGTACTATCTGTGACCTTACGAAAGTAATATAGTATCATCAACTATATTCCCCATACGGTACATCACATCCGCCTGACTTATATGTATTTTATAACTAGAAGTTTGAACTTAATTCCCTTCACCGTTATGCCTTCCCCCACACCCTACCCCTTTCCTTCTGGCAACCACCCATGTGTTCTGTCTGAGTCTGCATTTTGTTTTGTCGGTTTATTTCGCTTTTTAGATCCACATATGGCGAAATCACGCAATAGTCTTCTTCTGTCTGACTTATTTCACTTAGCATCACACCCTCTCACTCCATCCACATTGTGACAAATGGCAAGCTTGTATTTTTTTAAGTGGTTGAGTAATATTCCATTGTGTGTATGTGTATGTGTGTGTCTGTGCGTGTGTATGTGTGAGTGTGTGTCTTCTTTATCCTTTCACCCATGGGTGCACACTAACGTTGTTTCCTAATCTGGCTATTATAAATAATACTGTAATGAGCTCAGGGGGCAGGTATCTATTCAAATTAGTGTTTTTGTTTGTTTTCTTTGAATAGATGACCAGTACTGGAATTGCTGGGTCATATGGTACTTGTATCTTTAATTTTTTTTAGGAACCTCCCTATTGTCTTCCACAGTGGCTGCACCAGTTTGCATTCCCACCAACAGTGCACGGTGGCTCCTTTTTCTCCACATTCTTGCCGACACCCGTTGTTTCTTGTCTTTTCTATACTAGCCATTCTGACAGATGTGAGGCGATATCTCATTCTGGGTTTGATGTACATTTCTCTGATGGTGAGTGATGATGAACATCTATTCATGTGCCTGTTGGCCATCTGGATGTCTTCTTTGGAGAAATATCTATTCAGATCCTCTGCCCCCTTTTTTAGTTGGATCGTTTGTTTTTTTTTTTTTTTTGGTAGTGTTCTTAATTTTTTATGTTCTGATTTTTTCTCTCATTTCTCTTTGGGACCCTGATTCCAGGTATTGTTCCACAGGTAATGGTACTATGAAGGCACTAAGAGATTGGAATAGGAAAGGATTGGGATATATACACATATATATGAATATATATAATTGTGTGTGCACACACACTGTTGGTGGGAATGCAAACTGGTACAGCCACTACCAGTGGGAGGAAGATGGTAGGGAGGTTCCTAAAAAGGTTAAAGACACAAGTACCATATGACCCACCAATTTCAGTACTGGTCATCTATTCAAAATAACAGAAAACATATATGTGTGTGAATTGTGTGTGTATGATATGACACTTGTTACATCATGACACTGTGATGTGTTTCTTAGAAAAGTATAAATATACAAGTACAATCCATCTTTTATTCTAAAGTGGTATGTATTCTTTTTCCTGTTGAAACCATTGTTTTCTTTACATTAATTTTATAGGAACGGCAGTATTTTATTGATTTTTTTAGTTAAATTTTTTAAATGTTTATTTATTTAATAAATAATATTAACAGGGGAGGGGCAGAGAAACAGGGAGACACAGAATGCAAAGTAGGCTCCAGGCTCTGAGCTGTCAAGCACAGAGTTGCTGTGACCTGAGCCGAAGTTGGGTACGTTACCGACTGAGCCACAGAGGCACCGCGGAACAGCAGTATTTTAAATATTAAGAGTTAATCATACCTACACAAATTATATTCTAAAACTGGTGTGAATTCACAGTGAAATTTCTGAAGCTCCTCAGTTAGCTTAGGGATCCCCATCTTCTTAAGGGCAATGTGTAGATTTGCCAGTCTGAGACAGAAAGGCAGTGTAGACAGAAAGTATTTCCTGTCAATTCCCCAGGGTGGACCGTTCTGGGACATTGTCTGGTGGGGCAGAAATAACACAGAAAGCTGTCACCCTCTCATGCAGGTTGTGATTAAGCAGGTGTATGACCATCCTTTCCAAAGTGCGTTCTTACTCAGAACACTCATTTCAGGAGATTATCTGAGGGAGAACAGTGTGGGTGGGTCCTGGGGTCAAATAAAAGGTACGGACTTGCAACACATAGCAGAGTATTAAAATCTCTGAAATCGCCTACAGGGGAGAGTCCTGCTCTCCTTTCTCTTCCCCTGCATTTATTTATACACTTTTTAAAATGGGGGAGTGCCTGGGTGGCTCTGGGTGGCTCAGTCGGTTGAGCGTCCGACTTCAGCTCAGGTCATGATCTCACGGTTAGTGGGTTCGAGCCCTGTATCAGGGTCTGTGCTGACAGGTGAGAGCCTGGAGCCTGCTTCAGATTCTGTGTCTCCCTCTGTCTCTGCTCCTTCTTGGCTCATGCTCTGTCTCTGTCTCTCAAAAATAAATAAACGTTAAAAAAAATTAAAAAATGAATAAAAATTAAAATGAGGCATTTTCTCCTCCCTAAGTATGGGCATATCTTTTTAAAAGATACGATGGAAGGTGAAAAAATTTGAATTGGGAATGCAAATAAAATACAATCTTTATCCTCAGCTTTCTTGTGTAAGTATTAAGTGGGCTGAAGAGAATACTTTTTATGTTTCCTTTTGTATCTGAAGATTTATATCTCATGGCAATAGTTAATTCATTTGACTATTTTTCCCCAAATCACAGCACATGCCTTTTCCCCACTTTATTTTCTGTGAGGCAGATACGTTTTTGATAACAGAATATATTATCTGAAAATATAAGAATATTCTTTTCTTCCACATGACCATATTTTCCTCCAGTTTAGCAAGAAAACAATGAAATGTATTCTTTGGAATATCTTCAGTTGAATCCAGAAACCTATGCATTAATGCTAATTCTACCAGTTACAACTTATATCATGAAAACACACGTATATAGGGATCTGAAAACCAGGCAAGACTGAAATATAGCCTTTTGGAACTTTCCAGAAGAACATTGTCTTTAGTTTCAAATTTGCTTTTTTTTTTTTTTTTTCTGGAAAGAGAAACCTGCTGAGGGATGAAACGGTCTAATTAACTCTCGGGTTTGTCGGAGACACATGTGAAAAAAATAAAGGTGAAAGGTAACAGTTTCCTGTCTTCATTTGTAACATGCCTTGTCATCCACATGCAAGGTTAGTTATTTCTAAATATCTCACCTTGAAGATGTAAGCGGGCTGTCACAAAGGTATGCGATGGTGCTCAATTTCGAAGTCATTTTTAAGAGAAGTGCTTCCAGTTGGAGACACTTGTTACAAAGATGCATAAAACCGCTGGTTTTACTAAGCTCTTCATTCCACTGCCTGTAACATGGATTTAGCCCAGTGACAGTAATAATTGAATAATATCTAACCGGGCTCCAAAGCAACTCAATGACGCCAGTGCTTTTAAGGTTTGGGCAAAGAGTTAAGGGCACATATTATGGGCAGCTATCCATCACAGGAGAGCATTACTAGCACAGATCTATATGCAAACACCATATCATCTGATCTAGAAAAGCTGACAATGTAATGCCAAGGTGTTAAGGAGTGGTGACGAGATCAGTATCTTGAACAGATACCCGCATTCCATGTCCATCGTACCATTAGTTACAATAGCCAACGTATGGAAACAGCCTACGTGTCCACTGATAGATGAATAAAGCAAATATGAGAGAAATGGAGAGAGAGATGATAGACAGATGATAGGTAGGTAGGTATATAGATAATAGTGGATAGATAGAAAGAAAGACACACACGTGGAATATTATTCGACGTCTAGCAAGAAGGAAATCAAGGAATTTTGTCATTTGCCACAACATGGATGGACCTCGTGGGCATTCCACTAAGTGTGGTAAGCCAGACACAGAAAGGTAAGTGACGCACGGTCTCACTCACGTGGAATCTATAAAAGTTGAACTCAGAGAAGCAGCAAGTAGGATAGTACTAGCTAGGAGCTGGGAGAAATGACAATATGTTGGCCAAGGGAGAAAAAGTTACATTTATGCACAGTAAATATACCTGGTGGTCTATTATACAGTGTGGTGACCACAGTCCATAACACTGTGTTGTATACTTGAAAGTTGCTAAGGAAGTAGATTTTAAGTGTTCTCACCATACACACACACACACACACACACACACACACAGATGGTAAATGTGAGGTGATGGACACATTAATTAACTGGATTGTGATGACCATTTCAGAATGTGTACATATGGCCAAACACCAGGTTGCACACCTTAAATATGTATAATTTTTGTCAATTATACCTCACAAAGCTGGGGAAAAGGATAATAAATAGCACCAGCGTATTCCAGGAGGATATGCGTGTCACTTTGGTACACCCTAAGATTGTTGGAGAGTTGTAACAAAACCCACAGTCTGAAAGGTCATGTGAAGAAAAGTCTCAGCGAGCAGAACAGAGTTTTATAGAATTATCAGGAGAATCAGAATTTTGACAGGATCCTTCAGCCACCTGGAAGACATCACTTCCACATTTGGGATCTTTCATTGACTTGCGAAGTGACTTCCATAATCTCACGAAGGTCTAGGGGCCTCGGTCTTGTTAGTACAATTTGCCAGTTCCCCCATCACTTTGTAAATCCTACTTTAAGACGGGTGAATCCTAGAGAATGAAGTCATCCAGATGCACTTTCTCATGGACATTTGATGCGGGGACTTTGGAGTCCCGAGGTGTCATGCCATGAAGGCACACTCAACATCCCAGTGCTTGTCTTCTGACTCTGCATCCTGTGCTCTTTTCAAAACTTCCGTCTACCTCCCGTCTTCCATGTTTTGTATAAATGCCCGCCCTTCTTTTGGATCTACCTCCACTTTCTTTATCTTAGGTCATGTTTTCGTGTGTGGATCCATGGAAGGTTTAGGCGAGCGCCCCAACTTGGGCATTTCTGTATCTCGCGCTGGACTCAGCACACTTTACTCAGCGACTTAATCCTCATTAAGCCCTTAAAAGCATCAGTCTCCCACAGCTTCAGTTTCGGTTTAACCTTTGTTTATCAGTTAATCGTTTATTGTCCAAACTGCACAAGAAAAGTGCTTGTGGACGATTCAATAATCGGCCCCAAGTTCTGACTCCTGTGCCCTGAATGATATATCCACAAGCTTGCCATGTTCTTGGGGGTTTGGGTTGGACCATACGACTTTTTTTGGCCAATGGAAATGAGCCACTAGTATGTGAAGAAAAGACAAAAAAAAAAAAAAAAATGCCTGCACAGATATCATCATCCTTGGGCTTCAGTGATACGCCCCTGTCCCTCCTGTCTGAGCTCCTAAAGGAGCATCGATGAAACATACCTGACGTGAACTGAAGCCTTGGCCCCAGCCGCAGGCAGGAGCAGAGAGGCTGAGACTAATCCACGCCAACAATCCTTTTCAGAATTCAGAAGGGAGGTCACGCTGCAGAAGTATTATGGCCCAGGTGCCATAATAGAGTGCTTACAAATTCTTTCTGAGGTAATTGACACACATTTTCGACGAGTGGCTTTTTCTCTCGGTGCCTTGTATACAACATCCACCTGCACCTCTGCCCTAATAAGTAGCCACTTCAAAGCTGGAAAACCCATCAGTGACCAGCCTCTACAATTGTGTTTCCAGGAAATCTTAAGAGCTGCATTAATGCGCGCGTAACCTATCTGTAGTCGTCTCACCGCTTCAGCACGTGGCAACGACTTCAGCTCTGGCCTTTATAAATATCAGGGCTCGGAAGAGAGAAGAGGTTATGCATTCTTTGTAAGGCACAGGCAGGAAAGCCGTATAATTAGCTCACCTAAGTCAAATATTATCAAGACTGCAGAACTGTGGCCAGCGCTGGCTGTCATGCTAATGTCCCCTTTCCCTCCCAAACTTAGCAGCTGTTGCTTTTACGTTCTTGAAGAAGTCATCCATATAACATTTAGCCTTCACGTTATCTGAGAAATCGAGTAGTATAGATTACAGTACCCACTTCCTGCTTTTCCCTGGACCTAATCCTCTTTTCTAAGCAAGAGTTGATAACCCAAAGGCCAGCTCCTCCCAAAGTCCTCCCCTCCATCCACGTGTGTCCTCTGTTTGACAGAAGCTTCATGTCAATGATTCAATCCTTTGACCTACTCTGGATGGGAAGATCTGTCATATTAGCAATTGAAATTGGATTTTTCCAACCAAATGAAAAGAGTATCTGACTCGACTCATTGTACATTTAAATCACCCCAATCATATATTTTTGTATGGCATGCACTTTTTTTTTCCAAGAGGACAAGAGAAGGGGCATTGAAAAATCTATAAGAGAAAGATGACCTAACTGAATAACTATATCACAACCTCAAGAAATATTGTCCACAGATAAAAAGAAGGCACCTGTCCCTGTAAACACAAGAATTAGGTGGCATATGGAGTGCCTGGGTGGCTCAGTCAGTTAAATGTCCAACTCAGCTCAGGTCACGGTTCGTAAGTTCGAGCCCTGTGTCGGGTTTGTGCTGACAGCTCAGAGCCTGGGCCTGCTTCAGATTCTGTGTCTCCCTCTCTCTTTGCTCCTGCCCTACTCATGCTCTGTCTCTCTCTCTATCACAAGTAAATGAACACTAAAAACAAGAAATGGGTGGCATTTCATCTTGACTCAACCATCAGCCCAGGTATGCAACGATTCAGCTATCAGCCTGTAAGTTAGACCAAAATTGGCACTGAAATCCAACTGATTTCTTTTCCACCCGGGCACTACCCAGAGTCCATTGAAAATTGTACTACACTGTCAACATACTCCTTGCTAACACCCGAACAAGTAATTCAGGCACATGGCAGACCAGCCCATGTGTGAGAGCCAAGAGACATATTTGAGGAACTACCTTTAGCCCTTCAGTAAATTTAAAATAAGCCACATCAAGAATGCTGGTGAGGTTATACCATCACACTTCAGGGGTTTTTTAATGCTGTGGTTCCACTTTTATGTAATAATTATGCCCTAAGTGAACAGTCCTCAACCTACACGGTCAAGAAAGGAATGCCTTCCGTAACCCAAAATATAACTGACCCATCACTCTCTGGGACAGAATTTAGAATGGAGACTCATGCTTTTTAACAGCAAGCCAGGCAATAATCAACAGTTGGGGTTGAGTGGCTGATGCAATACTGTGCTTTTTGGTTACTTATAAAGACAGAGAGTATCAGAATTGAGTGATAAGTCCTATTTTAGTCTGTCACCACTTTCCAATGACAAGGGCCAGCTACAATCTCTTCCACTCAGACCTCCAAGCTACCTGTCCTAATCATGATTTTGTATTCAGCAAATAGGTCTCTCTTCTGGAAATTGCACTTAACGGGAATATCTTATCGGTACTCCGATATCTTAGAGGAAATTCAATGTGGTGCAGATTGAGGGACATGGAGATCTTGGCAAACTGATTCCTAGGTTGAGAGGCAATCCTCTGATCGATGATCAGAATGTATGCGAATTTAGTGGCTTTCAGAGAAACAGGACAGTGAGGCTACGAAAGCTGCACAGGTGACTTCTATCCCTGAAGCTTTGTGACAGCAGAGATATGTCAGGGGTGGGTCCAACTTTATTTTCTCCTTCATCCAAATCAGAGCACGGAAATTAGAGTCAGCAGTGATTAACAGTATCACATAGCAAGTATGAAGTTCTAGGATGCAGTGATGTATACACATCGTTTAACAATTTATATCAGCAACATCCAATAGATGGAAATATTCTTTACAGAAATTTCTATTGGACGCCGCTGATATTAATAGTTAAGTGACATGTAGACCATGTGGTAACCGAGCATGAACAGTGTTAAGGATCCACGGACGCCTTGGGTTTTCATTTATATTCAAGCAAATTTCAATTTTAAAGTAAATAGCCACACACTGAATATATTGGACAATACAGATTTATGGTTTTTTATGTATTTTTTTCAAATTGTAGACTTCACTTTTTTTCTAGGAAATTTGATGCTAGGAATGCTTTTGGGTGTATTTGGAGGGATAGATATACTCTTACATAAAGGTAAGGAATAAGTCAATGCACTGCATATCCCCCATTTTACCAGTTCCTTTCCCCCCAGAAAAACCTTTACTATTAAGTTTATGGGTTCCACATCAAGCCAATGCCATCCACCTGAATGATTCCAGTTTCAATCGTATATTAACTACAGGGACATAATCACTGACTATAGGATTGTCTTTCAGATGGAAACTTGTGCACCATAAAATCATATTTGGGGACTGGTGGGGATATACACCTCATGCTGGAGAGAGGTTAGAATAAACAGGGCAATTTGAGGTGAGCCAGAGCATGGAAATGAGTCAAGAAGGTATGAGTTAGTCAAGAATATCAGCTAGTCTGAGGAGGTTGGTGGACCAATTACAATATTTTTTTTTCAGCCTGCTGTATATCTATATTCCAGTACAGATTTTTTTTCTCTCTTGAATCTCACTGTCTCTTGTCACCCCAGACAAGTTATCCCATCTTGATGTCCTCCTAGAGCAGGAATCCCTCAGTCAACTGCCAGCCAGCCTCCAGGAGGAGAGCCACCAGTCTGACGCGTACGGGCCAAAGCCCTGTGGCCAACCAGCCCCGACCAACAGCACCAGGCAAATAAGGTCATGCTAAACTCAAAGAAGGGCAAGCTAAACAGTCATGTCCGCTCTTGCGGCAGATGGGGAAGGAAAAGCACAACAGACTGATGTTTGGTGGGGCAAAGTTTGGTTAAACATGGGATGGCATTAGGCAAGCCTGTGTGAAGGCAGAGGTACAAAGAGCATCCAGAATTCAGTTAGAAAGGTCAGAAAAGAGGCTACTGCATGGGAGAGAAGTCAGTTCGACCTCCAGTCCTGTGTTGACTCTTTTAGTGTCTGAGCCAGGAGGGTATGGTTTCTACCTGTTCCTAAATATGGAGGCACGTAGACACTGTAATTCCCCAAAGATGCTTCTGGAACAGAGGATCCCTGATACCTTTTATCTCCATGCTACACATGCATTCTCCAATTTATAAAGCATGAGATGCCACCCACCGCCTTTGTAAAAATATAATCATTTGAGCTTTTTAATACTTGAGGTTATAAAGGACTGAATGCATTCCTAAGATAGGCATTTTGAATAAAACGTATTAGAATAACTTTATGGAGACTTGGATCAGCGGGGATTACAAAATGGTATGTGAAGCTGAAGAGTCTATTGAGGAAAAGTAAGTAGCCTTTTCCATCCACGTTGCTAGGTCATATAATACCGAGCGCAAATAAAAAGTTTCTCGTTATTGTTCTCAGTGGTTGGACCTTATATAATGTCTTAAATGCAAAGGACTTCAGCAGATTCACAGGTATGAATTTATATGTAGGTATATATAGGGATATATATCTATGTATATATGTGTGTGTGTGTATGTATATATAGGTATATACTACATATAATAATACATATACCACATATAAAAGTATATATAGACGTACATACTTATATACACTTATATATATACTATATATTCTATATACTATACACACACACTTACATATCAGTATTTACTTATACCATACCAAAAAAGAAATATAAAACATAAATTAAATATATATATTTATAAATACATAAATTATATATACTATATATTATGTATATACTATATACACACATGTACATGTAAGTATTTACTCATACATGCCAAAAGTATACCAGAAAGGAAATATAAGACATAAATTAAATATAAACTTACATTTATATACAAATAAATATGTATTTATATCTATACATATATATGCCTCTATATGCATAGTTATAAATATATGTAAGCATATAAATATGTGCTTATATACACTTATATACAGCATAGTACATATATAAATGTACTTATATATAGTATATACTTATGTATATAAACTTGTATATACTTATAGACTTATATAAATGTATAAACGTATATAACATATTTTATATAAATTTTTATATTTATATTTATATTTATATTTATATTTATATTTATATTTATATTTATATTTATATTTATATTTATATTTATATGCCACAACTGGTTACATGAGGTCCTGCTGTCATTTCTTTTTTGGTAGGAAGTCAATTTAAATTTTATATTGGGTCTTCTTCTGTTTCCAGTTAGGATATAGAAAATATGAAGAAGAAATCACTCTTATGTTATCAAACAGTGGATATGATACAAATTGTATTTATTATGAACACATCAGAGATTTGAGGAAGCCAAGAAACCTATTAAGTTAAATTGTAAAGGAGATGAGCTCTCGGTGTGAGAGAATGGCCAACGGCTGTTATTATCCCCAAGGAGTTGGAGGAAGGAGTAAGAGAAGGGAGAAGGCAAAAAGATAAGGAGGAAGATTTGTTCCAGAAGCTAAATTGCAACTAATTCTCCATGGCTGTATGGTCCGGTGAGACGGTTAGAATCCTGAAGAGACCCACAGAAGGATTCTGCATTTCCCACTGACTATTCACACAAGGTCTGTGCAAATGTACAAAGAGCTCACTCGTGCCTGAGGGCAGAATGGGAGACTTGGTGTACATCCGCAGTTACTAGGTATTCAGGCCTCATCCAAGAGCCATGTAGCCATGCTCTGAAGGCAGAAGCTTGGGACAAGAGCTGAGAGTCATCCTCCAAAGCACTCCTGGCCTTCCTAGATTGTAAGGTGACAGTCTTCTAGAGTCTGGGGGAAGACCATGGGTGCAGAGAGATGCCTCCCCAAAACAGAAATATCAGAGCAGCAGTAGAGAATAAGGGGAAAATCCTTAACAAACCTAAAAGCTGGCCACTGGGCAATAAACAAAAAAGGCCACACATGGAATGAAATTATGCAAACGCTCAGCAATTATGCTGAAAAAACAAAAACAAAAACAAAACCTAAAGCCTACTCTCAAAACACCTGAAGGAATTAGTCAAGTTCAATCAAATCAAAGCTGTAAAAGACAAATTTAGTGGAGATAGAGGTCATAATAACACAGCTTCACACTCTAGTGACTTAATAGGAAAAAGGATATATTTTCCCCCTGAGGTTAAAGATTATATGGTTCACATTCTACCCTTCTTTAATCAAAATACATGGTGTGCAAATCAAGCATCATGAGACATGCAAAGAATTAAAAATTTTAAATGTGTAACACATGTTTAAAAGAGAAATAGTCAATAAAAGCAGACCCAGAGGTGGTGCAGATACTGGAATTACCTGACAAGGAATTTAAAATAACTATGATAGGGGCGCCTGGGTGGCGCAGTCGGTTAAGCGTCTGACTTCAGCCAGGTCACGATCTCGCGGTCCGTGAGTTCGAGCCCCGCGTCGGGCTCTGGGCTGATGGCTCGGAGCCTGGAGCCTGTTTCCGATTCTGTGTCTCCCTCTCTCTCTGCCCCTCCCCCGTTCATGCTCTGTCTCTCTCTGTCCCAAAAATAAATAAAAAACGTTGAAAAAAAAATTAAAATAACTATGATAGATTGATAGGTAGATTGATAGATAAATTGATAGGTAGATAGGAGTTAATGCAGAAGATGCACAAAAGAATGAAGACTGGATGTTTTCATAAAAAGATTGGAATTCTAAAAAGTTACCAAAAAGTAATAGTGGAAGTTAAAAACTTCAGTATGAAAAATGACATATTCACTAGATTCAGCCAACAGGAGATTAGAACAGCAGAAGAAAAAGTGTATGATATGTTGACATAAGTGCATAGAAAAGTACCCAAACTGATAAACAAAAATTTTAGGGCACCTGGATGGCTCAGTCGGTTAAGCACCTGACTCTTGATTTTGGTTCAGGTCATGATCTCATGATTCGTGAGATTGAGCCCTGTGTCGGGCTCTATGCTGACAGCTTGGAGCCTGCTTGGGATTCTCTCTCTTCCTCTATCTTTCTGCCCCTTCCCACTTGCAAAAGCACACACGTGCATGAGCGCGCGCTCTCTCTCTCTCTCTCAAAATAGATAAACTTTAAAAAATTTACATCAAATAGTGGAAAACAAACAGAAGAGAGCATCTGATACCTGATGGAATTTATTGGAAGCTAAACATATGTACATTTGGAATTTCAAGAGATGTTGTATAGAAAAGGCCAGAATAAATATCTGAAAATGAAATAGGTGAAAAAATTCAAGAGTGGATAAAACACATCACCCAAGTGACATGAGACGCTCAAGAATCCCTAAGCAGCATTAGTACGAGGAAAAGTGCACTTGGTCACACTGTAGTCAAGCTGGTGAAAAAGGAAGTGATACGTAAACCTGAAAGCAATCAGACACGAAAGACATGTTTGAGGCAGAGAAACAACGAGAGGGAGAAAATCTGACACGTCACCATGTAAGGGGAGCCCAGAAGACAATGGATTGAAAACCAACTTGCTGAAGGTACTGTGCTCTGGAAATCTTGCAACACCAGAAATGTAAATGATGGAGCCTTAAAATGTAGGAAATAATGTAGTTCTAAAGGGACACATAGAAAACAACCCACCCACATTGAGTAACAGGTGGAGGAAATATTCAAGGAAGACAGGGAAGGTTTGAACAAAGTTACCTATTTGAAATTTATGTAAGGGTATACCCAGCAACTTCAGAGTATACATTGATTTTCAAGTGCATACTCTGGTTTCTCTTCAGATCGTATAAATCTTTCGCCTTTTACTAAAGATTTTCAAGTGCACTTGGAACATTCAGTTATGGGCTGCCCTAAAAATAAAGCTCAAAAATCATTAAAACTCTAGAACCACACTCAGGGTATTCACTGACTAAAAGGATATTGTACATTAAGAGCAATTACATAGGTAGACAATCTCCCAGGTACTTCAACAAAGTAACGGGGGTGTGAATGTGTATGCATGCACCTGTGTGTGTTTGAGTGTATTTGTGTGTGTCTGTATTGTGATAGAGAGATAGAGAAACAGAGAGAAATAAAGAAAATCTACATGTTTAAAAATTAAGAAAACATTTAAAACAATCAGCAGTCAAAGAAAAAACAAAGACAAGAGAAAATAGAAAACATTGACCTGCCTGATGATGAAAAGACCAAAATATCAAATATGTGTGATGTGGTTAAACAGTGCTTAGATTCAAGAAAGAGCATAAAATCAATACTCTAACATTCTACATGAACAAGCTAGAAAAAACAAAATGAAACCATGGTAAGTTGAAGAAATTGATAAAAATTAATGCAGAAATTAATATTTTAAAAATATGCAAAACAGAGATATCAAGATTAGATGGGCTTTATGGGGGAAATTTTAATGAAATTACAAACATTTATAGTGAATGATAAGGAGAAAGACAGAAACAGAAATTAGTAATACCAGGAGTGGAAAGGAGACAGCAGATGTTCAAATGATGAGAAGGCTATACTATAAATAACTTTATGATAATGAATGCGGAAACTTACATAAAAAAATTTCCTCAAAAACCAAAATTTATCAGTTGGATATGTATCAGGGGATATGTAACTATTACAATGAATTTCATAGAGGATAATAAAAAATATCATTAAAAAAAAACCGTCCAGGTGCAGACAGACTTAATGGTAAATTCTCCAAAACATTCAAGGAAGACATGAAAGCAATACTACATAAACACTGCTAAAAAACCAGGAATATTTTCCAGTTTGTCCTAAAAAAGTCAGCACTACCTTGAAACGGAAACCTAATAAACACATCACTAGATTAGAATATTATATCTTTGGTAGCTATATACCTACACTATCCAATAGGGCAGCCATTAACCACATGTGGCTATGGAGTGCTTGGCAATTCAGTAGTCCAAATTGTAACACACACACAAGAATTTCAAGACTGTGTATGAAATGAAAAATATCTTAGTAACTTTTATAGTGATTAAACATTAAAATGATAATACTTTGGATGTACTACACCAAATACATTTAATATTAAAAAAAATAATATTATAGGACAGCCACTCCATGAATGGAGATGCAAGAATGCTTTCCAAACATTAGGCAATTGAGTCCAGCCATGTATGTAGAAAAGTGGTTACCTCATGACTTCGAAAAAGGAGGAGAATGTACACTCTCTGATATCAACATGTACCATAATACTGCCATCAGAACAATATCACTGGGTCATTTGTACACAGGATATTGTACATTAGTAGCAATTAAATAGGTAGACGATCTCCCAGGTACTTTAACAAAGCAATGGGGGTGTGAATATGTAAGTAGACCGCAGGAGGAACCAGGATGCCACAGATAGACCCAAGCCTACATTTCGATAAATGGTGTTGGGATAGCTGGCACACCAAAAAACATGAGAGCTTACACTTCTGCCTGAAGACTTCTAGCGATTGATCCTATATGGGATATGTACCTGAGTTTAAGAGAAATATTTGGGAATAAATCATAGGAGAATTTCATCTGACCATGGAGTAGTACGGTTTCATTGAAAGGACATGAAAACAACCAAATATGAAAGAACAAATGGGAAAATTAGACTCAATCAAAATTGGTAATTTGTACATATGAAAGGTACCATTGATAAAATATTTAGGCTAACCATAGACTGAGCAAAATGGTATACACATATGTTTTGTTATGTATAAATCTCTCTCTATATGCACATATATATTTTTAGAGTCACATCCAGAATATATAAACAATGCCTACAAATGAACAATGAAGGAGAAAATGCAATTAAATGGACTAAAAATGGGTAATTCACAATTGAATACGTAAAAATTGCCAATAAACACATGAAAGTTGCTCAAAATTAAATTGAAAACAAACTACCAGAACGATCTGAATGGCAAAAAATGACAATTCCAATTATTGGTGAAGACTGGGGACAGGTGGCATTTTCACACATTGCTTGAAAGTACTCAATTGGACAACCTCTTTGGAAAGCCTGGTAGATCCTTATGTACAAATAAAAAATATCTAATATTATACATTAGATATTAAAAATTGGTGATTTCTTAAGACACCAAAAGTATATCAATCCTACAACTCAGCAAGTCCCAAGAACGCAAAAAATATATGTCCGTGCAAAGACATGTGCACAAATGTTTATAGAACCTATATGTGTAACAGCCCAGACCCAGAAGATGGCACAGATATCCAACGTCCGGAGAATAGATAAACAGCTGTATATATTTCCTCAAGGGACTACTAATATGCAGTCAAAATGAATGACGTATTGATAAATACAACACTATAATGCATTCCAGCAATGTTATAGTGAGGTTAAAAAATGATACAGAAACACATAGTGTTACGTAATTAATAAGAAATACAAGAACGGGGAAAACTTTTCCATGGCAATAGAAACCACCAAATGGTTTCCTCTGGTGTGGACTCCACACCAGATGGGAATGGGTTTATGGGGTGGGGATATTTGTAGGATACGGAAATGTGCGCATACACTGGGTAGTTGTCACATCGAATGCCGGCGATCGACAGAAAAGCATTAAATTGAGAATTTAAAATCAGTGCGTGTTCTGTGTGTGAACGGTATCTCAGTAAATATGTATATTTTAATCCAACATTCAATGCTTCTCCATAAAACCTGAAAGAAAATGACTTCTCTCCAGCACAAGGCCATAAAAGAAAAACAAAAGGCAAAAACAACTCTGAAGCAAATGATTTAATACCTGGCACAAATTCTATTTAAGAACCAAACGTACGTTGAATGTATTAAGTGTGACACAACTGAGTTTTTAGCATGAGAAATAGCCCACAAAAAAAAAAAAAAAAAAAAAGGAATATAAAAATTCCAGTCCAAACCCTACCAACATCTTTTGGGGATGTTTCTATTCTTTGTTGGGTTATAATTTTCTCCGATTGATTTATGAAACATACTCTTTTATCTGTTCGCATGCTCTGCTGTGTTTAAGGAGTAAGGAACAACAAAAAAGACAGAATGACCATGCTCGATGTTTCAGCCAAGAGCCAAAAGATGGATTGAATTTGGAGAAATCGGTGGGAGCAAGTTTAGCTCCAGATGCAAATGCTATTAAATTATATCCCACTCTTATTCCAGCACGGTCAGCTTCACATGTTTTATTGTATTCCAATTTGATGCTAAAACAAGCCGCAGAATTTAAATCTTCCTTGCTCAGCGTGTGATGACAAATATGGTCTCAGTCATCGTTTCTGAGTCACCTGGGTGTTTACACTCTGGGGAGAATGTAGCCCTGACCTTCTGCATGTAGGCAGTAGCCGATAAAAATAACAGACCTGTTTACCAGTGGCAGGCAAAAATGGAACTGCCTTCTCACTTGCACATGTCACAGAAAAATCTATTGAGACAAGAGACAGGCAGCAATGCAAAGATCATTAACTTAAAAGGCTCTGTCAGAAACCTCATCACACAATACTTTGCTCACAATGCGTAGCAGAGCATTTGGGTCTCATTTGGAAGCCTTGAAGCTTTCAGATTTAGCGCGTAACTGAGAATTTAAGGGGGGAAACACACCTTCGTGAATTTTCATGAAATGAGTGGGCTTAAAGACGAGCCCCTCTCATTTTAACCCATAATATCACAGAATCCCCCGTGCGGTCGGGGGATCCACAACGTTACATTGTTTCTAACGAGTTGAAAGCTTCACATTTTTTTCCCTCCCCAAATCATTTATTTACTTATTTAAGAGGTCTACCAAATAGAAAAATATTATTTCTAGATTACGGTCATGATTTGTAGGTAAGATAATCAAATGAGATAAGCAATCGTCTATAAGGTCCATTTTTATTTTTTCTTTCATTAGGTCATAGATTTCTAGATGTATAGTTACTTGTGTCCATTGGAAGCATCAGAAAGTTACCTGTTACCATGACAGTGTATGTGATGCTATCAATGACTTTTAAGAGAAAAATAAAGGAAAAATACTTTTCTAGCATCATTAAGAAAAAAAAGCAACCAAATTTTAAAAATTACCCATCTGGTTTACATGTTTGTGAAGCACACAGGTGAACGAAATAAAGAAACTTTGTAACGTCTTTTGATTATTTCCATTCACTGAAATCTACTCTTTCACAGCGAGTGTTCTGCGGCGAATAGTGAAATTCAAAATCTTTAACTTCATCTCTCTGCAGTAATGTGTCATTTATCTGGAATCATTCATCCATGAGTTCTTCCAGGAAAGTAGCTTTCCCCAAATCTCACACATCTGGAGGAAAATACTTCTACAAAAGTAGGTGATGATTTAATGTCATCCTTAAGTACTCAGCGCTGTTTAAATGAGAGCTTCCCAAATGGTGTTGTCAAACACATTGGTGCCCTAGGTATTTATTACCTGATATATGAATTTTTTTGCATTAACACCTATTAAAACCCTGTGGAATTGTTACTTCCACAGATCTATTTTAGCAGATGCTAACGTACTGTGTTATCTTTAAAACTAATGGTATTTCAAAGAATACAAGTACAATAGGGTAAATACATCTTAAGTAAGCAGCCTCATGAATTTGCAAAGCAGATGTATCCGTGTGATCATCACCCAGAAGAAGATACGAAACATTTCCATCATCCATCAGGAAGGAAGATTCTTCATGGCCATTTCCCCCAAAAAATCCTTATCTCAAGATCATTGTGGATTAGTCTTGTCTGATCTTAGACTTTTTCTGTCAGTGGCATCACATAGGAGGTGGGCTTCTGAGTTGGCCTTCTTCCACCGAACAAACTGTCCCTAAGGTTCATCTATGCTATGGTCAAATCAGTAGCATTTTGTTTGTATAATGGTATTCCATTGTATGAACATGACACTTTTTTTTATGGGCATTTAGGGTTTTTTTCCCAGCTTAATTTTGCTTATTCTTGATAACTCAGGGTTACAATTATGGAGATCAGTGATCGTATGATAGGATAAATAACTTTATTAATTTTGAACCATCATGCTAATCCATCTAATTGATACTGAATGACCTAACTGTATTTCATTTTTAATATGGTAAGAAATTATAATGTGAAACAACTCAAGGAAGCAGACATAAAATCAAAATGGTCCAAAGTAGAATCCTCTTAATATTATCTAAAATATACATTTTAGGGGCACCTGGGTGTCTCAGTAGGTGAAGCGTCCGACTTTGGCTCAAGTCATGATCTCGAGGTTTGTGGGTTCAAGCCCCATGTCAGGCTGTGTGCTGACAGCTCAGAGCCTGGAGCCTGCTTTGGATTCTGTGTCTCCCTCTTTCTCTGCCCCTCGTCCACTCACACTCTGTCTCTCTCTCTTCCTCTCAAAAATAAATAAACATTAAAAAAATAAAATATACATTTTATCTATTGGTTTAATATTCTCAAAGAGAATTTGGTAGTGACTCTAAAATCTAAATCTAAATCTAAATCTAAATCTAAATCTAAAATCTAACACCAGCAACAACAAAAGTTCACTGGTACCTACCAGGAACGGACTGAAAAATCCACTGGTGTTAGATCTCACCTCAGATTTCTGCCTAAGAAACATCCACCTCTAGAAAATTGTGTTCGAGTATTTAGAATTGCATATCATTCTTATAACATCTACATGAACACTAAGGCCGTGAAAAATTCTCACTCCCGAAAATCACTCTCTTTTATGCATAGGCATTTCAGGAAATTCTGGTAACTTATCATTTTTATTGTGAATCCTTGCTGGTAGTTATCTTTTTAATTCTTCTTTCTCCCAAACTAAGAGAGGTGACTTCTTCTTCAAAGCATAATTTACTTTCTGAAGGAGGCATTCTTAACCAGTGATCCCTATATGGGCTGAAAATTCCTATAACTATTATGTGCAAAGGTACATATAAGCATTGTCTGGTCAAGGTCAATAGTTTTGATCAGAAACTCATAGGTGTTTATGAGTCCAAAAATGTTAATAAATTCTGCTTAAATAATGAGACCTTGTCTAACCTTGCTGATACCTTGACAAATGTCAGAAAAGACTAATTTCTTTTTTTTAAACTTTTTTTTTTTTAACGTTTATTTATTTTGGGACAGAGAGAGACAGAGCATGAGCGGGGGAGGGGCAGAGAGAGAGGGAGACACAGAATCGGAAACAGGCTCCAGGCTCTGAGCCATCAGCCCAGAGCCCGACGCGGGGCTCGAACTCACGCGAGATCACGCGAGATCATGCGAAATCATGACCTGAGCCGAAGTCGGACGCTTAACCGACTGCGCCACCCAGGCACCCCAAGAATAATTTCTTATAATTTAGGGACCCAATCTGTCAGTTGTTAAAAAGCACCGATTCCTGTTTTCAGATGGCAGCAAAGATTTCTATAAAAGTAAAGATTTCACCTTCTGGTAAATTCTTCCAAGTTTCAGATTGTTCAAAAACTAAGAAGATTTAAAGAAAATGAAACTTTTGCCAGATTATCGAACCCACGCAATTGCACGGCTATGGTTTCAGACTTTCTGACCACAAAGAAGATAGGGAGATAAATTATATCCATAATGTGATTTCATGCAGGGACAGAGTAGACGAGTTATATTCACAGATGTCTTCTTAGGAAGTTGTAGGAGAGTTTGTTTCACATTATATTTTATACTTAGAAGGGAGTATTAAAATACCTTTCAATTTAGTTTCTTTTTAATGTTTAATGTTTATTTATTATTTTAAGAGAGAGAGAGAGCGCATGAGCACAAGCAGGGGAGGGGCAGAGAGAAACAGAGGGAGACACAGAATCCAAAGCAGGTTCCAGGCTCTGAGCTGTCAGCACAGAGCCCGATGCGGGGCTTGAACTCACAAACCGTGAGATCATGACCTGAGCCGAAGTCAGACACTTAACTGACTGAGTCACGGGGCCACCTCGACACATACATTTTTTTTAAATCATGGAAATATAAGGAGTCTTTGAATAAATTCCATCTTGGGTGAAAGAAAATGACTAGAATTTTAATATTAAAATTGCATTTTTTAATTTCCTGGCAAGACAAAAACAAAATCTGAAAACCAGTATAACTTTGGATTTTTTGGTGATGCAAGCCCCAAGGGAAAAATAACGGATTGATGAAGCCAGGACAAAAGGTACTTATTTAGATGCTCTTGAAACATTCCAAATGCCTAAGAAACTACATGCAACATTCACTTGTCAAAGCCAAATCTTTGTAACCAAAAGAAGAGAAAAAAGAACAAGGCGTCTCATTTTGGAATATCAGGTTCCTGATGCGGCCACGCTTATGCCTGTAACCCTGCCCTGTTCCCTTCTTGAGCAACCAGCTCATGTCTCAGCCACGCCTAATGGCCTGTGACAGCTAACATCCTTCACGGAAAGAATGTCATACTCATGACTCCCTTCTCCTCGATTCACTGACATTCCTCACAAGTCACCTTAGGTTCAGTTTCTCCAGGAACTGTGCCCTGATACTCTCCACCAGCTCACTCCAAGGCGTGTCAGATGACAATTCTTTGTGCTTCTGTGACACCCATGTACACTTCAATTGCAGGACTTTCTATCTTGTGCCTCAGCTGTTTGTTGACTCTTAACTTTTACACTGTGGATTGCCAGAGGGCAGGTGCTACATTTTTCATCCCTTACGTACTTAGTCCCAACACAGTGTCTGGACATATATTAAATATTGTCAGCCATTAGTTAAAAAAAGAGATGAACAATAATTTTACCGATATCTTGCCTTTATAGCTTAAGGACAGTGAGAATATTATTTAATTTCTTTGGAATTTATTTTGATTTTGGAAAAGCTGTTCCTGTTAAGCAAATCCTTATCTATTTACTGAGTTGGAATTTTACCTGCATTAATAATTCTGGAGATAAAAGGACCCTCAGCTGAATGCTTTTTTACATTGATCATTTGAGTCCCAACAAAACCTGAATTACGGATTAGATGGTTTCTTTAAAAAAAAATATTAAGTCTTTGAACTGCATTAAAGAAAGTTGTCTTGGGGCGCCTGGGTGGCGCAGTCGGTTAAGCATCCGACTTCAGCCAGGTCACGATCTCGCGGTCCGGGAGTTCGAGCCCCGCGTCAGGCTCTGGGCTGATGGCTTGGAGCCTGGAGCCTGTTTCCGATTCTGTGTCTCCCTCTCTCTCTGCCCCTCCCCCGTTCATGCTCTGTCTCTCTCTGTCCCAAAAATAAATAAAAACGTTGAAAAAAAAATTAAAAAAAAAAAAGAAAAAAAGAAAGTTGTCTTTGGGAAAAATGTGTTTTTTTAATTCTTTCTGTTACTTTCTTTGCTCCTGCCCCAGTCAATCTGTTCCACGGTTTCTTGTTTTCTGGTGAATTTCTCAGATTGCCCTACTTTCCTTTTCATAGATTTGCATTCTATTTTACATTCTTGACACGTGTATTTTCAATTATTGCACAACTGCTTTCACTTCTCTCCCTGCATCACATCTTACTCTGATTCAGCCCATCTCACAGTATGTATTCCTTCCATGTGACGCTCCAATGCTTAAGAACTTTCATTAGTTCTCAAGATGAAATTCCTTCCATTCAAGACTTCCAATACTCTGGGCTCCACAACCTTGTCTCACCTTCCCCCTCATGTTACCCATAACCCCTTTGCTGGAACCTGTACAGATGGGAATGCCTTTGGCTGAAAGTAACGAAACATTAAACACCAAAGCAGAGTGCTCCCATGTTGACAAATCCAGTGGCTCAACAAAATTTGCAGAGGATCACCCTCCTTCCATCTTTCCATTCTGCCATCTTGTTCTTCAAGCTAGCTTCTTTCCTTCCCCAAGAGGGCAACTATGGTCCCACACATCATACCACACCTCACAGAACAAAAGTACAACAGAACAAATACACCGTACAGATAGTAACATCCAGTGGTAGAGGAGAAGTTGACTTGTCCTTCCCAGAAGCCCCCCAGGACACATTATCTAAACTTTCCACTCGTTTGAACCAAGGACTTTCTCCCTTCTAGTCAAATCTCAAGAAAGTGTTTGGACTTCTGAGAAGGGCTCACACCAAGGAAAATTATCCTTTGATTAAGGGATAGGGTCAAGAGTTTTTGAGACATCTTAGGGTTGGGTTCATATCTGAGACATACCAAAATTATAAAAAAAAACCCAAAAACCATCTTTTATTTGTTGTCAGACCATTGTCTATTCTGTTCTCTGCCCCCTGAAGCTTAAATGGATGGATTACATCAATGGGATCCTCTGACAGCGGGAAGCCAGGTTAGTAATTCCAATGGGGATCTCTGGCAGGAAAAAAAGAGTTCCTGATTCCAAATTGGTGCAGTGATCTTATCATGGGTTTCCAGAAGGTCAGATCAAAGCTTCTTCTTTCAGGCACTGAAAACTTGCCTCTGTCTTTATTTCTCTGGGCGTAGGGCTGCACTCCCACGAGCCCTGTGGGTCCTACCCTAATATTTGGGCGTCTGCTACACCCTACACTATTCTGGAAAGGAATCCCCCTGGGTGCTACTTGCTACAAAGTTTTTCCACAAAGAGAAAGGGGAATTTGCTACTTGGTAGGGAACTAATGCTATAATACATTATCTGTCTTTATTTATAGATTCTTGACATTAACTTTTGTGTCTTTCCTACTGAACTGTAAATTGGAAATTCTCTATCTAAAGCCCATGAGTGTGCACATTTTTGCATGTATGTACATTTTGGCATTTACCTAAAAGGCCACCTGCTTTCATTTAAGGAATAATCACAGAGATATATGTATGCTGGTTAAGCTCTTAGCCATAACAATGAGTTTATATGTTGTTTCTTTTTTTTTTAAGTTTATTAATTTATTTTGAAAGAGAGAGAGAGCATGCACACCAGAAGTGGAGGGGCAGAGAGCAGAGGAGAGAGAGAATCCCAAGCAGGCTCTGTACTACCTAACACTGGACTCCATCTCACGAACTGTCAGATCATGTCCTGAGCCAAAACCAAGAGTCGGATGCTCAACCAACTGGGAAAACTGAGTGCCCCTGTATATTGTTTCTTAAGTTTAATATCACGTATGAGAAGTATTTTAAAGTCACGTACATGAATTGGCATGTTGGCAACTGGATTGGAGGCAGCTTGACTTAGAAATATTTATTTAGAAATATTCTTCACTGTTACCTTTAAACATAAATCCTATGTGTGTTTATTCCTGAATATAATTCAAAGTAATCACTCAATTACTTACTATTTAAAAGAGCTTTCTGAGCTGTGTACACCATGACCCATAATTTAGATATGGCATTTGTAAGGTATTAGAAGAATAAACGTTGCTATATATTTATATGAAAAATGTTTAAATGAATGAAGAGATTCTAATCAATAGAATTAGCATTCAATATAAAATGCTCATCAGAACACAAAGTTTAGAGCAAATGCTACTACAAATAAATAAAAGTAGTAATTAAGCTACAATAAATTTCCAGTCAAATAAGTCAAGCTGTGATGCTAGACTTAGAGACCCGATTTTGTGAGTAAATTAACTTTAGTGATGACTATAATAGGGACAAAATGTATAGACTACAGAATTAAAACCCATACAAAAAATCTAAACACTATTGTCAAGGGACATCGTATAAAATGCAACCAAACAACTGATTTAAAGGCTTAGGGTAATATAAACTAACGTGGTCATATAACCAAAACTTTAGTTTTTGGATGAGAAAGATTAGAAAATATTTGCATAATATAAACACTGGCTAAGGAAGTGAGTGATCAATGATTTGGGAGGCTTTGAGAAGAAATAACTTTTTTAAAAAAAATTTATTTTGAGAGAGAGCACATGATCAGGGGAGGGGCAGACAGAGGGAGAGAGGGAGAGAGGGAGAATCCCAAGCAGACTCTGCACCCTAGGCACAGAGCCCAATGTGGGGCTTGAACTCACAAACCATGAGATCACGACCTGAGCCAAAGTCGGACACTCAACTGACGAAGCCACCCAGGTGCCCAGGAAATCACTTCTTGATGGCAAAAGCATCTGAGAAATAATTTCAAGGTTATTACATGGTCTTTTATTGATGATTCCAATATTTTAGAGACTAGCTTCATTTTTACACTTGACTTGGTTGGACCCAGCTGTGGTTCTAGATATGGACAAACTCACTACGTAACAGCTGGAATTTATGTCACCGTGACAAATCTGCATTGGCTCTGGGGACATTACAGCAGACCCCTGAACAACTCACGGGTTAAGGGCACCAATCCCTTGCAAAGTCCAAAATCCATGTGTAACTTTTGACTCCCCCTACATGTAACTACTAATAGTGTATTGTCGACCAGAAGCCTTACAGATAACAAAAACAATAATACATATTTTATATGTTCTATGTAGTATATACTGTGTTCTCATAATAAAGTAAGCCAGAGAAAAGAAAATGTTACTTAAAAATCACCAGGAAGAGGGGCGCCTGGGTGGCGCAGTCGGTTAAGCGTCCGACTTCAGCCAGGTCACGATCTCGCGGTCCGGGAGTTCGAGCCCCGCGTCAGGCTCTGGGCTGATGGCTCGGAGCTTGGAGCCTGTTTCCGATTCTGTGTCTCCCTCTCTCTCTGCCCCTCCCCCGTTCATACTCTGTCTCTCTCTGTCCCCAAAATAAATAAACGTTGAAAAAAAAATCACCAGGAAGAGAAAATACATTTGTGGTACTGAATGCCTAATTTATTGGGGGAAAAAATCCACTTCCAAGTGGACCCACTCAGTTCAAACCAGTGTTGTTCAAGCGTCAGCTTTCATTTAATTGCTGTGTTAATCAGACAAATGTGAAATGGGTCTTTGAGACACTGTGTGGTGATAAGTAAGACTTAACTCTTCCTCTTCTCAGATTCCTTCTGACATTCTGAGTTCAGAAAAATCACTCTGTACAATCAATTAATGTATTAATTACAGGAGCTCACGTGGACACTTTTTCAAACCTTTGTCCCTCAAAGCGGAATTCTGTTATATCACAAAATACTACCACAATGTTGGACTTTACACTGCAAATGCCCTTTATCTCGGTAGCCATTGACCATCTTTTTTTTTTAAGTGGTTAGATAGGAAATGTTGCTGGTTTTACGTGAAAACTACTGAACTCTGCCATCTTAGTGTGAAAGTAGTCGTAGATAATGTGCGAACAAATGGGTACAGATGTGTTCCAGGCAAACTTGATTTATAACAACTAGCGATAGGTTGTGGTTGACCAGAAGCGTTAGACTGCAGAAGATAAAGATGAAAAAAAGTATAATGCTGAGAGCATTTTGTTTTTATAAGGACCAGAGGTGAGGTGGAGATTGCTTTTTGATTAAAGGCGGTTGGAACTGGACCCTGCTGACAAGCAAAATGAGGAGAACACGGTAAAACAGGGGACTTTCATGACCTAGGCAATATGCAAGTTATCCATGCTGACTGTCCTTAATTTCTGAAAAAGTGTTTTCAATCTCACCCACATTGTATTCTGAAATCGTGAGGTGTGGAGACTTGATTGGAAGTCCACTCGAAAAAGTGCCAGTGATGAGGGACCTTTGCTACCTTTGCACAACATATTGTAAAGACTGAATCGTGTTCTCTGTGTGGTGGCAACCGCTAAAGACAGAGAGGAAGTACAAAGCAGCGCGTTGTCAAAGACCAGGTCCCCTTAGCTGTCACGCTATTGCGTTCCGAGTTTGCCAACCAGTTCCTGTAACACAACAGGAAGAAACACTACAGGATTTTTTTTTTTTTAAGAAGGATGATCTACCTTTGGTAAAATTTTCTTTCTTGAAAGGTGGCAGTTTGTGAGCTTAAATGTGGAAGGGGGAGGGAAAAAAAGCATTTAGCAGTATAAATGCTATCTTTAATATACCTCAGTTTAATATACCTTTAACATACCACTGTTGGGAACATCTTTTTGATTTATGTTTTGTTCAAATATCTATCATTGAAAAACGTACTTTTTAATACAAAGATATTATCAATATTTCTTTGTAGCAGATACTAGGGATGATTTCCTTTTACCCTTAAACTGTTACTGTACACCATGACCCATCGTATGTGTGTGTGTGTGTGTGTGTGTGTGTGTGGTTTAGTTCAACACCCGACTTTATGTAACTCTCAAAATAACTGTTTATAGGCTGCTGGATCTCCATTCCCAGGTGTAGAGACCTACATGTACCTGGGAACCCCTTAGGCTGGCCATTAACCATATGACAGTCCACCTTCCTTTATTAAAACTGACACAACCTTGAATTTACAGTTCAGACCTCCCATAGGGTCAGGCTGAGTCTAGGAATTTGTCCCGTCTTCCTGTCTCTTATGTCACTACCTTCCCTTCTGGCTCCCTTGGGGACACTTCCTCAACATCTTTGTTAACTCCACTTCTTACGGTTAAATCGATACTGTATGCTCTCAGTCTAATGAATAAATTCAAGTAGACAATGAAATAGGAATCCCCACACAAGGCGATGGTTGAGGTTTTCAAACGTCAGATACATTCATGGAACTTTACCAAGCCAGTGGTTCGTTGTCTTACATGAGAAATATGAAGAACCACACTGCTAAAAATTACCAAATCACCTTTTTTTTCCCGAGCTCTGTCATTGTAGTTGAGAGGTGACGTAATCAAGTGTTGTCTGTGTGGTTGTACTTCCATGGCATTTGGAGGGGGAAATGGGCTCAGCTCTTTGAGGCAAGGGACACTTGTGCTTGTCTGGTTTGAGAAAGCCTTGTCAAAAATGGTTGTGTCGGGGTGCCCGGGTGGCTCAGTCGGTTGATCCTCCGACTTCAGCTCAGGTCATGATCTCATAGTCTGTGAGTTCGAGCCCAGCATCAGGCTCTGGGCTAACAGCTTGGAGCCTGGAACCTGCCTTGGATTCTGTATCTCTCTGTCTCTCTCTGTCCCTCCTCTGCTCATGCTTTCTCTCTCTCTCTCTCTCTCTCTCTCTCTCTCTGTGTCTCAAAAAAAACATTAAAAAAATGTCTTTAAAATGGTTGTGTCAAATTTTAAATTCACTGCTCTTGCATGGGTAAGACACATGGGGGAATAGTTAGGGAGATAGGTAGAATGCACCCACTCTTCAAAGATGTTCATGTACTGATCTTCAGCTGCTAAGAATATGTTAGGGTTATCCAGCCAAAGTAATTGGGTTCTCTGATGGAAGTAAAGTTGTTGGCTGACCTAAAGATAGGGAGATTATCCTGGGTTATCTGAGTGAGCATGATATAAATCACTTCAATTTGGAAGAGGGGGACATGAGAGTTGGTGTCACATAGACAGCAGCATGAGGAAGACTTGACTGGTGACTGTTAGCATTGAAGATGGAAGGAGCCATCAGGTCAGGAATGGAGGAAGCTTCTAGAAGCTGGAAATGACAAGGAAACAGATTCCCCCACCCTTAAAGCCTCTGTGCTATAAATAAAAGAACTACCAAGAGCTTGGTTTTAGCCCAATAAGACACCCAGTACACTACAGTAATAAGATATGCACATATAGTGTTTAAGACGCTAAGTTTGTGGTCATTTGTTATGGCGGCAATAGGAGACTAATCCAGTCATCACTGACCATCACCCAAAACCTCACCTACCCCCCAGAGACAAAGGTCAATGATTGGATATAGGATGATAATAGAATCAGATGGAATGAGCGTCAGGAAAAAAAGAGAAAGTTAAACTTATTTCACATGCCAGAGAATTTTCTTATGTTTCTTTCTCATGGAATCATCCATCCACGCTTTGGGATTCCACTGGCTTCCATCTAGTTACAATATTTAATTAGGAATCCTTCCCCCTTCTTGCCAAGGGTTGAGTGGATGACCCACTTAGGTCAAGGGATCGATGCCTTTCATCTTACACCTATTAAGTGGGGGATTGATCAGTGGCAGGCAGAGAATGCACTGAGTTAAGTCCACCAATCAAAGATGGGCAAACGCAGAGATAATTGTGAATGTCAGCTCTGGCAGTTCAGGGCTCCACCTAAAATGTCACCCAGAGGAGCAAGATTCACGTTGCCTGTGGGGAAAAGGCTGTTATTTGGGTAAGGACACAGGAGATTTGTTTCCAACTCCCACTGAGGTTAATGAGTTCAGTTTTGTATAGACTGAAGGTAAAGAAAGGGAAAGCATTCACATGGAAATGTATTTTTCTAGGCGGTAAAATGCCCAGACCTGAAATTTGAGAGAATGCTGAGCATTTCAGAAAGAATCTTAGGTTCCTGCTGTTTTGCAAAGTGAGTACAACTGTGTTGAATCAGGCTGAAGACATTCCTGGTGATATTATTTCATCTGAGGCAGTGAATGCCTGTTACAGAAGTCAAAAGTTAGGCAAAAACAAAAAAAAATATTCCAGGCTTAGTGCCTTTTCTTGAATAATAAACTATTAACATAATAAAGAAGCATTATTTCTATTTTCCATGGGAGATTATGGGTGCAGCACATACTTTAAAGCAAGAATAAAAATGTGCATCTAGTTTTGAGATGGTCCCTTTGTCCTTGCCTTTTTTTTTCTTTCAAAAGTCTTGATCCAGACTTGTATGTTAGTTCAGATCCTCTGCGAAACAGAAAGGACAGGATTAGAGGACCAAAGGTTTATGAGGGGATATTTGTGAGAGAACATGAGGACAGAGCCTGCAGGGAGGAGGAGAGCCATCAGACCAGATGGGCATGTCCCAGTGGTGCATTGGGGCAGGCAGGCAGGAAGGTGGTGAGGAAGCATCTTGGCTTACAGCACAGTTCAAAGACAGATCCACAAGGCTGTGGGAGTATTCTCAAGTCAGTCACAAATCATCTGCCAAAGGCATCCTGTGACACCGAGGAACAAACTTGCTTTTGACTCTCTGTGGCTTTTAGGCACGGGTAGGGAACACCCCCAGGAGGCTGAAATTTGGTTCAAATGCAGTGGTGGATTCCCGAGCTCAGTAGCTGGGCTCCCCAATCAATGATGCATTCAAAGATGTGCCTGGCACATTTTTATGGCTGCCATAGCTGACTACTGCTTGCTTTTGGCCTCTCATTGTTAGCTCCCATGCAACTAATTTTTACAGTCTGGAAGCATGAGTTTTAGTGTTGCTTTGGCCTGGAGTCCAGTTCGTTTGGGTGGGCACCAGACTGCAACCACTGATGAGAGCTCTTGGTTGACTGTCACTAAACCAACTCTTCCGGTAGAGAGGATGGCATGCAAGATGTTCTCAGCAGCTCATTGGAGAAAGTCTCCAGAATCATGTTGGTTTTCCAATGAACAAAAGGACAAGTGAGGGTATAGGATACTTAGGTTGCCACCATAGATGCCTTGAGTTTCATACAAGAGGGTGTTAGCCTTCTTGAATCAAGCCCTGAGTCTCCTACCCATGGAATCATACGTTGGGCATGTCTGGAGCCTAAGATTATCCCTAAGGAAGATTTTGACAAGGAGTCTTTGCATCCTTTATGCTATGCCCTTTTGAACTCAGTAGAAGAAAAATCTGCTTCTGCCCCTTAAAGAATCTTATTTTCTTTACATTCAGAGAGGAAACAGTATTGATTAAATGTTTCAGGGAAAAAAAGATGGTCATCATAGTGGTGATGATGATAATGATGGTGGTGATGATGGTGATAAAGACGATGACGATGGTAATGGTGATGATGGTGATGGGGTTAATGATGGTGGTGTTGAAGGTCATGATAATAATGGTGGAAATGATGGTGACGGTGATATTGATGATGGTATTGGGCTTCTTGTTTTTCCAAGTGCTGTTTACAACCCCCATATGGTGGCTTGTGAAAGTTTGTATTCCAACCTCAAAACCTTTGTGGTCCACACACTCACATGTGTCTTGAAGCAAAGTGCTCATCTGAAATACAGAATCTCACAATATTCCTTAAATGAATTACTGAGAATTTGGACACACTCTCTACCTATCGTTTCTAATTTCTTCAGAGTTTTTGGTAACTTGCGCATCTTTGGGTTGGCTGTGTTGTCGTAAAGGCTACTTGAGAACCTATATTAGTTGAAAGATGCAGTAAAAGATCTATTCTGATATGCAGATATGTGAGGTGAATAGGTTTAAATGACTCACACTCTCTTGGTCTGTTTAGGGTGCAGTAACAAAAATGCCACAGACTGGGCAGCTTAAGCAAGAAACATTTATTTCCCACAGTTATGGAGGCTGAGAGTTGAAGAGCAAGGCGCTGGCAGATTTGGTGTGGTCAGTACACGCCCCCTGGTTCATAGATGGCCATCTTCTCACTTTGTCCACCCATCATGGACTGGACAAGGTGGATCTCTGCACTTATTTTTTTATTATTATCATTATTTTTATTTGAGAGAGAGTGCGTGAGCATGAGCAGGGAAGAGGGGCAGAGAGAGAGAGAGAGAGAGAGAGAAAGAGAGAAAGAGAGAGAATCCCAAGCAGACTCCACACTCAGCACAGAGCCTGACATGGGGCTCAATCCCACAACCCTGGGATCATGACCGGAGCTGAAATCAAGAGTTGGATGCTCAACTGACTGGGCCACCCAGGCACCCCTGGGGATCTCTTTTATAAAGACACCAAACCCATTCATGAGGTCTCCACTGTCATGACCTGATCACCTCCATAAAGCCCTGTCTTGATAACATCACCTTGGGGGGTAGGGTTCAATATATGAATTTGGGTGGAACACAAATATTCAGTCTATAGCACCGCTGAGAAGCTTTATTCATATGGTTGTAACAGTTTTATTATGCATCAAATGTGGACATAATATCCTCTTTGGCAAGTAGGAGTGACATCCTCGTAAATTGTTAATGTGTGAAAAGAAATTGCTTCTTCCTCTGATAGAGGTGATTTCCTCAGACTCTGAGCTGTTTATTTGAGGCCTCTTGCAGTGTTCAGAATAAATATCTGACAGGACAGCGACATTCCCAGTGACTTAGGTGTTATCATGCCTGGCTTGACGCTGACTATCTCTTTGCCTAGCTAAAGAGAAAGTTTTTTGATTTGTATTTAATCTTTTCCAGTTTGTAAGTTTGTACTAAAATTGGCATAATTCATAAGGATTGAACTGTGGATTTTGTGGTATGTATGGCTTCTGGTTACTTCCTGTGTATTATAAATATAATTGTGAAATTGTTCTTAAAATCAACCATACCTTACGACTGGTATACAGAAGAAGGTATGAAATTAAAGAGAGGCTGGGTGGCTCAGTTTATTAAACATCTGATTCTTGATTTCAGCTCAGGTCATGATCTCACAGTTCATGAGTTCAGGCCCTGCATCGGGCTCTGTGCTGATGGTGCAGAGTCTGCTTGGGATCCTCTCTCTCTCTCTCTCTCTCTCTTTCTCTGCCCCTCCTCCACTAGCACTCTCTATCCAAATAAACAAATGAACTTTTTTTTTAAAAAAAGAAGGTATGAAATTAACAGATCTACCTTGCATGACCCAGCTGTGCCTTCGAGTATAGATAGAAACTCTCTGGACTCTAGTTCACCATGGGGGAAACAAAGAAGGTTTCAGTGGCTGTAAATTCTGGTATTTGAATGAATGTTTATCATTGGCTTGAATGCAATGTCTTCTATGGGCCACAAAATGTACTCGTGAAGATCACTGATCTTCTTTACGCCTTGAGACACAAAACACGAAACAATACCTAAGTAACGAGGGAACAAAGTTCCACAGTAAAAACAGCAACAATCCTGTGGTGCCACAGATGTGCAGATCAATCTCCACTTGCCCACAGAGGAGGTCTGTGGGTTCAGGACATAGCTCAACTCTCTGAGCATCTGCTGTGTCACATGTACGAGATACTTAATAATACCAACATGACAATATGATAAAGACTCGATGTAAAGTGGAAGTAAATTTTCAGGTACGTGATTGGTGCCCATGAAGAAGCTTTTCTTTTTATTATTGAGGAAATGGAAGAGTGACCTCATCATGGCTTTCCCATTTATTCTGATGGCAGTGAGGAATAGAAAGGCAAATCTACAGCGTGATCTTAAACATCTTTAAAACATGAAAGAATTTTAAGTGTTTTGGATGACATGCATGCCATCCAGGATTCTCTGAGGCTATTTGTTAGAAATAGAAATGAAAATTGAGGCCCCCAGTGAATGCTGTGAACAGATACAGCTAATAATTCTTGCATTGCCTTGACACGTTGAAGAAAGCATGTTCTGTGTCCCATCTTGTTGTCCCATTGCACATGGGCTGTGGAATTATTTCATTCCACTCGATTATTTCATTACACAACCAGAAAATCTTCTCACAGCACGTAACGATAGTGGAAATTACATATTTATCCATGTCAGTGCCTTGTTTTTCCCTACAGATGCTTCAGTGTAGTTCAACAGATGAAGAGTCTACCATAGGGCCAGGCTGGGCAAGGCTTTCAGACAGGACCTTGTACGTGGTGCTTTTCAGCTCTGAGAGGACCAAGTCAAATATTTAGAGCTGGTTGGCAACTCAGTGGTATTCTCTCTTGCAACCCAATAGACTTCTTTGGTATTTTGCTTTATACATATGAAAACAACCTACAGGACAAACAGCAATGTACTTCGAGCTTTCTGTGGGCATACCCCAGCTCGTGGACTTCTGAGCGAGAATCCTCTTTCCATGCAGGTGAAGAATATAGAAGGGCACATAGGCCTTCTTTATTATATCATTCAGTGGAAATACGCCCTTCTAAATAGAAATTTTAAGACTTTGACCTTTAAGCGGACTCCAAGTAACCATTCATGGCCAAGATGGAATTGTGTTCATATTCATCATGTAGGCACAGAGAAGTGGTATGGAGGTATTTGAGGAGCTATAACTGACATGAAATCTACATTAACTAAAAGAGTGAATAATCACCGTAATGAAATTTAGAAGAAAACGTGCCGTACAATGACGAGATGAGGATTTCAGAGAAGGTGTCACTCCAACTTTATGTTTAACCAGAATTAACTCAGAATCAGGATGTCTGTTTATATTCCAATAGATTCAGTCTTCCATGGGAGTTTCACTCGAGAAAAATAAGCACCGGTTCTTTCCTTTTTTTTTTTTTCCAACGTTTATTTATTTTTGGGACAGAGAGAGACAGAGCATGAACGGGGGAGGGGCAGAGAGAGAGAGGGAGACACAGAATCGGAAACAGGCTCCAGGCTCCGAGCCATCAGCCCAGAGCCTGACGCGGGGCTCGAACTCACGGAGTGCGAGATCGTGACCTGGCTGAAGTCAGACGCTTCACCGACTGCGCCACCCAGGCGCCCCAGCACTGGTTCTTTCAAGAGGAGACAGTAGGTAGGTATCAGTTCTCACTTCCATAATTTGTAAGTTGTTTCCTTTCCCATGTATATTACTCTATGCATTTCCTCTACATTTTCAGTCACTGTTAAACACTGGAAGACCTTGCTTTTATTGGTATTGTTAATAGAAAATGTCATAAAGTGTTAAATGTTTTGAAACAATCTTTGAAACAAAGGTTTTTATCTGGAGAGGGTGAAGGACAGGCTCCATCAGTTATTATCTTTCACAAAAAGAAAGATGTGGCAAGGAATATGGAGGAACCCCTTCTGTAATCCTTGAGGTACCCTTATGGGTGTGTCGCTAGCCTTCTTCAGATTCTGAAGTCTATGTAAGGAATTAGGAATCCACAATTTTCATATATCTTTTGTCTTCTGGTGCGTGGAGATACCATGCACAGTGGGTGCCAGGCTGAGAGGCAGACATGTACTAGGGGCACCCTTCATATCTGTTCACTTCTGAACTTTGTGCAGATAGTATGAAGCTGGATAGTCCAGGAGAAGCTCCCTGTAGAGGGTTCATTCTAACAGAGGCTCCCATGATCCCCAAACCTGGTATTCACATCTTTGCATAATTCTGTTTCATTGAGTGTTGGCCGTCCCTTGATTTCCTTGTATCCAAAAGAATAAGAAAGAAGTGATAGGATGTCATAAAAGACTATGACTTCTGTCTTACTAACCCTCTTCTTTTTTTTTTTTTTTTAACACTTTCTCAACTTATAGGGATTGATAAAGTAAGTAGTCACGTTTGAGAACTTCACATGGCTAGGATATTAGGGTGGCCTCTGACCAATTGTTATGAACTGAATGTTTGTGTCCCTCACAAATTCATATATTGTAGCTCAAAGTCCTGATGTGATGGTATTTGAGGTACAGCGTTTGGGAAATAATTAAGTTTAGATGAGGTTGGGGGCTACCATGATGGGCTAGTGTCCTTATAATAAAAAGAGACAGCAGCTCTCTTTCTCTTTTTGTCTCTGCAGGCACACTAAGAAGGGGTCATGTGAACACACAGGGAGGGGGTGGCCATCTACATGTCGAGAGAAGAGAACTAAAAATAAAACCCTACCTTGTTGACACTTTCGTGTTGGACTTCCCAGTCTCTAGAACTGTAGGAAATAAATGGCTATTGTTTGAGCCACCCAGTCCAGGGTATTTCTTTATGACAGCCTGAGCAACAGGCTCATTGACAACAACAACGAAGACCTTTATCCAAAAACCCTGGGAAGCTAGATGACTAGTGTCAGCTATTCTGGAGAAATAAAGTCTAGCAGATAATTATCCAGGGCAGTAAATTGGTCGTAGAGAATGGATTACAAAGGATGAAAAACATGTCCCATGATTTGCTCAAACATCTGAGTCTCTTCCATTTTCGACTTCATGTCTGTCTTATTTGGCTCATTATCCACTCTATTGGCAGAAGCCAACTCTTGAGTTCAAGGAATCTTGTCTGCCTTTGGAATTCTGGCAGTCACGTAGGATTTTGTTTGTTTGTCATTTACTCGAATCTTTAGTTCCAATGCTTAAGCCAAAAGTTGGGGGTGGATAGGGAGGGGATGGGGATAGTTTTGATGTTGGAACAAAGTGATTGGGTGCCTATCACTGAGTGTGGAAGATGGGTTGCATATTGGGAGAACCCAGAGGGAGCTGGAAGGCATAACTGTTACCAGCGCTAGGAAAGACCTGCTGGAGAGTGCAAATCAATAATTCACAATCTGCATCTGATAAAATTACTGCTAATTAAGTCTTCCCAATCAACAAGAGGAGTCATTCATTCACGAGGCTGGGAATAAATCCTGCATCAAACTTATGCAAATAGTGATTTTGCTCCTTTACTCAAACTTACTCTGGTACTGAGAGCACTAAATAAAACATTACATATCTTCCTTCCTTCCTTTGATGTTCTAAGTCTCTTGTTCATTATAGCTATAACAAGCTCAAAGCAACGAATTACATGAGAATCATACAGAACTGAATTACGATGCATATGCTTAACTCGGGTTGGCCCATTAAATAGCAAAGGGGACTCTGTTGTCATTTATATTTCAGTGGGATCTATCCATGGAGGCCACAAGTGTCATCACAAGCATTTAGCAGGAAGATAAGAGGGATGCTAAGGAGGTGGTAGTCAGCAGTGTTCTTCAATTCCTATTGCAAAAGTTAGAACGAGGAACGTTGGCCTCAAGTTTCAGCAGCAATGAAGTTAGCTAGATTTCATTAAAATTTTTGAGATGCAAACGTGTGAGCAAGTTGGTATCTTCATATGGCAGAACCAACGATAACCCTTCTAGGGCTCCTGGGTGGTGTCTAACTCTTGACTTTGGCTCAGGTCCTGATCTCGTGGTTATGGGTTCAAGCTCCACATTGGGCTCTGCACTGAGAGTTCATCCTGTTTGAGATTCTCTCTCTCCCCACCCCATCTTTCGAAATAAATAAGTAAACATGTAAAAACCAAAAAGGAATAACCCTTTTATCTCCAAGTCTATATCAATAAAAGGAGAGAGAGAGAGAGAGAGAGAGAGAGAGATTGATCACTGCCATTACTCGTCAGTGAAAATAGAGGCTGCATGATACGTAATTTTTCTAACACACGGTTCTGGATTTCAGACTGTGCACCTAATAAAGCTGAAATACTTAGTTCACATTACAAAGAGTCCAAGAGAGATCACTAAATACGGTGAAGTCTTATCTGACCACTCTTCCTTATTTCATTTCAATACATGGGATAGAAAGATAAGAAGTTGGAAAACAATTGGAGAAATTAATTCCTATGAGAATATTCTTTCTAGTGTTTTTTCAACTTAAAAGAGCACCAGTAAGAGTTTCTCGGGAAAGGGTGACATATTAAGAATGTAATGTCAGGCATCTATGTCTGAGCAGGTGGTTGGGACATTGCTTCCTTCCAGTGTGATCAAAAATACTGTTCTAGGGTGCACTGGTGGCTCAGTTGGTGGAGTGTCTGACTCAGTCTCAGCTCAGGTCATGATCTCACAGTTTGTGAGTTCGAGCCCTGTGTTGGGCTCCATGCTGACAGTGCAGAGCCTGCTTGGTATTCTCTCTCTCCTTCCCTCTCTGCTCATCCCCCACTCATGCGTGCATGCAGTCTCTCTCAAAAATAAACAAACAAACAAACCTTAACAAAAGGTTTTATAATTTTTTTTTAACGTTTATTTATTTTTGAGGCGGAGAGAGACAGAGCATGAACAGGGGAGGGGCAGAGAGAGAGGGAGACACAGAATCAGAAGCAGGCTCCAGGCTCTGAGCCATCAGCCCAGAGCCTGATGCAGGGCTCAAACCCACGGACCGCGAGATCGTGACCTGAGCTGAAGTTGGACGCTTAACCGACTGAGCCACCCAGGCGCCGCAACAAAAGGTTTTAAAAATACTCTCCCAGCAGGGTTACTAAGTGGAAAGAATCTACCTGTGACTGTTATGATAAAAGTATGTTATAATATATTATTTTCTTACTAGCATGACTTACTCTATGGCGAAACTCTACACTGTTGGTATCTCTCTAAAATAAAGATGCAACAAAACGTGGCATATATTAATAGCTCTGCTTTCTCAGTACATCCATGATCGGAAGGTCATGGCAGTGTACATCTTTGAAAGAAAAACACCTTTGATTTAAGAATGAATATAGTTTTGGGGATTGGTGTGTGTGTGTGTGTGGGGGGGGATATGTAGCTGTGTTTTTTAGGTGTTTGTATTTAATCACCATACACACTGAGTTATCTCTCTTCTATCCACTCAACTCACTTAGTGTCCCACCCAAATACTTTAGACGTAGCAATAAAAAGACAAATAGCCCCATTTAAAAAATGCACATAGGATTTGAATAGACTTTTCACCAAAGAAGAGGTAGAAATGGCTACCAAGCACATAAAAAGATGTTCAACACATTAGTCATTAGAGAAATGCAAATCAAAATCTCAGTGAGATACCACATCACGGAGTGGCTAAAATTAAAAAAAAAATGTTGTTAAGTAATCATGAGGATATAGAGTTTGGAGCTCCCATACCCTCCTGGTGGGACTGTTAAATGAGGGAGCTGGCTTTAGGAAACAATTCAGCAGTCACCCCAAATATTAAATGCGGAGTTGCCCATGACCCAGCATTCCTTCTCCAGGCTATATATGTAGGAGAAATGAAAACATACATCCACACAAAAAGTGGCCCATAAATGTTCATGATAATTACACAGAGGAAAAAAAAAAAAACTTCAACGTCCATCAACCAGTGAATGCACACACCAAATGTGGAATAGCTATATGATAGAATATTATTCAGTAATAAAAAGGAATTAAGCACTGATACATGGGAAAAAATGGATGGACCTTGATCGTGTTGTGCTAAGTGAAAGAAATCAGACACAAAAGGCCACCTGTTGGATGATCCCATTAGTAAGAAATGTCTAAAATAAGCAAATCTATAGAGACAGCAAGGAGGTTAGTGATTTCCAGGGGCTGAGGACAGGGTGTGGACAGGGGTGACTGCTAATGGTTTGCAGTTTTCTTTGGGGTGATAAGAGCATTACGGAATTAAATGTAATGATGACTGCGAACACACTAACATATGTGAAATATTGAAAAGTGTGGACTTTAATGTTTTCTGGATTATACTTCAATAGAGTTGTTATTTTTAAAAAAATCTAGGTAGCTTTTCACCAATAGGTAGAAATTAAACAACACCACTTTTTTCTTTTTAAGATTTTACTTATTTTTGAGAGAGAGACAGATGTGGGAGGGGCAGAGAGAGAGGGAGAAGGAGAGAATCCCAAGCAGGGTCCGCACTGTCAGCACAGAGACTGATGTGGGGCTCAAACTCACGAACGGTGAGATCATGATCTGAGCTGAAATCAAGAGTCAGACGCTTAACCGACTGAGCCACTCAGGCGTCCCTAAACAACACTACTTTTAAGCAACCAATGGGTCGAAGAAGAAATTAGGAGGGAAATTGGAAACTATCTTGAGACATCTGAAAGTGAAAATACAGCAGAAGTGGCTGCATTAAAGAAGAGGAAAGGTCTCCCATCAACAAACGAACTTCACCCTCCAAGGAACAAGAAAAACAAGAACAGACTGAGGCCAAAGTTTGCAGAAGGAGGGAATAATGAAGAATTCAGCAGAAATAAGTGAAATAGAGAACAGAAAAAAAAAAAAACCAATGAGACGAAGAGTTGTTTTTAAAAAAATAAGAAATAAAAAAGATATTAAAAAGGTGCCACAGACATCAACAGGATCATAATCTACAACTGAATAACTATCTGCTAAAGGGTCGGATCACCTACAAGAAATTGATAACTGAGTTCCTAGAAGCACACAATCTAGCAAGCTTGCATCCTGAAGAAGGAGAAAATGGGAACAGACCAAAGTCTGGTAAAGAGATGGACTCAGGAATGAACAACCTCCCAATACAGAAAAGCTCGAGATTAGATGACTTTGCTGGTGAATTCTATCAAACACATAGAGAATTAATGACAATCCTGCCATGTTCTTCTAAACAGGTGAAGAGGAGGGGATACACCCAGACCCATGTTTGAGGAGCCCTGGTTACTGTCCCCAACCAGGGGTTCGCCTTGCCTACACCTGGGCACACGCCTCCCTGCTCCCCCCCAAGGCAGCTCCTGGCCTGTGCGGAGCTTTGCTGAGCTGTGTAGACACGCGGGCGGCCCCTGTCGCTACACTGCGTAGACCAGCAGCTTCTCAGCAAGTTTACCAGAATCTATCAATCTCTCCCCAGGACTACACGGTCACACACTGGGCTTCTGTGCACAGTCACGAGGTCACCTTTTCACCCACGCTCTCCTTTCCCATCCCATTGACTCAGGACTTCTACTGTTCTTGTAAAGGTCCTCACCTCCTACTGAGTCGCCTTCTGTCTAGATATCTTCATCCTCCCTGGCCCTAAAGATCGGCTTCCTTCCATCCTTCAGGATTCACTTCTCACCAGACGGTCACTTGTTCCTGGGCAGTTGCCTGTCCGAGGACGCCCCCCATACACCTGCTGTATTTCATCATCACGTCCTGTACAATCCAAAACACCTCGCTGTGAAAGTGGGGTGCTTTCCCCTTGTTCCTACTGGTTCCTTTGTGAGCTAACAGGTCAGCTCTTCTCTCTGAAACTGGGTCTGTCCTGGAAGCTAGCAGGAAACCAGGCACATAAACACCGCTAAATAAATATCCGTTGCATAGACCCATTTTAAGAAAGGGCTTTTGGTACAAACGATTTAATGCTTCAGAATGTTGGGTCTCCTGAGCTGTAAAAATCAGAACGTCTCATAAAGGATCACCAGTGTGAATATATTCTAACACAGTACAGAATTATTTTAGTGGGGCCATGAAATAAATTTCATGGTAAAACAGAATTTCCAAGTGAAATTTCCAGGGAAAAATGGCAGTGGAGCTTTTACGGATCATGACCTTACTTATGATGCAAACCCCATTTGTCCCAATCGAGGGTCTTATACAATTCTCTTCTTGTCATTTTGAAATAATCACATTTTCCTAGAACCAATTTTATAAGTGATGAATACGGTAATTCCCCAATTTGTGTGAAAGCAGTGTATGAAATTTCTCCGAAGTAAGATGCTGCAAATTCCCAGTGTAATATTTTGGAGCATTTGAGCTCAACCATCACAAGACAGGCTCACTGTGCGGGACGGTGATGAGACCCTTAGAGGAGCTTTGGGAGGGGCTGATGGGAAGCCTGGTCACCTGGCTCCAAGTTCATAGGTTGTGAACCTGGTCTCAGTGCCAAGCCATCCAGTGTCCTTCTCTTCTGACACAGAGCGGATAAGGCCACCTACTGGGTCACTCCGGTGGCTTTAGTGCATGCCCTGCATTTGTGTTTTTCCTCTGTGAAAACACCTTGTTCATTATCGTGGGACATATACACGCAGTATGAAAACAGGAACAGATAAGTATAACTGTAATATTTGTATCATGTATATGACATTGTGTGTAGTATGACCCTAAAATCAAACGAGGAAGAGACCTACAAAGTTTAAGTGATTGGCCCCAGGTGTGGGAGGGGAAAGGGAAAGGTATCAGTATAAGTTATCTCCCTTGTCACAAAATCCTCTCTCTCTCACGTGACAGAAGACGTGAATGGAGCTCAGAGTCACTGTGTAATTGTCTTGTATTGACACGTTTTCAAAACTGTCTGATCCAAATGCATAGCAAGAACGGTTAATGGCTTGGTAAAACATGTATGTATACATTCACACGTATATATGTAATATAGGTACACATATGGTAAGATTCACACATGTATATTATTTATACTTATCAACCCATAACATATACTTATTTACAAGGGTTTGGTGTCAGTACAAGACAGTACAAGACAATTAGACAGTGACTCTGAACTCCATTCACATCATCACCGTCTGGGGCTTCCTTCTCCAACGTCAGGCAGAACTCCCCCCGTGGGTCACCCGAGAATCATGCACTGGGAGAAACTGTGCAAAGCTGACCCATTACAGGTAGAGTGTGTCCATTTATGTCTGATGTTTCCTGAAGGTTCCTGAATTGGAGCACTTGGATTTATTACTGTTATCACTGCCCGTTCTTATGGTCTTGAGTTTGACAGAATAATGCCCTTATACAAACACACACATCTTTTTAACCGTACATAATAGTGTGTGTGTGTGTGTGTGTGTGTGTGTGTGTGTGCATGCACATATATCCTTAGCTGGTAAAAATATTTTCTAAAGCACGAAGCATAGCTGATCTTTGGTTGTCCTACAAGTGAACTGGGGGAAAACTGACCCTCGATCCTATAACCTTCTTCAGTTTGCAAGTATTGGCTTTTATGTTGCTGGCATAAGAACATGAAAACAAGAGACTTGTTATGTTGGATGTCTACGCATACCCAACCCAGTGTTTGTTCTTGCCTTTGATGGAGGTGTAAGGCCATGCTCTAGACCACTGTTGTCCAACCCAATGCTCATGTTAACACACTCACCACGTGTCCCAAGAATCTTCTTCTTTTTTGTAAGTGTATTTATTTATTTTGAGAGAGATAAAGTGTGAGGAGGGCAGCGGCAGAGAGTAGAGAGAACCCAAGCGGGCTCCACGCTATCGGCACAGAGCCCAACTTGGGGCTCAATCTCACGAACCGTGAGATCATGACCTGAGGGGAAATCAAGAGTCCAGTTGCTTAACTGGATGAGCCACCCAGGTGCCCCAAGAATCTCCTTTAATCGTATTACTGTAGGCTTAAATTACTTTCAAATAAAGGGTAAACATTGTACTTACCTAAAGATCATTCAAATAGTTAAACAAAAGTAAAGATTCATGTTCAAAAACCATATGTAACGTTTACAGGAGTAAATCAGAAAAAAATATGCAATTTTTACATTTCAAAAGAAAAGTTTGTATGTTGTGCAGGCCTTTCTTCTCCCCACCAAAAATAAGTTATGAGTGTGTATATATAGAATGCATATATGGGCATATGTAATATATACAGTATATATTATACACTATATACTATGTCACTATATATAGCATAAATATATACTGTATGTATACAATATCATGTCTCATAGTATATATTATGGTACATACATGTTATATACTATATATGTGTCATTATTTTTATATGGTGTGTATATATTTTTATATGGTGTGTAATATAGCCATAATTATGTATATCTATATAATTATATATTTGCAATATATATAGCCTAATAAAATTATATACAGTAAAAACCTTGGTTTGCAAGCATAACTAATCTGGAAACATGCTTGTAATCCAAAGCACTCATTCATCAAGTTAAAACTTATTAGAAAGGTTTGCTTATCTTGCGGAACACTGACAGAATGAGTTACTTGCAATCCAAGGTTTTACTGCATATGATTGTGTATATATATATATGATAAATAAAATTATATATAATTATGTATAATATATATTTAATAGCCAGTATTACAGTATATACTAAGCACACACACACACACACACACACATACACACACATATATACTTATATAAGCACACATGAATAAGCAAGTAAGACTTGCTACTGATCGGGGCACCTGGGTGGCTCAGTCAGTTAAGCATCCGACTTTGGCTCAGGTCATGATCTCACGGTTCATGGGTTCAAGCCCCGCGTTGGGCTCTGTGCTGACAGCTTGGAACCTGGAGCCTGCTTCAGATTCTGTGTCTCCCCCCTCTTTGCCCGTCCCCTGCGCATGCTCTGTCTCTCTCAAAAATTAATAAACATTAAAAAAATGTATACCTCAGTATGATTTTCTAAACTTTATCACAGTCTCTTTTCCCTTACTCTGTGTGCTCAGGTCTGCCAAGTGGAGTGTTCCCCATACAGGAGATAAACGGCACAGGCTTCTACTTTTCATGCCAAATGAACAGAGAACAATAAAAAAAAAAAAAGTGAGTCCACATTGATAAGCACAGTTCCTAGAAGTCAGCAAGATAGAGTGACCACTTTCTTCAAATATTGTTTAGAAAGAATCAGATTACCCAGGACCCTTTGAGATTTATAGGAGTTTATAACAAATTCTCAAATGTGCCATTTTGTTTTACCTTCAACTGGATGCGGGGGCGGTGGGGGGGAGGAAGCAAGTCTAACCAACACGGTCCCTCGTTGGCAGGTCAAAATGCACACAAATTAAGTGGCTTGTGTGAGGTCACTTGACCTTCCTTTGGCCAGTGCAGGAGAAAATGCCAGGTCACCTGACTCTGACCCATAGGTGCTGGGGTGTTTCGCTCGTATTTAAACACATGCTTTGCAAGCTAACAAGCGTCCTTAGCACAAAGATCCAACTCTTTTCCTTTCCCTAGAGGTTCGGTGTAGATTTATCTCCATTGTTGAAAAAGGAAGAGGGTTCGTATTTCACTTATTGATGTATCTCTTGTGACCAAACATTGATTCAAAAAAAAAATGCCCTCAATTGTTGCCCCTTTTTACAATTCTGTAAGAAAGCACTTACAGATAGGGTTTTCACACTATCATTATTTTAACACTATCATTATTTTTCTGGACACGCACCTTTAAAAAGACCAGTGGGACCAAAGTAACTATCATCATCCGTTGCAACCAAGAAACATGGCAAATACGGCCCTTATGTTTGTATTTTGCACCTGTAGCTCAGTCCTAAATAAGGGGTCAATGAGAAGCTGAAGGTGTATTTTTTTTCTCCCTCCGCGCCTCTTGGCACATTAAAGATCATACTGTCTCTACCTTCTGTACCAAAGGGACAGGCTAGCATCTGGTTTTAGACTAAAAGGATGCACAACAAAAAGAGACATTCTGCATAACCATAGTTTATAGCGAAAGCATCATTTCATATTATTTCAAGAACTGAGACTCAATACTAGATTTTGTTTGCAACAGACTAGCAACAAACACATGATTTTTTTCCCATTAAAATCTAAGAGATGTTTGTTCCCACCACAAACTACGTTCCGCTTTCTCTCTGACGCAGTTGTTTACAGAGTGTGGTTGACACATGCCTGTTCCAGTCAGTTAAACGGGCCTCTCCAATAGGCTTCGTCTAGCCGGAAGATGCCTCACCGGTCCACACCGGACTTGTTACCTTAAAGAACAAGGGGCGGGGCAAGAACTACCTTAGCTCCCGCTTCTTTTGATGTCCCATGGGCATTATGGAACACTCTGTAAAAATTTAGGATAAAACAGAATAGGGTTCATGACCAATTTACGAGCACGCCTCCTAGGAAACTCACTTCCGAGGTGATTTTGGTATTACGGTTCAAAAGAAAGTACAAAGGAGGATGCTGTTCCAAATAGGATGTGTTTGGGGATGCAGGAAAAGGATGTGACAGAATCAAGACATAGGTGTGGGTTTTGTGGAAGTAAAATAGTTAGCAAGAAAAATCCCCATAAGAGGTTGAAAGGAACGAGTGTGACTTTAATCAAAGGGACACAGTCCCACTTTTATTCACTTATTTCTAATTTTCCCTCTTCGTTGTTCATCTGAGTTCACAAGGATATTTCTCTTAAAAAACCTTTTTTTTGGAATGTTTATTCATTTTTGAGAGGCAGAATGTGAGCAGGAGAGGAAAAGAGAGAGAGAGAGAGAGAGGCAGATTCTGAAGCAGGCTCCAGGGTCTGAGCTGTCAGCACAGAGCCCGACGCGGGGCTCAAACTCACAAACCATTGAGATCATGACCTGAGCCGAAGTCACATGCTTAACTGACTGAGCCCCCCCAGGCGTCCCCGCGACGATATTCTTAGTAAAGTGCTTCAGCACCCCACAGCCGAGGTAGAGCATCATGGGACAGGACGCACGCGTGCACACACACACACACACACACACACACGCATGCATGCATGGTCTACTTCTCTAGTAAGAAAGGAAATAATAATAGCAAAATATGGATGAAATCAAACTGCTATCCCCCATGATGGTGAATTCAAGATAATGGCTACAGCATCCAACTGTATGGACATTTAGCAAAGATCCTGCCATCTCTAATGAGTAAAACTAGCATGGGCTCAAACCATGCACTGTTAAGGGAACCACTGTGATATTTGCTTATCATAATTATATTGTGGGCTCATATAATGAAAGTCAGATTTCTGATGTTTATTCATAGGAATATTGCCTTATGTCTCTCCAACATTTCTCTCAATGTTACAGAGCAATTAAGCACATTACGGTAGATGAGAGAATGGAACATGAGGAACTTTATGGCTTGTTGGTGGAAATACCATGAGGAGAATCCATACATTCTGGGAATCTTGGTTCCAAAGTGCACACTATTCCTTCCTACTTTATTTTCCCCAGAAATCCAGTGTTCAAGGGTCCCAGGAAGACAGAGGTAAATGTAGGATTTAATTTTCGTGGCTTACGATTGAAGGTCATCATTCCTCTAATTTTGTGCCCTGAACACCAACAAAGATAGCGTCATTTTAAAGTTCCAGATCATTTCTGATCATAACTGTCAGCTGCTAGCTTTTTTTTTGTTGTTGTTGATAAAGGGAACAATTAAGTGTTTTCCTAGCACACATGGATCACCCAACATTCAGATACTTTTGCATACTTTGTGCAGACAGGAGGTCCATTGTTATTTTCCCTAGTTACCCCCGATAATTAATTTAAAATACAAAACGTCAGGGGCGCCTGGGTGGCTCAGTCGGTTGTGTCCGACCTCGGCTCAGGTCATGATCTCACAGTTCCTGGGTTCGAGCCTCGTGTGGGGCTCTTTGCCTGGATCCTGCTTCGGATTCTGTGTCTCCCTGTCTCTCTGCCCCTCCTGCTTGCACTCTGTTTCTCTCTCTCTCAAAAATAAATAAACATTAAAAAAAATTTAAATATGAAACGTCAGCTCTCCACATTGTAGAATATCTACATTAACCAAGAGGCACATCTTAAACTGTTAGTTTGTGCCTTATTCCTGTTAGTGCGTAGGATCCATTTATATGTGATTAAAAGGGGATTTGGAAGAAAGGTGAAAAGTTTTGCTGTGATGAGCCGCGTATAGGTCCATAATAAAAATGAGGCTAACAGGTGTGAACGGCGACCAGGTGTCCTGTTAATTTCTTTCTTTCTTTTTGTTTGTTGGGACTTTGCCTGCTCCCGGGATCTGGCGTCCGTTACCTGGATGCTTGTCTCAGTGGTGTTGAGGGCAGAGGAGGGAACTCCCGAGACAGCCACTGACCACTGTTGTCTTTGACCCTGAGCGCATCTGGGAAGCGGGGCTCCCCGGAACCCCCATGGGGACAGCTCAATGCGCCGGGGCTCGTGGCATTGTGATGGTGGGTGGCTCCTATTTGACAAAGCATGAGCTGAGGCCACACGGTTCAGGTGGCCAACACACCTGCCTATGAACCCGCCTCTTCTCTGTGCTTTCTCCTCATTCAAATGCTGCTTCTTTCAAAAGCAGGCTTTATAACACGTAGGGTCAACATTTACAGCAGGTCGCATCTCCCTCTCCTTAGGTTATAAACTACTTACAGTGGGTCCTGGTGTAACTCTGTCCCCTTTATGTTGTCTTACCTTAACAGGCCAAGATTCCTGTTCTATATCCATCCATTCATGTGAGAAGCCGGCATAGCAGGTGTTTAAAAATAGTGCTTCAGTAAAATGAGATCCCAATGATTAACGACACAAAAGGAACCTAAAATTGTAAGTAAGACAATAGGTGATGCTGATAAATTATTATTTTTTTAAATAAAGGAACACTCTACAAAATCATATAGGCATCTGAATGTGTGTGTGCAGGTGTGTGTGTGTGTATGTGGGCGTGTGTCTACATGCAAAGAGCTCTAAAATTTAAAGCTATCACTTTTCTCAAGACAGAAATGACTTTTTTTTATCTTCCAAAATTCCTACAGGAGACATAGATTTCCGAACCAACCGGCTACATTACAGAATAGTTGATAAGCACAGCAAAGCACAACAGATCTTACCACTGACGCTGTGTAATGCTTCCCATATTTGCAATTGGGCATCAGTTGATTTCCCAGTTTTTCAAGAGACATCTCCACTGGTGTACGTTGGGGTACCAGAAATGTATCTCCCCATTTCCTCCCTACATCAACGGACGCACTCAATACCAAGGTCCTGCATTCGGGACCTGAGACGAGGGACTTGGATGAATTTGCTTTTCAAAGCTTCTCCCAGCTGAACCTGCTGGCAATTTTTCTCAATACCCAGAAGCCCCCAAGCCATTTCTATTAGGAGCCTCTGACCTCAGACACTAGAATGAAGACTTTAATGCATTCCACCTGTTCATTCTGGCCAGCTGCTTCTCCGCCCTGGCCAAACGTGGAAGAGGACGCACCCTCCCCATTTTCTCTCAAGCCCTTGTCTGGAGGAAAACACAATTATTTGTAGGTTTTCTAAATATGCGGGTAGTCGCTTTGTGAAAAGGTAGAGTCCTAAAAGACCTCTCTCTCTCTCTCTATATATATATCTATATATAGATATCTATAGATATCTCTCTCTCTATATATATATATATCCATTTATTAAAATATAATCATGAGCATCTGCAGAGAAAGTATTGCTTTTGCTTCCTTAGCAGAGACTAGATTTACAACTTTTTTTTTTCTAATCAGGTGGTCCAGAAGAGGTAAGATGATGAGATGAGAACATTTTGAGGCAGTTCTGAGAAGGAAATGAAGAGCCCTGCCATCTGACTGCTTTGAACTAGTCTGATGGTTCATGGCTCGGTCATGTTGGGCTCTGCTAAAAGTGACCAAACGTCTACTTTTATTCCAGTTTCTTTGCTGATGACAAGTCTGGACCTGTTCCGCTCCTCTTGCTTCCTGCCGAAACATTGTACACCACAAATTATCCTGAGGGTAACTAATCCAGAACAAATTCTTGTTCCCAAAGCCCTCTTAACGCCGTCCTGTGTAAGCCCAAACGCTCCTCTCTGCCGTGTGAACGGCCCGCCCAGATGGCTCACTGTTCTTGCGTGTGCCTGCCTTTGCTGCAAGTGACCAAACTCGAGCTGGATGCCAGAAGTGCCCCTGGTCATCTCTGACCACTGGGCTGTATCAGTTCTGGAACACAGGGCTGTAAAACAGCTCTACCCCTGTCCCTGTCCCCACCACCTCGGAGAAGGATGGTAATTCATTTCTCACGTTGCTTTAGCTTTCCACGGAACAGCTTTCACGGCGCCCAGGGCCCCCTGATCGTGACCGTCATGGCTACTTCTGAACATTCTCAATAGTTAGGGACAGTTGGGAACCAGCAGCCTCTCCAGCACTTGAGAAGTTGTTGGAAATGTGGGGACTCCAGCCTACACATCCCCAGCTGAATGCTCACCACTCTTAGCAGGTGAGGTTAAGGTGCTGTGTCTACACTGCCACTGGCACTGGGTACCATCTCCAAAGCCTGCTGCTATTCTGTCCTTTCACTTCACACACCATCCCTGGCACACGGCCTGTGAGGAGGGAGATGGTCGGTAAACGTTTGCTGCGTGAACACATGAGTGAAAGAGTGCATGAATGAATGCATGCACTCTTACTATTTTTCCAGTTAGAATGCGCAAGAATGTATATATACATGGTGGAAAAAAATAGTGACTCTCCCTCTAGCTAAAATTTACTAAAGATTCGGTTTTAAACATTTTTTTTCAATTTTGAATCCATGAACATGGCATTTCCATGAAATATATATTACATATACATATATGTATGAGAATATTATACATTCACATATATATACATGTAATATACACCTATATGCAATATATAAAATATGCATATAAATACATAAAAATGTATTGCAGATTATATAATACATGGTATATATTTTATGTTTTATGTATTTATATAAATACATGCTATATATTTTATGTTTTATTTATATATATGAAATATAAATATAACATATGTTGTATATAATATATAAATGAATGTGTCATACTGTGAATATTAATAACATTTATATTTTCCTTTATATAAGATAAATACTATAATTATATTACAAATAAAATATATGATGTAAATTCTGTATATACAATATTTCTATATCAACTTAATATGCAATATATTATAAAATATATTTTTATATTACACAGTATGCATATATTACATATGCTATATTATATATTATGTATAGTTTATATCATATAAGCATATAATATGTAGTTATAATAAAATATAATAGGAAGTATACTACTAAATTATTATTATGTAACATATTACATATATATTTATCTCCCGTTTGCCTCATACTAGCAAATGACCCCAATCAATATGTAAAAACCTTCGGTGCTCCAGTGCAGCAAACAGTCACAGGATTTGCTGGGTTTCTTTATCTGACCATCGGCTAATGCACGAGGACACGTGTGCACCTGCATTAGAAATTCCTGCTGTCTTCCTTACTGGTGGAGTTGGGGCTCTGGAGCACACTACCTTCGTTTGAACCCAACCTGTGCTGCCTGGAGGCCACAAGTTCCCAACTCTCAACCTCTTCCACTTTAAAGGAGGGGTATTACAGGTGCCTGTGCCTGGGGGCTCTCCTGAATGTTAATTAAAAGGATAAGAAACAGCCAGATGCACTTGTGAGGACTTGGCCAATTTGCTCTCCACGGGCCCGGGAGGCACGTTCTGCCTCTTGCGTTTTACTCACAATTTCTTGCTGTCACCCGAAGACTGACTCAAACAAGGCTGTTTGGATGCGGGAGGGCATTATTATGTCAAACTCAATGCCAAACCCAGCACCATAAGAACGGGCAGTGATAACAGTAATAAATCCAAGTGCTCCAATTCAGGAACCTTCAGGAAACATCATCATCCCCGTCTGGGGCTTCCTTCTCCAACGTCAGGCAGAACTCCCCCCATGGGTCGCCCAAGAATCATGCACTGGGAGAAACTGTGCGAAGCTGACCCGTTACAGGTTGAGAGTGTCCATTTACGTCTGATGTACCGCGTAGCTTTTAAAATGAAAACAGCAGTCAAAGGGGTAGGAAAAGTAAATAACATAGGCCACCTACAAAAAAAGGATGGACGCGTAATTATTTGCACAAAGCATTAGAAAATACTGTGATATTTTATTATTAAAAATGCTGCTGAAAAGTTTATACATATGTGTCCAGCCATATATATCTTCTATCATTACTTAAGGCAAAATCAAAAACAAAATTTCAAAATCATAACCCAAGAAACCATTAAACCCTGCGTGCCTGTCAAGGTCAAGGATAAAAGCCTAGGAAAGTGTTTTTTTTTTTTTAACTTATTTTCTTTTTCTCATTTTTTTTCTCATTTTTCTCTTTTTTATAGATAGCAAGTATATTTTATTCTCATAGAACTCTATGAAGATTCTATAACTTCTTTCCATGTAGAAATAAGATATCATTTAACGTGTATTAAATTTCTTTTGATCATATCCTCTGGAAAAGCTATTCACTTAACAAGAACTCTTTTTTTTTTTCCTTATCCAAATGTCACAAGCCTGATACATTACTGTGCATATTGCTAGCAGAAGACAATTGGAAATACTAAACAAATATTGGAATTCACATTACAAACATACCAGACCCACACTGATGCCAAGCATCACCTCTCGGGTAGTTGTATGGAGAGTCTATTTGCCGTACCCCGCTGGGGGTAATACATAGCTTGCAGAAATGACCTGACGATACCTTTAGAAAAGGATGAACTGGGGACAAAACTTGTACCCGTGACACGTCTAGCTGCAGGAAAGGATTGTTGGTTGGCCATGTGCAAAGTGGGGATTATAATAGTTCACATATGTATATACAGAGACCCACTCTCAAATCTTAACCCAGATGGACGACAGAATTTATCGTGGGACTTCTATGCACCTGTAAGAACTGTCTTTTGCTAAAGGGCGTTTTCGAAGACGTTGGTATGTGTAGGGGTTCAGTACTCGAGCGTTGTGCCAAGGGGCAAGGACGCTGGACTTATCTTGTGGAGCATCCCCAACGTAGCAATGACTTGTAAGCCTCGCTTTCTGAAATAACCATAGTCAAGCCCAGAGACAGGATTTTCAAACATCTTTGGCTGCTACTTCCTGATGTTGCAATAACTCTTGAAAGACAAACTATAAAGTAACCATTGTTCTTTTCCCTTCCACCGTAGGAAACTCAAAATATTCCTTCAGATAAAATTAAAAGGACAATGGGAATGTGAGGAGGTGTTGGGGGCAAATGTCCAGTCCCCAGCTTGCCAATTTTAAGTGGGGCGAATAATTTCCGTAACTTATCTTGACAGCGAAGGCGACCCTAACTTTGCAGAAAAACCCATGCAGAGGGCTTTTCACGTTCTGTCCTTTCACGTGGGTTTGTTCTCTCCCCGTACGATTCATTGACCAGTGACTGATACACAAGTCTCACAGTACTTTAGACAAGCATATGTGTTATCCCATAAACGATGTAAAGAATAAAAAAAAAATCTTGCTTCCTGATAAATAAGGGACTTACTGCTTAAAGAAAAAACAGGAAACACACATGCCCTCCTTCAATCTGATTAGCTAAGCCGAGCAGGTAGCCCGGCACCCACAGCCCTTTCTGCAGCTGCTGGGGAACACTGAGCCGTATTTACCCGGCGGGGCATGGCCCCACCCCCACTAAAGGCAAGCTTTCTTTCCTTTTTGGCAGGACCCCTGGGGGTGGGCAGCAGGTCTCCCTAAACATATTCAAAGAACCACAACCACAGACCAAGACTTGTATTTTGTTTTTTGTTCCTGCAGTGTCTCTGTGTGTGTGTGTTTCTAATTCAGCAAGCTTTACATAAACTCCACGCTGGGGATGGGGGATCCATCTAGGTGGTGCAACTCCATGGAGGCTAACACACACAAAAATAAAAGTTTGCTAACACAACGGTCGGTCTCCTAACAATGCTGTCGCATGCATCCCCGAAGGGGGGGTGAAGAGCCCCACCACACAGACAGTCTGGGTCCGCTGTGTGACACCACATCGTCCTACAAATGAAATGCGTTAGAAAACCCCATGTGTTTGCTTACCACGAGGAATTAAGAACATCCTCCTGTGTCCTGGAGGAAACAGAGGTGAATGACTAATGTATATATATATATATTTATATACATACAGACCACAATGGGAAGCACAATCTTGCTAAAAGGTCTTTCAAACTGAAAACACCAATAAAAGCTTTTTTTGTTGGTTGTTTTTTTTTTTCCTTTCTCTGTGTGTCTTTTTGTTGAAACTCACAGCTATATACATTTGTTTTTTCTTTTTTTTTTTTTTACAAAGTTTCTTAAATATAGTTCAGGCTGGCGAAACACCTCTTTGCACAGAACTATACATATGTTACTGCATAGTCGGCTCTTGTAATAATAAAATTCTACTTCTCCTTCTGTCTGGATGATAGCTCCATGCACTGGGTAAAATCCCACAGACTCGTCCTTCCCTTAAGTAGAGCCATCCGTCGTATGGCACATATTGTATTTTTCAACTGTTAATTAAAAAAATTTTTTTTCTTAAGTGTCCCTGGCTGAGTCCCCAAAGTGTCAGCTTCTGTTGTTAACACGGGAAGCATCCAGGTCCTGAAGACGGTGATGTCCTAGCCGAACTAAACGTTCTCTGGAGAGGTGGAGATGTTAAAGCAGTATTGTAACAGCAATGTATACTTTTTCACATTTCATAGGGTCAGAAGTAGATCTTGTCGTACTGGGAAATGCCAATGGGATGGGTCTACAGGGACACGATGGTGGCCCTGTTCTTTTTGTCTTATGTCAGTGGGATGACCCACACTCCTCGTGGGCACACGTTGCTTCTCTCTTTCTCCCTCTCTCCAGTGGGAAGGAGCAGATGTAGCGGAAAGGAACAGCAAAGCTATACTCTAGTGGTCGAGTGTCCGTGGGGGAGATTGGTACTGTTTTGTCCTCCGCTGAAGGTGTTGAATGTGTGCAAAGGCTGCATGCCCGTCAGTGTGTTTGGGATCATGGTGATGGTATTTGGTGTCATGAGTGGGATGTCATCTGGAGACCTGCGCAGCGTCAGGGTGTAGTCTGGAGGACAGGTGAGCCTCAGCGTGTCGTGAGCCTGCAGGGACTCACACTCGTGGTCATGTTCCAGCTGCTTCATCTGCAGGGACATGATCTCTTCGTTCTGGATGTGAGCGATGTCGTTTGTGGTATTCCTCTGGGGACTGGGGCGCCTGTGTGTCTCGTGGCGTCTCTTGTCCTTCTTGTAGTACAGAGCCGCAAATGCCAGAATGTTGAGGAAGAGCAGGGAGGCCCCCACGGCGATGGTGACGCTCAGTTCAGTGGAATAATCCCGTTTGGTTTCGATGAGGACGGTTGTGTCCTCGGGCCCTGTCTTATGAGGGTCCTTGGAGTGTTTGGGGTTGTTAGCGGGAGTGATGGCTGGGCGTTTGGTCGTGGGCCATATCTTGGCGGGAGACCGCCGGGTTCCATAGGGGAAGGAGGTCATGTCGGGAGGAGGGACCTTCGTGGTTGTTGACACGTACTGGAATATCTCATTCAGGTTGTGCAGGTGGGGAACCAGTTCCAGCCAGAAAGCCACCTTGGTAGCTCGGTAGTGATCCCTCACTCTGGGCTTCAGGCCAATATGTAGATAGAGCTGGTCTTTGGGGTTATACTTGGACCAGGCCACTTCCTCAAAGCGATTGGGTTTTGTATGAATGAACTTGGTGTCCTGAGGAACAGGCTGATTTGGGTCACTGGGGACAGAAGGAAGAGAAAAGAGGGAAAAAAAGGTCACACCCTTCGACATGTGACAAGTAAATCTCGCCATCAAACAAAACAGGGAATTAGGACCATTTAATTGAGCTCACCAAGACCTGTTTATGAACACCAAGTACTCAAATAGCAACGGACACACTGTGGTTTAATTCAACCATGGCTACCATTTTGTATTTTCCTTAAAGTCTTCTCTTCCTTTTATTTTAAAAATAATTCCTGGTGGCAGAGGTCTGGCATTTTCATAACATTTCTACTATTTTTTTAAATGCATCAAATGATCTTCAAAAATAAAAAAAAGTAAGAAAAAAATGGGTGTAAGAAATTTTTTCAGTATTTCAAGTTTAGCTACTCTTGAGCCATAAATCTCAACCAAGGCGTGTTGTCCACACAGGGACATTTGGCAATGTCTGGGGACATGTTTGGTTGTCATGTGTGGACTGTACTGCCATGAAGGAGTAGAGGGCACAAACATCAATAGTATTGAGGTTGAGAAATCCTGATTTAGAGGCAATTGTTCAAAAAGTAGGCATTTTCTTTCTTGCACCAGGGTGGCTTCTGAGGTGGACAAACACATACCGAAGTTTTAAGAACTAAAATTGTGTTAAAAATCAAATAAAAATAGGACCTGCCATTGCAAAATGTGAAGACACGGTGAAACGAAGGCACCACGAGTTTGCTGTCTTTTTGAAAGAGGAATAGTTGAATATTTGAAAACCTTTCCAAGACTGAGCCACGTAAATATCAAATAACATTCCATTAATTCTAAGAACGGTGATAAGATCACAGCTTTACATATGGTGAAGCTAACATGTTTAGGAGAAGTAAAACACGGTGCAAGAAATTGAGAGTTTCTGTAGATGTTAAGTGTGCCAGGCCAACTCTGAACCCAAGAATTGTCTTGTTATTTACATAAATGGGCACAGGCAGAAAGGGAATCACCAAAATTAAAGGGAAATCCAGAAAACATGGTACTTTAAACATCTTTGCCACCAATTCTTTTACTATAACAAAGAACCTCCCCAAAATATCATATTCTCATTTCTTCCATCTATTTTTACGGTTGGCAAAGTGAAGTGTAAAACATATTTCATCTTAATGTTTATTTGTTTTGAAAATTTTGAGGTCATGCACAGTAAAAGATCACCTAGTAGACAACACTGAACGTTCAGACGTCAGGGACAAGCCAGAGCAAGTTGGGATGTGCACACACAGATCTGGCTCTTCTCACTTCTGTTTTCCATGGAACAACGTTCTGGCAGCATGGACAAAGCTGCCTCTAGCCACTGCCTATATGCTCACATGCCAGAACACTGGCCAGAAGTCCTACCTGAAAGTCCCAAGTCCACACACGACCGTGCATGGTGCAGGATGCAAACGATACCCTGGCCAACTGGTGCATGCAGCCTTTGCTAAAAGAAGGACATTTGACCTCAGTCTGAGGCTGTCAAAATCATCTCCAGGCATTAAGCTCGGAGGCTCTCCCTCATTACAGCTGTGAAATCTTGCGCAAATTTCTGAAGCCTCTCTGGGCCTAATCATCCTCATCTACAGAATGGGTGACGATACTGGGATTAGAAGTAATTGATGGAGGCTCAATAATCATAACAAAATTTTTGGAAAATAGCTACAGCCTAGTAAATATTATCCCCTTCGGCCAATATACAAAGTAGAATGCCTAAAAGTTGCTTAGGGAGGGAGAGAGGACTGTAAAGTAATATACTGTAATACCCACAGCATGTACAGGGTACCATATCCTGCATACAGTATATGCCATATAAAAGTATACTGTTTACCACCGTATATATGGTATGCTATACACTGTAAATAATATACATCATAGCATGTATATTACATGGTACATAGTACACATCACAGTATATTATATTACATATTGTATGTATTGAATACTACAGTATATACAGTATAGTATATACTTCATATAGCATATATTCTATACCACAGGATTTATGCTATATGCTATATGTTATATCCAGTATATGCTTCATAAAAGTATAATGTAGAATATATACTCTGTGAAAGTATACTATATATCATAGTATATACTGCATAATGTACACTATATATATGGATATCTATATCACTAGATATATAGCTATATATAGATACATATAATTATATGTAAATATAACTATATACACGGCATACAGAAAAAGAAATTTTACTACTTAACTGAGTGCACACTCACTTTTATTTTACTCATGGGATCAAGAAAAAAGAATACAAATTTGTAGATCCTAATGCATGAGTTTTCTTTTTTATCTGTTCATTTATAAACATTAATATCTTTAAAATCTTTTTATCTGATTTTTAAAAATACTTGCATGTTTCAGAAACATGTTGGATTCAATATAGCACCTCATGTTTCTTTTATTTGAGTCTTCTGAAATAAATTTTTGAAAAAATTCCCATTTAATTGGAATGTGCCATGGAAACTTTTGTCACCGATTTTTATTTTCTAAAAGCAAGGAAAGGTGGTAAGGACTCCTACTATTTTTCCATTGATCTGATTTCACTGAATTGGGTCTATTAGCTGTGTGGACCTTTTATTAAGCAGAGGGCATCTAGGAAAAAGAGTATTCTGTTCCTGTTGGATATTGGACTCTTTTTGATGAAATTCGGTGTGCATTTGAAAGGTAAAGAAACACATTTATTTTGTTCTCAAAGAATAGAGCAGAGGATTTTGAAAATCCAGATAAGTAAGCTTTAGCCTGATACAATCTATCTATTAAAGTTCTTGGAGGTGCACGGTCAGAAGCCTTAAACCAAGATAAACTCGCAGAGCTCATGAAAGTCCATCATTTTCCCTTGTCAAACACTCCAAAGACAGCAAGACCTCTAAGTGGGATATCAGTGTCTTTTTAGACTTGACTTCCGCATATGGCATGTTTTAATTTCCATGAGTAAAATTAAAGATCGTGATGATTAAGGATAAAAGCAATGGACGCATCTTCTCTCCCTAGTGAAAACCTCAATGCTACCTGCACCCACATTTCCCAGCACCTGAGACACACGTTTTCACCCGTCACAATTTATTTGAGACATCATCTTGGCGGAGGACAGTCAAGTGCATTTCTAAGCCCTTGTGAGCCATGTTATTTGCTAGAGATAGGTAATATGATTCCTGTAGAAACACCAGTAAACTCTCTGATGGGCTCCTTTTGATGACACAAGATTGTCCTCACATCTAGCATAACGTAGTACCTGGTATTTGTTACCAGGTGTCTAAGAAGAAGGCTACCACGTGCACCTACACAACAGGTCAAGATGTTCATTCACTCTGCTTACAATGCTTTTTGGCCGTAAAGGTCATTTTAAGACCAGACACGGGCTGCAGTTCTCTGTAAGCCATGCACCCTGAGGGCCTCTTGAGTTTTCGCAAAGGTTGAAAATAAATTCATCATCACAGGATGATGACGTCAACAGTCAAGATAGCCTCTCGTTAGAACTACACCGAGAGCCTTGGTCCTGAGACCAAGTCAAAAAATTGAAATCTGTGTTGGTTGCGTTTGCCGTGCCAGAATTATCTTTGCATTATCTGAACTCCAATGGCATTTAAGTAAGGCCCTCGATGGACAATGAATCATCTGGTTCCTTAAAGTGCTGATTGCTGCAATATGTCCTACAGAGACCAACTTTGCTTTGGTGTCCCCACAAAAGAGTTCAGGCTGAATCGGTGTTTGATCCACAAGCACCTGGATTCTATGGACCAGTCAGGGCTCGCATTCCCAAAGAGATTTTCTATGACACAGGTTGTAATTCTTTCTAAGCCTTTGTAAACCTTGGGATTAGTTTTCATTTTTCCTTGACATCGCTTTTCATTGAGCAAAACTTTCCACATGAGCTTTACTTATCGTTTTGGCCTATGTTCTTCTTTTCCAGCACTGTTTCGGTTGAGTCTTCTTTTTTTATTTTTAACATTTATTTTTGAGAGAAAGAGAGTGTGAGCAGGGGAGGGGCAGAGAGAGAGAGAGAGAGAGAGAGAGAGAGAGAGAGAGGCAAGGGAGGGGCAGAGAGAGAGGGACATACAGAATCGGAAGCAGGCTCCAGGCTCTGAGCTGTCAGCACAGAGCCCGATGTGGGGCTCGAACCCAGGAACCGTGAGATCATGACCTGAGCCGATTGGCACCCTGGCAGCACCTTGGCTGAGTCTTCTAAGCTGGATCATGGAACCCTCCTTCCTTCCCTCCCTACCCGCCTTCCCCCTTCCGTGTCTTCTATACCCATATTCCCAACATTTACTTCTCTGTGCTCCACAACAACAAAAAGTTGGCATATCATGTATTTACATTGACATAAGGTCACACCTGTGAGCTGTGGGTTGTATACGAAAAGCAGCACCAGGGTATACGCCTTGCCTAACATCCAAACAGTAAGGAACAGCAGCGTGTTGTCTGTAAGGTACAGAAGACTGGAAACAGCAGCCAGTGATAATGGCAAAGCATGTCCTGATGCCATGGACTCCTCTCTCTGTAGACAAGGGCTGTGACCAATGGCTGGGGAGATGTTCTTATAATCTAGGTCCTGTTCCTCTAGTGCTGGTGGGGAGCAGTTGATGGTCTCTGTGTCACGGTCTGAGAATGTGTTCTGAAGAACAGAGTTAACCAGCATGCTCACACTGTGGCGTCAGACATGGTTTATCCTACATTGTTCCATTACTGGCACCATTTTGGCTCACCTTCCCTGGGACCACCGAAGCAGCCCCCACCGGGGACAAGGAAATACGCCCCTGCAGAGAGCCTACTGCACCACTACCCTAATTAAATAAATGAATAGCAACCACCTCTCATGACTTTGCCAAGTATTGACAAATACCTAAATCACTAGACTGCCCACCCGTTCCATCCTCTGTCTCCTTGTTCAACTGGCCACCATGGAAATATTATCCCACACATACTGACGCTGGAAGACTCCACTTTGCATTTCACATTAGAGGAAGTTCTGAGTGACTCTCTTTAAGGATGATTTGAGTCATTTCAATGACCTTTCCAAACGAATGAAGAAAACTGACTGCATTAATATCCCTAAGTATTATTTCAGCCATGGCCCACAGGCACTGCGGAAGTAAAAATAGCTCCTATTTGGATCCAGTCCAGGTTCTTCAGCCTGACATCCACAGCTCTCCATTGTGTCTTTCCCGTTTGCTCAGGGAGAGCTTGACTCTCTCTGAAGTTCTAGACTCCACTTAGATGACACCTGTTCCCCCAAAGCGGACGTCCTCCCCCTTCCGAACCCTTTTCCCATCTGTTCTGGTTGCTTTGACACCTTCATGAACACATACCATGAATGGTCACACAAATGCCTTTGGCCGTGATTAAGCCCAGGCTATTTAACAGTTCCGTCACTACGTTCCCCACATGAGGGTGTGAACCACAGGCGCCAGGCACAGAGATCTTAGGAACCAAGCTATGACATGAAAAGAAGCACTCAATAGCAGAATGCTGTGGTATTTTTAATCCTGGCTCAGCCTTTGATAGGTCTTGGTGAAAATATCCATTTCGCTCTAGGAGATCTTTCCCATCGCGTGACACTAATTAATTTCCTTTACTGTTCTTCTTTCTTTTTTAAACGCCAAGAGGGCATCAGCCCCAGAGCTCTTGGCAAGGCAAGAGGAGCTAACGAGAATTTAATGGCTTTGTTTGGAGTTTGCCATTTTTTTCATGGTTCAGTTACACTGGTGATGAATGATCACCATGTAAGAAAAATCATATAAAGTCCATTTCCAAAACACATAAGGGAAAGAAGTATGTGGTTTTAACTAAAGCGAGTAAGGATGTTTAGATATTACTTAAAGAGTGCTATGTTTGGATGAAAATGTAGGGAAAGCAGATGGCCATCATTTGGGAAATCTTTCTGCTTCAAGAGCATGACACTTGGTTAGGAAAGGCATCACACACCTGAGTTCAATGACACAACTGGGCATCATCCTGCCTTTAAAAGGGGTGATGAGTTGAATTGTTCCCCCATCAAATTAATACCATATGCCAAAGTGCTAACCCCCAGGGCCTCAGAATGTGACCGTATTTGGAAACAGGGTCATTCCAGATGGAATCAGTGAAGATAAGACGGGGCAGGTTGGACTTCTAAACCAATATGACGGATGCCCTTAGAAGAAGACGGCCATCTGCAAACAGACACATAGGGAGGCCGCCACATCACACAGACACAGAAACCACAGTCACGTGGCTATAAACGGGCAATGCCACAGATAGCCTGCAAAGCAGCAGGAACTAGGAAGGAGCACAAAACTGTCCCCTAGAGATTGGAGACGGAACTCGGCCCTGCCAACACCTGCATTTTGCATTTCTAGCATCCAGAACTGGGCAACGATAAATGTCTGTGGTTTGAAGCCACACCGTTTGTGGTACCTGGTTACAGCACCCTAGGGATGTTATAATAACATCATAAACAAGGGTAACATAAAGATAGTTGTTGACTAGGGGACGCCTGGGGGGCTCAGTCGGTTGAGCATCTGACTTCAGCTCAGGTCATGATCTCACGGTTCATGGGTTCGAGCTCCGCATCGGGCTCTGTGCTGACAGCTTGGAGCCTGGAGCCTGCCTCGGATTCTGTGTCTCCCTCTCTCTCTCTGCCCCTCCCCCACTCGTGCTCTGTCTCTCTCTCTCTCTCTCTCTCTCTCTCTCTCTCAAAAACTACATAAACATTAAAAAAAATTCGTTGGCTTGATGTCAATCATCTCTTTGTTGATGAAAGAACCCTTAGGTGACAGGCAAGCATCTGTCCCAAATATCTGTACATCCTCCCTCTCCTACTGCCTCCTATGCCCAACCATGGTTAGACCAAATGTAAAATGTGACAGTTGGACGTGGGTATCCATACAATACACTTGCCACTCTATAAACACGCCATACTTTTGCTAAGACCTCCAAAACTCTGAAGACAGCGTGCACACAGTAACGTTTGGAATCGTTGTGAAAGAATGAGCCCTGAGCATTGAGCCCTCAGCACCACGAACCCTGTCTCTAGAGCTGCCTCAGACTCAAGCACTGCGGGCTGCTGTCGTGTGGGCGCCTCTGTCCCACATCTGGAGTGCCACGGGAAGACGCACATTCCCGCGGAGAGGGAGAGCGTCTCCGATTTTAATTCAGGGCAAGAGGCTCAAGGTTAATGAGAGAAGCCCACCCAGGTAGAACAGAATGATACCTCATTAATTTCCACAATCACGTTGTTAGACAGGAGAAAGATAAAAAGTTGCTGTGACTTTGTAGCCATTTAAAATGCTGGGGAGTCGGGGCACCTGGGCGGCTCAGTCGGTTAAGCATCCGACTTCGGCTCAGGCCATGATCTCACGGCTCGTGAGATGGAGCCCCGCGTCTGGCTCTGTGCTGACGGCTCAGAGCCTGCAGCCTGCTTCGGGTTCTGTGTCTCCCTCCCTGTCTCTGCTCTCCCTCACTCACTCTATCTCTGTCTCTCTCAAAAATAAATAAAAACATTAAAAAATATTTAAATGTTGGGGAGTCTTCTGATGCCTGGGTGGGTCAGGCGGTTGAGTGTCAAACTCTTGATTTTGGCTCAGGTCATGATCTCACAGTTCGTGGGATCGAGCCCTGGGATGACAGTGTGGAGCGTGCTTGGGATTCTCTCTTTCCCTCTCTGTGTACTCCTCACGCATCACACGCCCGCTTTCTCTCAAAATAAATAAACCTGGAAAAATAAAAACTTGGGGAGACTCTTCTATCCTTGTTTGCTTGGAAGCTGCTCAACAGGATATCGGTGGACCTGTTGTTATGTGTGCCTCTTGTGGGTTTTGTACTACATTTAGCTGAGGTCCTTTCCTGTGAGGTATGTATATACACATATATATGAAATATATATTTGTTTATGAAATAAATATGTATAAATGATATATAGATGAATAAGTATTTGCCAGTATGTGTATATACAGGAAATAAATCTCCTAACTGTAGAGAAACATACATACGTGTGTGTTCATATATAGTATAAACACACATGGATCGTATTTCTTAGATGTATTATGAGACTGAATTTGTTCTCGTGGCTATGCAATAAGCACAAATTGCCACGTGGTACACGTGTTTTGATAACCCTACTATTTACCAAAGGACACAGGGTCCTATTTGATAACCCTACTATTTACCAAAGGACACAAATTCTGGGATTGGCTTCCAAAGGTATTGCCGTTTACCCCTGAACCCTGGAGTGGCAGGTAGAAACAGACTTTTAAGTATGCAATGAGCACTCTTAGTAAAAATCTGGTTGGCAGAAAACAATTTAAGGAGGAGGAAAAAGCGAGGCCCCCCACCGTTACCGTGTGTGAATGCATCTTGCACTCCATTCGTCATGGCAGAACCAGACAATCTAGGAGAAGAGCAAGAAAAACCTGCTGTGGGGAAGCACGTACCCGGTTTTGGCAAAATTGGTCCAGTAGGTCATGACCACTGCGCTGAGCATGACGTCGTTCTTGGAGAAGTTACAACTGAAGAGCTCAGTAGGGCCAATCATGGGGATCCCAAAGACGTAGGGGACTTCGTCACCATGGGCTGAGTCCGCCCAGCTGGGCTTCATTTCACTCTGGCAGTGGTGGTAGAAGGCATAGAAGTAAGTCGGGGAGCCGTACTGAGCATGCAGGTCGGCCGTGGCCACTGCGGGGGCCACCCACTGGTGATCCGTGAAGAGAGCCACCAGGGTCTTTCGCCGCGTCTCGGGGTTTTCCTTGTCTGCCCAGTCCGTGTACATGAACTTGATGGTCTCCCGCAATGTGTCTTTCCCCTCTGGGTAGCCGTAAAGGTTGTCCACAAAGTTGGACACGGAGAAGTCAAAGTCGTTGGGCGTCACACCATCTTCGTTGTCCACGATGCCGTCGACAAACTTCAAGCCTTCCCCCTGGTTGACACCAAGCATGATGTCGTAATTGAGGAACTCCCCCTGCTCCATCAGGATCTGAGGGTCGTCTGGGATGACGTCCCCGTCGATGACGGGGCCAAAGGAAATGTGGTACGTGGCCGGGGTGATGGTCTGCTGAATGAGCTCCTTGTAGTTCTTATTCCGAAGGCATTCCACCATGTCCGTGGTGTCCAGCATGTTGCAGCCGACTTTATCTGCCAATATCCGCGTGTACTTGGCTGGCTGGTAGTTCACTGCCCAGCTGGACAGTGCGGTCCCGCTCTGGATGATCGCCTTCTGGAACAGACCTGCAGGTGCAACGTTGTACACATGCAAATGAAAACCCGAAAGACAGAAAAGCAGCTTTTACTTAGCAAAGAAGGCTCTGATTGTCTCTCGGGCATGTGAATTTCTGGATACAGTGGCATTCAGCGCTTTCAGATTTTTTTGCTCATTTCCATCTCCTTCTCTCCTCCTCCCCTTCCCGCTGGACATTTGTTTTATGGGATGTTATTACACACACACACACACACGCACGCACACAGACACACACACACACACACACACACACACGGTTTAAGAAAATGGTAAAAAAACTTTTAGCTCCAGTGGTAAAAAACGTGCAATCTGTTTATCACTCCACAATTTAGGGTAGTCTTGCCATTGGCATCCCCAGATGCTGTTATAAATAAACCCACCCAGGGTAATCACCTACCTCCCATTCCTTAAAAATATGCTTTGAGCCAAGAAGATGTTAAAGACCATTTTGCCTCACTGGCAAATCCAGGTACCACTTCAACATGCAGAAAGAAAAAATCCACTAAAATCAATTTCAGGGTAAAAATTCAGAGATGTATTTCTGTTTCCACCCTCAATATATTGGATGTATTAAGCTTTCACAACTAAAATATTAATTAAGCTAGCTATTCCTAAAGGAATCCTCACTTGATTGCCCAAGTAAAATGTATTTTTTAAAAAAAAATCACTGGTCTCAAAATTGCATCCATTCGAATCCCAGACTTTCCTCTAATGTATTCTGCCACATGTTCAAAATGTCTGTTTCATGAGAAATAAAAAAAAAAGGGCAATTTGATGAGTAAAATTCTGTGTGGCTTACAATATTCTCTCAGTTCTGTCTAGTGCATGAATGTTGGGAAGTAAAAAAAGATTTTTTTTAAACCCTGTATTTTTCACTACTACAGGACAAGAGCTGATGGGGTATAAAATGATAGCATTCTGTTTCTTATCTCTTCCTGCCATTTTCTTGAATTCCAGCATGATGTAGCTCTCATGCCTCAGGGGACGCTGGCAGAGTAATTCAGCTGGGAGCCCAAAAGTTCGTGCCCTGTAGAGTTTTAAGGTCATGCAAGCAATCAAGTGAGGAAACATGATTGCAATCAGGAAGATGTGATTCTAAAGACTGGAAGATTGCCCAAAGATGACACACAAGAGAAGACGTTAAGTTGATCTGGTTTTGCTCAATGCATCATCAAAGTCATTTGGGGGCCATTCTCCCAGAGTTTATAATGCTCTCAGACATGTACAACTACTGACGTTTGTGTTTGGCTCTAAAGATTAATGTGTTGAAGCCTCTTAAAGAAATGATATCAATATGTGATCGACTGAAGATTTTCACAAGTTAAAATAATCAGGATTAGAAAAATTTTGCTAGATGTTTTTTTTTTTTTTATCCTGTTACAACTATTGGCCATGACTGACGTAGCTATGTGTTTGTGTGTGTGTGTGTGTGTGTGTGTGTGTGTGTGTGTGTTACAGAATACAATTTGTGATAAAACTTGAATAATTGGATAAAGAAAAATACCACTCATACTTCATACTATAAAATTCAAGTTTGGTTAGCATTTTACTGTCATTCCTACTTGGCTATCTACCTCCCCTTCAACGTTGTTTTGTACAACTGTGTCCAGTAGATGCATAGCTTTCACACTGTGTTTCCCAGACCACTGTACGTCTTCAGCACAATTCTTAAATATTTTAATTATTGTTCCTTTGAGTAAATGCATGTGTTCCTTATAACTTTCTTGTCTTTTTAATCTTGGAGCTTCTCATTTGATTCTTTGCTATGATACTGTGGCAAACATCTTCAAGAAAACATCATTTTCCATGCATCTGTTGATTGCTTTTTTGGGGACTACATCGCTAGAAGTATAATTCTAAGGCCAACTATCTAGTTATTTTCATAGTGCTCATTACATTGCTGGGTTGTTTTGAAAAGCTGCTGTGTAGAGACGCGACCCATGCCCAGCACTGCCATGGAGCTTGATCACTTCCGACATGCTGATTTAAGTAATTAATGCTCTTCCTCCAATTAGATTTGGTTTCCTGTGTTTGATTACTAAGGAAGCTGGTCCTGACTACTTGCTAACTTGAGAACTGGGATTATATCAGTTGAAAAGTGGGAAAGTCTAAATATTTTCTGTAATGCTATAGGTATTGATATTGCCAACAACCCCTCTAATTATCCACGGTTTCATTTTTGTAAAAATGAAGTGTTAATATAAATGCGAGCCTGTAATGTGACCTCTCCTTAGACATTATGAAATAATCTATAGCCCTGGCACCTTTGATTTGATTGATGGTTGCTTATGGCTCTTGGACTGAGCATCCTAATAACAGGTGCATTTTGAATCTCCTTACTAAGCCGCAAATCTACTGGTCACATCAGTGCCTGTTGCTAGTTAAAATTTCTACTCGAGCTCAACATTTGTATTTCCTAAGAGCTACAGAATACCTTGAGGAAATCTGAACTTCAACACTGGAAGCTGAAAGTGGAGAAGCAGTTGGTAGGTAAAATACCAAATAGGAGAGACAATCAGGGCTTTCCTGATAGTTGTTCTGTGCGCAGATATCCATGATCCCGTACAGCCAGTCTATTCTGCACAGAAGATCAAGGCTACCCTCTGCTCTGGCACAGTTTTTAATAGCTAAGGAAGAATGGTGGGAATAGGTTTGAATCAGGGTCTGGGAAGTTGGGTTTCTTCCTTGCCTCCATCACTTGCTGTGTGACCCTAGGCAGGTTATACAACCTCTTTGAGCCTCAGTTTCCTTTTTGATAAATGAGGGCTTTGGGGTAGATACACTTCAAGGTCCTCTTCAGTTTTTTGATTCTATTTTATTAAAATTCTATGTATTTATTAGTCTTTAAAATATTTTGACCTTTTCATTCCTTTTGCAAGACTCTTTGAAGAAAAACAAATAACTCCTTTAAGGTTTCAAGTGCTTTTGATGAAAATGGTTCAAATAAAAATGGTGCAATTCTTCAACCAACCAATGACATGGAAGGAAATATAACATGACCCTGATAATTTAGATCATCACCGAGAATGTTTATTTGCATTTTCCTGGGTTGTTTGTTTATTGTTTTTTTTAATGTTTATTTATTTTTGGGAGAGAGAGAGAGCACAAGCGGGGGAGGGGCAGAGAGAGAAGGAGACACAGAATCCAAAGCAGGCTGCAGGCTCCAAGCTGTCAGCACAGAGCCCAACATGGGGCTCAAACCCATGAACCGTGAGATCATGACCTGATCCAAAGTGGGATGCTAACCGACTGAGCCACCCAGGTACCTCTGTTATGTTTTTGTTTTTGAGGGGGGAGCCAGGAAGTTATTATGAATGCATCTAATTCTAGTTGACTTCTCTTAAACCCCTCCTCTCAAATTGCTTGGAACATCGGTCATCAGTGGACACGAGGGAGCCACCCCAAGTTAGTGTGGGTGACCCAACTGACTTTTAAAACCACACGACCACGAGCTGCGTTGCTTATGGAATGTAAAAATGTGCATCCGTCTTCCACATGACTGTTTCTCTTCTGTATTACCTCTCCCAAGTTGAAACGAGAAGGCCTTAAAATTTAAAGGTGACGGAATAAAGTCAGGAAGGCAAAAGCAAAGTGTTGGTCTTCCTATAAGAGTCATTATGTTCCAATTGTTGTAACCAGCACTGAATTGTTGTCATTTAAATGGTTAAAATACAAACAAAGCTGAGCTAAAAGAAAACAATGTGAGGGGCTCCTGGGAAGCTCAGTCAGTTAAGCATCCAACTCTTGGTTTCGGCTCAGGTCATGATCTCATGGTTCTTGGGTTCAAGTCCCACAATGAGCTCTACGCTGACAACGCGGAGCCTCCTTGGGATCCTCTCTCTTCTTTTCTCTCTGCCCCTCCATCACTCATGCCTTTGCATGCTCTCTCTCTAAATAAAAAAAACTTAAAAAAATTTTTTAAAGAAAGCAATGTGAGCTCATGTCATCTGGGGACTTTCTGCAGAGGATTCGAGAGAGACTTATGGTGACACCACCAGCAGGCACCTTGGATATGAACTCCACATGTGTTCACCAGTCAGCCCTGGGAGTCGTGCACCAACACGGGGATGCCCTTGTTACCTTCTGAATAGTGCGACAAGGTCAACAGACTGACGCAAGACGCCCCCGCGCCTGAGCCGAAGATGGTCACTCGCTTGGGATCCCCGCCGAAGGCCCCGACATTCTCCTCAATCCACCGAAGTGCCTGGATCTGGTCCAGGAGCCCATAGTTGCCTTTGGCCGCCTGGTCACCGGTACTTAAAAACCCTACAAGAGAACACAGGATATTTTGGGTTGTTGATGATAACAAAGCACATAAACCTCTCCGGTATTTGGAAATAAATCTCATGGGGGTGCCTGGGTGGCTCGGTCGGTTCAGCGTCTGACTCTTGGTTTTGGCTTAGGACATGATCTCTCGGTTTGTGGGTTCAAGCTCCACATGTCAGGCTCCGTGTGCTGATGGTGTGGAGCCTGCTTGGGATTCTCTCTCTCACTGTCTCTCTCTCTGCCCTTGTCCCTCCTGGCTCGCACACATACTGTCTCTCAAAATAAATAAACACTTAAAAAACAGAGAAAATATATCTCATGGTTTACCCTGTTCATTCTTTGGTTGTCTTCCTATAAATGAGAAGCACCAGTGGAAAGCATTTTTCATGGCTGGAAGGATTATATTATGTAAATAATCGTGATGATGGTTATTGCTTCTGTTTCTATTGGTTCTGTTTCTGATGATAAAATGCCTCCTCTATGAGTCTGTACAGGGCTAACATATCAGGCACAATCAATCTCAAATATTTATAATATATGATAATACCAGAGACCATAAATTTTACTAGATTCAAGTTATCATTTGTCTACACACGTTGGTTGTAAAATGAGAAAGTCCTCCTTGAAAAAATTTTTCAGGGATATCCTAAAAGAAGTTTTTCAGGGAAAAATAAGTGTGTGTGTTGGGCTGGGGCATCTGTGTGTTGGTGTCTGTGTGTAAGTGTGTGTGTGTATACAGAAAAGCATTACAGGTTGTCAGCTTTTCCCCATTGAATTCCTTATTGATATTTTCCTTCTTTTTAATGCTTAAGTTTCAAACTAAATGACAGATCCTGGGACTCCACTCTTACTTAGTGCCCACCCCTCTCTATAAATTGAGGAACCAATTTCACCAAAGGCATCACATTCCTAATTTGCCCTTAGAGGCTGCAAAGAAGGCAACCCAAAGCTTTTCCTGTAGCAACGTGGTCAGATGGATCCCAGACTTGTCTGTTTCTCTCTCGTGGCAAAAACGATCGTGACCTCGAAACAAGCCTTCCCTCTGATGTCTGAAGTCGTTTTCCGGACAGACAGGTCCTCTCCTTCTCAAATTCGAAACTACCGCTGCTTGCTTCTGCCAAGGTTAACGTACCGCAGACATGTTGGTCTACCTTTGTATCCACTTCTGTCTTGCCTAGGCCTTCTGACAAAACAACACCAAATGCTAAAAAGGTGTTTTGTTTGCTTCTTAGTCATTTTACTTTCTTATGTGCCCTTGCCCCCAAACACCCCCTTCCATCCCACCTCCTTTTTGCCAGCCATTTCAGTAAGTGCTTATTACGCTCCTACAGCCACCTGCTGCAGTGTTTGGGTGAAGACAGACTGACTGAGGCCCTGAAGTCACATGAAGCAAAACCTGGTTCTGAAAATGCACTAAGTGCACTCACGATCTCCTGTATCTGCTGAGATGCATGGCCAGGGCATCTCGAAGATTCAGGCCTCTCCAGCATTCTCAGGGGTGGAGCTGAGATGAGCTTGTCATTAGGGGGAACGTTCCGACGTTACCAACCCCTCCCTTATTTAATTAGCAATTACTAATTAGCGTTTCATGCCAACGAGTGTTCCCTGGCTCTGGCATTCATCGTGCAACCTTTTGCACAGTTTCTCATAAAATGCATCGCGCCCTGCTTGGGAGCAAAGGCCCTTTCATGCAGCTTTATGTATGAAACGGGCTCATAACGGTAGTTTGGGTGCCGTTTAATAACCATAAGACAAGCCTCTCTTTCCCCATTAAGGAAAGCGGTGATTCATTCCTAAAGGCTCCAGTAATTTTCTGGCAGAACCCCTCTGTCTTCAACACATCCTTCCTCCACTCCCTCTCCCCCTCTGTGAGCTCTCCCAGAATGACCTATTTGCTTATTTTGTTTCCGCGGGGCACCAGTGAGGATTTGCAACATACGGTGAATCGCTAGCCTTTATGGAACTGAAGCCCCTCCCCAGCAAAACATGACTGTTGTAACCTCTCCAATGGCAGGCTAATTAATATTCTATACCCTGGCAAATCTTAGCTTTTCTAACAGCCTCCTATTGAAAGGTTTGATCTTTGCGATTCTGAATTCCTTCCAAAAGTCCTGAGGGAAACAGCTCTCCGTGCATGCCTGAAGTTTAGCAAATGAACGTGGGTTTTTTTGAAGTTGGTGTTTCCATAGTTGCTGCCATGGAATCTTCATTCACTGCATCATCCAGGGATTTTTTTCCACCGTCTCTTTTAATTTAAACAATCAACAAGGCACAGTTTTTATTGCAGGTGCAGAATGAAGGCAAGCAATTTTATTTTACCCTGCAAGAATATATTTCTTTCCTATTCTGATTGTGGAAATAGAGTGCTTGATATAATGCAGAAACAAGATGTGTATCAGTTTCCTATCATGCAGTTCTATGAACGTGGGAGTAGATAATCCGTTTGGAAACGGCCATGCACATCACCAAAGCCGAGTGCTGGTAGAGGCATCCTTAGAAGTCTGTCCCCTCGAGAAGCACATCTCTTTCCACATACGCTGTAGATGAATTAATAGAAGCAGCCCCTTGGCTGGCTAAAACCAGAGATTTTAAACAAATGGCTTCTTTCACTGATAAGCACCCTTGGCTCCAGATCCGTTAAGCATTTCAGCTGATGAAACATTTGGCTTTTGAGATTTACTGTCTCTGAAATGAAGGTTGTAAATCAGTCAGCTCCCCAGCCCCCCTCCCCCCGCCCCAACCCCCCCGCCCCAACCCCCCGCCAACAACAGAACAATGAGACAGAAAGCACATACTTGAACTCAGACCTACTGTGACAAGATCGGGACCAAGTTTCATTCAAAGCGCTGGAAGGAACCAAACGATATACATATTCACAAGAGATAAGCTCAGGTGTCCAGTGGTTATTTTCAAATATGGTCCATGAGAGGGGTGCCTGGGTGGCTCAGTCGGTTAAGCGTAGGACTTCTGCTCAAGTTGTGATCTCACAGGGGTTTGAGCCCTGTGTCGGGCTCTGTGCTGACAGCTCAGAGCCTGGAGCCTGCTTTGTATTCTATGTCTCACTGTCTCTCTGCCCCTCCCCTGCTCATGCTCTGACTCTCTCTCTCTCTCTCTCTCTCTCAAAAATGATTAAACATTAAAAAAAATTTTTTAATATGGCCCATGAGAAATGCCCGCAAGCCAGAAATCACATTTCCCGCCTTGCTCGTTGAGTGAAATGGACATTGTGTAACAATGAGCACTGAAGTCGGTCTTCATACTGTGGCTAGGATACACAGATTCAGGCTTTTGTGGTAGGACATCACAATCTAAAGGTGTCTTGCTCTTCTGAATTGCACCATAGGGCTTAGGAGAATGATTCCAGGTCACGTGGCTTTTCACACAGGCAAGTCAGTGGTTGTAACGAAGCCCGATGGTGTCGGATGCGACGGCCCTTTTGTTCTTCTGGAATAGAACTTTAAAGCTACAGTTAATTTTCTTTTAGGACGTAATTCATTACATAAGTACAGGAGACCTTTTCTTGGGTGACCATTAACTAAAAGATAATTACCAAGAGAATACAGAATATTTTAGTGTATAATTTTATTGTGTGTATTCACTGGTGATTGGTGGAACTGGAGCCTCAACTGTATTTCTTAAAGAATTTCTGAAATACAGTGGAGACTATAAATTATTATTAATAGTACCTATACACATATGTATATGTAGGTCATATATGTATATACATATTTGTATAATGTATATGTATATAGAATGTATATGTATAAATACGTCATTGTGTGAGAACATACGTGTATATAAGTATGGGATAGATTAGATAGATAGATGATAGATAGATAGATAGATAGATAGTTATAGGGATGGATAGATAGATATAGATGGGTGGGTGGATGGATGGATGGATAGAGAAACAGATACAGAGTAGCATGGGAATTGACAAATCATTAGCCATTATTAAATCCTAATACCTCTATCTTATAAATTTAATAGAGCAAAAGCAAAATGGAATGTTTACACAAAAATTCTTCAACAAGAATAGATAGAATTCACTTTAGGTCACATAAAGGAGCCTGGAAAGGAATCTATGATAAGAATAGAGCAGAGGTATAAAAATGAAAATCAGCCACATAAATGCAAATGTCTATTCTCTGATGTTTATAGGAAATCATTCACTGAGTGCACTTATTACAATGTGAAACTGAAGTTTTCCTGCTGGAATCATTTACGATTTAACAAAAGGGTATATACCTGCACAGGATGGATGGAAGGGGAGAAAAGGTATATATTCCAAATTTTTGAGCCTGATGGGGGACAACTAATTGAAATTTAATGTCTCTACTTGTAGTTTTTAGTTTACTTAACAATGACACGAGTCATAACTTTCTACTGCATTTAATTATCACACCAAAGTCATACAGGGTCAAAATCTATTTATAAATCTATTTATAAATAGAACAAAAATTTATAAATCTATTTATAAATCAAAGACAATTACGAACACACACGATTTCTGTAGCACAGGTTTCCAAACAAAGGGTCCATTAAGTTGTTAACGGGAATCCTTGCATTATTTCCATAAAGTATATTATATTTCCACACAGTATTTACACCGAGGCTGTGCAGGTCTTTCATACTACTTTAGTTGAAATTACATTAATTCACAAACTAAAACCAATTATATTCTGGAAACAAAGCACAAAATAAGAAACACAGTTTTGTTTAGTATATAATATAGATCAATATATGAAGGTTATTAAGTTTCACAGTGATGAAATTTGTGGGACTTGCATTTACTTGGCCCTCAAATCTTTTTGCTTTTATTTCTGAAACAGCTAATGTACCTCATCACTCTGCTGGGTCCACACCCCAGAGCCCAAGATAAGACTTCCAGCTCACCCCTCCATCCTGGCCGCTTCCAATCTATTCATTACCATTAGTCTAAACATAGTGCTCCCCAACTTGAAAAAAATCGACAAAACCCATGAAGATGAAAACCTGAAACCCTCTGACACTGAAGTTCTATTTCTATGCTTTCTAGATATATACAAAAAAATCTTTATTTAAAGGTATAAAAGTTGCCAGCCACCCAAGGATCAATCTTTTTGATTGTGACTTTGAAAATGAGAGATGACAGCAATGTCAGTGCCCATGCATAAAAGATTTGTTGCGTAAATCATGTTGGCTGAACCATATAATGAGAGGTTCTTGATTTCTGTGGACACAGAAAAACATTTAAGATCTCTCAGGAGAAAACAGTGAGTTTCTGAATACCGTGTGATAAGATCTCTTTTTTATTAACACAATAAAGTGGGGTGTAAATTATAACCTCTGGAAGGAAATCCAACATTTAAGTGTTTAGCTGTAGGAATGTGAATTGTTTACACTTAATCCTACATCTGAGTTTACATTTTTTCCCAATTTTTGCTTTCTTTAGCAATCACTCTCACACACTCCCACACACACCACACCACCCTAAAGCAAATATGTTTTATAGTCAAATTCCTTAGTGGGACTTCCAGAGCCCCTCCGTGAGGTATCATGTCTATACCGCTGACCATGTCCTATGTATATTCTTCAGCAGACAGACCACGTTAGTTGTTTGTTTGACTGCCTCCAGGAAACGCCTTGCATTTCTGTATCTCTTTGCCTTTTTACACGCAGCCTGCTGCATCCAGAATGCTCTTGACCAAGCTGCGGTCAGCCTGTAACCTGCCTGGTACACATTGCCCGGGTCTGCCTTGCTCCTAGAAACCTGGCCTCACTGCAAGGTGCACCATTTGCTCAGGGAGCACCACCTGTAGACCAACCCCATCACTTCCGGCTGCAACCACTGAGGCAGGATTTCGCACCTCATTTTCCTTCCTTCCACCGAGGCAGGTCTCTTTTTAAAAGTTTCCTGATGGCCTCAAATCTCTCAGCTCGGCAACTTTCTTTCAGTGACTTCCTATTGTAGAACGTACTGCTCTCTAGGAAGGATGTGTGCTTGTAGTTCAGCAGCAGGTTGGAATCTATGGTAATGCCTTGGGCATGCAAGTTTAAGATTCCAAAGCCCCACATGGCTCCAACGTGGAATCAAGAAGTCCCATAGCATTGCTTGGGGGAAATAACTGGGCAAGACCAGTAACATACAAAAGCACTGTGCCTGGTGTCCAGTGTGTATTTTTAAAAAACAGTCACCGAGTACTATGACTTCCTTGATATCAGAAACACTGCTATTTATTTCTGTTTCACGTATGCGTAGCAAGTATGAAGAGATGCCCTTTGATTAAAGAAATGGATCCAGAGGAAAAACTGGTCACTGGTCTACTTAGATTCCGACTTTAAGATTCTGCAGGTGATAGATGAAGAAAACATGTGGCTTATGCCAGATTTTGCATGAAGGTGATGCATATTTATTAATTCTGTTTACTAAATGTTCATTATGTGCTTAAAGTCTAAGGAGAAAAGCAAGGCAAGAAAAAACCCAAACAAAACAAAACACCCCACCACATAATCTACCTTTTCTCCATGTTGTGAATTAGGGAGATGCCATTCTACCAACATTTAGATATACCCAAAATGACCCAAGCAACATGCTAAAACCTGGGGTGGGGTGGGGTGGAATATAGTATTTGAGTAGATTTCTACAGATACCTTGAAAACTTGCACAATTTTTTTTTTTTGCATTTGCAAGCTTCTATTTGGTTTCTTTCTTTATTAAAATTTTTTTTTCAACATTTTATGTATTTTTTAGAGACAGGGTGTGAGCAGGGGAGGCGCAGAGAGAGAAGGAGACGCAGAATCTGAAGCAAGTTCTGGGCTCTGAGCTGTCAGCACAGAGCCCCACGCGGGGCTCAAACTCACAAGCTGTGAGATCATGACCTGAGCCGAAGTCGGACGCTCAACCGACTGAGCCACCCAGGCGCCCCTTTCTTTCTTCTTCTTCTTTTTTAAATGTACTTATTTAAATTCAAGTTAGTTAATATACAGAGTAATGCTGGTTTCTGGAGTAGAATTCAGTGATTCATCTCTTACATAGAACGCCAAGGGCTCATCCCAACAAGTGCCCTCCTTAGTACCCAGTTTTATTTTGAGAGACAGCAGAGGAGGGGCAGAGAGAGAGGGAGAGAATCCCAGCCAGGCTCCGTGCCATCAGCACAGAGGCAGACGTGGGGCTCAAACTCACTAATGGTGAGATCGTGACCTGAGTGGAAACCGAGAGGTTTAAAAACTGATTAGAACTGAAAGTTCTATTTTTGACGTCAAAGTGTATTTATAAAGCACACATAGGATGCACATTTTGTACATGGTAATCAGAGCCCTCTAAAGTGCATATAGAAGAAAAGCCAATTTACACAACAGTATTTTACAAATAGGAAACATAATTGCCATAATTTCTTCTAAAGTACAGTAATTCAAAATATGCTGCTCTGTTTCAACATGATTTTCTAGCCTCCATTGCATGCTAGTGGAGATACTCACAGTGTTTCCTAGTACTTACCGTTAGATACTATCTGGGGGCAGACCAGAACTACTCTGGTCTGTCTTATTTTTCCATAACATAATCACAAGAACTAAATGAAATAAGGACAACGCAGTCTCTCTCAACTCTGTCAAAACCTGACATTATCTCGTAGCTCACACAATCTTTTCTGTGCCCAGAAACATCCCTAGGTTTTCCATCACTGCTTTTCTCCAGCAAATCTGGAACACAGATACGGAAGTTGTTTTAATTGTTTTTAAGGTCTGTTTATTTTTGAGAGAGAGAGAGAAAGAGAGAGTGTGAGCAGGTGAGGGGGAGAGAGAGAAGGAGACAGAATCTGAAGCAGGCTGCAGGCTCTGGGCTGTCAGCACAGAGCCTGATGCAGGGATTGAACCCACGAACCGTGAGATCATGACCTGAGCCGAAGATGGGTGCTTAACCTACTGAGCCACCCGGGCACCCCCGTAAGTTGCTTTAATTAAGAAAAAAACAACAACATCTCAGATGAAATAGCACACTCTTGAGTAATAAGTAAGTGTGAGGGTATATGAAAGAGTTAAAGTCCCACTGCAAAGTTTAGTTTTGGGAACAGAAAGGTCTTTAAAGATGACCTTTTCCAGAACTGAGTGAAGGCACAGTTGTGCACATATCCTCCGTGTATCACGCGCTAAAGCAGTCCCTTTGGCTGAACGCTTTCGAGCGCTCGCTGCTTCCTTACGTTGTCACTTATTATAGATCATGCCCATGACCGTTCTAACATCAGTGTTATTACTGTCTTTGCTATTTTTCTCAGAGCTAGCTGGTATGCCCACGACTCTCAAGGTCCTGTTCCCCACAAACACAACACAGCTGGGGAGGCCCTTCCTAAGGCTCATCACGGTACCTTTGCTCACACACGTGCAGTCATGGTGGACTGGAAGATGTAGACATGTAATGTAACCTAAGGCACCAAGGGAGGAGGCTAGGGGAGCCCGCGTGGCTCAGTCGGTTCAGTGTCCTCCTCTCGGTTTCCACTCAGGTCACGATCTCACCATTAGTGAGTTTGAGCCCCACGTCTGGCTCTGTGCTGATGGCACGGAGCCTGCCTGGGATTCTCTCCCTCTCTCTCTGCCCCTCCTCCGCTGTCTCTCAAAATAAATACTACAAAAAAAAATTTAAAAAAAAGAAAAGAAAGTGAAAAGGTTTTCACCGCTTGCAAGCAGCTACCACATCCCATTCTATCTTTTACTGTACTAATGCTTATTGTTATAATTGGTATTGTCATTTTGGGTAACTCTGGTGGCACCTGAAGAGGCAGGGAATGCTTTCCTGAGGATTTAAAAGGCAGAAATTGAGATTTCTCAGAGAAAAATAACGTACAAAAACATTAAATAGACCATATGACAAAACAGGTATGGATAGATTCATCTCAAAAAGAGGGTAACTCTGGTTTTTAAAGATTTATTTTTAGTGTGCCTGGGGGGCTCAGTTGGTTAAGCATCCGACTTCGGCTCAGGTCATGATCTTGCACTTTGTGAGTTCGAGCCCTGCGTCGGGCTATGTGCTCACAGCTTGGAGCCTGGAGCCTGCTTTGGATTCTGTGTTACCCTCTCGCTCTGCCCTTCTCCCACTTGCACTCTGTCTCTGTCTCTCTCTCCCTCCCACTCAAAAGTAAATAAACATTAAGAAATTAAAAAAAAGATTTTTTTAAGTAATCTCTACACCAAATATGGGGCTTGAACTCACAACCCCAAGATCAAGACTTGTATGCTGTACTAACTAAGCCAGCCAGGTGCCCTCATAACTCTCTGCTCTTAAAGATTAGACAGTAAGGAACATTAATTGTGCTGATTCTCCACGTAAGAAATTTTATCCCACCAACTTTTGCTTAAAGAAAGCAACGTTCCAGAGTCAAGAACATCTGAAGTCTTTCCTGCACAGACGGCATGTAGAGACCACGTTGGGTTCACTGAATTTTGGCCGGTACCCTTGGGTTCAACTGGATACCATTATCCTTATGACGGCCAGAAAGTAAAAGCAGAATCAGAGCCAGAGTCAACTGTGGAAAAAGCAGAGATCTTAAAATAATGAAGATGTAATAGAGATCAAATATTTAACAGGCGTAGGGGGGTAATTTACCTATGAGTCAGTTCAACCTGATCTTCATGGGTGCCTACAATAGTCTAGGCACTGCTTGTCCTTGTGGTAAAGATGTAGCAATGAACCCGTTTTTTGTTTTCTGTTTGTTTGTTTGTTTTTTTGGATGGCTTGAAACTCATATTCCTGCAATAGGTAGATCATCAGCAAACAAATGAAAATTAAATGATGTTTATATTAGCTTCCTTTTGCTGCTGTAACAAAGTGCCACCAACCTGGTGCCTTAATCCCACACGTATTTCTCATCGTACAGTTTTAGAGGTCGGCATCTAAAGGGCTGGACGGCGGGTTCCTTCTGGAGCCTCTAACACTGGGCCTGCTCCCTTCCCTTGTGCAGCATCCAGAGGCCGTGCACGGACTTTTCTTCATGGTTCTGTCTTCCTTCGTCTCAGCAGGCAGCATAGCATCTTCTCTCTGAATTCTGCTTCCAAGTTGAAATGTTCTCTGGTTCTGACCCTCCAGCCTCCCATCCTTGAGGAGATTTTCGATCAGACTGCATCATCCCAGATATTTGAGGCCGATCTCCGCATCTCAAGATCCTTAATATTGCTGCAACATCCCTCCTACCACATAGGCTATGTTCTCAGGGTGAGGATGCACACATATGAACAGAAGGGGACTGGTGTTCTGTCTACCAGGGATGGCTGGCCTTATCCTCGCTGAGTCGGGTACATTGTCCCCAGTCCTGTGACTCTGACAAGCTGAATCAAACCCAGGTTCCTCTTAAACTCTGAATGGTGTTCTGTCCCCATGCTGCCACCACCACATGGCATGCATCGGACGAGGAATGTGAGGTCTTATACAGCTCCATGGAAATGTGATTTACTATTGTCATCTTGTGTATGAAAAATACTTATTAAGGGCTTGGTGGTGATGACGGTTATGAAAAAAAGGCCAATAGCATATTTTGCTCAATTTACCTTTAACGAATGGCACAGTCACTATTTTTAAAGCAGTGAGAATTTACCCAAGTGTTCTTGTACACCAAAGGCATGTTAAACAAGACCATGCATAGTGAATTTAAAAGATCTTCTAGTTAAGAAAAACATATATGTGTATGTATGTATAGATAAAGATATAGGTGAAGACAGATAGATAAACAGATAGGATATATAGATGATGGATTAATGGATAGATTGATGGATAGATGGATAGATGGATGGGTCAGTGGGTGGGCAGGTGGATGGATGGACGGACAGATGGAAAGGTGGGTAGATGGAGGGATAGGGGGATGGATGACTGGATGGATAAAGGGATAGGTGGAAGGGTGGGTAGATGGATGGATGGATGGATGGATGGATGGAGGGATGGATAGATGGAGGGATGGATGGATGGATGAGTGCGTGGGTGGATGGATGGGTGGATGGGTGGGTGGGTGGATGGATGGATGGAAGGATGGAGGGATGGAAGGATGGAGGGATAGAGGGATGGAAGGATGGATGGATGGATGGGTGGAAGGACAGATGGATGGAAGGATGGAGGGAAGGAAGCATGTATGGAGGGATGGATGGAGGGATGGATGGAGGAATGGAAGGATGGATGGAGGGATGGATGGAGGAATGGAAGGATGGATGGATGGATGGATGGATGGAGGGATGAGGGATGGATGGATGGAGGGATAGAGGGATGGATGGAGACAAAGAAAGATAGAATAATTTCAAAGGCTGAGGCATAGCACAGACTCATTTCATTACTATCAGAACAGTTTCAAGGTTGCCAAACCTGACAGACAAGGGCAGAAAGTACTAAAAATAGGGACTCAGAGGGAAATGTACTCAGTTCCTCTCCCAGATGCTTCTGCCACATGACTGTACATTGCCTCTCACTATGTGACTCAGCTGCATTGAAAATGAACTAGAGAGAGCGATGCCACTGAGCACCTTCCGGGTGCAGGTGTACCTTTGTCTCCTGAACACATTGTTACGAGCATGTCTGCATCCTGCACTGTGTTTCCTGGGTGAGCTAGGACCATCCTCTCCAGGCTTCATGGTACTTCGAGCCAGGGAGGGCTGGGCTATCTCAGAACCAGGGTGAGGGATTCATCTGGACCAGCCCGAGTTCCCAGGAAAAATGGACATAGGTAGGCTCCATCCCAGGCCACAGAAGCAGAACCTTTGGTGGTACAACTCAGGGGTAGACACTAAAAACCAAAAGGGATTCCCAGTCGGAGGAGCATGGCTGTCCACAGTTGCACTTGGCAGGTGTAGCTATCCAGGGTTGGCTTTTTAAGAACAAATGGAGCAAAACCAAGGTAGTATTTTTCCAGGTTCAAGACTCTAGGCGGTCATTACACATAATGGGCAGAGTCTGCTGAGCGAGGTTGTCTCAGACTTTGGTATATTTTTCTTAATGTCATCGGGGAAGGTGCCAGCCACTGAAGAAGAAAGAGAACTTGCCACCTTCAGGCACTACCTCCTCTATTATCACCAGCCCCAGAACTGCTCTTCAGAAAGAAACACAAGAAAAAAGGAAAAGCTGTCTCTTCCCAGAAATAAAAATTCTAGAATCAAATGTTTTTGTCTCTTTCTCTCTCTCTCTCTCTCTCTTTTTTTTTTGCTTCATCTGCAGAATTTGTGACCAAATTCATGCTTACCTTCGGTACCTGAAACTCTGAGTGAATCTGGTTTTTTTTCTTTTTAATTTTTTAAATGTTTATTTTTGAGAGAGAGAGAGAGAGAGAGAGAGAGAGAGAGAGAGATATGAAGACACAGAATCCAAAGCAGGCTCCAGGCTCTGAGCTGTCAGCACAGAGCCCAATGTGGGGCTTGAACCCACGAACTGTGAGATCATGACCTGAGCTAAAGTCAGATGCTTAGGCACCACCTAGGCACCCCATAAATCTGGTTTGTTTTTGAGAAAAAAACATGTATGGGGTATTACATTTTCATGCTACCTCACACCGTCCTTAATTTGAGGAAAACTAAAACCAAAAATCTTATAAAGATATGTGTATATACATTTTTCTGTTTTCATCATTTTTTTTAAAAGTTTACTTATTTTGAGAGAGAGAAAAGGAGAGAGAGAGAATCCCAACGAGGCTCTGTACTGTCAGATCCTATGAACTAATGAGACCATGACCTGAGCCAAAATCAAGAGTCAGACACTCAACCGACTGAGCCACCCAGGCACCCCTGTTTTCATCGTTTCTAAGCACGCAATTCAGTGGGATTAATAATATCCATAGTGATGTGCATCTATCACCACTAGCTATTTCCAAAAATTTTTATCACCCCTAACAGAAACTATATGAGGCTACCAGTTCCCATATGGGAAATACTCTGGATCGTAGTGTCCATAAGATATGTCACATACACACTGGGCTAAGTCCACCTAATAAGGTATGACACCTGGATTGAATGACTAAGGCCACTCCCATTCTGTTCCCCCTTGCAATGGACTGAATGCTTTTATTGCCCCCCAAATTCCTATGTTGAAATCCTTATCCCCAAGGTTTATTATTGGGAGATGGGGCTCTTGGGAGGTGATCAGGTCATGAGGGTAGAGCCTAATCCATGAGCAGGACCGTTGCCCTCCAGAAGGGTGAGAAATAAACATCTATTGTTTTTAAGTCACCCAGCCTATGGCATTCAGGCTATAACAGCCCAAGTAGCAAAGAAACCAGTAGTGCTCATGCTGCCTATGAGGTCTGGACATCCATGTCTCCAACCAAGAGTGAAGGTCCTTGCCAAAGTCCACAGGAGTGCTTGTTAGATCCCTTTGCATGACTTTAACGTTGTCGTTTTGTAGTCTATATTTACATGAGTAAAGCGCCCACAGAAGGTGTTTACCTTGAGTGGTGTTAAACGCAAATGATGGAAAACGGAATCCTTTTCGTCTAATTATCCAAAGTTGATTGAAAAGCCAACTAATACACCTCATCCTGGGGAGAATTTGGGTCCGCCAAGATGTCTCTCTGGTTCAGTTTGCTCAGTGTAGAGTCATGGCTAATTGTCAACAGGATGACTCCAAAACTTGGCATTATGTTCAATGTGTAAGAAAGATCCCATTATGTTGAACACCTTTTTTTTTTTCCCATGGGAAAAGTCTTTTAAGTGCTTTCAGGAGAAAAAAAAAAATCAAATGTAAAAAACATATTATTTAACTGACCATGGCATTTAGATAGAATCTTCAAATAAGAGCTAACCTCTTTACACAAATCACCTTATCATAATTTACAAAGTGCTTTTTACACTTTATCTTATTTGTGCCACTGAAACTGGGGTTCCTTTCATTTACCAATATTTCTGGCTCCTTGAGTTATGTGTGTGGTCACACACCTATTATTTTCAAAGAGTTGGGTAACAGGAAACAGGTGACTACCCTCCCTGTCCACACTAAATATCTGGACATCTTTTAAGAAATAGTCATGCCCAAGCCCCAGTGGTAGAGATCCTTAATTAGTTGTTTTGGGGTAGGGTGCAGGCACACATAGTTTTCAAAGCTTGTACAAGTAATTTTAGTGAACAACAAATAACGTGATCTGCTGATCTAGAGACAGAGCAAATAAAAATAATGAGAAGATCTCTTCGGTAATAAAATTCGTTTCATTTTCTGATGACATCAGTATCTTTAAAACATCAGGCAAATATTGCTGTGAAGCAAGGCTGTTCCATGTTAGCAGGCATGAACATCGCCAGCAGGGTCTGTGAAAACACTGGACCCAGGGGGCCCCTGCCCCAAATTTGAGATTCAGGAAGCGTGGGGTGGAAGCCAGAAATGTGCATTTCTAACAAGCTGATGTCACCCTGGTCTGTGAGCTACAGTTTGAACACCACTGCTGAAAAATATCCTGAGTTCTAGAACAAACTGAATGTTTCCTACGCTGTCTTGTATCTCATCCTGCTGTATTTCCTAAAAAACAAAACAAAACAAAACAATTAGTATTTAGTTCACAGGTTTGGTTAGGTTCATGTTGCCTACTGGAGGCAAAAATGCTCTGTTTCATCATATATCCTGTAAGAACGTAAATGGTGCACCACTGTCTTATTTTTGACTATCTTAACAGTGATTGATCATTGGATTCAGGTGGTAACTAATCCCACCAACTATAAAAAAACATCTACCAAGTTTTTCAATGGATGTTTTACAAGGCACTGGTGAAGATCGACATCTATGATTTCATCTGGGTTCTACAGAATTCTGATTGCCTGTTGTGATTATTTCTTCTGCATTCCCTGTCTGGAATGGCACAAAAGTTCCCCAAATTTTGTAGTTGCTCTGAGTTTCAGAGGGAAAGTGGGAGAAAAGCAGGATTCTTTCAGTTGTTGGTATTCAAAGATGTGTGATGGTGCCCTAGCAACGGGACCAATGAGTTGTACTTGTGAAATACACTTCAGTTTTAGAGGAGTTTAGCTTCATGGCAAAATTGACAGGAAGGTACAGAGATCTCCCATGTACCTCCTGCCCCCCCCCCATATAAGCATATGCTCCCGAATTATCAGTGTTCCCCCAAGAGTGGTACGTTTGTTATTATCAATGAACCTACATTACCATATCATAACCACTCAAAGTCCATACTTTACATTAGTGCACTTGGTCGTGCATATTCTGTGGGTTATGACAAACGTATAATGACATAGATCTACCATTATGATATGATACAGAATAGTTTCACTGCCTTAAAAGTCCTGTGTGCTCTACCTGCTCATGCCCCCGCCTCCCCACCCCTTGACAACCACTGATCTTTTTACTGTCTCCATAGTTCGCCTTTTCCAGAATGCCATAGGGTTGGAAGCATACAGTATGAAGCCTTTTCAGATCAGCTTCTTCCACTTGGTAATATGCTCTTAAGGTTCCTTCATGTCTTTTCAAGGCTTGGCAGCTCATTTCTTTCTTAGTGTTGAATAATATCCCATGTCTGGATGGACCACGGTTTATTTATCCAGTGACCTACCAAAGATATCTTGGTTACTTCCAAGTTTTGGCAATTATGAATCAATCTGCTACAAACATCCATGTGGAGGTTTTTGTATGGATGTGTTTTCAGCCTCTCTGAGTAAATACCAAAGACAATGATTGCTGGATCTTATGGGAAGAGCATCTTTAGTTTTGTTAGAAACTGCAAAACTGTCTTCCAAAATGGCTGCACCATTTTGCATTCCCACCAGTGGTGAACGAGAGTTCCTCTTGGTCCACACCCTCTCCAGCATTTGGTGCTGTCACTGCTCTGGATGTGTGGCATTCTAAGACATGCCTAGTGGTATCTTGTCGATGTTTTAAGGTGCATTTCCCTGATAACCTATGATGAGGAGCATCTTTTCATATCGGTATTCATCACCTGTCTATCTTCTTTGGCGAGGTGTGTCTTAAGGTCTTTGGCCGTTATTTGTTTTCTTACTATTGAGTTTTAAGAATTCTTTGTAACCAAAGAAGTATTATATGGAGTATCATGGCGAATGTATGGGTTATTATAAATTTGTCAGGTTTTAATTCACTACACCTGTTATTCTTAAGGATGCTGAAATTGTCCCGTTGTGGCCAGGGAGGGTCTTACCAGTTGGCGTTTGGAGACTTTGTGTTTCTATTGTTTCCTTGTTTTTTCTTTCTTTCTTCTTTCTTTCTTTCTTTCTTTCTTTCTTTCTTTCTTTCTTTCTTTCTTTCTTTCTTTATGTACTTACTTACTTATTTAGTGAACCCTTGAACAATGCAAGGGTGCTGACCCCCTCTGACCCACGCAGTTGAGAATCCAAGTATAACTTTTGACTTTCCAGAAAGTTAACTGCTAATAGCCTAGTGCTGGGTGGAAGCCTTACCAATTATGTAAATGGTTGGTTAACACATAGTTTGTATGTTAAGTATATTGTATAATGAATTCTTACAATAAAACAAACTAAAGTAAAGAAAAGGACAGTAAGAGAAATCACAAGGAAGAGGAAATACATTTCTGGCACTGTTCAGTATTTGCGGGAAAAAAAAATCCACACGCGAGTGCAGTTCAAACCTGTGTTGTTCAAACCTGTGTTCTATATACATACACCCACACACGGACACATACACATATATTTTTTTTTTTATGCCCTTTGACTTTCTAAATTTATAGCATTGAAGATGTGTTATCTCAGCAATGAGACAATTAGAAAAACATAAAAATATTACACTTCAAGAAGGGTATCATCTGAAATAGAAGTCAGACAGACACTCCACACCGGAGGTGTCTTATCGTCTTAGAATAGTTTCGAGAAGCAGCAAGTAGGCTCTAAAACGATTGTTGTTGAGTTCCTGCAGCCAACTTTTGATCAATTGTACTTTCTGTAGCAAATCTGGGAATTCCTGAAAGCAAATTGGATGTGGAGATATAGTGTGAATCAACAAACTTGAAGGAAAAATCATTAAATATTAAGTTTGGAACTCAGCCTGAAACAAATATTTCTGCTTTATCTGTTTTTCTAACAGATGGATAGCATCGGTGAATCCCTATTATTCTTGCCCATCTCTTCACAAAAGTACCAAGGGGAGCATAAAACCAGGTAAGAGTGAATTTACATTAATTCTTGCAGCACAAAAGCAGATCCTTCAATAAGGATGTACTCCCAACATGGGTCTGTGAGCCCACACTGGCCTGGAGCATCGAGGATCTGATGACCATTGCAGCCTGGATCTTTAGGGAACCACAAGGGGCTCCAGTCTTACACGCTGCCCAAGCATCATGGAGTTGTTTCGCTCCGTTGTGCTCCTTGTCTGTCAAGCTCAGTGTGTCCGATACGGAGCTGAACATCTTGACTTCCCTCCGCCCGCTCTCCCTTCCTTCTCACTCCCTGTGCCCATATCAGGAGCATGTCTCCAGCTACTGAGGCTGACACATCTGAAAAGGCGTTTCTGGCTTCAGTGCCCGTTTAGAAACCCCAGCATTTGGTTAACATTCAGGCTGTGCTGATTTTACTCTCGTGTATTGCAGTCCTTCCTACGCATTGTCACACTCACCCCCAACGCCGGAGGGAAGACCCGTATCTATGGTAAAGACACAGCTTCCCAGTTACTCCCCCCCTCCCTGATTCTAAACTTTACTGAATGCCCACACTTTGTTGACTGTCCTCTTGCTAAGTCTTGCTTAAAACTTGTATTCCTCAGAATTCTGTAGGAGTTGTGTGATACAAACACGATTGTGTTCCTAGTCTCGTCCGTCAAACTGTGCACACAACTTGCTTTTTCACCTAACATTTATTACCCTCCTGTTTCTGTGCAGTCAGGTTAGTCCTGTAAACTTTATGTTCTCAAACTCATATTGTGTCCATTAAATGGATGTTGAACGAGTAAGCAAATGCCCTCTTAACAGGTGACAGATGGCCCCAACTCCCTTCCAAAAATTACTGCTCCAGTATCAGGGCGATCTGAGTGGGGAAGGCGGCCAGGGATCAATTGATAGGAAGAGAGATGAGGTTACATTTAGAAAGGTGTACAGATATTTCGGACCGCATGCTTGCTGGATTCATGTGTTTTCCAATACGCAGCGAATAGCGGACCTTTTGAAAAGGTATCTGTCGATTGTGCAATTGTGTATTTAGGAAGAATGTGTGCACATCTCCTATGGCAGTGACTTTCAGCTGGAAATGCTGTCCTGAGCTTTGCCAAAGCCTGTGAGCATCCTGCCTCCCGTCAGCAAGGACGTGACCTGGGCAGAGCTTGCTAACTTGACGTGTGAATCCCCGTTCAAAAATGTCCCCTAAGCCTGTCACGCAGTGGTTAACTTTTTATCTGACTCGAGCTACTAATTAATCCGTTGAATGAAAAATGCAATGCTTCTTATTTGGCAGGCCCTGTTTTAGAGACTGAAGCTTGTCTGTTTTGAAACAAAACAGATATAAGATTTGTTAATAAACCACTGTATGTTAATTTTTGTTTCATATATATCTTTTTATATATTATAACATTTAATAATATATGCATAGGCTATACTGATATTCTATAAGATTTAACTTCAGTTAATGTGGATAATTAGGGAATTGTTTAAGAAAACTCTTTGAGTTGGCTTCTCTCTGTAGTTATAGTCTAGAATAAATTCATTTTAGCCTAATACAATACAGATAGAGATTTTAGGAAGAGAGTGGTTGGGAACTGGCCAGCAATAACAATTACAGAGGACAAGTCACAGTTTTTATGACATCCAGAGGTCTATACACAGCACTACTCGAAGTGTGTCCATGGACCCACAACAACCACATCATGTGGGAACCAGTTAGCTCTATGAATATGCTCCCTTCCCATCCTCTAGAGTTATTGAATCCAAATTTTGGAGGATGGGCTCTGGAATCTGCATTTCAGCAAGCCCTTCAGCGGATTCTGAGAAATGCTGCAGCATGGCAGGTGACTGGGTGGCTCGGTCAGTTAAGCATCTGACTCCTGATTTTGGCTCAGGTCATGATCTCAGGGTCATGAGAGAGAGCCCTGCATTGGGCTTTGCATGGAGTGTGGGAGCCTGCTTGGGATTCTCTCTCTCTCTTCTTCTAGTGCTCACCCTCTCTCATAAATAGATGGATGGATAGATAGATAGATAAACAGATGATAGATAAGGCTAAAGCATGAGAAGCATTTTGGAAGAGTGTTTGGTCATAGAAGTAATTAGCACTCAAAATAATCAATTTGGATAAACATTAAGAAGACACTTGACAAGTCAACTAATGAACTATAGTTCCACCAACTTGATAAAATGTTTGTGCAAGAAGTCTTCAGACTTGTGAATTAATACGACTCGTTTTGTTCTGGGTTGTGGGGGAAGGCACTTGGTCCCTCTTCCATTTAGCATCTGAATCTGATAACGTATGAGATCAATGGGAAAAGGTGGTGAGATAGCCACCTATCAGTAAACATTTCTTAATCTGAAAAAGGCCATTTACCAATACCGTCCTCCAAATCTTTCACAAATGGTAGAACAATAGAAGACTTTCTTCTAAAGACAAGATGCCAAGATACACACTCTCATTTCCACTCAACACTGTGTTCAGATGCCCTAGCAGCTCTATAAGAAACACAACAATGACAACAACAGAAAGTCTGGACGGAAAATGAGGATTGCTATTTCCAATTGGAAATAGTTGCCGAATCCTATTCTCTATGACCTATGCAAACCAACAGGATGTAAATGTTATTCACACTAATGACAACATTTAATAAGGTATCTGCATAGAATATCAGTACACAAAAGCCAATATTATTTTGACGAATCAGCAAGAATTTATGGGAAAATGTTCAAAAGATGTCATTTACCAATCCGTGGGAATGTAAGAGAAACTATACAGCTGTACATGATCTGTATGGAGAAAATACAAAACAACTTGTTAAAATTGTTTGTCAAAAATATCGTGCCCAAAATTTCAAACTCATGGAATTACACACTTAAGACATGTGTATTTTGTATGTAAGTTACATCTTTAAAAAGAAAGGTTTACAGGGGCAACTGGGTAGCTCAGTGGGTTGAGCGTCCGACTTCAGCTCAGGTCATGATCTCATGGTGTGTGAGTTCGAGCCTCCCATAGGTCTCTCTGCTGTCAGCATGGAGCCTGCTTCGGAGGGTCTGTCTCTCCCTCTCTCTGCCCCTTGCCCGCTCACAGTCTCTCTCTCAAAAATAAATAAGACATTAAAAAAATAAAATAAAATAAATGTTTACAGTCACCAGGTTGAAAAATAAACATAAAACTTAGACAACACCTCGTCCAGGGAAGAGGAAGGTCAATGGAAACTCAGATACTACTCTTGGCATAAAAGCTCAATTATTCAAAAAGTTGCTGCCTTTCGCAAGTACATGTAAATATGCACATAGAATGTGGCACAGTGGGCTGGTTATCGGTAATACCACTTCTACTTCCACAAGAGAGCTCTACAAAGTGTTCATGGCCGCAGTGTTTATAAAAGGTCAACCCAGAGTAAATTTCCAGTTTCAGAAAAAAGTTAACTACACGGTGGCCTAGCCACACAATGTCATTCTGTGTATCGGTGAGTATAAATGAATTATAGCTTCACACATCATCTTGGCTGAATACCAAACATATAGTAATCAATGAAACACCAGGCGAAGAATATATAATAATCCCATTTATAAAAGATAGAAAACAGACCATACTTAATACGCATTTTTAGGGTCACGCTAGTGGTGACAGTTTTGAAGAAATTGACTTTCCTAAAGGAAATTTCCTAAAGGAGCTTTGATTTCTTCAAACTGTTAAGAAGGAAGTCATAAGATTCAGAAAGGTTTGTGCAGGAGGGGAAAAGAGATCCAGAAATCTTCCCTGTGTTCTAATTTCAGGCCAGATTGTGTATAGAAAGATGTTTAATTAATTCTTCATGTCTATGGAGGAAGCATTCCCTAACAAAAAAAGAGAGAAAAAGAATAAAATGGTCTTAAAAAGCTAAAGCTGTAAATATCTGGAACAGCTAGAGATATAAAAGAGGTAAATCCTTTCTGTGCTTTAGATCGAATCCACCAGTTCAATAACCAGTATAACCACCAACCTTGCACTTTATCCAAAGAAACCAATGGGTTTATGTTCATGGCATAGCTCCAGGGACACATGAAAATAACTGTTTCTCTGGAATGAAGAAAATGATATGTGTTCTAAGTGTTCTAATTCTTCCGTGTCTTGTGCCAAATGCTAATTCTCAGGAGCTAGAACAACAACAAAGAATCTAAATAATTCAGTCTCGGGTAGTATGGAGAAAGGCTTTATTTAAATGGTTTTTTAAACGAACGTTCGACTGTTCTCTGTTGCCCAGCCTGCAGAATTTACTGCTTATTATAAATTTTTACCAGTGGTTTCCAGACCCAGCTGAACACCTGGGGTGTGTTTTGCAAAAGTCCCCAGAGATACCTCCCGGGGATTCTGACCTATAGACTGCCTACTGGCACTGGTAGAAGGTAATTATTCAAATTGCAAGCGTAGCTAGGAGAAAGGATGTAGCTTCCAAGGGGACGTCCCTGTGTATGTACAAGTCTCTTAATAGAAGCACACATTGACTATTATTGTACCCTAAAGAAGCAAAACTCATCTTAGGGAGAAAACGGACTTTCATAGCATTCCTTCTTGAATCGTGAGTGACAGAGGGTAAAACTCCAGCAGAAGGACAGACTATAAATCTGTTCTGGCAGATCAGTGGCTTTAGTGAGTCAGGGTTCAGACATCTAGGAGAAAACCCCCAGTTTTAGGATGCCCGAGAGGTATCTATCACAAGGCCAGGGATATGTTCCATTTGAAAGGTTTATCTTTCCATTATTTTGATAAAATGCTCAGTGTCTCCTCAAATCATAATTACAGTTTGATGAAAACCACACTACACTACACACACACACACACACACACACACACACACAGCTCGACACCCACAGTTAAGTGGATTTCTGTATATACTGAAGAGTAGCTAAGTTTCTTATGTTGCTGTCCAAGGTGGAGACTGCACAATGCATAACTGGAAGTAGAGAAAATTGGCTCCAGAAAGAGCTGTGTTAACCAGAGTCTCCATCCATGCCCTATGGAAACTGTGCAGGAATATGTGGGGAGGGGTTAGGAATTCCCTGTGGAGTGAATCTTGGAACTGAGTCAGAGTTATCCCTAACCACTAGGGGATGGCCATTCCAAGGGGCCAGGCATCTGGGTCTGTACTGCTCATGGCTATATCTATGTGCCTACCTCGTGGTAGGCACACCACGGGTACTGCATAAATACTTGTTGAGTAAATAGATTTTCAGGGATACAGAAGCCCACTGCTATCTCTGAACCTCAATTCTGTAATTAGGAGTATCACAGGTCAAGCCATGTGAATGTCAGTCACCTCGTGCTTTGTACAGACGACAGGAACCTTCCACACCTGGTTCTCCTTTTTCCAAAACTTGCCCAACTGTGTGGTGTCTGTAGGGCTGTAGGGCTGCAAATCCCATATCTACCTTCTAGAACCGAGACACTCACGTGCTCCTGTTGGGGTCAGTGACAAGGGTGGGTTTCAGATCTGTAGCTGCGCTGGGTTGAGTTCAAGTGTGGGTTCGGGTTATGGTTCAGGTGAGAAAAAGGTTTTGAGTACAGATTTAGATTCCTGTCCAGAATGAGGGTTCATGCCCAAGAGTTAAGGCGTGAAAGGTTTTGAGTATGGATTCATGTTCAGGGTAGGGTGAGGTTAGATTTCTGATTGGATGTTGAGTTAGGGTCAAAGGTCAATGTTAAGATCAATGGATCATTCCCATGTTATTAGGATGGAGGTCAAAGGTCAGGACCAGGATCAAATGCCACGGGTCAGAGATTCTCTGCAGGCTGGTTTTACAGTATGAGTGCAGGGTTAGCAGTCAGGGGTTATGGTCAAAGGTCAAGACTCTGTTGAAAAGTTCATTTTTTTAAGTTAATTATTTATTTTGAGAGAGAGAGAAGGTTCTATCGGGGTGGGGTGCAGAGAGAGAGGGAGAGACAGAATCCCAACTCGGTTCCCCTCTGTCAGTGTGGAGCCTGACAGGGGGCTCACACTCACATACTGTGAGATGAAGACCTGAGCCAAAATCAAGAGTCAGGACGCTTAACCAACTGAGCCACCCAGGTGCCTCTAAAGAGAAAATTTATAAATGCACGTTCAGTGTCCTGGTACCAAAGGCAAGAGTCAAAGAGCTCTGGGGTTTGCACGATTGGATAGAAATTTGGGAAGCACTGCACACAGAGAAAAGCAGAGTGCAGAAATATTTCACATAAGTGTGTCAACATTTAAATTGGTGTCTCCCAAAATACTTCGACTAGGTACATTATGGAAAAAAAATCTGATCACTCAGAGGGACTGAACACACAGACACACCCTTCTAGCTCCCAACAGGCTGATCTGCGACCAAAATCAATTTGCTGTGTGAGCTACCAAGAGGTCAAGACATCCATATTCCATCAAGCAACTTGGCAAAATTATTGTATTTATACAACAGCCACTCCTGATATCTTTTGTGCTCTAAAACTGCAAAATAATTTATTTTTTTAATAACCTTTCCCCTACCACGCCTAATTATTGTATGGTTGATCTCTTTCCACATCTCTGTCTCATAAAAGGATGCATGGGTTATGAAGCTCTCCCCTCTCCATGCATTTTTCTAATTATGATCTTCAATCACAGGACCCAAGACGTAAGGATCCCTGTGGTGTGCTCAGCTTTCAGTTATGTTCTGAAATTAAAATCACACGAGGGAAAAAAAAGGTCAGGAAGAAACACCTAAAATAATTCGGTTTACTTAGCAACACTGACTCTGCAGGATATAAAGCATCAACAAGGGCCCCTGTTTTTTTAAGTACCTGGAGATTCTGCTTAGATATTAATTCTTGACATTTGTCCCTGGAAGCTTACGCTTCCTGTCCAGGTAAGACAGTACTGATACACTCACAGAAGCCCAAACTCACTGGACAATGGGCTAGCATAGGCAGAAAATTCCAAAATGGCATGCCATTGCTTCTCCTAACCCAGTCAGCCATCTGCAAGGTTGGGGAGACCACACTATCACAATATTAGGTATCCTGGAATCCGCTGTGCCCATACATTTCTTCTTTTAAGAGTTGGCGTTTCATTTAGGAAAAGCAGATACGCTTATTTCTAACACTCATTTATAAAAATAAAGCCATGTTTTTCAGGGATTCAGTCAGCACCTATAACTTTATTTTAAATGTATTCTACTGTCTTATCCCGGCACTGGATTTTAAACCCACTTTCGTATCTTGTAACCACAGTTTTATTAAACTATCTAATTTCTTCTGGTTCTTAATTGACAGAGGATTTTTGAGGGCTAAATAGATGAGTCGAACTCTTCCTTAGAGTTCATCTTCAACGTATTCTCTTAGAAGAAAGTAATTTGATCGCCTTGAGTAAAATGGTTTAATAAATGGGAGAAACAGTAGGATCGTATCCTTGTGAGGATAAGGTGCTAAAAGGGTTCCCATTAATGTTCCATATATTAAGAGGAATATATAACACAGTGACACCGCTTGGTCCTATTTTCTAGAGAAAAACTTTTTCAGCTGAGCAAAATGAGATCTACAATCAGAAATTACTTTAAAATATCTTTCTTCCACTACTCGGTGATAACCTACCGTGGCCCCAGAGAAGCTGTTAAAACATAAGAAGCTACAACAGTAAATTAGCAAGCCAGGCCACTACTTGCAAATTTGGTCTGGAACTGACACAAGGCAATGGAAATGTGAGTTAGAAACAAAGCTAAAATGTTGGTCTGGACGTTAGGCTGACATTTTCAAATTATTATTAGGAAAAGTAGTTTAAAGGCAGACTGTTGCACGGACAAAGCAGTATTTCCTAAGAAATGGCTAATTAAAGTACCAGAATGGCCCAAGCAAGACCCCAAGCCAGCAGACAAACACCAGGAAAAACAAACATCGGAAAATGTGTGTAGGTCAGGTGGAGTCGTACAAATTAACAGTCCTTACCGAGCCCGCTGGGGTTGCAAAATCACTTTGAATAAAATAGGTAAGGATATGTATAGAAGATGGTGGGGGCACCGGCTCTGAATTTCAGCAAGGAAACACCCTAAATATGAACAGTTTCGCTCTCTGGAAGGGAGCATTAGACAGAAGGCATTGTAACTCTCTTCCTAAGAATGTAAGACTTCCAAAGCGTAGGATTATCTCCCAAGGTCTTCCCCTGTTCTTTGACGTGATTGAAAGCTGATTAAAAATTCAAGGGCTGCCAAACGGTTGCCTTATGGAAATGTATCCACCTTTAGATTCACTGCTGGAAACTGATGAAGGTGAAAAAAATTAACCTGGGATGATCCAAGGGAAGGGAGAAAACAAGATGGGAATTCAAGGGGGCTCGGGTACTAAGTCCCTTTTAAGGTGACAGAAAAATCACACCCTAAGTAGAAATACTAGAAAAACAACCACCGTATTGGTAGAGTCCATCAATTTCAGGATGTGGAATTTTGAGAAAAAGGATGTACTAAGTAGAGAACAAAGTTAAGGAATAGAAGGATGTTGGCATTTTGAGTCTATTAAATAAGAAAGCACAAATAATTGGGGTGGTGGCCAGCCACATCAGAGAGGAGAGGCAGATATGATTGTCCCTGATGAGAAGCAGTGTCAGCTGAGGAATATTACATAGAATGGGGCAGGGTAAGCAACCTTTGGCATATCTTTCCCAGTTGGGTTTTCCCTCAACCTGGGGAGCCTACCGGCTGAGTGGAGCCTAGCCTAGTCTGGTGGGTGCTTAAAGCCAGATGTCAAAGTTCAACCAACCGCAACAGTCATTTATATAGGGGGATGTAGTAAGCAGAATTCTAAAGATGTTCCCCCCCCCCCAAGATTCTTCTCCCCCTGATTATTCAGTCAAATGTGAATCTAGGTATTCTTGGGAAGGGACTTGCAAATGCAATGAAAGGTACTAGCCAGCAGACCCGAAGATGAGCAGATTATCCTGGAATATCCAAGATGCTCCAACGGAGTTGCATGACCCTTAAAAGCAAAAGATGGAGACAGAATCATCTGGGAGATGCCACAGAAGATGGAAAAGGAGCAATGATGGAAAAGGGAAGTCAGAGTGATTCAAAAGATTTGAAGGCACCATTATGGCTTTGAAGACAGAGGAAGGGGACAGGAGTTAAGAAATGCTAAGGTCCTCAGGAAGCTAAGAATGACCCACAGCCAAAAGCCAACAAGGAAACAGGAACCTTAAATACATGGTACTGAACTCAGCCAACAAACCAAATGTTCCTGGGAGTGGATTCATCCCTAGTGTCTCCAGGAAGGAACATAGTGGGTCCCCTACACTGATTTTGGCTGTGTCAGGATTGATTAGAGAAGCCGTCCTAGAAATGTGGACTTCTGGTCTACCAGAAGTGTGCTATGATAAATTTGTGTTGTTTTAAGCCACTGAGTGTGGGATTATTTGATGATACACGGGCCACAGGAAACACATGCAGCGACGTGCAGGCAGGACTAACCCCGTGGACACACCTGAAGGTGCAGACTTTGGGATTTGGAGAAACAATGACTGAAAATGCTCAGAAAGATATTTCCATGGAGTCCGAGACTCAGAACCCACTGGGAGGTGAACGTTCCTTCTAAGTTAAGGAGATAATTTGAACATATAGAGTGACCATTTCTTGTTAAATCATGTACTTTCCCACCTGAATGAACCTGGAGAACATGCACCGTGGCAGTTCGCCACAATTGCTTCAGAACAGAATTGTTTCCTTCTTGTGTGCCTTACTGGGGATCCCCTAACAGTATCTACTGGGACTGACAAATACCAGGACGATTCGAGAGGAAAATGCAACTGTGGGCACCATCTCTGACCATAAAGCTTATAAAGGGTTCATTCCAGATCTTTCTCTACCAGATCAAGGTGCCCAGAGCTTCAATGAAGAAGCCACCTATTTGGGGGCACCCCATCTGCAACACCAATCCCCAATCTTGAATGAACAAGGGTAGCTCAGATGAAATTTCGGTTTTGTTACAGTGCAAAGAGTTGCTGTCAGTCTAACGTGGAGGTGAAGGCCGCCCAAGCTATGGCAAAAGTCACCAAGAGTGGTGTCCAGAAGCCCTAGGGACAGATATCTAGTTGCCATGGGGCAGGGATGCTGCCCTCTGGGCTCATTTTGCAGTGGTCTTCTCCTGGCTGCCCCCATGCCTGCCTCCCTCCAGAACCACTGAGCAGGACCCCAAAGCTGCCCTCATTAATCAGTTTCCTTCAAGACACCAGTGAGGAAAGCATATGAATCCACACCAGTTAGGAAGATACGTACATCCATGGCTCGCCCCAACCTTGGAAACTCCAGTCTGAAAGAAGAAATTGGCCAAAGGAGAAACACTCTTAAAGTTTTCTTTAGTGTTATTTTTAGTAGAATAATAGCAAATAGCATGGAAAGAACAATCAATATGGAGCCAGAGGACAGCATCCAGATCCCCAGGTTTGCTGATTTTTGGCTTCGAGATCCTGGCGTGTGATGAAAACCCTTCTTCTGTCACATAAAACACAGGTGTAATAATGATACTTTCATCACGAAATTGTTGTGGAGGACAAAAATGAGGCAGGAGGAAGTCTTTGGAAAGAGTATTTATTAAAAGGACACAAAAAATAACACTAATAATCGTAAAGAAGGACGAGAGCATAGCAGAAGGGCTACTGGCCATCTTGTTTCACTGTCCAATATGCAAGAGTCGCAATGACTGATGATAAATGCCAAAGAGGAGTGGGGGCTCGTAAAGACACAGAGACGCTGGGAGAACACAAGGGTAGCAGTAAACAGTTTTCAGAAAGGCTACAGGCAGTGGCAAGATTGATGGCTTAGGTCAGCAAGCATCGTTATAAGAAACCACTTTGAGGAAGCACCGAGAGCAAACTCACCGGGAGCGACGCTTAACCAGATGTACAGCGTGATTTAAACTCCCAGAATAAAATAAAATGGCATATGCTTCAGAAAAGAAAAATGACATATGATTCATTTTGTGAAAGTTTCCAGCAGCAGAAAGTAGGCTGTCTGGCATGCCTTGTTGGTCAGCCTGGAGTAGTCAAATTTGGAAGGGGTTTTTTGCAACAGTGAGAAGGTAGGTGACCTGAAGGAGCAAGAAAAGCCCACAAAATGTACCATTTCAGGGTCACGGCACTCGCGTTGCATTAGGAAACCTATGTCCCCAGGGAAGTCGGTGGGCGCCATGGTTTCCCTAACATGGACCATTCTGGGAAGTATCTTAGCTGATAGGTACTTCTCTCTTTGCTCCAGAATTTGCATAAAGCACACAAGCAAAATGGTACTCATGAATTCCATACAACCAAGGCATTATTTCCTCCTGTGATCTTTTTTGTTAAATTTAATCACGCATAAACCATGTAAGGGAAAAGCAATTCTAAGTCACACTTTGTGCTTATCAATATACTCCTAGACCAGGGATCCTCAACCTTGTCACTAGTGATACTTGGAAATGGATGAAATCTTTGTCACTGTTCTGGGCATTACAGGATGTGTAGCACCGTCCCTGGCCTCTACCTTCTAGATGTCTGTCTAGAACAGACTTCCACACAGCTGGGGCAACGAAAACTATGTCCAGATACTGAAAAACTTCCCCAGTTGGGAACCACCGGCCAAACAATCAGACATCTACTTATCTACTTTACTTCTTTTAAGTGACTTTTCAAAAGTGCACTTAGTTATTATTGCATGTGTTGAAGATATTAGACAACTCGTGTATTTTTACAGTCTTTGTACATGCCCTCAAGGAAAAAAAATAAGAGAGTATGATGGTACTGTACATGGAGAATCAAATTAGGAAATAGTGCTTCCATGGCTTATAAAGAATTCAGTCAAGCAGGAATCACAGCAAAGCAGAAACAAATGTGGACAGAGAGAAACTGATTCATAAGCACAAGTAATAAAAAGATGTTTTTGAACTTTAAGAGAGTGTCTCTAAGATCAAACGTTAAAAATAGGTATGTAAATATGGTGGATGAAGACATATCATTTAGGACTAGGCAAGGAATCAGAGGGATAAGGGAATGTATTCAAAGTGCTGCAGGTCTGAGGTACAAAATGCATGCAAGTTCGGGCAAAGTTTGCAAAAAGGAAGTTTGAAATTCATTAGAGAAGTAAAAATAGCTTCCAGTGATTTCAGACCCTGTACGTGGGTTGATACTGAGGCCAGAGGACCTGAGTTCCATGCAGGGGAAGAACATATATTAAGTAGATATAAGTTTGAATGAGTAGTCATTTTTCAGAAGCTGATGGTATTGTGTGTGTGTGTCTATGTGTGTGTGTGTGTGTATGCATATTTATATTACATATGTACCATACACAAACATATCTGTGTGTATGTATTTAAGACTGTCAAATAGGAAAATACTACATGTTCATAAAAAAAAAATAACCCTTCTGTAAGAAGCTATGAATGTGCTTTCTTTATGTATCTCTTATCCTCACAATATAGATGTTTGTAGTAAAACTTGAACCTGAGCATGGAAATATGTATCTCTAAACAGAAAATGAAATAACTATGCAACTTAAATACTTGTTAGGCAGATAGAGGCTGAAAGGAACGTGGAGGGTATTTTCTGACTTTACACAAACATTCAAGAATAGGTAGGAATGAATTAAACAAAAGAGTAAGTACACAGTTACACAGGAATACACATGACGGAAAACTTGTTGAACACTCAGTCTGAGAGGAAAGATAACTACAAACTGATGTTTTATAAATTGTTATTTTCTGTGGGAATATGTTTCACAAGATTCCTAAAGTAAACATAGATCTTTATGTGACTCCAACAATGGGAAAGTCGTGGATTAGATGACAAAATAAAAATGGTGCTCACAATTGACATTTAAACATAACAGAAAGAAATAAAAAGGAATATGTTATTATAATTACATCCTTGACCTTTTGCTATGCAATGGAAATTATACTATACTGAGATTATAAATAACATACACCTCTGAAATTCATGTTAACTATTATATTCTTTAGGAATTACTGATGACAAATGTGTTCATCAGGATGTTATCTTTCCATTTGAAAAGACAAATATAAGTTTATGTGAAATTGTACAATGCCCAAAGCTATTTTTTTCCCTATAAGAGTCTGAATAAGTTAGTTTTTTGTATGGTTCTCTCTATCCATCCCACTTTACCAGAACCTCATTTTCTTCCCGTTCTTTAAGCCCACTGTCTTCTACCCATGGCACTTCTGGCTCCCATCTGCCATCCAGTCCTAGAGGTCAACACCATACATTTTAGGTTTGAGGTTGTTGCTACAACAAAAGTGTCTTGTTTCAACGGCGTGCTGATTAGCTCAGGCCATATAACAAACCAACCCAAAATGTGAGGCTTGCAACAGTTTACGATGATCTCTCATGGGTCTTTGGGTTGACTGAGTTCAACCGGGAAGTTCTCTTTTGAGATTTCCAGGGTTATAGCCTGTTAGAAGCTGGAGACTGGATCATCTGAGGGTTTAGTGGTGGGATGACCTGTGTACTCACATGGCAGGCACTTAATGCTCTCAACAGAGTGTGTGGCCTCCCCGTGGGGCTTGAACGTCTTGCAATATGGAGTCTGTGTTCCAAAAGTTACTGTCCCAAGTAGCCTAAGCAGAAACTATATGACTTCTTATGATTCAGCTTCTACAATTGCCAGCACATTACTTCCAGAACATCCTATCGGTGAAGAAAGCCACTGAGGCCAGCACAAGATGCAAAACCCTGTGCTTCTAAGTTGGAAAAATATTTGTGTGGTTTTCTCTGTTACACCCAGTACATGAAATCTGTTTAATCACGTGATGATTTCTAAAAGATAGATTATAGGGGCCATAAGAAGAACAATGCATTGAGAAGAATTCACTCTTAACTCAGAAAACCAGAATGCTATGATCAATTAGTGATGTCTACCAAATGTAACAATGGCCTACCAGTTGAACATGTGACTCATACCAAAGTCATCCCTTTAAACACAGGAAACTTGAGAGGGCAGATGATGAACTTGCCTTCAAACTGCCCCAGATCATACATCATATGTCAAATCATACATATGTGGTTGATCACAAGTAGTACGTCAAATGTGTTCCAACATATTGTTTTAACCATGAATTTCAACGGCATCGCTGTTGAAACATTGTAGTTTAATTTTTATAGTAGTAATAAGGACATGTGACATCAGCTGGAATTTGACATTAGCTCATACTTTTTTTAATTTAATTTTTTTTAATTTTAAAATTTTATTTAAATCCGAGTTAGCATGTAGTGTAATAATGATTTCAGGAGTAAAATTTAGTGATTCATCTCTTACCTGCAACATCCAGTGCTCATCCCAACAAGTGCTCTCCTTAATGCCCATCACCCTTTTAGCCCATCCCCCCATCCAACACCCCTACAAAACCACAGTATATACTGCATCATCCATTACAGGAGCAGAAGGGATTTTTCATACATTAATTCAACTCAGCTGGTGGGGGGGCTTCTATATCTGTTATGGTTTAGCCTCTCCACTAGGCATGACGGCTGGATAGTGAAAGGAGACACTGTGCCATCTTGGAGCTTATAACCCAGAACCGAGGCCAGATATACTCTAGAGACCAAAGGCATGGTAAATGTAAAGTAAAGAGCAAAGTGCTTAGAGGTTTGGTCAGAAGACCTACAATATGAAGAAGGAAAGACAGATGATGTGCAAAGAGGCAAAATGGCTTACTAAGTAACAGACCACTTTGAGTCTTGATGACCAGTACCCAATTATGAAGGTGATTCAAAGATATAGATGTGTTTTGATCATCTGTTTAAAAGGCCATTTGGTCTTTCTAGAGGCCAATTAATTTGGTGGGGCAGGAGTGGATGTCTAGAAGCCAAGAGATTGTCACTGAGGTAGAAGTGAGAAAGTATGGGTGAATGGTGTAAGTGTTCAGACTTGGGGCGCCTGGGTGGCTCTGTCTGTTGAGCGTCCAACTTTGGCTCAGGTCATGATTTCATGGGTCATGAGTTCGAACCCTGTATCAGGCTTGTTGCTGTCAGGGCATAGCCTGCTTGAGATCATCTGATCCCCCTCTCTCTTTGTTCCTCACTCACTTGTACTCTCTCTCTCTCTCTCTCTCTCTCTCAACAAAACAAAACAAAACAGAACAAAAACAAAAACAAAATATAAAGAAAAAGAAGTGTTCAGACTTTAATACCATGGTTTCCAATATGGTAGCTGTAAACACATGTGGCTACTGAGCCCTTGAGATGTGACCTGCACAAATTGAGGTGTGTTCTAATGTATGTGGACATCAAACATTTAGTAAACTATACACAAAATATCCTCTCGATAGTTTGTCTGCATTACATGTTGAGTTAATAACACCTTAGAAATATTGGGATAACCTAAATGTATTATTAAAATTATTGCTATTGGTTTCTTTTTACTCTCTTTCATGTTGTTGCTAGAGAATTTAAAGGTACACATATAGTTCATACGACATGTCAGAGGGCACTGGTACCTGGGAGGAAACTGGTGGTTCTTAGATGTCTTGGTTTTCTATGGTTTGCAAAGGTTGGCAGACATAAGTAACCACATTTAACAGCTTAATGAGTGTCATACAACGTTGCCTTGTTCCAGAAACTTTGGTGCTAAGAACTTTTCTTTACGAGGAGATAAATATGTGTGACAGTGAAGGTTCCAAAGTTACCTATGGACACGTGGAGGAGAACTCAAGGGCCGATGGAGTAGTCTACCAAGGTGTGTGGTGGACGATAAAAATCTTCTGAAATTGTTTATGCTGTTCAATCACTGTGACCTTGAAACTTCTGTGCACACATGAACAATGGAAGAGACTGAGATGTGTTCCTATCTGCCTTCACTCCAGCAAAATGCTTACACCATTCTCAGGAGGAAGAAGGGTGGGCAGGAAACACTCCCCACCCAAGGTGAGTACAAGAAGACTCAGATTGGCCATGGTCTTTCAACTGCCTTTCTCTTATGTTTCTGTCACTGCAAATCAGAATCAACTCTGAGAATCATCATTAACCTTTAATAATCAGCATTCGGCCACAGCCAAAGAGGCATGTTTCTTTCTTTCTTTTCGTGAAGTTTTTATTCAAATCTCAGTTAGTCAACACACAATATAATATTGGTTTCAGGTGTACAATACAGTGATTCAACACTGGCATACAACACCTGGTGCGTATCACAAGTGCACTCTTTAATCCCCTTCACCTACTTCACCCATCACCCCCCTTCCGCCATATTTATTTCTGGAGGGTGATGTATAGTGATTCATTGTGTTTTCAACTAATTCTTCTGTTATAGAAGATGCCTACTCACTTCATATGATTATTACCTGCTCCACATCCTCAAGCACTGGGAATGTCCTATTTATTTATGGCTTAATAAAACAAGAACTTGCCACAAGTTCGAGAGTGCACCAGAGTCTGACCACCCACCTTTTCCGATTCTACTCCAGAATCCCAAAGAAGTCATGTGACCCATTTTTTCCTGACATTTGAACAACTGGACAACTGATTGCATGGACCAAGAAAATCAGAAATGTAAAGCAGGTCTTTCACCCTACCTGGTGGACCAAAGGGCACCGAAGTTAAAGTGTGTCCTGCCTTCCCTGGGCTGTGTGTTGGAGCATGAAGGTGGAGAGCACACAGGAGTGTGAGGGCTTCTCCATTCCTTAGTATTTCCTGGGAACAAGCCCAACCTCATGACTTCCCCCAAGCATTTTGAGATGTGGCTTTCTGAAACCCTGCCGGAGCAAGCTGGATGATGACTTGGGAGTTAACTCCTGGATGTAGCAGCTGAGGGCTCAATGGTGAATTAGCAACAGGAGTCTGATGGGAGTGGTCAGAAAGGTACACTGATGTGAGCAGATTCCAGAGAGGGTCAGGAGGAGAGAGACTGAGACATTCATTGGTGAGAACCTTCCATGGGGAAGGGACTGGCATTAGAAGAACAAAGACTTGGGGCCACAGGAGCCGTGGAGGGAGCACTTGTGAATGGGACACATGAGAGAACATTTACAAAGGGTCAGGTATGACCAGCGGGCATGAAGAAATGCAAGATGTAGATGCTGGCGCAGGAGAGTGGCCACATGTTCTGAAGTAGGTGTGAAAAGGATGGGGTTTTCCACACAAGATCATCTATGGTTGAGTCTCTTTTCCTGTCTGCAGTGCCTATTTTTATGTTGGGCTGTTGATAGATCTCTTTGTGAGTGGGTGCGTGTATGTGTGACAAAAATGCCAGACAATGACTTATATTTTAGTCTAAGTTATTCCAATTTCTCTGAAAAGAGCCAAGCAAGAGTGGGACCAAGATGAATCAGTCACAGCTCTCTGTTAAATGTGTTCACCTGTATAGGTTGAATTGATTAACACTGTCTATTTTAAGGAATTGGCTTGTGTGCCTGAGGGGGCTGGGAAGACCGACATCTGCAGGACCGGCTGGCTGGCAAACTGGAAACTCAGGCAAAAGATGAAGTTACAGAGTTGACTCAGAATTCCGTCTTCTTTTGGAGACCGCAGGTTTTGCCATTAAGGTCTTGGCTGATTGGATGGGGGCTCACCCACATAATGGGGGGAAATCTCAAGTTGACTTGGAGTCCACTGACTTTAGATATTAACTGTATCTACAAAACTCCCACACAGCAACACCTCCACTCGAGTTTGATTATATAATTGGGTAAAATTCAACAGGCCTATTTTTCTGCCGGTAGGTTAACAGAGGAGTGGAAGTAACCTTGGTGTATTTGTGTAGATAATACCAGGTCTTTCTGCACGCCCGTCACCAACTAAGCTCAGGTCAGGGCTACTTTGAGAGATCTTTTGATTATCTTTCACTGCACGTATCTCCGAAAGCCCCGTCGGTAGGGAGATCCATCAAAAAAGTCAAGTCAAATACGTCACGAGGATGAAAAGTACAGCATAGGGAATATAGTCAATGATACTGTAATAACGTATGGTGACAGATGGTGGCTATACTTATCATGGTGAATACTGAGTGATGCACAGAATTGTTGAATCACGATGTTGGATAGTGAAAAGTAATACAGCACTGTATGTGAAAAACGGTTCAATAAAATAAATAATTTAAAAATTAAAGAAAAATAAAAGCAATCTACAGGGGTGTCTGGCTGGCTTCGTTGATACAGCATGGGACTCTTGGTCTCAGGGTTATGAGTTCAAGCCCCTTACCGGGTGTGAAGATTATTTAAAATATATTTTTAAATCCTTTTTAAAGAAAAGCAATCCATGAGAAAAGGCGAGTCAAAGACATCATTGTGTTCATTTGAAAAAGCAACTGGTAGAATTAAAAATCGAGAGCTTTCCATTTTAAATTCTGATGAATAGGCTGGAATATTGCTCTTTTGTCTTCCTAGTCTGGAAATGCAACATGACTGATTGTTGCACTAGGAGCAAACGGGTTTGGGAACGTTTCCTGTGCTTCACTGCATTTGCTGTGTTACCAGCCAGGATAGGAAGCCTCCTAAGGAGGTCTAAGGCAGGCTGTAGTACTGATGGCCTCATCCTTCCTGCCATGGACTGTGAATTGAAATGGAAGAGAAGACACTATGTGCCAACAGGCTGGGCCGTGGAGAGTCTCCGGTGGATAGCGAGCATATGTGCTCACCCTAATAAAGCTGTGATTTATGCCCGCTCCACAAAGCCCGGAGAGGAGGTGGGCACTGGCTGGTCGCCAGGGATTCCAGGGCAGCTGTTGCGAAAACTCAGATTCTGAGCTCCGGTTCCCTTTCATCTGGGGAATTTAGGGAAAATCCATTTGTAGGAGATTGTAAGGCATTTAGGAAATAGAAAGGACTGGAAAATCATCACCCCATGGCATTACGTGATGATTCCCAGTGAAATGCTCCCATACTATTCCACCTTAGTGTGTGCTCTCTCTCTCTCAAAATATATGATAGGTGCTCTCAAATCTATCAAAGACTTCACTGATTAAATCAGATACTTTAACTATAAAACTATTCTAAAACAAAACTTGGAAACTTTGACTTTACGGAATCTAAAGTAGACCCTGCCATTATCAGAGGATCTTGTTTTTACAATATTTCCCAAATATAAATCCTTATCATCGGGCAACAACTCAGGACTTCAGCTCAAAATAACCAGATTGTGGTCAAACAATCTATTGAGTACCAGGAGAGAGTCCTTTACTCATCAGTAAGTGATGCAGAAATAGTTCCGTGACATCAGACACAGCTGATGTGTCAGGTATGACAAGAAATGGATTTGTCACCAATGAGAATTTCAAACCTCACTCTCATATGGATGGATATTTAAAGCTTTAGCACATCAAATCATAAAAAGAAATATGTTCTTTAAGAGGCATTCATTGAACCAGTAGAAAAAAATGGTAATTTCCATGCACATATCAAAACAAAATTAGGCTGAGTCTTAATATGTCAGAGGATACAAGTATGTCATTATCCAATCCAGTCAAATAAAAACCACTTCCCAGTGCTAGAGAAAAAAAAAAAAAGAGGTTCCAAAATCGTAGTATAACATAACAGAAAATACTCAGATGGTGACAGACACATATTTAACCATAACATTAACAATATTTTAAAACTATTGTTTCCATTAGAAATGCGTGTTATGACCTTGCCCTGGCAAAGGAAACTATAGTCAACTCTCATTCTCAGTAAGACCGGTCTTAAAAATATGAAGCATCTCAATATGTGCTAAATTAAAGAAACAAGGAGGGATATGAACTAGAAGACATACAAAAGTCTGTGGGAGCACAGACCCACATACAGCAGTGGTCAAGGAGACATAAGCAATGCTGCTGGTAGGGCATGTTTGTTTGGAAAACCCAAGTAGACTAGTCTTGAATAGTCAAGGACGTGAGAAGGTCACAGGGCAACAGGAAATGAATACACTGTAAGCGTGTGCCTTCCAAACACTGTCGGCATGTAGCCTTGGGGGTGGGGGTGGGGTAATGCATGGATATAAATTTTGTGTTGGGTAGAAACTGACAGGAAGTACAAAAATGAAAAGTGCTGGTTGAGCGCGAGGCTACCTAGCCATGCCGTCTGAGGATTACCAAGGTGACCGCCTCTCTCTCTGTTTCTGTCTCTTTCTCCTCTGATGGTGATCCTGTTATTTCCACTTCTTGTGCACTAAGTCATGGGAAAAGTCAGTGTGTGTGTGTGTGTGTGTGTGTGTGCGCGCGCGCGTGCGCAGGGGCAGAGACAGAACCAGAGACCCAGAGAGACAGAGAAATAGACACAGAGAGAGAGAGAGAGAGACAAAGAAGAGAGAGAAGTCAATCATTGGTAAGGGAATCCTCAAACCTGTTTGCCCACTCATCCACAAGCACCCCTCTACAATCTTAGTATTATTTTTTTTTAAGAAACGCCAGTTACCGATAAAAATCCAATGCACTTAGAGCCACCTGCATTTTAATGTGTAAATAAGTAAAATATTCACATCTACTTTACGGAGGGGGCCCTGCTTCTAGCATCACCTTGACTTGCCATCTTTACTGTCGTAATGCTGGGGAGAAACCGGAGGGAGAGGCACCACAAGATTCAGGATTTATGAGGTCTTTCACACAAGGACTGACTCTCGCATTTAACATGTGTGACATTAGGTTATTGCCTTTGCATCGATACGATCAGTGGCAAAGCCCTCACAGTAGATCGTTTTTTCCTCAGGGAGAAAACTTGTGATATGAAATATGCATTTACTTTTTAAGTTTATTTATTTATTTTGAGAGAGACAGAGACAGCGTGAGTGGGAAGGGGCAGAGAGAGAGGGAGACAGAGTCCCACGCAGGCTCCACACTGTCAGCGCAGAGCCCAACGTGGGGCTCCAACTCATGAAACAGCGAGATCATGACCTTAGTGGAAACCAAGGGTCGGATGCTTAACCAACCAAGCAACCCAGGCGCCCCTGAAATATTTATTTAAGCCTCCCTAATGCCAACCCTCCCTTGTGTATCCCACACAGACACACAGGCAGCCGCTGTCTGTGCTCCCTGACTTCCAGATCCTGCTAGTGCACTGAACACAGCGAGGTACAGGTGACGTAAAATCGCACGTCCTGCAAAGATTACAGGACTTGGTGAATTTAACTACAGAGCTGGAATTATTCCTTGAACTACTAACAGATTGTAATGTGGATGACTCACATGTGATGTCCCCAAACCAAATCCTGCCAACAACAGTGACCCAAAAGCCCTTGGCCAATCTTTATTTTCCGTGGCTTTCCATAGAGTTTCATGTATATCTTACCTTTTTCTTAAATAGGAGATAAAAATTCCAGAGTTACAATGTTCCCCAAAGCATTTAAGACCAACGTTTTCCCTATGATGGAGAGAAATAAAATGTTGATTCTAAAAAATATGTTTCAGTGAGTTCCTTTAAATGGCATTTTCCTGGTTTGTGATTACCACTGGGTAATGGGAACCATTTTTAGACATTTACTATAATAACATTTTTTTGCCTTCTACCCGACAAGGACAAGTTTCTATCTAACCAATTTTGCAGACTACATGTGATGGACATATGGAATGCCATTAAGTGATATTTGCTGAGAAATCCACTCACACTAAGGGTCCGGGACAGCAGGGAGCAGTGAGGAAAAAGCTGAACATTTCTACCAAAAAAAAAAAAAAAAAAAAAAAAAGGGTCATCTATGCATTTGACAGGGGTAATGATGATTCTCGGATCTTTTACAGACTTCTGGACAAAACAGAAGAGTATAATATTACATTTATCAGAGTCAGTTTAAATAGGTATCATCTTCTGCCCGATCAGCGTCATTATCTAACTACACATCTAGATCTATGCATCTGTCTGTATGTCCATCTATCCAGCCATCCGTCCACCCACCCACCCATCCATGAATCTTTCTTTCCAACTATCGTTAAATGGCAGCAATGAGGATTGAGGAAGAAATAGAATAAGTAGGACTACATAATGATTACCGTTACATTGTCTGAACCACCTGCCTAAGTTCCATTAACTGGATAAAAGTGTATTTTATCCACTTGAGGTCTAAGGAGCTATGCTAAGGCCAGGGACTCTGGCGGTTGCAAATCACTTTAAATGCTTAACATAGTATTATTATAACCTTAAACATGGTTTTCCAAAATAATTATGTCTCCTAAATTTGTAATGGAACATGGGTGTTTATACCATTTTGGCTCACATTCAACACTGCTGTCTTATCCATTCCCCAAACTATCCCTCCACCTAATTGCCTTCCTCTTCTTGCTTGGTCATGATTTATTTAAGATTTGCCTACAGCCAGGGCATGCAGCATTTCCCTCTACAGAAAGGAGGTTGTGGAAAGCCAAGTGATACAGTATGCTGCAACTTTATGTAACTTGGCTGAGTTTCATTAGGCTCAGCCCCTGGGATAGCCCTGGGTTCACTCTGTAAAGTCAGTGTCACACATCTCCCTGAGCCAAGTTGCTAATGCACAATTCGCAGGTTCGTTTCAGTAGGTAACAGTAACCCCTGAAGATCCAGGGGCAGATGGTTAGCTATACTCCCCCTCTGCCCCTATTCCATCCTATACATCTTAAACTCAAAGTTCACACATACAACCATGTATTAGATTCCTATAACAGACACACCCCACTTCAGTCCCCTTTCAAGAGATCTGACCTCTATCTTGCATCAAGCAATGAGAAATTGTTTTCCCTTCTTCATGGCTCTGCACAGGGCTACTGTTCAAAGCCAGGAGCATGGAGCCATGTCAGAGGCATAGACAATGCTACATTTGTGTACCTCGATCGTGCAAACGTGAAGACTGTCTCTAAAACATTTCAGGAAATCCACATATCTTCACTATCTTTAATGTCACCAAGAAGAGTCCAAGCTAACATTCCTTGAGACATAACACGTAATTCATTTCATGAACAAAATGCATTGCTGACATGCTAATCATAAGCAGCACAGTTGGCCGTGATGTGGATGCCTAAGGGACTAGGCTATCTGATTTTGGGCTAACTGGCCAATCGTGGATGGTGGACATGCCATTAAAATAACGGTATTCTCTCAAAAATAACGAGCACATACGTAATACCATACTGTCTATGCTTTTTGTTACCTCGACTTCCCTTTTAGCTGTATATATATGCTGTGCTCCACATCGTAGACTCCACAGGACATAGGGCAAGGGGAGACAAAGAAAACTGTTAGATCCTCCTTTAAAAGCTAACTATGAAGTATTTGGGGAGTTGGGGGCACAACACCCTCAAGGAATGTTGTTGTTAGTTTTGGTGGTTTGCTTGTTTGGCTGTGATTTACATTTCTACTGCAGGGCACCTCCAACCTCACACGAGAAAGATCAGTCTGCATTTTCTCGACAAGGAAAAGAGCTACTTACAGAGATGTGAGCTAATTGGCGCTGTGTGTCCAATTTATTCCAGCGACATTGTGACGTGTCATAGACACTGTGAATGGACCGAGCCCTAATCAGCTTCCAATTACTTCTGGGATTTCCACAAAAGTGCAAATGGGTACAAAAGGAGAGTTTTCATGACAACACTGTCCATAAACGACCCCAAACAAGGGTTAAGGCAAAGTATGAAAAATAAGACAACAGGCCCCAAATGGTTGTTTATGTAAAGCCCTAGGTCACTAGGACTTAGTTTAACTATGGTGTCGGCTATCCCAGAAATGGGAGTACCAGTCAGTCAGGAATGGCCCGGACAGCACTACTTAGGGTAATTCGACTGACACACCCCTGCCATCCATTAAAGGAAGGTAACCTTCAAATAATCAATCAGAATTTTTGCTTAGTACAACTTCCTTCTGCCTATGAAAGTCTTTCATTTTGTACAGCTCTTGGGAGTTCCTTTCTATCTGCCAGATTGAATGCCTGATCTGAATTGATTTTTACTCAAATAAACTCCTAAAATTTTTAATATGCCTGTTTATCTTTCAACACAAGGAAGTAGTTAAATAAATGGTGGAGCATTCAGTTGAATATTATATAATTGTTTGAAAATGAATTCTTTCTGTAAACTTCCATACTGAGATACAGATTGTAGTAAATACAGCAACTTGCAGTACAGCAGGAATGACAGAATACCAATTTTGTGCAAAGATGCTAAAAATAAACATGCCTATAAATGCATAAATGTGTGTGGCATAGCTGTATGATAGATGTAGATAATTCAAGAAAGAACTATAAAAATTATACAGAAAACACTGATGGAGGAACTTAACTGTCCATGTCACACGTTTCTAAATTGTTTGAAGATGTTAAAAACAATAGATTTTTGAGAATCTATTCTCGAAATATATATATTTCGAGAATATATCTTAAAGACATATTTCAAAAGACTTAATCAAATACCAGACTGGAAGTTAGGAAGTAATAAGGTATAAGAATGCCTAAGGATGCTTCCATTTTGATGGAGAATGGGCAAGAATTTATCTTTACTAAGCTGTTGTGTCTCATATATCACAGGAAAACCATATACGCTATGTTTGAGAGACCTAATTAACCATCTTTTCTATTAGCACATTAACCAGGAGCCTTCCAAAGACGTGATTCCTTAAGATAAAATATCATAAAATTGAGGGGAATTTAAGGTAAAATGGTATCTCAGAAAGGGAGGTTTTGGAAAGCAAATGTATATTCATTTTATAAAAATGCAACAACCAGGCTGCCATGAGAGCCTGGCCATATGGTCCAACAATTACTTTATAATTAGTGTAAATATTCCATCAACTTGGTGAATTTTATACTTTACTGTGGTGTTTCCCATAGCTTGCAATATTGTTCCAAGAAGGTTTTCTTCTAAAAATGTTTCCAATTTTCACATCAATAATAAATTTCAGATTTTAGGAGAGAGACTATTGCATACACATATACAGTAACAGTGTGGGACCTTCTTTGTGAAAGTAAGTTAAATTTTGAATAGTGATTTTTGTGACAAGAAGTAGCTTTCAGAATCAAATAGATACTTTGGTAGAGTCATAATAATAATACTGAAAAGCTTTGGATGCTAATCATAGAAACCTACAGACACTCCATCAAGACTGTTTGACTTTCAAAGCAGTTCTTAGTTAAGTAAATTATAATAATTCCTTCAGAATTTCAACCGTGTTTTCAATAGGGATAGATATCCTATCACAGACATGCTAAATTCTTGAATCTGAAATTTGCATGCATAGAAAATGTAGCACAGGCTGGATGGATATCAAAATCTATATTTTAACACCATATCCCTTTAAGATCTAAAAATGAGAATGTTAACTTGTTTTATATTAGGTTCCATGACATTTTCTGGAATATTCAATTCCATAAAAGTCAGCACAGCCATTTACATAAGACACTGGAGTTTAAAAAGAAAAAGCTAATTCTGATTTACTAAAATGTCAATGTCAATTTGAAATCCTATTAAGGTTGGAAAAGAAGTTCTTTGCCATGGATACTGAAAAACATGAGTCATTTCAAACTTTAAACATGTTTTTACATTTTTGTGAACCTCTGAGGTATCGTCAGGTGGATTTATCACCTGGAAGTCTTAAAACATAAGAAATATGTTACAGGCATACTTCAGATATACTGCAGCTTCTGTTCCAGAGCACTACAATAAAGGGAATATCACGATAAAGGGAATATTGCAATAAAGCAGTATGTTTACACTATACTGTAGTCTATTAAGTGCGCAATAGCATTAGGTCTAAAAAAGTCTACGCCTTATTTAAAAACACTTCATTGCAAAAAAAAAAAAAAATGCTAACCATCATCTGAGCTTTCCGCGACTCACAATCACCAATCACAGATCACCATTTAGCGAATAGAAGAATAATGAAAATGTAAGAAATGAAAATAAGAAATGAAAATGAAAATAAGAAAATGAAAATGTGTGAGACTGTGGGAATAACCAAAATATGACAAGGAAACACGAAGTGAGCAAATGTTGACAAAATGGCACCAGTAGTCTTGCTCATGGCAGAGTGGCCACAAACTTCATTTGTAAAAAAAGAGAAAAATGCAATATTTGCAAAGTGGAAGAGAGCAAAGTGCTGTAAAGCAAGGAATGCCTGTGTGTTGAACCCTCAAAAGCAAAGGTGGCCTTCTATTTCAACGATAGAGGCACACATAGAGTGTATCACCTCTCCAAGACGCGCAATAACCCAAAGAGAAATTTGAAAAGTTCACCGTCACTTTACGCCGTGTTATACCTGTTTTCTCTTTTGTACACCAGGTTCCTCTGCCTCTGTGTTCATAAAAATGTGAACCAAAAGTTCATTTTGTCCCGAGTTCCAGGAAGAAGAGTTCCCAAAGAATAGACAATCTAGTAATCCGAATTATTTGACATTAAGTGTTAGCGTGTGTGTCCATAGAAACAGGAAGTAGAAAGTCCAATGGATTATAATAACTCCTAGGACTGGGGTATCAGAGCCCTTGTTGATCTGTCTTTTGTTTATGAGGGCCTTGGCCAAGAACGTAGAAGGATAGTAGAAAAATTATTCTCTTCTCCCCCCAACACTCATTTTAAGATGCAAAAGGCCAAGTTCTCAGATATTGGGTAATCTTTCCAAGATCGTATCAACTCAGAGAAGAGGCTTACAGCAAATCAAAAGCCATGCTTTTGCCAGTATCTTAGACGACAATTAAATACAACCAGGGGCACCTGGGTGGCTCAGTTGGTTAAGTGTCCAACTTTGGCTTAGGTCATGATCTCACTGTTTGTGAGTTTGAGCCCCGTGTCGGGCTCCACACTGCAGCTCAGAGCCTGAAGCCTGCTTCAGATTCTGTGTCTCCCTCTCTCTCTGTCCTTCCCCTGCTTTTACTGTCTCTTTCTGTCTCTCAAAAAATGGAAAAATGTTTAAAAAATAAAAAAAAATAATTAAATACAACCATGTACATTTATTTTCTGGATAACGAATAATATACAGAAAGTACACGTAGCAGAACCAAAAACATACTTTGAGTATATTTTAATCAAAACCGTAGAAGAGTTTATGGATTTCAATAGCTTTCCTCTACCATCTCCTTAGCTCTTTAACAAATATCTTAAAAACCAAAATCAGGGGGATTTTGTCTTGAGACTAATATAAGTAACTGCCGTTAATAGAGTATGTAGGGAATCCTGTGCACAGCAGCAGAGATGGGCAATACACGCAATCCTGTATCACTTGCTGGGCACGCAGAAAGAAATAAAAGAAAATCCCTTCCCTGGAGGAATCCTCAATTTCTAGGGCCGATAGCACATTTGGCTGATGGAAGTGCCCAACATAAATCATTAAAATACAATGCAAAGTTACTAAAATAACAGTCATTACACTGTATGCCTGGAATGGTACCATTTTTTCTAGTCATAGGTATTCTAAAAAGATTACAACTAACATAAGAACTGGCTGCCATCTAACAAGTGACAGAAAGAAAAAGGAATCTCAGTTGAATTGGCCAGTTAATGCCTCCAAAGAATGCAGCCTGGCCAGTTGTTCTTAATTTTAGATGAGTCTTTTCTACAAAAATGTAAGTAAGATGAGATGTTGATGTCTACTCATGCTTTGCAACTTCAGGAAGAAGAGGGAATTTTCTACATAAGGCGTTCAGTAGTAACAGCTCAAATGTATAAAAATATGAGAATTTCCCCATCATTTGTATGAATTTATCTGGTATATACAGAACACCAAATACATCTAAATCAACCATATGCAGCTGTGCTATGTGGACCATGAGGGTAATGAATATAGATGTTGAGTTGAAGGAAGACATGTGCAGTGATCAGTCGAAATGCCACCTAAGCCTGTCCCATGTAATTGTTATAGACTGAGTGTCTGGGTCCCCCCTACAATTCATATATGGAAACCCATCCCCCCCAGTGGGATGGCATTAGGAAGTGGGGCCACTGGGAGGTAATCAGGTCTCGTGGGTGGATCCCACGTGAATGGGATTAGTGCCCTTATGAAAGGACTCCAGACAGCTCCCTCACCTCTTACACCATGTGAGGACATGGCAAGAAGACAGCCATCTATGAACCAAGAAGAGGGTCTCACTGGACACTGAATCCACATGTGCCTTGATCTAGGACTTTCAGCCTCCCAAACTGTGAGAAATTAGTGTCTGTTGTTTATAAGCCCCTCAACCTATGACATTGTGTTGTAGCAGCTCCAACAGACTATGACGCTAAGTGAATGCTTTACCAGCCTGAGAAAAAGAACAAAACCAGTACCTGTCATAGGCACACAGTGAGCAGTGCTTGATGCACCTGATGATTAACAGTCATTACTTGGTAAGCCAAGGCAAGCATCACATATCACACAACGAATCTCTACATTCACCTTGACCTACTTGGGGGTTACTGTAAAAGCAACACCTGAGAGGGGCACTGGGGTACAGGTGGTTTATTTGGGTAGGGGAACAGTCAATAAACGGAGCTTGCATGAGTGTGTTTCTAATGTGGGCAACTGGAATTCAGTTCTTCTGGAAACCTCTGAGGAACTCTGTAGAACGCGCTTCAGAGCTGTTCCACTGTCTCGACAGAAAAGAGGCTGAGTGAGTGGGGCATTTTTCCACCCACACTTTTAGTTGAGAGCCATTCCTGGATTCTGCTGGTGTTACTTCCGTTGCTCTTCTGGGTCGTGCCTACATACAGCATGGTCCTCAACAGCTTCAGAGTGAGCACGGCAAAGAGAGACCACAATGGTACACATTTTTTTTTTTTTTTTGGTGGGATGATGGTGAAAATGCACCATTTGGAACTGTCCGCTGGGAAGGTGCTGAAGTTGGGCAGAGAGAGGGTGAGTAATCAAACTCCACGCTTGCCTCCTACAGCCCTTCTCTGATGGGCATAATTGCACTACGTAAATGATAAAGTGGAATCTGGGAGAAGCTAAGTCATGGACCCACATTCAAATTGCCTGTAAGTAAGAAATCCTCACTTCCAAGTAAATGTTCTACAGTTCATGTAGGCAATGACCCCCAGACTAGGCAAATGCATGTGAGATATCCAGACATTCCAAATAGTGTCACTCAGTTGGAATGACAGGGAAAATTCAGTGCGTGTTGCCCACAGCACATAAAACCCCAAGAAGCATCTCTCAGTTCCTGTATCACTAGCCTCAACTTCTAACATCTTTTTCAGTTAATAAAATTTAATGTCTCATTGGCTGTGAGGACCCCTGGAGGGAATGTGTCACGGTATAAAGAAAAACCAGCCACACGCCAAGATCCCTGAAAATGTTACTGGTCACTGATCCACTTCTCACACGTTGTAAAGGCACAGCTTTGAAATATTCTTAATTATGGTTAAAAAGAAAGCATCCGGCAACATTTGTTCATTGGAGCTCTCAAAAGGGTAAAATATGGTATATCCTTTACTTTCATTACTCTTTTTAAATATGCTGTCACAAAACAATACAGACAGTTGGGAAAGAAACAGACTTTGAGTGTGAATAAGATGCTGAATCATGCATAGCTTAAGTTAAACATTAATAAACACTTAGTAAATTAATCATTTTGATTTTCCATCACACAGCTTAACTTTTCAGGGCATACTTTGCTGCTTCTTTACAAAGCTGATCTGTTCCTGTGCTTCCTAGAACATGAAAATTCATAGAGAAAGTACAATTTGTATAATAGCGTAAGGGGAATATAGAATATATATAAGGGGAAAAGCCAATGGGTACACTGTACTTTTAGAACACAGAAGAGTAGTGACTTCCCACATACCACATCGGCCCATGATTAAAAATTAAATGTACTTAAGACTAAATAAATACAGGCAGATGTCGACATGCTTTAGTGTCGCAGTTAAACACACTCTTCAAACAAGCTTCCGTGTGACATCAGAGATAAAAGCATCGCGGCCATATATAAAATTTTAATTTTGAAATGAGTCCTTCAAGATAGCTTCGATGGCTAAGGTAGAAGAGGTATCCTTTAGTGAAATGTCAAGGTTCAACCGAATTGCCAGAATGTAAGCTGAAGTCATTTGAGAAGCTGGCCACAGTCCAAGCTGGACATTAGAACAGATTAATGTGAAACTCAATTCCTTAAAACGTGGAGGGAAGAGGCAGCCTTGTAGAAGCTTTCACCTGAAAGTCGATGCAACATCTGTAGGACTGTTTCCTAATCTTACTATTTCCATAAAACATAGTATCCCTGCACATTTCTCCTCAAGCCCCTCAAGAGAGCAGGTGGCAATAAAGCTCCAAATCAAACTGGGGACAAGTTCAGTCTGCCATCTGAGATGAAGGGAGAAAGGACTTCAGTTGACAGAACGAGGCCACTTTATTATGGGGGAAGAGATGTGACACCAGTGAGTAGGGCACAAGGAGCGCCAATGAGGTCTTACATTTCTTCCTTTCTAGCGCCTAGGACAAAATACTAATTTTTACAGCAAAAGGTATTGCAGTCTTACTTAAAATATTATGAAATATTTTTACATAAAATATTTTTACACAAAATATATTTCCATAAAATATTACAAAATGGTGATTGTCACAGAATTGCCTTTAAATCTTCATGGTGGGATTCATCTTTTTAATCAGCCATCTAAAAATGTTAACATGCTTTGTAATAGAAGCACCAGGTAGGGGTTGGATGAGAAAAAAAGGGGTTTCTTATCCCTCTGCATCCTGGCCCCTGTCTGGTTTTTGTCATGTATGCTTCTGAAGGAGCACAAGAGAGCTCCCCTATAAAATCTCAAAACCAAAAGCTAAGGAAGGCAGAAAAAAAGCTGAGCCACTCCACTCCCCTTCTCTTTGTGGGCATTCAGCCTCCTTGTCACTCAGTCTTGCTCAGGGGAGTTGAATCTGGTGCCTGAGAAAGTAGTTCTAAGAAAGGTTTATTTTTAAACCTGTATCATCAGTGCTGTGCTTGGGTATACTGGAGAGAAGCAGACACAGATTGGCTTTCTCTCCTGCAAACCTCCAAAACATACACAAAGAAGGGTACTTGGAGGACAGGCAGGAAAGATTATCGCCCTTACAATTTGGAAACGTTGTTAGCCGTGTGGTACCAAGCCTTGTTTACCTCTTACCACCAGATACTACCTGCCATATGGTGTACTGAGGACTCAACCCTGCTCCCGTTACAAAATATCCACTGACCCTGCCCCTCATCATCTATTGGACACACTGGAGTGTGCCCTGAGTCTTTGGGAGGAGGAGAAGCCACAAGCCGAGCAGCTGATCAATACGTTCTCTTCAATGAAGGGATCAATGATTGATACTGAAAAGGACCCTAGAAAATTCTTACCTCACTGTGTTCTACTGTTCTAGACATTTCCTTCTTTCCTGTCCATCAAAGGACAAATAGAAGTGCTCCATAAAAGTGCCTTTAACATGTCTTAGTGTATTTCCAATTTATGTGCATGGCAATTTTATCTACATGTTGTTTGTACCAACTGTATCTGGTTGTGTTCTCTCTGACCGAGGTGGGATTCAGGAAATGCTATCTCAAAATATGGCACCTTGGCACACTGAAAAAAAAATATACACACATGAATATTCATTCATTCATTCATTCGTTCGTTCATTTAAAAACCCAATAGTTTAATGAGAGCAATTAAATAACACTTAAACTAAATGGAGATAATGTACCATGTTTACATATTGGAAAATTCAATATTATAAAGATGTCAACTCTTACGTGGATCCTGAGAAACTTAACAGGAACCCATGGGGGAGGGGAAGGAAAGAAAAAAAAAAAGAGAGAGGTTAGAGTGGGAGAGAGCCAACGCATAAGAACCTCTTAAAAAATGAGAACAAACTGAGAGCTGATGGGGGGTGGGAGGGAGGAGAGGGTGGGTGATGGGTATTGAGGAGGGCACCTTTTGGGATGAGCACTGGGTGTTGTATGGAAACCAGTTTGACAATAAATTTCATATATTTAAAAAATATAAATAAATAAATAAATAAATAAATAAATAAATAAATAAATAAGATGTCAATTCACTCCCTATTGATCTAAAAATTTACTCCAGTGATCATTAACATCTCAGTGGGCTGCTTTGTGTGACAAGCTCATTCTAAAATTTATATGGAAAGACAGGGACTAAAAGGGGCCAAGAAAATTTTGAAAAAGTAGCAAGAATTGCTCTATCAGTTATTGTGGCTTACTATAAAGCTACAGTAATTACACCAATGTGGTATTGGTACAAGGATGAATGGAAATCCAACTGAACAAAAAAGGAAGTTTGAAAACAGACCTTTGCATATTCAGATGCCTGCTCTGTAACACATTAAAGAATGATGCATGCATGTGTACAAATATACATGTACCTAAGTTTCCACAGGTACTCTGAGTATTTTAAGCTGAAGGAGTTTAAGAAAATGGCAGAGGCCAGAAGGTCACTTAGACCTCTTCCCTCCACTGGCCTTTCTCCCCTGAAACAGGTCATAAGATCCTCAGGTGACAGGTGCCTTCCTGTATCTGGAGGAAAGGAACATCCTTATCTCTAAAGCCAAAGGGACCTTGAGAAGCATCCCCATGAACAGGCCTTTCCCCCCTGGTTAACTATACTTGCCTCAAACTCTGCCCTATCATATTTCTCCATGGCTGTCCACACGTCATCATACCCAGTTTATACTACTGAGGTCTGGTGGGTGGAACTAGATAGAGTGTGTTATGCTAAATGAAATTAGTCAGAGAAAGACAAATAATCATATGACTTCACTCATCTGTGGAATTTAAAATACAAAACAGATGAACGTAAGGGAAGGGAAGCAAAAATAATATAAAAACAAGGAGAGGGACAAAACATAAGAAGAGACTCTTAAATACGGAGAACAAACTGAGGGTTGCTGGAGGGGCTGTGGGTGGGGGATGGGCTACATGGGGAAGGGGCATTAAGGCAGACACTTGTTGGGATGAGGACGGGGTGTTATATGCAGGGGATTAATCATTGGATTAGACTCCTGAACTCATTATTGCACTATATGCTAACTAACTTGGATGTAAATTTAAAAATAAATGAATGAATGAATAAATAAATAAATAACAAAACAAGAAAAAAATTTTAAATAAAAAATATTACTGAGGTCTGTCTGCTTCCTCCCATGTCTGTTTCCTTATTTTCCTGTCCTCTGTTTCCTGCGTGCCATGGATGTAAAACTTACACTAAATAAATGCCTGAGTTTTTTTTTCTGTTCATGTGTCTTTGTTAGTTTAATTTTTAGACCCAACCCGGGGGCTCAAGAGAGTCAAGGGAAACTTTTTCCTCCCCTACAACAGTGAGCATTTGTGCATTTATGTGGTTGATCTAAAATTCCGACATATTTGAAAAAGAAAACCAACTCTTATGAACGAATTCATGCATCTGAGTAATCACGGTATTCCCTGAGGAGTTTACGAAATCTGGGGCCCAAACAGCCAGTAAATAGCAGTTTGTGGTTTAAAAAAAAGTGTGAGGGGCGCCTTGGTGGCTCAGTTGGTTAAGCGTCCGACTTAAGCTCAGGACATGATCTCACGGTGTGGGGGTTTGAGCCCCGCATCGGGCTCTGTGCTGACAGCTTGGAGCCTGAAACCTGCTTCGGATTCTGTGTCTCCCTCTCTCTCTGCCCCTCCCCTCTTCACACTCTGTCTCTCTCTCTCTCTCTCAAAAATAAACATTAAAAAAACCTAAAAGTAAAATAAAATAAAAAATTTAAAGTGTGACTTTTATTGCTAAGTTGCTCTGGTCCCTTTATGACCCAGCCGGTGAGATGTGGAGGGGTGGTTTCAGGAGTCACAAGCAGTGCCTGTTGTGATGTAACAGGATCATCACTGCAGAGACATGCGAACTGGACCCTCGCCCACCGAACCCTTAGAGCTGCCCAAGCTTTTGTGAACGGCCCCTTGAAATCTCCCCCTCAGCAATTCCCACCTCCCCTCTAGAACGAGCTTGGCCATCTGTGTCAGCTCAGGGCTAGCACAGAGTCATCGCACTCATGAGAATATAAGCATCTATGCTGAAGTCCTTCGCAGGTAACCGTATCTGAATTCTGGGAGAATCACCTCCTGCCTGCCTCACCAGGCGTGTGTTCGCCCGTCTAGAAACCAAAGGAACTTCCATGAGCATGTCCACCGTCCGTAGCTTTTTTGAGGCCTTCTCCCCAAGCTTCATCATTTAGCATCTTCCTACACTATCGGTAGCCATCTTATTTTGGACCTCAAGCCATTTATAAAGCCCTCTGCTTTAAGATACTGTTCTTCTCTGAATGTAATAGGAAGATGCCCCCACCTCCAGTTCTACCTTAAGAAATGCACTCCTATGACTTGTAAGTTTAAGTAACATGAATGAGATGCTGGCACGGAAGAGCGTGCAACTCTCCTGTGTGGCTAGGACCCTCTGTTTCCAGCCGTAACTTTCAGGCCTTAGAAGCGGTGAGAGGCCTACCTTAGCTGCCAATCAATATAGCTGGCGATGATTTGAACAATGACGATGTTGGGACGGTTTTGATATTGAGGGCCTGGGCTCAGAGAATCTCAGCATGGCCAAGAAACAGAGACCTGGTTCAGTTCCAATGTTCTTTCCAAACGGGAATGAGCTTTGAACTGTCTTGACTACTGCCTCTGTGGCTGATGTGTAAACACCTTCCGTGATATGAGAATTCACGGTCTCCTGAGGAAGCTCACCCCATGGCTCAAGAGCTCAAATGGAAACGAATGGTAGTTATTATAAATAATTAATAAGCACTGGAAATGATATCCTATTATTAGGAATAGTTATGGGAGAACCCACAAGCCAGGCACAATCTTAGCTTAGCTCTCTCGAATAATGGGAAAATCATCAATAATGCTGTCTTGCTCATTTCGTTCCGAAAACCATGGTTGCCTAGACATTTAAACTTGTCATTCACCGGATCAGGCAACCAGGTGAATAATAATACCAGGGCTGGACCATGAGATCTTCTTCTTAGGCACAATCCGTGGGACCAGCTTTGGAACAACTCTAAGTCAGACCTCAAATGTGCCCGAGTCCATGCTTTGCAAACGGGCTGCTGAGGTTTTTTTTGACAGGTATTTCTGCGGCCTGGGAAAAATCATAATGAATCCTCTCCAGCACGTCTTAATAAAAACCATGAAGTTGCATTTGCAATGATTTGCTACGATTTTCAACTATTCCTTTACAGACCAAGATACCTTCAGTCATGATGTGAATCATTGCCTCCTCTGTGACTTTAAAACGGTCCCTAATAGAAGGAGCAAGTCACAACAGATCCAAGGATAATGCATCCTGATTTTCACTTCTGAGAAATGCTTTCAGCAGGTAGATGGTTTTTTTTTTTTCCAACGTTTATTTATTTTTGGGACAGAGAGAGACAGAGCATGAACGGGGGAGGGGCAGAGAGAGAGGGAGACACAGAATCGGAAACAGGCTCCAGGCTCTGAGCCATCAGCCCAGAGCCTGACGCGGGGCTCGAACTCACGGACCGCGAGATCGTGACCTGGCTGAAGTCGGAGGCTTAACCGACTGCGCCACCTAGGCGCCCCTCAGCAGGTAGATGTTAATTTAGCAAATAGGAAAGGAACAGAAGAGTGATGTCAATGCTTGGGTCCCATCAGCCACAGTTTCCTCAGTGACACTTTGCTTTTTGCAAGGGGATGACATTTCTTTAATCAATTTCATCTCAACTGCCCATATTCTCATTTGGGCATGATTTGCACAATAAATGACATAACAGGCTTTGGGGAAATTATATTAGACAGAATTGGGCTTTGCACAGCCACCCTGCTGTGTTCCCACAGTATGTTCTGTTCTGGGTCAGAGGAGTGAAAATATTAATTGAATCATAATGTGTGTCCTAGAAGCAAAGACCACTGCTGGTGGGTGGACAGAGTGAAGTAGGACATTACTTCAAGACCTTGATAGTTTTTTTTTTTTTAATTTTAATGTTTTCCTCTGTGCCAGACTCAAGAACATCCTTAAAGGCAGTTAATTGCTTTCTGCCATGAGAGCAATTTGAAACATTTTTTAGATCATGGTAATCTAGAACGTTGCGCTATCTCAATAAACATTATCTAAGAAATGATGGACGTGTTTAATACACAGAAGGAATGTGAAAGGTAACACCCCAAACACACATCATGTGGGGTTTTGTGTGTGTGTGTGTGTGTGTGTGTGTGTGTGTGTGATTTTTTACAACTATTTAACTAAGGAACATAATCCTGAAGATCTTGCCTCTCAATACCTTCTCAAATTCTTTCTGTTTTGTTTATTTACTCATGGAAACTCGTACTTTGAGACAAATTCTGTAGCTGTCTCCTTGCTATACTAAGAAACAAGTGATTAGTCACTAAAAGTTCAAAGAAACCAACACGCCACACATTTAAACACGAACCCTTTACTAAACAATAAAAGGAAAAAAAATCTTGGCAAGGTATTAAAATTCGTGTAAAATTAACATAGCTAATGTAAAAGTCAACGATACCTACTGCCTATCCTGGGCAAATGTGAATACATGATTCTTGTCAATTTAACAGTCTGTGCATACATGAATGAGTGATTTACCAAAAAGAAATGTAAGGGCCTAAAAGGAATCCTCCGTGGAGGGGTGGCTCTCCCAGGGCAACTAGGAAATCTCACTTCTCTGTGAGAGACCGCTGTATTAGCTATCATCTCTGCATTAGATAGCCATGTCAACAAGTGTTTTTATTTTTATTTATTTATTTTCATGAATATAATTTATCGTCAAATTGGCTTACATACAGCACCCAGTGCTCATCCCAACAAGTGCCCTCCTCAATGCCCATCACCCACTTTCCCCTCTCCCCCACCCCCCTCATTAACCCTCAGTTTGTTCTCTGTATTTAAGAGTCTTTTGTGGTTTGCCTCCCTCCCTCTCTGTTTGTAACTATTTTTCCCCCTTCCCCTCCCCCATGGTCTTCTGTTCAGTTTCCCAAGATCCACATATGAGTGAAAACATAGATCTGTTCTTCTCTGATTATTTCACTTAGCATAACACTCTCCAGTTCCATCCACGTTGCTGCAAATGGCAGGATTTCATTCTTTCTCATTGCCAAGTAGTATTCCATTGTATATATAAACCACATCTTCTTTAACCATTCATCAGTTGATGGACATTTAGGCTCTTTCCATAATTTGCCTATTGCTGAAAGTGCTGCTATAAACATCGGGGTACAAGTGCCCTTGTGCATCAGCACTCCTGTATCCCTTGGGTAGATTCCTAGCAGCGCTATTGCTGGGTCATAGGGTAGGTCTATTTTTAATTTTTTGAGGAAACTCCACACTGTTTTCCAGAGCGGCTGCACAGTTTGCATTCCCACCGACGGTGCAGGAGGGTTCCCGTTTCTCCACATCCTCGCGAGCATCTGTTGCTTCCTGAGTTGTTCATTTTAGCCACTCTGATCAGCGTGAGCTGGTATTTCAGTGTGGCTTTGATTTCAACAAGCGTTTTTCAATTGCTGCCACTGTCAGAGTCCGTACCCCACCCACTGGCACCTCCCTGACATCCCATGGCAGGGAAGGTAAGCAAAAGCAAACCTGGGCAGAAGTGAAGGGCAGAAATGAAGAGAACAGGAGTGCTGGTGAGCTGGCTTGGGAAGAAGACTTCTTGGATGTATGCGTGCACCTCCCTAGAGGATAGTTAAGCTGTAACTCTAAGAATGTAGGACGTCTGATTTGAGAGGTATTATTTTAATCCCCATGGCAACTGGAAGGTGGGGGGTATAAGGAAAAAGAAGACCCTAGGACTGAAGTCCAAAGCTGAGTTACAGACTCAGGTCCATCTCTCTAACCTATCATCCAGCTCAGGCTACTCTGAGACTCAGTTTCTTCATCTGGACAATTGGAAGGCATCTCAAAGTAAGGATGTAAAGATCACATGCCACACAGTTGGTTGAAAATACTTAGAAACTACAGAAGTGAACACCGATATAAAGTTGAAGTGTCTTTAAATATCACAGGGCCACCTACGTGGCTCAGTCGGTTGAGCGTGCGACTTCGGCTCAAGTCATGATCTTGTGGTTTGTGAGTTCGAGCCCCGCATCGGGCTCTGTGCTGACAGCTTGGAGCCTGGAGCCTGCTTCGGATTTTGTGTCTCCCTCTCTCTCTCTCTGCCCATCCCCCACTTGTGCTCTGTGTCTCTCTCTCTCTCTCAAAAATGAAAAACAAACATTAAAAAAAGAATAAATGTCACAAACCAAAGGGGCATAAAATAATATTTACTCAGTTCTATGTAAAATAGGAATTTATAGGAAAATCAGCTGTTATAACAGCTAAGAGATCATTATATATTCAGCATATATGAAATGCTTAGGTTTCAAATATATAAAAAGCTCTCACAAATCAATAAGAGAAAGTTCAAGTGCATTATGAAATATGAACAAAGGATTTAGACAGATTTAACAGAGATTGATACCTAAATGGATTTTAAACACAAGAACAGATTTCCAAGTTAACTCATATAAAAGAAGCAATTTAAAAATTATTTTTGAGCTATTGGATACATCAGAGTCAGCACACTATGGTTCATAAACCAAATCTGGCACACCACCTGCCTTTTCAAATGAAGATTGGAACACAGCCATAATAGAGTTCATTTATGTCATCATCTATAGTGCTACCAAATGACAATGACAGACTGGAGCGTTTAGACCATACGGCCCACAAGTCTAAAGTATTTACTGTCTGGCCCTTTACAGAAGTTTGCTGATCTGTGGCAGATAGAAATTACACAGTTTACAATACTTTGTGTTGGCAAGAATGTGGCCAAGATGCACTTTCATAGGTTATGGTTAGAAGCTGGTTTGGCTAACTTTCTTAAACTCTATAAATATCCCAACATCTATATAAATTTAAAATAGATATGGAATCTAACCCCCACTCCTAGGGCCTGTTTTTAGCACACCATGGTTTATAGCAGCCAGTGTTTAGAAACCATGTAAGCTGGTCAAGAATTATGTTACGTCCATATACCCAACTGTCATGGAACCTTTCTGAAAATGGGACAGATTCATAAGTGTCAAAATAAGCAATCTCAATTTTATGTTATTAAGTGGAAACAGCAAAATGTTAGGATAGTGATTTGCAGTGGCATTTAAATACTGGTTAGATACAAATATCTCTGGAAGCTTTCTGTAGACAGAAGGAACAGTGGTGTTTTCTGGGAGACCTGAGTAAAAGGTGTGTTGATGTGCGGTCACATAGTTCCCTATATACCTTTTGTTATGCTGGGAGTTTCAACCACAGATACAATTAATTTTTCAGAAATAAGAACAAATACCTGGTCTGCTTAAATGAAAAGTGGTTCAGATATGGATATCTGAAACACATTTGTGGATGCACCAAAAGGACAGGCTTGAGAGTTAGTCCGTAAAAGAAAGACAAGTTCAATTTCAATCCAAAGTCATGAAATAAGTCAAGTGAGGAGACATTACATTTGGAGAGGCTCAAGGGAAAGTAAGAAAAGGAGAAAAGAGAAACCATGAATTCAAAGAGAAAATAAATTCATGAGTTTTTCCTTCCCCAAATTATATTGACTGACATCATAATAAATTTAAAATTCTTCTACAGGATATAGTGGATCAAGAGTTAAAATGACTAAGCAGAGTGGGTGCCAATTCAAAGTCACCAAAGGAAAAAAGACAATCAATGAATATAAATCTCTTGAAATATTGCAAAAATGTTGTACGAAATAAACTTATTATAATTTAATAAAACGTGTAGACCTGATTACAATTCTACAGAAGACACTTTGGGTAGAAATACTGTTACACCATTCGTTAGTGAGACTAAATACATAAATTGCTTGGCAAAAGATGAAGATTATTCTATGCTAAAAGAAAGAGCTATTTTCTATTTATTAGCATAACCCTCCTATTTTAAAAACTTTAATATTAAGACAAGACTCCACCAGAAGCAACAAGGACCTCCAAGCTGCAGAGCCCCTGTTTCCCCTTGCCTCCTCCTTCATGCAAATACTACCCAACCATAAAACCAAATCAAGCCACTCACTCTTCACGGAACCCAGAACCAACATGTCCCTTTTGGAAAGGCATAGGCAATGAAAAACTCCATTAAACACAAAGCAACATCTATGGATTGCCATGTAATTTAAAACCAAGAGCATCACCTCACAGGTAGCTTCCCAGATATTAACAATTACAAAGTTTCCAACAAACATACAGTCTGCCTGTATGATGCTACATTTTAAATTGCAGACAACAGGAAAGTACCCTTTGGGTAGGTAGATAAAAACCGATCCTGTCTTGCCCAGTTACCAAAGGCTGCGCCACGGAGAGTGGACCATCAAAACTGTGAAGGCGGAAGTATAGATCTTCCAGCAACATGAGTAAACACAAGAGAAATGTAAAGGTTAGAGTTTCCATGCTTCTCATCCTGTGAAAACATAGTACAGAGAAAACTCATTTGGTAACTGATGGAACTTCTTACAAATCTGCTTCTCTCCTGCTGTGAAATCACTTAACTCATTTTTCGAGAGGGGATAATATACACTGAAGATTCTTAACCTTTTGTGAATGTGTTTTTCTTTTATAGCTCTCAAAAAAGAAAATAAGCGGGCCCCTTTCATGGCTGATATATCCTAGCGTTTGAAACTGAAGAGTCCCTCCCACCTCAACACCCTTTACTTTGGGCTATACAGATACAATTTTGTTTTAGAAAATCTGTGTATCAGTATGTTTAAGGTACTTCATTCTAAGTCTCCATCGTCTTTTGACAAAGTTGAAAAACAACAGTAAAATCTGGCCCTCTGCTTATATGCAAACAGGCCCTATGGTAGTGCGTTCTGATTATGTTTTTCTCATGATGATAATAGAGGCGTGAACAATTTCATAAAACGACTGAAATTTTCTACCTGCCTGTACTATTCAAAGATTTTTTTTTTTTTTAAAGATGTCCAATAAGGAGCGCCTGGGTGGCTCAGTCGGTTAAGTGTCTGACTTGGGCTCAGGTCATGATCTCATGTTTCATGGGTTTGAGCCCTGGGTTGGGCTCTGTCCTGCTTTGGATTCTGTGTCTTCCTCTCTCTCTCTCTCTCTGCCCCTCCCCCACTCACAGTCTTTAGCTCTCAAAAATAAATAAACGTTAAAAACATAAAATAAAAGATGTCCAATAATATTTCCTCAATATTTCTTGTGAATATAAAGAATATTAGGAAATACACTTTAAGACAGATCTACATGTTTTTTTCTTGATAATTGGTCTCACGTAGGGGAGCATTAAACTCACATTCACAGAATTGAACTAAAGAGAAAGGCCCAACATTTTTCCATACAACCATTTCTGTTCCCATAACCAACATCAGAAGTGAAGTAAAATTATCTTTTAGAAGGTAAGTGATTAAGAAATTTAATTTCTTTTCTGTTTAATTACATAGCTCATAAAGAAGACCATGAAATGAAAATAAAATCGTTTCACTATTCATTAGTTTCTAGATATGCCAGACCTCATGGGGAGAGTGAGGGTCAGGAAGAAATACTAGTTAATTTTAAACCTTGTTGACGTAGGAAAAAAAAAAGAAATACTAATAGAAATACAAATACATATCCATTGCATACTGGGTAGAATTTTTTTTCTCAGAAATGTAACTGATATTCCTAGATAAATAATTTAAAAATAAGCCAGATGCTTTTGAGTAGAAAATAAATGATATTCCACAACACATTAAAATTTGACACAGCAAAGGAAGCCAGCAAGAAAGCAAAAAGACAATTTATTGAATGGGAAAAGATATCTGCAAATGATATAGCAGATAAGGGATTAATCCAAAATATGTGAAGAACTTACACAACTCAACACCACCACCACCACCACCAACAACAATCTGATGAAAACATGGGCAGAGGGGGCACCCAGGTGGCTCAGTCAGTTAAGTGTCCTACTTTGGCTCAGGTCATGACTTCATAGTTCATGGATTTGAGCCCCACATCAGGTTCTGTGTTGATAGCTCAGAGCCTGGAGGCTGTTTCAGATTCTGTGTCTCCTTCTCTCTCTCTGCCCCTCCCCTGCTCCCATTCTGTCTCTCTCTGTCTCAAAAATAAATAAACATTAAAAACTTTTTTTTTAGTAAAAAACATGGGCAGAGGACCCGAATAGACATTTTTCGAAGGAAGACATCCAGATGGCTAACAGACACATGCAGAGAGGTTCAACATCACTCATCATCGGGGAAATGCAAGTCAAAACCACCATGAGATATTAGCTCACACCTCTCAGAATGGCTAAAATAAAAAAAAAAAGATAAGAAACAACAAGTGTTGGTGAGGACGTGAAGAAAAAGGAACGCTTGAGCACTCTTGTTGGGAACGCAAACTGGTGCAGCCACACAGTACAGAGTCTCCTTAGGAAATTAAAGACAGAGGTATCGTACGATCCAATCCTTCCCCTGTTGCGTATTTACTCAGGGAAAAATGAAAACACTGGCTGAAAAAGATACATGCACTCCTATGTTCACTACAGCATTATTTACAAGAGCTAAGATATGGAAGCAGACTTAAAGGTCTATCAACAGGCGATTGCACAAGGAAAATGTGGTGTATATATACTATGGAATATTACACAGCCATGAAAGGGGATGAGATCATGCCATTTGAGACACTACAGAGGGACTTAGAGGGTATTATGATAAGTGATATAAGTCAGACTGAGGACAAATACTGTATGATTTCACTCACAAGTGGAATCTAAAAAATGAATAAGTAAGCAGAAACCACCATCAGAACCATAAATACAGAAAACAAAATGATGGTTGCCAGAGGGGAGGGAGTTGGCATACGATCAAGCATATCATCAACAGTATGCTATAGTCTCATTGTTTGCATTTTTAAGTTTAGTTTTGAGAGACAGAGTGTGAGCAGGGGAGGGACAGAGAGAGGGAGACACAGAATCTGAAGCAGGCTCTGAGCTCTGAGCTGTCAGCACAGACCCCGACGCAGGGCTTGAACTCGCGAGCCGTGAGATCATGACTGAAGCCGAAGCTGGACGCTCAAATGACTGAGCCCCCCAGGCGCCCCATCAGTGATAATTTTCAATGCAGATGCTATGTGTGTACTTTCTCGGATCTATTACTACATGGTGTATATATTCATACCAGAGTACCTTTCCGACTTGGATTGCAAACAAAAGACAAACAGCCAAACACAAAACCTAATTATCCATGACAGATGGCTGAATCGTGTTGTGCTATGAGATATTCTTGAGAAATACGATCATTTAAAAATTTTCCCATTTATAAAGTAGTAATTCTGATGAGATTTCACCTCCTCTTTCTGCTTTCCATTGAACAATTGATAAAAGTTTTGGCAAAACGTAACTGAGCCAGTTTTACAAACTTAGTTTGCAGGGCTGCGTTTGATGTACATGTTTCCCTTCTATTGACTTTAAATTTACCGCTATTGAAGCACACTCAAGGGGCGCCTGGGTGGCTCAGTCGGTTGAGCATCCGACTTCGGCTCAGGTCATGATCTAATGGTTTGTGAGTTTGAGCCCCGCATCGGCTCTGTGTTGTAGCTCAGAGCCTGGAGCCTGCTTTGGATTCTGTGTCTCCCTCTCTCTGCCCCTTCCCTACTCATGCTCTGTCTCTCTCTGTCTCTCAAAAATGAATAAACGTTAAAAAAATAAAATAAATAAAGCATACTCAACACTCAAATTTTTCAAAGTTGATTTGCATTAAGAGTAAGGTAACTAAACTTAGGGGTCCAAGCTGAGTCAAACATTCAAATTACCAATATAAAAGCCTAATTTGCATTCCTGGAGAAATATAGGTTGTTACTATCCCGACAAATTTTAATTTTGGCATAAAATGTACCATTTTTCTTTTATATTATGCCTGGATTTCAAACATAAATTCACTGCTATGGGACTGATCAGTAGACCTACAATCATAAGATGATTATTTATTGAGTAATTAATGTATACAAAGAAGCTGGCTAGGTCCTTTACAGACACTGTCTCATTTATTTCTCTTAGTTGCTCTGCAAAGTAGCTACCATTATTGCCATATGATAGATTTAATTCAGATACACTCATGAACAGCTGGCAATAACTCCGTCATTAATCTTTAAGGTCAATGATCTTACATTACATTATGCAAATATAAAGGAGGACATTTTGATTGGAAAGTTCTAAAAATCTGAATTGTAAATGCAACACTAGCTTTAGTCGTTTCCATTTAAAACACTCATGAGTTTATTTCCAAAATGGCTCTTAATCATGCAGTTTAAAAGATCAAACACTCTTCAACAAACCAAAATAACCAAACTCACATTTTCCAGGAAACACTCAAAGAGTGATTGAGAAGGGTAAAGAAACCTGTGAAAAACCAAGAGTATGACTCAGTGTTTCCTAGAGAAATGTTAATGAAAATATCTCCTCGTCCATAACTCTAACATAAATCCTAATTAAAATCCAAGTTGCGTGTGCTGTCTTGTTAAATGATGATTAACTGTCTGAAATTTCTTTGAAGTTCAAGTTGTTAGGAACAAGATTGCCTATTTAATGCCCGTAAAAGAAAGTAGTAATTCTCTGAATTCTGAACTGCTGTTAAGAGAATATAGCTCTAATAAAATATTTTGCATTATTTCTATCAACTGGTATCTCCTACCTTCCATTTGTGTTAAAATTAGAATAAATCAGCCATGTACATCTTATAGTAACAGACGACGTAACTGAAGCCAACCCCCTTACAGAGAACAAGTGAAAATTTGCATGATTAAGTAAGAATTCTTAAAAAAAATTCCAACGCTAAAATCATACTTAGAGATTGCAGTACTAAACCAATGAGAAAGTCTTGATCCGGGTCGGGAGACCAGTAGAATCCCCAGCACACAAAGCGGCTTGTGCCCCAGGGCATTTTCTATTCTGCAGGACCGACAGTCACCTGCACAGCCTCATTTTTTTTTTGTTTTGTTTTTTTTTTTAAGCAGACCACCATCAAGCCCCATTGTCTGCCAAAGGTATGCAGGACCATGCAGCCCACCCTCCACAACATCTAAACAATTCAGAGAACAGCAGGTCTTGGTTGATTAAATCATCTGGAATTTTAATGTCCATAGATGTCTGCCCTGGAGAAAGAGGCCATTAACCCAAGCATCAATTTATTACTATGCGTAGGTACTTTTCAGCAGCAATGGCCAGTTCACAAAGATGACCAAACACATAAAGAAAGAAATAAGAAGTCACTGGTAAGACCAACAGAAGTAATCGTCACTAAAAGAGACCCTGGAAAAATTAAGAGAGTGTCTTGATCAGACATATATGATAACCTAACTATTTCAGAATAATACACAAGGAAGTACAAAAACAAAAAAGAGAGATTGAAAATTTCTGCAGGGTGAGAAACTATTAATATGGGGGAAAAGATATCATAACAGACCAGCTAGAAATTCTAAATCAGAGGATCATAGAAAGAAAGAAAGAAAGAAAGAAAGAAAGAAAGAAAGAAAGAATGAACTGATAAGTCAGGTTCAAGGGCAGATCACTTAAAGCTGAAGGGAGGGGCACCTAGGTGGCTCAATCCATTAAGTGTCCAACTTTGGCTCAGGTAAAGATCTCATGGTGTGTGAGTTGGAGCCCCGTGTCAGGCTCTGTGCTGACAGCTCACATCCCTGAGCCTGCTTCGGATTCTGTGTCTCCCCCTCTCTTTGCCCTCCCTTGCTCGTGCGCTCTCTCTCTCAAACATAAATTAAAAAAAAAAACATTAAGAAGAGAATTAAAAAATAAAAAAAATGAAGAGAAACGAGTGACTATGAGTACAGGTGAGAAGGAAGTGTCCAGAATACATCACGGAAAGATATCAAAAAAGAATATATATAAAAGAGCATTAGAAATAGGGAAAGTCACATGAGAATTTCTCAAATGTGTATAATCTCAATGCTCAGGATATGAAACCATCAGACACTGAGATGAACTATGAAGGAAGAAAGAGTCATGGGGTGACTGAGATAATGGCAATACCAAATGTAACAGTTAAATATTTTTTGTTCATTTATTTTTGAGACACAGAGACAGACAGAATGTGAGTGGGGGAGGGGCAGAGAGAGAAGGAAACACAGAACCCGAAGCAGGTGCCAGGCTCTGAGCTGCCAGCACAGAGCCTGTCTCTGGGCTCGAACTCACAAACCATTAGATCACGAGCTGCGCTGAAGTCGGATGCTTAACCAACTGAGCCACCCAGGCGCTCCCCAAACGTAACATGTAAAATAACTAGAAAGAGTATATGCAAGAAAATGCAAAATTGAGAACTTCCAACATGTGGAAATTATAAGGAGGGTCGAAAAATCTCAAAGTGTAAAGAAACTATGTAACTAAATTATGAATTGGATGCATTTGCTTAACCACCCATTAGAGACAGAGAAAGGAGATTTACTGGAATAGAATGGAGGTCTGGGGGGAAATATTCAGAAGGAAGCTTGAAAATAAAATTAGATGAAAATTCAAACAGAAAGGACAGAAATGGAGTGGTAAAGATAAAGTCTAAGCTATGTGCAAGTTGACCACAAATAGGAAAGAAGGAAGAAAATAAAACAGCAATATTAGAAGCGGTAATGATGAAGCGTTCTCACAACTTAAGAAAACCATCCTTGCAAAGGTGAAAGGTGATTAAGGAATTCCAATCAGGTAAACAGAAAAAGAATGCAATACCTAACTGCATCAGAGAAACACTGAAGGAACTCAAAAGCAAACAATCTTCAAAGCATCATGGGAATGAAATCTAGAGAATGTATTATTTTCAAAGGAGAAACTCTTGAAGTGACAGCTAAATTCTCTACAGCAACAATGGACTCCAGACAAGAGGAGAAGGATTTCTTTGATGGCTGGAGAGAAATAACCACAAATTAAAATTCAGCAAGAATACTCTTCAAGAGGAGGGAATTGTAAAGACATTTTCAGACAAGCTATCTGAGGTTTCCAAAAGCTCACATGCTCTGAAACATATTTCAGATGATTATTGCGGTTTCTCATAAGAGAGGCTCACAGATAAAGTCAGAGGCACAAGAAATAATGAGGAACCAGTAAATGATGGGACTGTGGGGAAATCAACATTAATGTGGAATACATCAAATAAACACATATTTCCTAGGAGATTCCGAAAAATACACACAAAATCAAATGCCAGTAATAGTAGGTCAGCCAGGTATGTGAACATGGAGGTTAAAATATACTAATTAGGTGGTATTTGCAGAGAAGTGGAAATTGCATTAATTAAAATTAGTGATCACATTAAGGGCCCCTGTTGTAATTTCTGGCGTTCTGCATTAAAAGATTACAGGCACAGTGCTTTAATTTGTAACACAGAGGGAGAGAGGAAACAAAGGGATGAGATGATTTAAAAAACCAGCAATTCACAGGAAAGCAAAAAAGAGAGGAAAATACAAAAGAAGTGGGCTAGTAAAAGCGCATGTTTAGGGTGGAAGATTTAAACCTAAATATATCAAAAAAGAAATGTAAATATAAGTAGATCTACAGTTGAAAGAGCAAAGATATCAGACCCCAATGTATACTACTTATGAAACACACAATGAAAATATGAGTCAGCAGAAAGGCCAGAAGTAAAAACATGGAGATGATCCACAACTGAATTACTAACAAAATACAACATCATTAACATCGAGCTAAATAGATGTTAAGGCATGAAGTGCAGACTGATATAAAGGACCACATCAGAAAAAGAATTTTAATTTGTCACAAGGTATACAAATGCTAGCTATCATCCCCTAAATTGATACGTGCATAAAATATGTAAAATAAAACTGTAGAAAATATAAACGAAGAGAGAAAATTCACAACGATGGTGGGAACACTTAAGAGACTCACTCTAGTCAGTGACAGAATACTCAGACTATCAATAAAGTGATAGAAAATGTGTAACATATAATTCAAAAACCTGAGTTATTAGATGTATATAGAATATCGCTACCAATTCCGGGAAAATAAACACTTTCCTCAAGGATGCAAAACACACTGAGAGGAAATAAACAAAACAATTTTAAATGTAACTAGAAAGAGCACATACATTTCGAAATTAAAGAATGGTCTCTGACAAAATTCACAAGTCAAAGAAAAACTCATAATGGAAATCGTGTAGTATTTCATACGGACAAAAAAAGTATCATTCATGATTTATGAAATGCAACTAATGGGTTCCTTGAGCAAAATTCACAAGTATGTATTAACATGTTAGAAAATGAGGACATTGGATCACTAATAAAATAGGCTTCTATTTCAAGATGATAGTAAGTAAAAAACAGTAAGATTAATGAGGAGGAACCAACAGAGATAAGAACAGTAATGAAAATTAAATCAACATACAGTAGAGAGAAGAGTAAAATGAAAGTTGGTTCCTTGGAAAGTGTAATCAAAGATAGAAACTGATGAGTTTTACTGATAAAGTGGAAAAGCATACATATTTTGGGTATTGAAAAAATAAAACACCGGCATACACTTGCGAAAGTAAAAACATAAAAGAAAATTACTAACTTCTATACTTTTGATAAAAGAACATTTGTAAGGCATTCAAAGACTTCTAGAAGAATGTAGCGTAACAAACTTGACTCAAAAATAAACAGAAAACTGGAATGATGCTACATCCGCTTAAGGTACACATAAGATTTATTGGCCACAAAAGACAACTCAATGCAAAAATGGTGCACTTACCAGTTCTGGAAAACATTAAGGAAGAAATACCTCAATCTTTTTTTTTATTATATTTTTTAATCTTTACTGATTTTTGAAAGAGAAAGGCAGAGCTAGAGCAGGGGAGGGGCGGAGAGAGAAGGAGACACAGAATCTGAAGCAGGCTCCAGGCTCAGAGCTGTCAGCACAGAGCCCGAGGGGAGGGGCGGAGAGAGAAGGAGACAAAGAATCTGAAGCAGGCTCCAGGCTCCGAGCTGTCAGCACAGAGCCCGACGTGGGGCTTGAACTCACAAACTGTGAGATCACGACCTGAGCCAAAGTCAGCCGCTTAACCGACTGAGCCACCCAGGCGCCCCCTTACCTCTGCTACTTTTTGATAAAATGCTCACCATTCGTGAGTTCGAGCCCTGCACTGGGCTCTGCACTGACATCATAGAGCCTGCTTGGGATTCCTTCTCTCTCTCTGCCCCTCTCTGGCTCTCTCAAAATGAATAAATAAACATAACCAAAAAAACAACAAAACAAAACAAAACAAAGAAAAAATACAAATAGCATTGTTTAAATGTTGGAAACACTGTCTTTAAAACCAGAAGCAAAAAATCAAACACCCAAATAATACTTTGCAGTATTTTGCCAGCTAAGGTGAGAAAAACAAACATGTGGTTTTTACTCACAGATGATATGAGTGTATATGTAGGAAATCTCAGATCACATAATTTAATAAATTTGCTGGCTGTAAAGTTAACATTAAACAAAAATGTATTTTAGGAGCGCCTGGTGGCTCAGCCAGTGAACCGTCTGACTTCGGCTCAGGTCATGAGCTCATGGTTCATGAGCTCAAGCCCCAAGTCAGGCTCTATGCTGACAGCTGGGAGCCTGGGCCCTGCTTCAGATTCTGTGTCTCCCTCTCTCTCTCCCTGTGCCCCTCCCTGGCTCACAGTCTGTCTCTCTCTGTCTCCAAACTAAATAAACATTAAAAATTTTTTTTATATAAAAAAAACAAGAATAATTTTCTGAGGGCATCTACCTCAGTCAGTTAAGCATACTACTCTTGATTTCAGCTTAGGTCATGACGTCACCATTCATGAGTTCAAGCCCCACATGAGGCTCTGTGCTGACAGCTCGGAGCCTGGAGCCTGCTTCGGATTCTGTGTCTCCCTCTCTCTCTGCCCCTCCCCTACTTGTGCTCTGTCTCTCTTTCTCCTCTCAAAAATAAATAAGTAAATAAACATTTTTTAAAACTGAATTTTATATTCCAGCAGTAACAGGAAACAAAGATTTTAAAAAGATAAACATTACAAAAGTTCTGAAACCTTTCCTACAAAGGTTTCACAAACCTTTGTAACACAAAATGACACAAAATGCGTATAAGACCTCTATTTGAAACATGATAAAATATTACTGAGAAAAAAAGACTTAAATAAGCTATAGGGACATATCATTTTTGTGAATTGGTCTAGGCAATGTTGAAAGATGTGCAATGAAGCCTGACTGGGCCAAGACATTACAGTTTTCATTCAAAATCAGATGTTTGTTTTCCAACGGGAGATGCTTAAGTGTATACAAAAATGCAAAGTTTCCAGAATAGCTAATGTTCTCTTAAAAAAAGAATAAGAAAAATACTCATTACACTATATATTGTAGTTTATTATAAAAGGCAATTTTTAAGGGGCATCTGGGTGGCTCAGTCGGTTGAGCGTCCGACTTCGGCTCAGGTCATGATCTCACGGTTCGTGGGTTCAAGCCCCGCTTCAGGCTCTGTTCTGACATCTCAGAGCCTGGAGCCTGCTTCAGATTAAGTGTCTCCCTCTCTCTGCCCCTTCCCCGCTTATGCTCTGTCTCTCTCAAAAGTATATAAACATTCAAAAAAAAAAAAAAATATATATATATATATATATATATAATTTTTAAGAATATATGATACTGGCAAAAAGGTAGGCAAAGGAAGCAATAGAACTTTAGCAATACGGTATACATGTTTTTCTCTTTTAAAAATGTTTATTTATTTTACTTTTGAGAAGGGGAAGGAGGCAGAGAAAGAGGGAGACAGAGTTCCAAAAAGGCTCTGTGCTGTGAGCACACGGCCCAACGCAGGGCTCGTCCCACGCACATCGAGGTCATGACCCGAGCTGAGATCAAGCGTTGAGAGCTTAACAAAGTGAGCCTCCCAGGTGCCCCATATTATTTTCAATAACTGGTATTGTGACCTCAACGTGTCTACAGGGGAAAATAAAATGTACCCATTATCTACACAAAAGAAGAGTGTTAAGTCCCTGTGAAATTTAATATAAAAATTAAAAAAATGTGTTGAAGATACTGTGCTCTTATCCTTAGGAAGGAAAATATATTTTTCCCTAAAATTATATTTAGGGAAAAATATCTTCATATTCCAAAAGCAGTAATCCTAAAGTAAAATAATGTAAAGTCAATAAAGTAACTTTATGAGCAGTGGCTCATGAAAAGACACCCTTAGAAACAGTGAAAGGCATGCCAGGGTATGGAAGACATTTGCAACTCACGCAAGACAGTTCATCCAACAGGAAATACGAATGATCCAGAGATAAATGGACAAGCATCAACCTCAGGGAACAGCAAATTATAAACACAGTGAGTTTCCATGTTTTCAGGAAAACAAATACTGGTGCAGATCTCACGCTGCTGGTGAAAACACTGATTCCCATATTGGAAAATGGCTCAGTCTTACTTAAAGTAGATTTACAGTAGCAACTCCACAATGCACATATGTCTCCAAAAACCCATGTGCTTGAGAAATGAGGATGTATTTCCAAGAATGGCTGTATCATTAAAGTTTGTAATAGCCGGGGCTGGAAATAACACACATCTCTATTAACGAGAAAATGGGGGAAATACAAGGTAATGTATCCACACAATGGAATACACAGGACTTCAAATGAGTGAAATAGATCTACAGAAAGGAACATAGACTTTAAACACAATTGTGCATAAAAGTAACATGTCAGAAAAGAATATAAAGTTCCATTCATTTGGAGTCCCCAAATATGGAGAATGGAACTGTGATGCGGGGATGCCTATATTGATGTGGGAAAAATATAAAAAGCAGGTAAGTGATTTGCATAAAGGTCATGACAATGGTTATCACCTGGGTGGGGAAGAAGATACGGTCGGAAGAAAACGGGTGTCTTTATGAGGAGAGGGACATCCTATTTCTTTTATTTTTTTTATTATTATTTCTTTTTTTTACCGTTTATTTTTGAGACAGAGAGAGACAAAGCATGAACGGGGTTGGGTCAGAGAGAGGGAGACACAGAATCTGAAACAGGCTCCAGGCTCTGAGCTGTCAGCACAGAGCCCGACGCGGGGCTCGAACTCACGGACCGCGAGATCATGACCTGAGCTGAAGTCGGACACTTAACCGACTGAGCCACCCAGGCGCCCCTAGGGACATCCTATTTCTTGACACGGCGGTGTTTACTGGAACATTTGCTTGATGTTTTCACGTCGCTCTAAACGTCAATGCTCTATACAAGCTTTCCTTTCTGTGTGTTATATTTCAGAGATGTTTTATTTTTCAATCAGTGTCCATCTAATTACACCATAAATGTTGACCAACATACCTAGTGTCTACTGTCTACCTTCATATGGTCCCATCATTTGTACCCGCACTGCACTGAAGAAAATGCCGAGAGAAACGTGACCACGTCCCTGGAGAGCTAGTCATGCAAAAAGGAAAACGATGAAGGAGCACTTCTGTCCCCTGCTTCCAGATAACCAGGACAGCTCCTAGGGAAGTCCCTAAATCTGCACACTTTCCTACAAACCCAGCGGCAGAGAGCGCTGAACCCACTCATTCTCAGATGATAAACTCCAGTCTAAATGGAGCCGTCTATCCACACAACTCACGCCTCTGCTCACGTCGACCGCACTGTCTGAGGCTTATGTGGCAACTATTTTTTTTTTTTTCTGATTGTATGTCTGCACGTGTGATAACTTATCACAACTCTCTACAGGCCTAGAGCAATTGCTACTGCAGCTTTTGCGATTTATCTAGTCCCATGAAATATTCAGAGCTATTCCTACACAAATGATATGGTACAATTTTTAATTATTCAAGACATTTTGGGGGAAAAGGACCTAATTCAAATGGCAAGCAGATTAGCTAGGTTTTAACACCGGGCGGGTACTTTCAGTGGTGACCCGTGGCTCCAGTGATACTGAAGACGCATTGAACGATCAAGAGCCACTTATCGAACGGACTTCTGGAAGATGAGGGTGCCAGATGAGCATTGTAAAAACGTAAATTTTTTTGTGAAGGTAAATGTAAATGTAAATCGAGCAATGTGAAAATAAGCACGGTGGAAGTCATAGCTCCAAATGGATGCTCTCCTTTGCAACAGTCAATTCCGAAAGGTGTGTATGTGACACTTAGGCTGCACAAAGCATTTTGACTTTCTCCTTTCAATGTGCCTTAAGAGTGAGCTGAATCAAGCTTACATTTATTTATAGCTGTACCTTGTTTTTGAAGTAAAATTGCATTAGCCAATGTAGTCAGTGACCTTACTCAACAGAACCTTCATGTTTCCAAATATAAATCCCTCTTTAAGGATTAAAAGTTGCCTCGTAGCAAGATATTGAAAATAAATTATTATGGGCTCTAAAGGGATTTAAACAAGCAGAAAGGGGAGACTGGGTGGCTCAGTTAAGTGTCCAGCTTCGGCTCAGGTCATAATCTTGTAGTTTGTGGCTTCGAGCCCCGTGTTGGGCTCTGTGCTGACAGCTCGGAGCCTGGAGCCTGCTTCAGATTCTGTGTCTCCCTCTATCTCTGCCCCTCCTCCACTCTCTCTCTTTATCTCAAAAAAATAATAAACATTAAAAAATTTAAAATAATAAATGAATGAGCAGAAAAACAAATGTTTAAGCAATCTTCTTCATTATAATTAGCATATTGCCTACAAAGTGACTGATTTGTGTATAATCATGCTCATTTGAGTATATAATTTCTGATATACTTGCTAAATTATTTCAGCCTAACATACAAGAGTTGGTGCCCATACACCTTTAATATTTTTACCATTAGTCCTTAGACTATTTCCCAACTAACATCGTCCTTCCGTATGTGATCGGATACATAAACTGTGGTCCATCCAGACAATGGAATATTATTCGACGCTAAAAAGAAATGAGCTATCAAGCCCCAAAAGACACAGAGGAACCTTAAATGCGCATTGCTAAGTGAAAGAAACCAATCTGAGAAGGCCACATCCCTTTTGTCAGATCCTGTAGGAATCTATAGAATGATTCCATCTATATCACACGCTACACAGGACAAAAGTAAGGAGACAGTGAAAAAGTCAGTAGTTGCCAGAGATGAGGGGGAGAGAGGCTTGAATATGTAGAACAGAGAGGATCTGCAGGGTGGTCAAGCTACAGATGATATAACAATGGATACAGGTCATTATAATTCGTCCAAATTCATGGAGTATGCAACACCAAGAGTGAATGCTAACATAAACCACAGGTATGACAACATCCCAACGTAGGGTCATCCCTGGTAAGAAAGGCACTAACGTGAGCAGGATATTGATGACAGGGAGGCTGTGCATGTGTGGGGCCAGGCGGTACAGGAAAAATCTCTGTATCTTCTCAAGTTTCCTGTAAACCTCAAATTGCTCTAGAACAATAAATTCTTTAGAGAAAAATTTTTAACATTCGTTTATTTTTGAGAGAGAAAGAGCGACAGAGTGCAAGCAGGGAGGGGTAGAGAGAGAGGGAGACACAGAATCTGAAGCAGGCTCCAGGCTCCAAGCTGTCAGCACAGAGCCTGACACGGGGCTCGAACTCACGAACCATGAGATCATGACCTGAGAGGAAGTCAGACGCTTAACCGACCCAGCCACCCAGGAGACCTGAAGGAAACAGAAGTCAATCTCAAATAATCCCTGAAAATACATCAACTATTATGAGAATTTTTTTTTAATGGAACATCTATTCTATAAACAGGGATGCCAGGAAAGAACACTCCTGAAAAGTCCTTAGATTGTTTTAAGTATAGAAAATAAAATTTTATCATTCTGTAAACTTTTTAAAATTAAAAAAAACCCAGCTGGAATTAAAAATTAAACATTTTTAATTTTAAATACCAGCTGGAGTTATAAATTAATTAAAATTAATTCCCTAGAAAGCAATACAAAAAAAACCATAAAAAGTATGTGAGAAAGCTGAAAAATAATTAAATAGTTTAGGTATCTGACTTCTGCAATTTGGGAGACTTTTTCAAAGATGAGAGTATCAAAACCAGGTGGGAGGAAATTGCCAAAAAGAAAATAATAAATCAGAACATTTCCCAATACCAGAGGAACTAAGTCTCTGAAGGGACACCTGTCGGGCATAAAAAATAATAAAAAGACACACACATCTAGGCACACGACGTTGAAATTTTTGAATACCAGAGAGTCAAGCCAAAGATGGTGTTTCAAAAAAGACAAACTGCACACAAACTCAAATAAGAGAAGTAGAATCAGAATTATATATAAAAGCAGATAAGGCAATGGACATATTCATTCTGCCTTTTGTGAATTTGCTATTTCAAAACCTGTAGTTGTTTTATCCGACACACCTTTGCTGAAGGTCTTCCAAGTTTCCAAGGAATGATTTAGGCACTGAGGGTAAGGTGGAAGAAATCCCATCAAGTTGGGTCAAACAGACAAACATATTAACAAGGAAATACCCAGCATATGTCAGGAATAGGGTGAGGGTGGGGAGGGTTGGGGGAGCCTGTATCCAATGAGGCACCTGCTATTGGGTGAGGTGAGAACAGCCACACCTCTGGCCATATGATACAACTCCACAGGGATTGCTGAGCGTAGGGCTAAAGGTCAGGGTCGGCTTGTCCCATCAGCCTCCTGCCTTTGCACAGTTCAGGAATTACCTGAACTGGATTACCTGGATACAGGTCATTATAATTCAGACAGATGTTAGAAGATGTATGTACCATCACTGATAAGAAGTTAATTCATCAATAATGCCCCAAATCACACTTTCTTAGACATTGGGCTCAGATAGCAGAGCTGTCCGTAACAGTGTATATGTGTATGTATATGCACTTTTTATTATCTTGAATCACAAGAAGACTGTCTTTCTTGCTTGTCTACCAGCAAGAACCCATAGGTCAGAGGGCAGTCCTCAAATCAGAAGACATGGCCCAGAATTTGGGGGTGAAATCTGCAGCCATCTTCTCCCTGTGCAATTGGCACCTGTTCTAGGGAAGCACACCGATTCTATGGTAGGAAAGAGAAAGAAGAAAATGGCCATGTGTTTATTGGCTTCTTTTGCAAAGGAACAGTATCAGAGGAGATGGTGTTTCCCTTAAAGACTGCCTCCTGTTGGGTCCCCCTCATGGTGTAATCCAACATGGAGGCATCACCCACCTCATGGGTCAGACAAGAGATGGGAGAGTGGAAAACTTCCTCCCTACCTCTGATTTCCAACTTGTGTCTGAAGGGCTACGCAGACCTGCACCCCACAAGGTGCCTGCAGCTGACAGCCTTTCCATAAGCTAGTGTGTTCTCTCATGAGCAAGATGGAAATCGATGCGGTGAAGCTTTGGAATTCCCAGGTCTAGAAACCCACTAGGAAATTAGGTCTCTTCTTCGGGATGCAGTATTCTGGGGAAGACATGAGGATTCTAGCCCCATGAGTGCTAATAACAGTACACAAGTGTGAATGATGCCGGCCACTGATGAAAACCCCCGAGAAGACAAGAACATCTACTGTGGCAGATAACGCCAATGAGCTATAATTGAAAGGGATAAAAAAGACACTAAGACTTGCATGTCCAATGTGAAGACAGCCTTCTTACTGTTTGCTTTATGTTACGTGCACTTTAATTTCCTGAGAGTAGCATAATCTGATTCCATTTAATGAACGAAGCAAGGGGCAGGAGAGGAGATATTGAATAAATTTTGACTAGCGGGATTACTTGACAATGGAGGGTCTACTTGCTAAGAGAGGGGGTTTGTGTGTAAGCGATGCTAATGCCTGCCTTCACTCCTGCTACCTCCCCAAGCTGAATACAGAGGGCGGTCAACAAAGTAATACTTCCAAGGTGCTTACTCTCGGCCAGGCACTCCGACATACTGCACCGACATCTACAATCCACAAGTTACCTTCAGCGCTGCGCCTTATGAGGCATAGAAAAACAAACAAAGGATCTAGAGGCACAGAAAGATGAAGTAACTTGTCCACGACCTAAGATCACAGACAGAGCTACAACGGCACAAGCCGGGACTCACATCCAGGGAGTATATTCCTATCTAGGGAGTTCAAGATCTGTGCTCTCTCTTCCTCTTCCAAGCTGCCCCTGCGGCAGCTTGGTGGAGGACACCAATAAGTAACTCTACATTCTAAACCAAGGTCTCTAAATCTTAACAGTAGTGACATTATGGGGCAGAGCCAAGGTTCTTAATCAAGGGACTGCTTCATCCATGCAAGATCTGCCAAGACCTTAAGGCTGGCTCTGACATCATTGGCCTATCATGGTCATTCTAGTGTTGTCAGACAGAGAAAAGAATATGGTAGCAGTTGAAGATACTGAAGGGTTTCTGAAGAGAGGACCCTGTGAGCCGTGACAATGTGGAGACAAAGGGGCACCTCCTGGAAAGAATCATTTTCTAGTCATCTAGAAAGAGTACTTGCACAAGAAAACCACCTCTAGGACCAGGTGGGTGTAAGAAAATAGATGCATCCGGAGATAGCCATGGATGAGAAAATTCAGTAGAAGAGGGCTACCCCAACTCAAACAAATTGCAGTTTGAGGACCCCACCACAAGACCCTGGAAATTATAAATGCATCCAATGTAAAATTCAGCTGTGGACACCTGTCACTCCTAGAAGCCAGCAGTAACAGATTTTAGCTCTAATAGCCACGTGAGAATGTGTAGTTTCCTCAAATTTCCTCGCTTTTTTTGGTGAGGGAAGAAGTCAACATCACCCTCTATCCTTACTGAAATTTTGCCACAATTATGGTTGTCCCAGAGAGTGAGAAAGCCTTAGACTGGAGGCGAAATTGCAATAGGCAAAATTTGGATTGTTATAATCTTGGAGTGCCTAGACTTGGTACACTTCATGCCGCGTATTTCAGACAAAGGCGAAGAAGTCTACAGAGTGCATTGAAAATGTAAACCACAGAAAGAATAACTTTGCTTCTCGCATATGCTATGCGGAATGATGTTAGTCTGGAATCTATCTGTGGATCTCTCCCTCCAGGACACAGGAAAACTACTAAACTTCTAATATCTTAGACCAGACACTTACCAAGGGTTGGGGCTGGAATAAGATAACCCGTGGGGTCCCTGAAATCTCTTATTCTATTTTTAACTGTGTTTTTAACCTAACAACAATGAAGATTGTATATCCTCAGCCAAAACCAAATTGGTAGGTGTATTCTGTTTTGCCAGACCAGACCTACCCACTAAACTTAGCAGTATGAGGATGATTTCAAGGTAGCCCTTCTCAGAGACTCTTAGAAGATCCACAGGGATAGTGAGGGTGTCAGCTTGGTGGAAGGAGCCTCTGACCTCCTGGCCCAACCCTGTAGAATGCAATATCCCCAATGGAAATTGTAAACAATTCTCACGTATTGACAACATGGTAATCACAATGAAGAAGCCTGAGATGGCTGTATGGCAGAACGGTGACCCTTTCACTGTAATTTGGCAATCTTTGTGGGTTAAACATACTCAGTGACTGTCTGGTTACCCGGGTGGCTCAGCTGGTTAAGCATCTGACTCTTGATTTTGGGCTCAGGTCATGATCTCACTGTTCGTGAGTTTGAGCCCTGTGTTGGGCTCTGTACTGACAGTGCGGAGCCTGCTTGGGATTCTCTCTCTCTCCCCTGCCCTCTGCCCCTCCCCTGCTCATGCTCTTTCTATAGATAGATAGATAGATAGATAGATAGATAGATAGATAGATAAACGAACTTAAAAGAAAACATAGTCATCAACTGCTTAATTCTGATGATGTTAGAAGATGTATGTACCATCATTGATAAGAAGTTAATGCATCAATAATGCCCCAAATCATACTTTCTTGGACATTGGTCTTGCTTAATACTTTTGATATTTTAGAATACTGTTGATAATCCTGTTTTGGTATTATTCGTTTCTATAAACTTTGTAACTATTCTCTCTGAGTAAATACTTTTAATAGTCCCTCTCAATTTAGCCAATTTTTTATGAGACTTTTTCCACCCTCACTTGGTAAACTGAAGGAACTCTCTTGGTTGAGTAAATGCATCCTATTTAATAGAAAAGAACATTCCAGGAAGGCACTGGCCTCTTCTGCTGTTGGTGAACCTTACGTACCATAGTGCTCCTGGGTTCAGAAAGCAGTCTGATGCTTTACAAAGCTTCACCCAAAGGGGAGGAGGGCACAGGATCAAAGAGATGACTCAGGGACAAACTAGGCGGGTAGAGGATGTCGGTACACACACTCTGGAAGACCTTCACTCGGAGCATCCTGGTTAGGCCTGACTTATTCCTCACCTATTGTGCAAAAGTAGGAACAAAATGTAGCGCTCAGGCTGATGCATTTGGCAAAGTGGAAAGGGAGTTCTGCAGAGAGAAGCTGGAGAGATCTGACCTCATCCGGGTAAGAGTTGGCCAGACTTTAGGAACTAAGGGCATGCTGGGCTTTACCGAATGGTTACATACAGGCTTTTTTCTTTTATAATTTCTCATGTTATCGAAGAGATCTACATGGCACCATTTCTGAAACACAGACTTCAAGGACGCAGAACAGTAAAGGGGCTGGCAAATTGTCATTGTCACACACATTGAGCGAGAAGTAATGGAGGGAGAGGAAGTTATGTACAACTCTGGGTTGGAACTGGAGGGAAAAACCTGTTCAGGACTGAAGGGAGGTCCTTGGTCTCTAACAACAAACTTCGTCTTACTACAAACCTCTCCTTGAAGAAAGACTACACAGGTAAGAGTGTCAGTTTACAAAAGCCACTGAATTGCACAGAAGGCGTATTAGGCAGGAGAAGTGGCCAGGATGGAAAGGGTGTGGGGACCACGAGTCAGGGATGGCTGTGAGACCCAGCTGGAGGCTGCCACTCAAGTCCAGGACCTGCAGGGAAAGAGCAGGCAGAAAATCTAGAAGCACAGGTGAGTGCATTCACCCAAAGTCCTTGCTTTCCAGTCAAGCTCCTACAATGCTTTCTGCCAACAGGGTCAAAGAGGCCATTTCTGAGGGCCATCAAGAATGTGCTTGGTTTGTACAGGGAGTTGGATGAGAGACAGCTGAACTACCTGCAGACTCTGGAATGAAAATCACACATCAGCTTCTTCTGACCAACAAGAACCTCTCTGGGTCCCTGACTCCGGTATCAACGTCCACCCTATTCCTTTTCTGAGATCTTAAATCCTAGGTCATCTTTAACGAGGAAGTCAGTGGGCATCTACCGTAGACGCACAAGCAGCGCCATCTGGAAGCCTCTATTTCTGTGAATGAGCCCTTGGTCTTATATTTAAGCTTCTTATAAGCCCGGAGCTCCTATGTCTCCATCACGTCACATGGACAGACACCTAAGCGTATCCTGTCACAAGTTAAGAGAGTTATGCCATCAGGGCGATGCCAGACATACGTCTGGAAAGGGTCCCGTCCAAAGTCAGACCCAATTTACCCATTCAAGACAGTGCCTCTGCTGATATGAAGAAAAGATCAACATGTGATCAGTTGAGCTTATCAGAGGTCTACCGGTGTTCCTGAATTGCAGTTTGGGAGCCCGTGGTCCAGGTGAGTCCCCTCCAGATCGGAGCCCAATGTGGACACGGGGGATGACAGCTTCTCTTTCGTCCTTGCCTTTTGGGCATCTTGCATCGCTGCACAGCCTGATTTCAGCTGTTTTTCCCCCCTGCCCCTGTCACTTAGGTGCTGGTAGATGACAGAGGGCAAAAGGTTCACTTCTACAGAGCACTGGAGGCTGCAGGAAGCATTCGAAGGCGAGGAACAAGCCTCCTTTGAAGCTGTGTCAGAGGTAAGTGGTGGTTTTCACACTTTCGGCAGCTGGGTCCGAGGGATCGAAAGGTGTGGACCTGCCCTCAGAGATGACAGTACGAATCCCTGCCTTGGTGGTTTAATGGAAAGAGATGCAGAACCGTGGAAGAACACAGATAATTACTGCATAGATCATCATGTCTTCAACAAATACTGCGTTTATGAAAAAGCCTCAAAGAAAATACTATAAGATAATGTCATTATTATTAGTATCCTTTGTTGTTTCTGTATAAATCAGGTGAGATTTGAGATTCCTTTTCTTATACTGTCTATTTCTGTGTGCGTGTGGGGGGGGGTGGGGATGACCGGTTAAAACAGTGTCAGACTGTGTGATGAGTACGTGTGTACCATGTGTAAACATATATTGTATATGATATATAATACATAGGTACAGATCTGTGTTATATATAAATGCTTTTTTATTAAAATTGTTTTAACGTTTATTTATTTTTGAGAGAGAGAGAGAGGGAGAAGAAACAGAGAGAGAGGGAGACCCAGAATCCCAAGCAGGCTCCAGGCTCTGAGCTGTCAGCACAGATCCCAACACGGGGCTTGAACTCATGAACCATGAGTCCATGACCTGAGCAAAAGTCAGATGTTTAACCGACTGAGCCACCCAGGTGCCCCTATATGAATATGTTTTATATGAAACCATGTACAGATACATTATAATAAATATATACATTACATATATCAAATTTTATATGTGTAAATTATACATGAATGCATACATAACAAGGCTTGTAAACATTTTATATATATTTTATATATTTATATGTTGTATATATTACTTAGAAATATGTATATAAGTATATGCATGTATATGCTATATATTTTGATACATGTGTATATAGGCATGTATACTCATATATACTATGTATAAATATAGGACACATATTTACATATATAAAGATAGGTATATGTAGTATACAGTTATATATATAAGGTCACATGGTATTATATACAGTTTTATTTATGTACTATTCTGTTAGTATATGTCCTGTATATGCTACACTGCAGTATAACGCATATGTAGTGTGTATATATATATATATATATGTACTGAACTATATAATTATAAATATATAGTGCTATATCATTTCACATAGTATACATATAGTATGAACATACATATATAGTACAAACTGAACGCACATATAAGTATATATACAGATCTGTACATATATAAATATACGTAATTTTCTAACTCTTCTGCCTGAGCAACTATTTCTTCCACCATCTCCCAAGATCCCCTACCTTCTGCCACCTGTTCGTTATTTATTACCCAAAAGGATGTGACAAAACAATTGATCTTCCTTGCCTGCAGCCAGACCTTGGAAATTCTCATGCTCAATGGGGAAGTTAGAAGTCCTTCTGCAGGGACCAGAAGAACAAGGAAGGGCTTGAAGCCAGGACAGTGAGGTGAGGTGAGCGGTGACTGTCGAGGACGTAGCATTCCTTCAGCCCGGGGAGAATGGGTGACAGAAAGAGCTGCATCTGGAGAACACAAGGCCCCCGCTTGGGAGGATGCTGGTATTGGAGCACGTGTGGACACAAGGACAAGGGAGCTGCACAGAGAGCAGCCAGCAAGGCGGGGGGGGGGGGGGGGGGTTGGACAAAGGATTGCATGAACACGTATAAGCTAAATTCAGTTCTTGGCAGTTTTCTCCCAAAAGGTGCACGCAAGTTTAAAAAAAATTTTTTGTAGGGGCGCCTCAGTGGCTCAGTCGGTTAAGCGTCCGACTCTTGATTTCTGCTCAGGTCGCAATCTCATGATTCTTGAGTTCGAGCCCCTGCATCAGGCTCTGTGCTGACGGTGCAGAGCCTGCTTGGGATTCTCCCTCTCCCTCTCTCTCTGCCCAGCCTCCACTCATTCTCTCTCTCTGTCTCTCAAATTACCATTTTTTTTAATTAAAAAATTTTATTGTATTTTTCTAATTATAGAGAATTTGCAAGGAGGATAAAAGCAAAGTGTTTACACTCATCCAGAGATATCACCTATGTATTTATGCATATATAGTATACACCCTTTTTTCATACATATATATTACTTATACTATGAAATTGAGACTGTAATCTGTACTTCATTTTTCTGAGTTTAAAATTTGTAAGCATACTGGGGCGCCTGGGTGGCTCAGTCTGTTAAGCATCCGACTTCTGCTCAGGTCATGATCTCACAATTTGTGGGTTTGAGCCCCGCGTCGGGCTCTGTGCTGACAGCTCGGAGCCCGGAGCCTGCTTCGGATTCTGTGTCTCCCTCTCTCTCTGCCCCTCCCCTGCTCGCTCTTTGTCTCTCTCAATCTGTCTCAAAATTGAACATTAAAAAAAAAAAAGAAAACTACACATATGAAGAGGGGACACTGATTATTTGGGGGGGCAACGAATACAAGGTACACAGCTTCATGTAAAATCATGCTATTATTTAAAGTCTTCCTTTAGCTAATCTTATACTATGTTGAAACCATACACTCTGCCCCTCTCCTGCTCACGATCTGCTTCTCTCTCTCAAAAATAAACATTGAAAAAATTTTTTTTAATTTGTAAGCATATTTAAAAATTTTGCGTTTTGGACTTACAAAGTCTTCCTCCAATATTTATTCAAATTCCCTTCATCATGTGGGAACATATAAATTAGCAGTAGTGAATTAAGGAAAATTAGAATACTTGAACAAAGCAATAGTCAGAAACACAGGGGTAGTTTGGGGAGGAAACTGGGCTAACAAAGTTATCAAAGAACTTCCTAAAATAAAGCCTTTTAGGTCCCGACCACTTTTGACAGGTGACCTCTTTCAAAGTGCAGAATAAGAAATAGTTTCCACGCTGTGCTGCTTTGGGGCACCGACAGGGAGGGGACTCTCAGCACCAACGCAGATTTTCCTTGCGTGTGACAGCTGGGAGCCAGTACGTGATTTGGGGCACATTTACCTACGCTCTTGTAAAACCTTAGTTCAGGGGCTCCTGGGTGGCGCAGTCGGTTGGGCGTCTGACCTCAGCCAGGTCACGATCTCGCGGTCCGTGAGTTCGAGCCCCGCGTCGGGCTCTGAGCTGATGGCTCAGAGCCTGGAGCCTGTTTCCGATTCTGTGTCTCCCTCTCTCTCTGCCCCTCCCCCGTTCGTGCTCTGTCTCTCTCTCTGTCCCAAAAATAAATAAACGTTGAAAAAAAAAAAAAAAACCTTAGTTCAATGTCTGTACACAAGGATAAGAATAGGCGGTCAGCTGATTTAGCCTTTCCACACGGCAGGTGGCTTTACTACCACACCATGTGTAAGAAGCCCTTTGAGACTCACAGAGAATCAAAGGAGTCTTCGGGGGAAGTCACCTGCTTGGCCTCACAGGGCTCACGAGGCTGCTGGACAATCCGGATTTCACCCCCCCGGGGAGGGCGTCAAGCAGGGCAGACACGCATTCCGACCGCCTTGATCTGTCTCTCTGCTTTCACACTACATCTTCAGCTCTTTGCATGTTTTTCTGGTATTTCATGGAACATTTCCATTTAGAAATCTCCACATACAGAACGGCACTGTGCACATTTTTACCGTGTCCCCTGTAGTGCCTCTCAAGAACGGTTTTATTTAGATACATTTCTCAACATCAGTGCCGCTGCTGGAGAACTCTGGGCTAATGCTACCTTGAGACCTGAAACATGATTTTCTATCACGTTAAAACATGCTAAATGGCTGCCGAAACTTTATCTCCGGAGTTCCTGGTCAAAGATACCGTCAAAAGCATAATGGATTTTCCCCCAGCAGCTAAAATGAAGAGTTGTGCTGTCTTGGCATTGAAAAAAAAAAAAGTAGCCAAAAGCTGATAAGTCTCTTGGGCTAACTATGACAGTTTTGACAACAAATAAATACAGAAATTAATACACAAATCTGTACAGGTTGCGGGCTTCTTAAAACAAAATGCCCCAAATGAGACCCTTTGTATGGTGCATTTGAATTTTCCAGTGTGAATTACCATAGTTTCATTGTAAGAAAGTGCAGGTAAATAGGCTTGCATGAGGTAGATGCTACCGAAAACTTTGCACAAGGTGCCTACTCAGGGCTGTAGAAATTACTGTATCTCCCAGCCGGCGATTCCTGAACGTGCGCCCTCAATTTAGGGAAGGTTTCGAAGCAACTTTTTTGAAGCCCTGAGCTTTGAAGCAAAGGAAAACCCACTCAGGCACCAAGATGGTATTGACCCAGCTGTGATTGCCACCGTCTCTCTCTCCTGGTTAATCAGAAGCAGTTCCTTCCACAAGAGGAGAAATACACACACATCTTTCCACTCTTTGCTCACTAGTCATATTTGCCCCGGCAGCACTTCTGCAGCTTGAATGGCTGCATGGCTGGTCTCCGCCATCATCGGCCCCATTGTTCATGGCCTCTTGTAAAACTCTCCAAACATTTAAAGGTGACTGAAATGCCACAGGATTAGTTATCCACCTACAGGAGCCGAGGTATAAAGCTCTTGACCTAAGAGACAAAGCTGTCAATCAGCTCGTTTTTCAAACTGGGTCTCTTAAAATCTTGAAAAGTAATTTTGACAAACTTAAGACATACTGTTATTTAAAAAAGCACATGAGAATAACTAAAAAAAAAACAACAACAATATGATATTCTTGCCTTTCCTACAACCTCATCCCAAAATGACATGCACTCACTCATCAGGAACAAGAGAACACAGCATTCACATGTGGGATCAAGAAAAGTTTCTTTGCAGACGCCTCTGGCTCTCAAAAGCCAGAATCCCAGGCATTGGAGGAAGTGAGGCTGAATCTGTGCGATCCAGGCTTAATGACCTCAAATAGGTTGCAAAGACTGTCCTTTGTCTGCATTTTTCTTTGCATTTCATCGTGCTCTTCAAATCCAGGGAGAAATGCACATGAATGGATACCTTAGGGTTTTTCTGTTTTAGGTAACGTACAGAGCAATATTGGTTCCAGGAGTAGAACACGTTGGCTTGTAAATGTAGTGCCTGTTGATGAGTTCAGACCCTTCTCCTCTGCATGGCTGGCAAGTCCTAGCTGTCATTACGTGGAAACCAGAAAGGGGAGTGACAGATTGGTCTGTGGAATTCAGCTGCAGGGGGAAAGCCAGTGTTCGGCACTGAATCCGGCACCTTCAAGGCGGGAAGGCTTGGCCACAAAATCGAACAAATGGCGCAGCGTGGACAGGTCACAATCAGCCACAGAAAATACAACAGTAAGATCAAAAAGTTAAAGACACTGCTATTGGCCGTCCCCACCCAAGTAAGGTCCGTGGAAGAGGTTGTGCAGGCTGTACATGGAGGGCTCCCATCCTCTCCATACCCTCAACCCTAGAAGAAAGATGGCACCCGCTGGCCAGCCACAGAGCGTCTCCCACCTGCCAGTGACACGGCTCTCTCCTTCAGCTTCCTTACATTCTACGGCTGTGCCTGATTAAAATTAGATCCCACTGGAAAATGTGCTGGCCGTGTACGACATCTCGTTTCTGCAACAAATATGTTGGCATTCAGGTTCCTAGAGAAAAGCTGCAAGTTCACAGTCTAGACCCCATTCTACATTTTGTTGAGATATCAGTGCTGCCTCGTGCCCTCTGTGTAATTTGGACCGCGTTATCTGGTGCATTTAATCCTTGGTTACCTGAGAAAGAGAAAAATAGCCCGTTCACTTGGCTGCGGGCCAGGGGTTACCATGCCAGTGTGGCTGGGAGCTGGCTCAGCCCAATCCCAGGCTGTGGTGGTCTCCCGCGGAAGATAAATATTTCATGGAACAGCTACATCACGCAAAACTTCTGAACGACGCTCAGCGATTCTTTGCCCAGTATGGTATCAGCTTTCATCTAATTTTTCCTCCTTTTACATAAGCAACCCTAGAATTACCCTCACTTCTTCAGACTTTGCACTGCACAGCCATGCCTCACTTCCTGGGATTCTCCCTAAGGTCACTTAGGAGAAGCCTACATCCTAGAAGGACTTCTTACCCCTTCCTACTAAGCACCCCACACAGGGTGCATTCTCACACTTGTTGCAAAGAGTCAATAAAGCCAACGTTGTTCAAAGAGATATGTGCATCTAGTAGTTTCTGTTGGAAGACCACAGATATATCAGCTGGGAAAATAAAGGTACAGTGGGACGTTTTTGAAAGTTACCAGGCGGATGATGGGTGTGATATTTTCCCAGTCATAGCCTCTGGAGGAACGTGTTAGCCACTATTTGCATCCCTACTGAGTGCTGGGGATAAGAAAACAGGTCTCTACCCACACAGTCAATGGGTCTTCACCGATGGTTGTAAGCCCATCCAGAATTAGTCAACTTGGCGAGGACGTCTCACTCAGCATTCTCTTGGCAATCCAAGTCTCTCTCAAATGCTGACATGTCACTTAATCATAACATACAACTAACACAGCCCAAATCATGGGCATCAACATCATCACTGACACTACACTATCACTACCATTAAACCATGCTGCACAACTCACACATCTTCCAGAACTGTGGTATTAAGGCAAACGACTAATTAGAGAATGGGCAGAAGATTCTCTACGGTTATAGAATAAGGTGATTTCTCTCGCTCTCTCTATCCATCCACTCACCCATCATACCTACCTATCTACCTATCATCTATCCACCCATCATATCTATTTATCCATCCATCCACCCACCCATCATATCTATCATCCATCCATCCATCCATCCATCATATCTATCCATCTATCTATCTATCTATCCATCCATCCATCATATCTATCATCCATCTATCTATCTATCTATCTATCTATCTATCTATCTATCTATCCATCCATCCATCATATCTATCCATCCATCCATCCGTCCATCATATCTATCATCTATCTATCTATCTATCTATCTATCTATCTATCTATCTATCCATCCATCCATCCATCATATCTATCTATCTATCTATCTATCTATCTATCTATCTATCTATCCATCCATCCATCATATCTATCTATCTATCTATCTATCTATCTATCTATCTATCCATCCATCATATCTATCCATCCATCCATCCATCCATCCACCCACCCATCATATCTATCATCTATCTATCTATCTATCCATCCATCCATCTATCATATCTATCCATCTATCTATCTATCTATCCATCCATCCATCCATCCATCATATCTATCCATCTATCTATCTATCTATCCATCCATCATATCTATCTATCTATCTATCTATCTATCTATCCATCCATCCATCATATCTATCTATCTATCTATCTATCTATCTATCTATCTATCTATCCATCCATCCATCCATCATATCTATCCATCTATCTATCTATCTATCTATCTATCTATCTATCTATCATCATCCATCCATCATATCTATCATCTATCTATCTATCTATCCATCCATCCATCTATCATATCTATCCATCTATCTATCTATCTATCTATCTATCTATCCATCCATCCATCCATCCATCATATCTATCCATCTATCTATCTATCTATCCATCCATCATATCTATCTATCTATCTATCTATCCATCCATCCATCATATCTATCTATCTATCTATCTATCCATCCATCCATCATATCTATCTATCTATCTATCTATCTATCTATCCATCCATCCATCATATCTATCTATCTATCTATCTATCTATCTATCTATCTATCCATCCATCCATCATATCTATCCATCCATCCATCCATCCATCCACCCACCCATCATATCTATCATCTATCTATCTATCTATCTATCTATCTATCTATCTATCTATCCATCCATCCATCCATCCATCATATCTATCCATCTATCTATCTATCTATCTATCTATCTATCTATCTATCCATCCATCCATCATATCTATCCATCCATCCATCCATCCATCCATCCATCCATCCGTATATCCATCTATCCATTCTCTCTCTCTCTCTCTCTCTCTCTCTCTCTCTCTCTCTCTCCTCCCTAAGGTAACAAGTCCTGCTAATGGTTATGCATGTGGCTCTGCAGTTAAACTATGTGGATTCCAATCATATATCCAAAGATGACCAGCAAGACTGTCATTGGGATTGTGCTCAACCTCTCTGAGCCTGGGAGTAATGTCTGGTAAAGGAAAGAAAATGGCACCTTCCCTTTACACAGGATTGAGTGGGACATCACAAGCAAAGATCTAGGAACTAGGTGAAAAGGGGGAACTGTCATTATAATTACTGCTTTTAGTGCTCGCATCATTATGAAATGCCTGAAAGAATAGATTTTCCTATTAAGGTTTAACCATGTACCGTAGCCCTTTTAAAAAGGCAAAAAATAAAAAGGAGAAATGTTTTTTCCTTGATAATTTTACCATAGAAAACACAAGCAATGGTCATCATAAAGAGACTGGTTAGTTTGGTCTTTACAGAATATAAATTTTACCCCTGTTCGCACTCTCTCAAAAATAAATGAACATTTAAACAATTTCTAAAGAATAGAAATTTTAATATTTTAATGATTTGCAAGGTACTTAAACTATTTAACTTTTAAAAAAATCCTAATAGGTTTTCATACCAAAACTACTATAATAGTTAATGATGAGCTGAAGGTTTTTGCTGTTTTCATTTTAACTTTCTTGCCATCCGTTGAAATCTTTCTAAAACAGGTCTAGAAAAATATTATTTGAGAAATTCTGTCTTTGTTAGAGTGTCAATTACAATGTGATTTTCAGTAAATCATGTTAATAGCATTATGGTTTCCTCATTCCCGTCTAGGGAACTGAACAAACAATAAAGTCAGCAAAATTTCTTCAGTCTGATCTTTCCTTCTCTTTAGGTCAGATGGACGTTTCAATTCCAAGAGCAAAGATCAATTCCATTTGGGAACACAGTTGGGTACCAGCAAGCATTTGTTATTCATGCCGCGTCTTGTGCATTCTACAAGTTTATGGGGTGAGTCTGACCTACGCATCGTGTCTGAAGAGCTAAGCTTCAACACTTGGTATGCACGGAGCATTTATTAAATATAGAGTGCTGACTCAGATCATATTTAAGTACGGCTAAAGGAACATTTGATCCAGAGAGATCTCCTGCCACAGCATGCCTGGATCTTATCTGTGAAATGACTTCCAGATGAATCCCTTTACTCCTGAACGAGAAAATGTTCTCAACCTTGCTTCTGAAGCCCAGAAAGATTTATGTCTGCAACACTATCAAGTGAAATCAGTGGGAGTCTTTAACCAAGCCCAAGTTCCTATGTGAACTGTATAAAGGAGACTAAACAGTGTGAAAAGAAAAATATAGACTTCTGTTGAGACAGAATTGGCGGAAATATGTGCAGCTCACTTAACATACGTCACCAAGAAGTGGCATGATCTGAAATGACTTTTCATCATGGTTGGAAGGCATACGTTGTCATTGGGAGACTAAAGTCCCGAGTTTCTTACAGCAAATGGCCGATTCACACATCAGGATCACAGTCATGAGAAACTTTGTACCTGCAGAAGGAGGATTCTAATAAAGGACTATCTACTGATCTTATGTCTGACATGTCTAAGTGAAAAGTAGTATGGGGCTTAAAAAAAATCCCACGTCTCTCATGGACCATGTCAGAAATGACTAGGAGAATAAACTGAGACCCTGGAAGTGTTCTCTGAGTCATAGCTTTTGAACACAAAAACCACTGAATGTACACTTAGGTCACCACCAAGCCCTGCCAGCGCCCTGGCAAGAAACACCAGTTACTAATTCAACTTAGTATGAACCAAAACTCTAGGAAGGAAAGGACGGGAGAAGCCAAAATGGAATACACGCAATTCTATTTTCTTATAGTGGAATCTGTTGGATTTGGGTCACTCACTCCTTTTAAAGGATGTGGAACATATACAACTAAGTGGCTAAGGGACTTGGAAGGAAGTAATAGGATCTGTGTTTATTTGCTACACTGGGCTGGGAGCTTCCCTAAATCATGGACTATGTGTGACAAGGCTGACACAAGGTATGAACTCAACCTGAATTTGTGTTCAATGTGTGACAGGGGACTTAGAAATTAAATGTTTATTTCACTTCATTTTTTATTTTTTTAATGTTTGTTTAGTTTTGAGAGACATAGAGCACAAGTTGGGGAGGGGCAGAGAGAGAGGGAGACACAGAATCTGAGGCAGGCTCCAGACTCCCAGCTGTCAGCACAGAGCCCGATGCGGGGCTTGAACCCACGAAGCGCGAAATCGTGACCTGAGCCGAAGTCGGACGCTCATCCGACTAAGCCCCCCACGTGCCCCAGAAACTAGACCCTTTAACATCCCGGACAAATGTTTGTCTTGCACACCATAGGTACACAGGAAAACATATTCACTGATAATGAATGCAGCCCCTCCTTCTGGACTCAGAGGTGTGCAGACAGCACATATACGGTTAAAGTATAAAATGGGACGGAATAAAGAGAAAAGTTGCTGCAATGTGCTAGTTAAATGGACGCCATCCATTTGGATGGAAGGAAAAGTCTCCCTCACAAGCAGAGGTCAGCTCTTCTCAGAGACACAGGACAAGCTATCCTGGGGACAGGAAAAACAGCATTGCATTGGGCACGAAGGGTGGAGCCAGAAATAACCAGGAAAAGTAGGCAAAGGCACCCTTTTCTTTTTCCACCCCTCAAGGCAAAGCCACACCAATTTCCTCCTGGTTGAGCAGGAGTTGGGTTTTAAAACCAGAAAACTCTGGAGTCCGTTGAAATCTGGTGTCATGTTCCTGAAGATGTTTGGGGACTTAAGTTACGTCGTATATCACATGTGCATACTGACATGGAAACGCTGTGAGGCTGGGATTCCAATCTGGCAACAGGTGATATTTGGGTCAGGGGTTAGAAGCTTCAGGAACCCCTTGGGTTGACATAGCCCAATATAACACTATGACCCCCTTTTTAAATTATATTTTACCTTCAGACTACTGACATTCTTTAGGTTTTCTTTTAAAAAAAAATAGTGTCACCTTCTCCTTAACCGTGTGCGCTGTGCAGTTGAAATATATAGAACTGGGGCGCCTGGGTGGCTCAGTCGGTTAAGTATCCAACTTTGGCTCAGGTCATGATCTCACGGTCCGTGAGTTCGAGCCCCGTGTTGGGCTCTGTGCTGACAGCTTACAGCCTGGAACCTGCTTCAGATTCTGTGTCTCCTTCTCTCTCTGCCCCTCCCCTGCTCATATCTGTCTCTCTCAAAAATAAACAAACATTAAAAAAAAATTAAAAAAAAAAACCAACCCTTCAGATGGATTTGAATCAGTTCCTTTTTAAAACCCTGTATTAATCTTGTACATTAATCTTCAGGACCTGCGTTTTGATGTTGCCTGTGGCCAACTTGCAATCCCCAGATAAGGCATTCAGGAGCATTCGTAATTGGATTTCATAATACGGAAAAGGCGCAAAGAACAGAGCAAAGTGATAGTTTTCGCTTTATGTTTACAGCTTTGTAACTGAAGATATCAGACGCAGCCCCACACGTGGCTGGCACAAAGGCAGAAGCTGTGTCCCGGGAAAAATGCTTCTGCTGCTTTTAATACTAGTGGGGACGCTTTAAAGGTTCAGAGGAGACACTTCTAGATACTGCACGACTGACTACATTATTGGAAAGCGAAGAGGAAGGAGGAAGGAGGTGAAGTCACAGGAAGTCCTAGGATGTTCCATGAGGGTGGTGGTGAGTGAAAGACAAGGTTGCATACGGTGGCATCCCAACACAACGATGCAAACACTGGATACCCCTGTGCCCACCCACAATATCGAGATAATGACCCAGTTGAGAAAGGTAGGAACACAGGTTAAATGCTGTCTTCCAAACATTCATGCCTCCTTGGAGCCTTAGAATGCCACCTTCCTTAGAAATGGGTCTTTGCAGATGTTATCCATTAAGTGTCTTGAGAGGAAATCATCCTGAATTCAGGTGAGCCCTAAGGTCAATGACCAGTTTCCTTATAAGAGGAGAGATGCACACAGGCGAAGCCATGTAAAGATGGAGGCCAAGACGGGAGGGATGCAGCCACAAGCCCAGGGACACTTGGAGCCCAGAAGCTGGAAGAGGCAGGAAGGACCTTTCCCTAGAGCCTGCAGAGGGAGCATGGTCCTGCCCCGCCTGGATCTCAGTGGTCCTGCCCACCCTGGATCTCAGGGGTCCTGCCCCTCCTGGATCTCAGTGGCCCTGCCCTGCTTGGATCCCAAAGGCCCTGCCCTGCCTGGATCCCAGTGGTCCTGCCCTGCCTGGATCTCAGCAGCCCTGCCTGGAACTCATCAGCCCTGTCACCCCTGGATCTCAGGGGTCCTGTCCCCCTAGATCTCCGTGGTCCTGCCCTGCCTGCATCTCAGTGGTCCTGCTCTTCCTGGAACTCAGTGGTCCTGCCTGGATCTCAGCAGCTCTGCCTCACCTGGATCTCAGTGGTCCTGCCCCCTGGATCTCAGTGGTCCTGCCCGCCTAGATCTTAGACTGTGGGAGAACAGACTTCCATTGTTTTAAGCCACCAATTTTCTGGTAATTTGTTATGGCCACCCTAGAAAACTAATACATTGAGATTTTAGGATTATTTAAGAAACTTGCCAGCCATTTGCAAAAAAAAAAAAAAAAAAAAAATTAAGCCAGTTTAGGGAAAAATCACAATTATTGCTTGTTTACCAGCTTTGTTTAAAATAGCCACGGAAAGGGGTGACTGGGTGGCTCAGTCAGTTAAGCACCTGACTTTGGCTCAGGTCATGATCTCAGGATTCAGGAGTCTGAGTCCCGCGTTGAGCTCTGTGCTGACAGCTCAGAGCCTGGAGCCTGCTTTGGACTCTGTGTCTCCCTCTCTCTCTGCCCCTCCCCCACTCACGCTCTGTCTCTATTTCTCAAAAATAAATAAACATTAAGAAAAAATTTTTTTTTAAATTAAGAAAATACCCACAGAAAGAGCCAAAGAGAGAAAATCTCTATCATGGAGCTCTATTGGTTTGGTTTGTTTTTACAAATCTCAAAGCCTGATAAAAAATATAAGGATATGCAAATTTTCAAATGTTTCTTTAAGCTTATGTTTCCATTCAAGATCAAATGCATGCCACGAACATAAACTTGTGTGTCTTCAAGCTAAGTCACACATTAGGAAGATACATCCTGAACTCGTCACACCAGCATCAGTAGATGTATCCAGGAAAATGGAACCTTTCAATATGTGGGAAAAAGGAACAGCTGGTGAACGTAACAAGTGGAAATACATATGGCTTACACAAAATGAGGCATTCGTAGAATTTGACAACCAGGAGTTCACTCCTAGTGCAATAAAAAAAAAGTTGTTCAAATCAATATATTCTCTCCTTTATTAATTAGCTTCCAATTTGCAATTTGGAGCTAAACGCACGGCAACCGCTAATCATCCAGAAGGTGTTTATTCTCTGGTAGACGCTCAGAAGACAAAAGGCAGTATCCGCTATGACCCCGGCCCTCAAGGAGCTTGGAAACCGGTTACAGGAAGTAAACGTTGTCTGCAGGAGGGAACAAAACCGTATACAACACGTTCCAAATGAGTTGAGGGACAGGGAGCAAAAAGCCAATTCTGCTCTGCTTCTGTCCACCAGGGGACACTGAGCGGGGACCGGAGGCATTTTTGGTGGTCACCATTGGGACTTGGAAGAGGTGCCTGGCAGCTACCATGTGGAGGCCAGGGTCGCTGCTCAATACTTTTAAGTGCACAGAAGAAACATCAGTCCAACGTGAGAGGCTACATGCTTCCGCAGGAGGTGAGATTAAGGGAAAGAAGGCTGCTCTATGAATCAACGGAAACCAAACAGGATGAACTTGAGCAGAGGTATAAGAATTATGAAACAGAACCAATCTAGCAGCCTTCCATGCTAAATATTTATCCATAGCAGTCACCATATTGTATGATACTGTGCATTTTATGGTGTGTGTCTGGTTTTTATGGCCTCCTCACTGGAATAAAAAGGGAACGTGCTCGGGAATTTTTGTCTTTTTTCTTCACTAGCCTATTCCCAGTACCATGTGGAAAACCTTAGGATTTTAGTATACATTTACTGAATGAAAGAAACAATGAACGAATGAAAACCACGATTTTTTTTGAATGTTCATTCATTTTTTGAGACAAAGAGAGAGACAGACTGTGAGCAGGCAAGGGGTAGAGAGAGAGGGAGACACGGAATCCAAAGCAGGCTCCAGGCTGTGAGCTGTCAGCACAGAGCCCGACGTGGGGCTTGAACCCACGAACCGTGAGATCATGACCTGAGCCGAAGTTGGACGCTGAACTGACTAAGCCACCCAGGTGCCCCTGAACGAAATCCACTATTGTATTTTCCGTGGCAAAGCTATCTTTGTAAGGGCGTGGAAAAGTGTCTTACCACTTACACTTTACACAAACAAGTCTCTTTCTCCCCCTCTCATTTTTGTAAAATTTAAATTTAGGGATGCCTACAACACCTTGTGAATTGTGCTTGCCAACTCACAGCTGAAGGATTGCTTATCAATGTTTTGTGGATAGTTATGAAGGGCTTTATGACTCCCGGTCAATGACTGCATCTGCACTGCAGTTTGGTTAATGCTGGTCTTCCCCCGATATATGCATCAACTGCTCACAGATTTACATTTCCAAGCCTGCAGTATCAGGATGAAATCCCCAATTACGGTAAACGTGGTGGAAAGGAACCCATATTTGTAGACCCTCAGATGCTTGTCTATTCTGGGTGCACCTTGCCCGTTCTTACATCCAGGAATCAGGTCGGTGCAATGGTTACACAATCTTGACAGGTACGGAAGTCTCTGCCCTGGGGGGACGGGGGGCGATGGCACTGGGCTCGAGACATGCCAGGAGGTCATTATACAGAGCGGTGGATGTGTGAAAGTGAGGACAAAGTTTTCAGACACGTAAATGGTACAAGAGACACAAAGAGTGTGCAGGCTTCCCTCTTTGCGGTGAGTTTTATGAGTAACATGGAGTCTTTTCCTTTGAAAGTCTTGGTGGCAATTTCAAGGGGGAATATGCTGTGGATATGGGTAGAAGGATGGGAATGAAAACTGAGTGCAAATACCAGCGTAAGAGGTGGGAAGTGAGGCACCATCACCTTCCAGGTAGGCGCTGAATGTCTACCGGCAAAGGAGCTCCAAAGACGGACGAGGAAATGTAGACAAGTAGACAAAGTGAATCAGTAAGGAAAAAATTTTCCTCAAAGAACATCCCAGGCCCAGATGGCTTCCCTGCTGAATCCTACCAATTGTTTAAAGGGGAATTAACACCCATCCTTCACACTCTCTTTACAGAAATGAACTGCAGGGGACACTTCCCACTCGTTCAGTGAGGAGAATGGAACCCTGATACCAAAAGCTGATGAAGGCATCACCAGAAAACAGACCTATGGATTCATCTTTCTTATGAATATGGATGTAAAAGGCCTCAAAAAAATGCCAGGAAACCGAATCCAGAGACATATAAAAAGGATTATACACTATGACCAAGTGGGATTTATTCCAGGAGGCAGGTTGGGTTTAATATTCAAAAATCAAGAGTCGGACGCTCAACCGACTGAGCCACCCAGGCTCCCCTAAAAGTTTTTTTTATTTTAGTAACATATTCTGAATACATATTTCTTATCAGATACAGGATTTGCAATACTCTTGATTTTGGCTCAGGTCGTGATCTCATGGTCCGTGAGTTTGAGCCCCACGTTGGGCTCTGTGCTGACAGCGTGGAGCCTGCTTGGGATTCTCTCTCTCTCTCTCTCTCTCTCTCTCTCTCTCTCTCTCTGCCCATTTGCCACTCATGCTATCTCTGTCTCTCTCAAAAATGAATAAACAAACTTAAAGAAAAAACTTTTAACAACTCAATAAAAGCCGAGTCCCCCAATAAAAATGGGCAAAGGATGGACATTTCTCCAAGAAAGATATATGGCCCATAAGCACATGAGATGATGTTCAACATCATTACCATTCAGGGAAATGCATATCAAATATGGTACCTCTTTGCACCCACTAGGATGGCTCTACTAAAAAGACAGATGTGAATGAGTGTTGGTGAGACTACATCCTTTATGCTGGTACCAATGCAGCCCCTTTTGGAAAGAAAGTGGAAGTTCCTCATATCGTTAAACCGAGTATCATATGGACCAGGTATCATACTACTAGGTATATACACAAGAGAAACGCTTACGTAGAATCCCACAAAAACTTGTATGTACATCAGTATCTAAGGCACCTTTATGCATAATATCCAAAAAGGGGAGACAACCAAAATATGCTCACCAAAAGATGACTGAATAAACCAAGTGCATCATATTAATACAATGGACCACTATTTGAAATTTTTTTGATGTTCATTTATGTTAGAGATAGAGAGAGACAGAGTGTGAGCAGGGGAGGGGCAGAGAGAGAGGGAGACACAGAATCTGAAGCAGCCTCCAGGCTCTGAGCTGTCAACACTGAGCCCAATGTGGGGCTCAAACTCACGAACCGTGAGATCATGACCTGAGCAGAAGTAGGACACTTAACTGACTGAACCACCAGGAGCCCTGACTTTTGTCCCCTTTCTTAGAAAAAAAAGCCTTTACAATCATTTTTCTCTTAAAATAGAACATTTTACCACATTACAGGTAAAGGGGAAAAACGAGGTCTTAAAAAAATGATCGAGTTTAACACAAAATACACATAAACTGGACAAATCTTTAACTGTGAAATTCAGTAATATTTTATGGATGAATACACCTATGTTACTATCACTCTGTTCTGATGAAATATGTTTAGCGCATTGAAAAAGCGGAGAAAGCAGAGACAACATAGCATTCGCTCAGGATGCTTTCAGATGTGACATCCATGCATGGTTTTTAATAAAGAAGTTCTCCAGAAAACCATCAGTCATATTTCTAGAGGACTTTCATATAGGTAGATGCTTAGGAGGGACAGAGATAGCAGTGAGGGGAAAGGATATTCAGAGGTTCAGAAACGAACGGAAAACAGGCACTCCAGTGGGGTGTCTTCTGTGTGTTCAGAAAGCAGAGGATGGAGTAAAAGAATATTTATATATAGGGGGTGCCTGGGTGGCTTACTTAGTCAGTGAAGCATCCGACTTCAGCTCAGGTCATGATCTCACGGTGGGTGGGTTCGAGCCCCGTGTCGGGCCCTGTGCTGACAGCTTGGAGCCTGGAGCCTGTGTCTCCCTCTCTCTCTGCCTGTCCCCTGCTTGCGCTCTGTCTCTCTCTCAAAAATAAACATACGTTAAAAAATTTAAATAAAATATTTATATATAAATATGGCATATTATTATACACATATATACACATACCTGTATACAGTATGTGTATATATATGTGTGTGTATGCGTGTGTGTATGTGTCTGTATATGGGGCACATCATTAATAAAAAAGAGGAATAGAGTCATCTAAACCATTATCAGGGTATTTTAGTAAAGAGTCAGGGTCATTCTGAATGATAGAAATTGTTGCTCAATCCAAACTGGAAATATTTCCTCTTTCGAAAACTGTTCTCTCACTTCTGGTACAACTCTTAGTTACACTGGGTAGAATTGATGATGTTTTTCCAGGAGGCCAGGTCATACCTCTGTCTATACCAAAATGTGTGTCTTTTTTTTTTAAGTTTATTTATTTATATTTGAGGGACAGAGACAGAGAGCAAGGGAGGGGCAGATGGAAAGGGAGAGACAGAGAATCATAAGCAGGCTCTACACTATCAGCAGAGCCCACCATGGGGCTTGAACTCACAACCCATGAGATCATGACCTGAGCTGAAATCAAGTCAGACACTTAACCGCATGAGCCACCCAGGTGCCCTCAAAATGTATTTCTTTTTTGAAAAATTTTTAACATTTTTATTCATTTTTCAGAGGCAGAGTACAAGTGAGGGAGGGACAGAGAGAGAGGGAGACACAGAATCCAAAGCAGGCTCCAAGCTTTGAGCTGTCAGCACAGAGCCGATCATGGGGCTCAAATCCACGAACCATGAGATCATGACACTTGACCCACTGAGCCCCCAGGCACCCTAAAATGCACTTCTTTATAATGCATTTATGCTACCCACCTGTTCATGACTGTTTCACAGGACATTTCACAAGACACAGCCTTCCCTCCGTAATATCTGAACCTATAATAAAAGCTGTAGTACTGAATGCAATGAATATAGTTCATCCAGTGTCATATTATTAACAGAATCACCAGAGCCTTGCGACTGATTTACCTGCATAAAGATTTTAGCTCATCCATATCTAATGGCCAAAGGATGGTTCCATGCAGTGTTCTAGAATATTTCTGATTCTTTTATACTGGGAAATGCACACTTCATTCAAAAAGCTATTGTGTTTTTTTGTTTTTAAATAAAAGATACACTGTCCTAAGCATTAGGCTCAACATACCTAAGCAACATGTTCCAAGGTGATTTTATTTGAGAAATACATTTTCATTGTTAAATCTACAAGACAGCCGCGGTATCTGAGTGAGATTTTTCTTCCCGAGAAATTGACTTTGAATCTGCACCTTGCATCTGCTAGGGTCATTTTCACAAAGCCAGTGACTTCTTGACATGTGATTGGGAAAAAATAGGAAGGTATCATCAAGAATAGGGCACCCCGGGGTATCCCTGCCGCGGGCTAGGTATAGATGCGTACATTCCTTCCACACTTCTTGTAAAGGAGGTGTTCAGGCAAAAGGCAGAATAAACAAAAACTGATCTGCAGGCCAGATTCTTTTGGTCATGAAGCGTTTCCGCCTTAGGGGTCTTTAAATGTCCCCCTCAGGTTGCCTTTGGGAGATTTTTCCATTATGTGACTTGGAAGGACTAACTTCCTTGAATATACGAAGGGAAGGAAGTCAAGATACAGGAGAACTATGGAGGTATTTACCTTGTTAGGGATTGTTTAAAACCCATTTCTCTGACACAATCATCAGCAGAATCTGAATTCCCAGCCATGTCCAATCAAGCTAATGCATTCTGACCCTCAGGTTCAATGCTTCTCCTTGGAAAAATTCCTACCTTTCTCCCGTACCCAAATGCCCATCACTGTTTTCCTTGTCAGTAGAAGGATGCCTGTGTTCCTTTTCCCAATAAAGACAGCAGCCACTTTACCTAAAACAACTGAAAAGAGTCAACCGTTCATGTTCATACGCTGGGTGAGACGAAAAATTAAGAAAACCTGCAAAAGAAAGAATGTGTCTTCTTTTTGACTTAATAATCAGAAAAGGACTCTGTTCTGAATGCAAACATTCCAAGGAAGGGACAGTTTTCAAGGGTTACCCCATGCAATTGTTAACTCAAGCTTACACAGTCCTCTGCAATCAGTTAAGCAGCAATTACTGTATTTACTTAATAGGTTCTTCAATCAAGTGTGTCCTAACACCTTGATTTCCAAGAATGGCGATGCACACGGATCTAAAATTCCATCTTCCTTGAGGAAATCCTGAATCATTCTTAAAGGATCAAGTATATTCTCCGTAGAGTGGCACGGGCTGGTCATAGTCAGGCTCATTTGAGATTAAAAGTGAAAAGTCTTTGGTTCTGATTTCTCTCAACCATGATTTTCTTCACCCCTCAAAAAATCCGTTCATATCCTTGGGTGTCTACACTTGCCACAGACGTCTTATTCTTCCATGGACCCAGCAGCTTGCAACAGAAGGGACCTGTCTCCCTTGTTCATACTCATCCTCCTGGTTACAAAGTCTCCACCCCACGGCAATGCCTTCCAGATCTGCTCCCAGGGCCCTCTGAAGTCCCAAACACAGGACTTTATTCTTACACGATGCCTCTAACTTATTTGCTGAATGCATCAAATCAATGCAGTGGGCATTTTCAGCCACCTGAAAGGCAGGCAGAAGAGGAAAGTCCAAGCCAATGGTCACCAAGGGCAGAACAGGGCCATGAACTTGTCTACTCCCAGAGCTCAGGTTCCACACCAGCAATAACAAAGACCCGATTATGGTGTTTCCAAGTGGGTTATTAGATGCATCGAAACCTACTGATGAAGACAACAGAAGGTGATGTATTTTTCTTCGGGGGAGGGAGGACATTTCTTGATTTTTCTATTTTGCATAAATTTTGGCACAGAGAAGAGGCAAGGCCAACCCTCCTTTGAGCAATGTACGCATCCTACGATTGTGTTACCTGCAGTATACACATCCGTCCACATCCCAGCCCATCTTAGAGAGTCACATGGGCAAGCAGTGCAGCAGGGAGACCCAGAGCTTGTTCCTTTCTACCACCGACTTTCAATATCCTGGTTTTGAGTGGTCCCACATAATTCCTCTCACCTCCAGATCCCATTTCTCGCCATTTTCTCCCATATTCCTTTACTTCTCTAAGATTATGTATATTTCTCTAAATGCAACACCTCACTTTTCCTCTCGACGCCCTGAACTTTTCACCGCATTTTAAAACAATGTTTATTTTTGAGAGAAAGAGAGAGACAGGGTGTGAGCGGGAGGGGGCAGAGAGAGAGAATGAGACACAGAATCCGAAGCAGGCTCCAGGCTCCAAGCTGCCAGCACAGAGCCTGAAGCAGGGCTGAAACCCACGAACCACGAGATCATGACGTGAGCCAAAGTCGGACGTCCAACCGACCGAGCCACCCAGGTGCCCCTATGTGGCATTTAAAATGCGGCTTAGCAATGCATGGTTTCTAAGACACAGAATGGCAACACTTCCAGTGGGAAATCAAATCAGGGCAAACCCGTAAAGAGGGAGAATATAACGCGAGTTAGGAGGGCAGCAGCAAGACGAGGAGATCCTCAAAGTGGGCCAGATTATCGTTTCCCTTTATAGATACGTGTATGAACTTTTGACTTGATCTTAAGATGGGTTCCATTTGTAATTTAAAACAAAATGCTTAAGGGACGCCTGGGTGGCTCAGTCGGTTAGGCATCCGACTCTGGATTTCAGCTCAGGTCATGATCTCACAGTTCGTGAGATCGAGGCCAGCAGTGCGCTCTGTGCTGACAGCACAGAGCCTACTTGGGATCCTCTCTCTTCCCCTGCTCCACCACCACCTGTCTCAAAATAAATAGACTTTAAAAAATTAAAATAAAAAGCAAACCAAAATCCTTAGTAAGAGATAAAAACAAACCAAAGACAACAGAGTGTCTAAGAAAAAAAAAATAAAACAGTGACATTAGCAAACAGCAACCAATAAACTCCCCAAAAAAGGAGATGTATCCTGGGTACAGCAGCTTACCATTTTCAGCAGAGGTGTCTAAGGCGTGTTATAGGGACCCACCAAAGTATCATGGATGTAAAATGCTCGTGCACAATGCACACAATATGTAATTCAGACCATAGCTCTTTACAGGAATGTATCAATCCTTTGCCCCAGTGATTCCCAGACTCCTTTTATGGACTGGAATCAGACATAGAACACCAACGTATCAAATGGATGATGGCGAGAGTCCTCTGGCTGATGTCAAAGAGCTGCCTACAAATGCCACCCACCTACCCCGCATTTCAGCTGGAAATCGAGACCCCACAAAGGAGACGAGAACCATGAAGGTGGACACACCGTCATAGCAGGCATACGGCTCAAATCCTGTGAATTTTATTGATTTATTTTAATGTTTATTTATTATTTTGAGAGAGGGAGAGACAGAGTGTGAGCAGGGGAGGGGAAGAGAGAGAGGGAGACACAGAATCTGCAGCAGGCTCCAGGCTCCGAGCTGTCAGCACAGAGCCCGACGCGGGGCTTGAACTCGCGAACCGCGAGATCCTGACCTGAGCCACACTTGAGTGCCAGCAACTGAGCCACCCAGGCACCCCAAAGCGTGTGAATATTTGCTCTGCAAGTACACTGCCTTTACTTCAAACCATTTCTGTGTTATATTCAATGCCATGATGTCACTGCGTGTGAATGAACTTACGCAATTACTCACCTTAAAGACAACTTCAGGATAACCCCTACGCAACCTTCCCTGAGGCAACAATTTTACACCAGTTACAACACCTGAGAAACAAGCAGGTGTTTCTGATACTTTTTTGAATCCTTGAAAAAGTCAGTTATATAAATCTATGGGCAATGTTTGCTAAGACCGTAGAATACCTGTCAGGCGAGAAATCTGTTGAAGTCACCAACTGGCTTAGTGGCATGGACTCCATTATGGGCAGCACGCAGCAGATAGGCAACGAATGGGCAATACCAATCAATCCCACACCCAACTGGCCCTTATATAAATCATTAGATCTACAGCACCGAAGAGCTTTGCTGTGATCCATCGATGGTGCTGCTGGGGTGAATACCACCCTCACCGTGCACCATGATAACGAACGAGCAATCAAGACCCACTTGGAGGCACCTAACTGTAAGCATCGTAATCATAATTTTGTATCTAGATCAACTAATAAGCACATCTGACTTTTTTTGCGTAATTATAGAAGCTACATCGGTTTCCAAACTCATTCTGTAGTTTACCTGATTCATGCTTAATACAGACAGGAAAGCCTGGAGGTGGGATCTTAGTGGAAAAAGTACAGAGTTGAGGCTTCTCTCAGCCCTGAGCTGGGAGCCCAGCACTGATCCCCACAAAGGGTATCGCTGGGAGTCAACCCTTCACCCTTCACCTCTACATGTCCTTTTCTTGTAAGTAAAGTAAAAGCAAACCCATCCAATGGGCGTGGTGAGGATTAAGTGAGCAACGACAGCCATCCATGGCTGGCCAGCCACAGGTTCTCGATGAGTGGGTACTAAAGCATAGAAGTCAGACTGTTGTAAAGCAAAAATAATTTAAAGCATGCATGAGGCTTCAAATTGCAGGTGAATCACTCCCCAAAAGGGAGTGATACCATGGGAGGTAAATTCAAATGAATGTTTAAATGGTGGGAGAATGAACTAATTCAAGATGTAAAGGCAAAGTGGAGACAATGAATGAGTGAATAGAGAGGTTAAGAGCCACAAATAAATACATTCCGGGTATTTCCATCAGAAGGCATTCGTCAGGAGCTTCTCTTTTATGTCTAAGGTCTTTGGACGCTTGTCATGAAAAAATAAATAAATAAGAGGCAGATGTGATGGAACTCAAGTCTTGGATATGTATGCCTTCCTAATGACCAAGGTGCAGAGCAGAAGAGGAGATATGGTTATAAAAGAGCATCTTTTTGGAAAATAAATGGAAGACGAGTCCAATGACTAGACTTCATGGAGACATAAATAATGACCTTCCAGTTCTGATGATACGTACCAGTTTGCCTGGCTTCATTCCAGCGTATCAATAGCATATTAACAGCTCTCAACGCATCCTGGACTAGATAACAAGTTATATGGCCAATGGCTGGCAAGACTGTGCCACACAGTCATGAGTAAAGAAAACATCCATATTCCAAAACACAAGTGTCTTCTAATCATTATTTTTTTTTTAATTAAGGTTCAGGTTAGGGGGCGGCATTTGATACATACTAGTGATTACATTGTTTCGCCAGCTGCGATTACACGTGTAGAGCAACATTGATATTCATATGTTGTCCACAGGTATTAGTAAGAATGGAAATTATAAGGTGATTCGGTGTCCTTGTTGCCACTACTGGGCTATGAGATTTCACACCTAAAGCCTCATGCTGAAATCTGTGTTCGTTCCATGCACAGCCTCCTGTGTATGCCGTAATTCCTGTGGTCCAACCCTCCTCCTTTGGGTGGGAAAACAACATTTATTACTCCATAAAAACAATACTATCAAACAATATTTTTCCAATTTCTTAGACAGAAAAAGAGCACTTATGCACTAATGGCTTCTTTGAAGAGGAAACTCAATATTTCCACGTTTTGCGAAAAACATATCTCTCCGTATCAAAAGCACTAATTAGAACGTTCGTCCCCACGCACGGTTGTGCCGTTTTATCGGATCATCTTTTTAAATATCCGGACGGCAATGGTTTAAAAATATTTCTCAACACCGAAAATAGCCGGCTTCCTGCAAGCTAAAAGGAAGGGTCCCTTAACAGTTTTGAAGAGGGTCGGGAAGAAACGCAAGATCCGTGGTAAAGACAGATAAACTAAGTCACATTTCAGAATCTCTAGCACTCTGTATAATCGGCCAAGCTGGCACGGTTCACCCCAGCAAATAAAAGGGGGTCTGTGGCCTTCGCAGCGTCTCCACAGTAGCTCATTCGTGCACTGTAAATAGACCGGCACAGAGATGCTAAATTGATTCTTTGATTTCTCTGTCGCCCACTACAGCTCTCTGTTTTGCCACCGCGAGTTCTTTTCTAACTCTCGGGAGCAAAACGTGGACTTAATGTCTTTCAACGGGAAATATTTTAGAAGCAAACTTTTGTCTTTTGCTTAAAAGATCCGTATGTATACATGTATAAATGTGTACATATGTGTGTGCATACGTACATGCATATATAAATATATATACACATTTACATGTGTATATAGTGTGTGTGTGTGTGTGTGTGTGCATAATCCCACAGCATTTCCCAGATCTGCACATAATTTCACAAACATGCCAAACTGATAAGGGGTCACCATGTAAATGGAGCTACATCCCACAGCTGGGCTTCAGAGGGGGAGAAAATCGATTTCCTTTCAAATCTAAGGTTTTAAGGAACATCAACGCATCATGCACCCAAGAGAACATTCTGTTACTCCACGGAAGCAAAAGCTTGTTCAATGGGCACTGCTTCATTCAGAAAACAGAGCCCAGGGTTCCGTGCTCGGTCTGATGATGCTACAATGCCCTCTTCGCAAAGACTATATGCACTGTGCTGACACGTTGTATCCTCCCTCCACCTCTATGTCAGAATGGACCTTTTGTAAGAGACCAAGAAACACGATTTCCTGTTTCAAGGACTAGCGGCAGAAGCAACTACCCAGAAACGGCTGAAAAAATGTTCAGAAATGCAGGCACTCATGGGGATGTGATGTTAACTACAATGATTCTACAAGGACCTGGCTCAGAGGACCTATGAAAACAGAAAACGAAATGAAATCATAAAAACGAGAGGGTTCTTGAAGCTAATGCTTTTTATTTTCTTTCATGTGCAAAAACCAACGGGGAATTTTGAGGACTTTATCAACGCTCCAAAAGGCTCAACTTTGCAAACATCTGTGGGTGATTTGCATTTGTAAACTACAAATGCATTTCTACCACTGTCCACCCCCCCACCCTCCCAGCTCCAGGGGTCTTTCCTAGGTGAAATGTTTTCACATGTAAATGAAAAAAAAATGCTCAAAATAACATGAAAACATCAAGGTGAAAATAAAATATTCTTGGTAATATTTGTCCCTTTGGAGAGAACATTTTCAGCCACAGATTTTGTTCGGCAGAGCTCCGTTTACGCGCTCTATCGTCTTAAAAACAAACGTTTTCATGTACGCCTAGGAATATTAGTCGTGAAATGTACAACGGTAGACAAAACTACAAAAGAAGATAAATCTCAAAATAGAGCCCACCCCAAATATCTATTTTTCCAAGCCCCCAGTGGGGAAAAGGAAATAAACAGCAAAACCATGGAGAGCTCTTACTGGTGGATTTCCATGCCCTCACCCTTTACGGTAAATCAGAAACTGTTGCAAAATTCAAGTGAGAGCCAAACTCCATTGTGTGCAAATACAACAGTCATTATAACCCCGCCAAAGAGGCACAACGCTCACAGATGATCAGTTAAGGAATTAGGTGAAAGATTTTCCAGCCCCCAAGCTAAAGACAAGTAAAGAAATCTACCATCTACGGCCCTCCATCGTCACTGCTTCCCGAAGGATCACCCATCAGCAAATGAGTTCCCTCTACAGGACTGTGATGCCCAGAAAGTATTCATTTGGCCCAAAGATAGAAATGCGCTTGAGTAACATTTGATTTTAATTTGGGACCTTGGAGTCTGCCTTTGTTGGAGGAAGGATAGGGGTTCCCCGAAACACAATTCAACGATGAAAAGCTGCATGCCGGAAAAAGACGACCAAACCTCTCCTGCCGCGAGCCCAGGGAAATAGAACCTTCCAAGGATCGGAGTAACACAGTGCAGATCAGCTACTTCCCACACAGTAAAAAGCACCACTTTGTCACCGCCCCTTGCACATTTACCCGATGCCATCACTCACCTAGAATTCCCAGCCGGTAGTTAATGGTGATCACAATGACATTGCCGTAGCTGGCCAGCACACTGCCGTCTATCATATTCCCAGTGCCCTCCATGTAAGACCCGCCGTGGATATAGACCATGACCGGCTTCTTACTGTTCTGATCATGGATGTCTGGAAATAGAAAGTCAAGTAAGGAAATAGAATAAAAAAAAAAAAATCACACTGACGAACGGATACTATGCAACAGACAAAGGGCACGGATTATTATGTTCTTCCGTCTTTGGACTGCAATCAACCATGCATCTATGTGGAATTACATACACCATCGTAAGACTGCCTAAGAAAACTGCTCAATGTTATCATTTTTTCTAGTCACAGAAATGGTATTTTTGAGAAGCGCACGGACATCTGGAGTAATATGAACGCCTATGTACATTTCTGTATCTACCTAAAACACTAGAAACTAGAAGATTTTGATGAAATGCTTACTTCCTAAACAGTGCTCAACTCCTAAAAGGTGACTTATTCAAGAAGCACACGGCGTAATAAGTTTCATCATCTCGGGAAGTGTGCAATCTGCTTCAAAAAGAGCATTTGTTTTTACCTCTCTATTCAGAGATGAGCCTACAGATGCATTTTTAACTGAAACATGAGAATACATGAGAACCAGTGAGGCTGAATGTAGCAAACTCCAAGTAAACGGTTAAAAATTATCAACAGAACAGAAACGTGTAAAACTGAAAACAGGGCAAAACAAGATGTCCGAGCAAAGGTCTTTGTTCTAGTTTGCTGACTGCGATAAATATCTCAACATATTTAAGTAACAATAATGAAAGGGGCGCCTGGGTGGCTCAGTGGGCTCAGCATCCGACTTTGGCTCAGGTCATGAATTCAAGGTTCACGAGTTTGAGCCCCGCGTAGGTTTCTGTGCTGACAGCTCAGAGCCTGGAGCCTGCTTCGGATTCTGTGTCTCATTCTATTTCTGCCCCCCCTCCACTCACGCTCTGTCTCCTCTGTCTCTGTCTCTGTCTAAGAATAAACATTAAAAAATTAAAAAAAAAAATGGAAACAGATGTAATAGAAATGACACAAGACTCCCACCTCAACATGAAATGATTGACATGCAATCTATTTTCAGAGGGATACGAACCCCAGTTGAGATCTGCAACCACTGGGCACCCTTGGTAATGACTTTGTGGCTTTATTTCATAATGATGTAAAAACAGTGTTTCACAATGGTCTGTGAGGACAGGAATTCAGAGACCATCTGTCCATTTGTGGAGCCTGCTTTGTGAACAGGTATTGATTAAATCACCTTTTAAAATCGGTCCTTAAGTTTACATTTAATGTATCACACTGATTCCTTTTACAATTATTTCTGAATATCTCTCTACATGTATCCATAGATATATACACATAGGTGTGTGTAAATAATGTATATATCTGTCTGTCATCAAAAGAAACCCAAATGTATCCAATGTACATTTATTGTCACCTTTTTTTTCAGTCAAGTGTTTTTTCTCCTCCTTCAGCAAGACGCTTTTGATATCTCAAGAAAGGAATTTTAAGGAAATGAATCACTATCATTTGGATGAGGGGGGCTGCTAATAAAATGAATTCTGATCACAATCTCAAAATGAGTTCATTGGGTGCCTCAGGAAGGCGGCTCGAGAAACCCACTGGTCACAGTCAAATACAGAAAAAAGTGTCATGCTGCCATGTCCCTGCAGATCCTGAATGGATAGCAGACGAACCGATCTTATTTTCTCAAATAAAATTCAAATATACGTAAAAATGCTTTCTTCATCCCTTGTTCATCAAGCGCTACGTGGAATTCTGAAACACACGGGTGTTTGGAAAGGTGTTGGGTTTTGAACCACGTACTCCTGTGTCTGGCTCCTGATTTGCTGGTTTTCCCCTTATTTCTTTTAGCAGGTGCAGGCTGTTGGGCGGTCCACTGTGGAACAGGACGTGGTAGAGACTTGGAAGGGCTACTTGAAGGGGTTTTCTCAGAGAAAATGCTAGGTTAACATCTCTAAGCTTTCCAAAGGCATAGAACAAGGTTCTCGTGAACTTGAAGAGTAATAAATAACGAATGCCCTGTTAATTCAAAGTCAAAAAATATATATCACAGGGTGTTGGTATTCAGTGACTAGGGGGCATTTTAAGGGGAATAAAGTTGCATTTCGAGCATTGGGAAAACAGATCCTAAGAATCAAAAATGCTCTAAGAGATGCAGAGTAAGAGGAAATTATATCCCTGGCTGGTGTAAGAGAACCCAAAAAAAAAAAAAAAAGTTTTGGGTTTTGTTTTAATACATTTTCTTTTTGTTTCTTTTTAGATGATCCGATAGAATCTTTTTAAATTAAAACAAAATTTTGTTTTCATACATTTCTTTTTTTTCATTTTACATGATCTAATAGAATCTTTTTAAATTTTTAAATTATTTTGTTTTAATACATTTGTTTTTTTTCTTTTTACATGATCTAATAGAATCTTTTTAATTTTTTTTGTTTTAATACATTTCTTTTTTTTCTTTTTACATGATCTAATAGAATCTTTTTAAATTAAAAAAAATTTTAATACATTTCTTCTTTTTATTTTTACACGATCTAATAGAATCTTTAAATTTTTAAATTTTTTTTGTTTTAATACATTCCTTTTTTTTTTACATGATCTAATAGAATCTTTTTAAATTAAAAAAATTTTTAATACATTTCTTCTTTTTATTTTTACACGATCTAATAGAATCTTTTTAAATTTTTAAATTTTTTTTGTTTTAATACATTCCTTTTCTTTTTACATGATCTAATAGAATCTTTTTAATTTTTTTTTGTTGTAATACATTTCTTTTTTTTTCTTTTTACATGATCTAATAGAATCTTTTTAAATTAAAAAAAATTTTTTTTTAAATTTTTTTTTTTCAACGTTTATTTATTTTTGGGACAGAGAGAGACAGAGCATGAACGGGGGAGGGGCAGAGAGAGAGGGAGACACAGAATCGGAAACAGGCTCCAGGCTCTGAGCCATCAGCCCAGAGCCCGACGCAGGGCTCGAACTCACGGACCACGAGATCGTGACCTGGCTGAAGTCGGACGCTTAACCGACTGCGCCACCCAGGCGCCCCATAAATTAAAAAAATTTTAATACATTTCTTTTCATTTTTACATGATCTAATAGAATCTTTTTAAATTTTTAAATTTTTTGTTTTAATACATTTCTTTTTCTTTTTACACGATCTAATAGAATCTTTTTAAATTAAAAAAATTTTGTTTTAATACATTTTTTTTTCTTTTTACACGATCTAATAGAATCTTTTTAAATTTTTAACTTTTTTTGTTTTAATACATTTCTTTTTTTTTCTTTTCACATGATCTAATACAATCTTTTTAAATTTTTATTAATACGTTTTTGGATTCAGATAAAATGGCAGGCGTTCTGGGGCCCGCCACAACAGAGAGGCTGGCGTGCGAGTCAGGTGCGGGATGAGCTATTCTAAGGCCATCGGAAAAGATCTTGCGGAAAATATCTTGCGAAGAGAGGTAGGGACAGCCCTAGAAACACACGGGAGTTACAACAATAATTAAATAATAACAATGTTAAGACAAGAGCAGGTGTGAAACCAGCATTGGACCCACTTCTTGGACCCAAGTTGATTAAACGGCACCACCAGGGACTCCTTGCTGTCATCATCCGCTTCTGTGCCTCGAATTGTGTTTCCCCCCAAAACCCAAATGTTCCTCAAGGGCCTTTGCCCTGTAAGGCAAATGCACAGAGGTCCGTGCACTTTCCTACTTGGACGGCAGAAATGGAGTCTCCCTGGCAACTTATCTGGGACTTTCTGTCTTGTCTCTTTGACACTGTTTGTTCTGCTGAAGGTACAGGTACAGTGTGGTCCTGGTTGTTAGAGACCACTCTCTTCCAGAGTTTAAAAAGCATCAGTTTAGTTCCAGTGGCTGATCTGTCCAGCAACTTGGAATCCTTCAAGAAACAACAACTTTCCACGGCAACCAAACATTTTTTTGGGGGGGGAGGGTAACAAAAAAGCTTTCAAAACAGCCTTGGTGTTGGAAAGGAAAAGATAGACATGTAGGTTTTTGACCTTTTCATTTTTCACATCTTTGCTATCCCTGCTTCCTACCCCCCAACCCCACCCCCCTTTAAATGCTGCTAAAAGGCAGGCAGCAGAGAAACAAGATCTTGTTAAAACACTTTGTCATGTATTTCACTGTGAGCCAGAGAAGATTCTTTGAAACTTAACTGTGAATCCGGATATTTAAAAGAAAAAAAAAAAAAAAAAAAGAAAGAAAGAAAAAAAAAAAAAAAGAAAAAGAAACAACCAAAACCAGAAATGCCAGACACCCAAAAAGTTCTACGAAGGTGTCTCACAGAGTTTGGCAGCTCGTAAAAGGAATTAAGAAAACCAAATCTCCAAAATACAATATTAACTTACAAATAACTTTGGAAGGAAGAAAAGAAAGTATACATGCATGTGCTAAAATTTCATTTTCTCTTCTTATGACCAAGCCAAAAAAAGGGGGGAAAAAAGGAAAAAGGAAAAGAAAAACATACGATGCCTTGTAAATAACATTTTTTTATTAACTCACTTCATATTTAGAAACGTTTATACTTCTTATGGGTGGTTTGCATTCAGCGACAGGGTCATTGAGATTAAAAAGCACAGTGGTTTCCAAACAAGAAGAAAATAAAAAAAGCACACAAAAGTGTACTCGTTTCAGAGAAGGGGAGGAAAAAGAGGTTGAAATAAAAAAAAAATAGAGAGAGAGATATAAAATCATGCATCAGGGTCGAGCTTTGAAAAAACAAAAAATACCTTCGTCTTCAGGACGATCATTACTGGTTATATCATCTGCGTTTTTCTTTGTGTTGGCTCCTGGGGTCATAATGAGAAGGAAAATAAAGGGAAAAAAAAAGAGAATTCAAAAACAACAGGTTTGCAAAAAAACCAGAAGAGAGATACTACCCAGTAAAAGAAAAAAATGTCACACAAAAAGTTGAAATTTGTTACATTTGGATTTCAAAAAAAATGAGGTAGGGGGTCGATGCAAAATGCATAAAAACATAAAGATGTCAAGAAGAACAAATTCAAAATGTTACTTGCGAAAAATATTCTCTATCCTGTGAAAATGCAGTTTGGGGGGTTATAATGATAGTACTGCAAAAAAAAAAAAGGAAAAAAAAAGAGCTAATGTGAGTTTGAAAAAAAGAAAATTAAATTATTAAGAAAGATTTTCCACATTCTCAGAAGAAATGCACATGAAGTATTCAATGTCCCTCTAATTTTAACATATTATAATCTACATAAATTCATGAAATGTCACCGATACACCTTGGTTATAAAATTCCATAATGGAAGAAGAAACACATTTATGCAATAAACACAGAAGGACTTTCAGTAAAATACTTAAAATTGACATTAGTTCCATGCAGATGAACTTAAAACACAGCGTTTCAAATACAAATCAGAAATGTCAGTTGATTTATTAATTTGAATCATGAAATTCACCTCTCACCAGTGTCTAGAGAACTACTCAATATTTGCTCCTGTTTAGTATAAAAACAAACACAACAACAAAACCAGCATTATCAATCAGGATTTCTTAAGTTAAAACATTATCAATCATGTTCTCTCTGACTGAAACACTTATTAAATATTATTTCAACGTTACCACTCATTGAATTTAAGATAAGTATATAATAAAGTCACCTACCTTGATGACCTGAAATTTAAACCAGATAAGAATGTCCATGTAGACAAAATATGGCGGGCGGCGGGTGGGGGTGGGGGGTCCCTCAACTACACCACAAACACTCTCTTCCATATTCGGTATGAAGTGCACCATTTTCCTTTTTATATTTTCCAGATACAAGATGACAAAACATTTAATAATGCTTGAATTGTTTGGTTAATTAGCTCAATTGTCTTCTTTTCATAGATAGACACAATCAGGACATGCATATTCCAGATCCACTAGCTGCAAAAAGGTCTGAACCACATCCTTCTAGAAGTTCTAAGTAACTCAAAAGAACTCAGCATGTTGTGAAGCCAAAATGTGAAACTGTGGTGTTTTTGTAGTCAGAGAAGTCTTGCATATTTTCTATTTTATGTGGTTTAACACCTTTTAATGAGCACACCTAGGTGGGTGGGAAATCCGATTTGTTGATTTTTGAGGCTTAAATATCCCCAGTCGATAATTTCAAGCTACCAACATAAGGTCGTTGAAGACAGCTGCAGAGAGGTGCCTGGGACCCCTAGAAACTCCAGCCTAATTCCACCCTCATCCACCTAAAATTAGAGTCAAGTCTTATAGAAACCACCTCTCCTTACAAAACTTTCATTTCTGGTCCCTTAGAAAGTATCCTGATGCTGATATCCCAATCTATCATAGTCATTACCTTGATATCAACATCTATTTATTGCCCACAATCCTACTGCATTTGAATATCTAAAAAGGGGCACCCCGGGGCGCCTGGGTGGCTCAGTCGGTTAAGTGTCCGACTTCAGCTCAGGTCACCATCTCGCGGTCCGCGAGTTCGAGCCCCGCGTCGGGCTCTGGGCTGATGGCTCAGAGCCTGGAGCCTGCTTCCGATTCTGTGTCTCTCTCTCTCTCTCTCTCTCTGCCCCTTCCCCGTTCATGCTGTGTCTCTCTCTGTCTCAAAAATAAATAAACGTTAAAAAAAAAAATTAAAAAAAAAAATAAAAAGGGGCACCTGGTTGGCTCAATCGGTCTGACTCTTGATTTCAGCTCAGGTCATGACCTTGTGGTTCCTCAGATCAAGCCCCACATCAGGATCGGCGTTGACAGCTCAGGGCCGGCTTGGGATTCTCTGTCTCCTTCTCTCTCTCTGTCCCTCTTCTGCTCATGCGTGTGCATGACATCTCTCTCAAAATAAACAAACTTTTTAAAAATAAATGAATAAATACCTAAAAGAACTTTAAAAAATCAAATTAGCTTGACTGTCTTTGGGTTGTGTTTGTCGGGGTTTATCAGTATAGAACCTGTTTCAAAGTGAACTCATGGACTGAATTTATGACAAAACTATGTAGAAGCTTATAAGGGACACCCTTCTCAGAGAAGTATGCTACGGGAGTGATCCACAAATCTGTGTTACAAGTCCTCCCCTCATTTCTGGAAGAAAAAAATTTGCATTCCTCCATGTAAGAAGATTTTGTAAGTAAAGTGTGAGTGACCTGAAACACATCGCAGGCTGGATGAGAGGCAATGGTTAGGGAACCTTCCCCAACAAAGAGAGGAAAGTTCTAAAGACTACGAATGCTTTTACAATTTTGATAACATAGTTCCAAGGCTGATTAAGTAGCAATCCAGGGTAATCTACTGCCTCTTTGATTCTTTACCAAACTTTCTGGTTAACCAAAGTGTGATTTTTAAGAGCTTTACTGAAGCATGATTTACATCCCATAAAATCAACTCATCACAGTGTAAGATTTGATGATTTTTTTTTAACGGAGTTGTGGCAACTATCAGCATAATCCAATTTTAGAACATTTGCATCAACCCAGAAAGACTGTGTTCTAATTATAGGTGCCATGTTCCTAGCCTCCGTCTCATTAACCTACTTTCTGTCTTTCTACATTTGCCATCTCGGGGCGTGTTGTATAAAGGAATTCGTATAATGCCCAGTCTTTTGTGTCTAAAGTAGACACTCTCACTTAGCGTGTTTTCAAAGTCCTTTATGCTGTAGCCTGGATCAGTACTTGATTCTTTTATATGGATGAATAATATTCCACTGTATGGATAGACCGAATTTTGTTTTTCCATTCATCTGTTGGTGGCCACTTGTACTGTTTCCACGTGGTGGCTATCAGAACGCTGCTCGGAACATGTGGGCACAATATTTCCATTAGGATATAGGTGTTTCTTTCTGTTGGGTAGATATCTAGCAGTGGAATTGCTATTTTATATGCGAAATTGATGTTTAATTTTTTTTAACTGTTTTAATGCTTATTTATTTATTTATTTTTTTGAGAGAGAGGGAGAGGGTGAATGGGGAAGGCGCAGAGAGAGAAGGAGACACAGAACCCGAAGCGGGCTCCAGGCTCCGAGCTGCCAGCACAGAGACCGATGTGGGGCTCCAACTCACAAACCATGAGATCATGACCCAAGCTGAAGTCGGACGCTTAACCAACTGAGCCATCCAGGGGCCCCCCAAGCGTAACATTTAAAATAACTAGAAAGAGTACATGCAAGAAAATGCAAAATTGAGAACTTCCAACATGTGGAAATTACAAGGAGTCTCTGTCTCTCACGGTCTCCCAAAAATAAATAAATGTTAAAATGTTTTCTTTACATTGGGTTCTGTGTCCCCTATTATTGAATTGTTAAGTGTTCTTTATTTTTTTTTTAATTTTTTTACATTTATTTTTGATAGAGACAGAGTACAAGTGGGGGAGGGGCAGGGTGAGAAGGACACATAGAATTTGAAGCAGGCTCCAGGCTCTCAGCTGTCAGCACAGAGCCCGACATGCGGCTTGAACTCATGAACCATGAGATCGTGACCTGAGCCAAAGTCGGATGCTTAACCGACTGAACCACCAGGTGCCCCTACATTTTTTAGATACAAGTCTTTTTCCAGAAATATGATCTGCAAATCTTTTCTCCCAGTCTGTGTGGCTTCTCTTTCAGTTTTCTCAGTGATGTCTTTTGAAGTGCAAACATTTGTTTTTAATTGTGATGAGGTCGATTTTGTCCATTTTCTTTCAAAGCTTGTTGCTTTGGATATCATATTTGAGAAATCCTTGCCCAAGCCAAGATCCTGAAGATTTTCTCTCATGTTTTTCCCTCAATGCTAACCAGTTGTCATTCTTCACCTTTTAAGTGTCTGAGTTACTTTCAGTGTATGATATGAGGTTAGGGTTGAAATTCATTGTTTGCGTCTGAGTATCTCACTGTTTTAGGACCATTGATTGAAACGCTAACGTTCCCTCGTTAAATTCTTGAGACAATATTGCTGAAGCCAGTTGACTATAAATGCCAGGACTCTATTTATTCCTGGACTCTTTTAATTATATTCCATCCTGCGTTTCTATCCCCATGAGTCCCTACCTGTCCTGAAGACTATAGCTTTATGGTACGCTTTAAAATGGGGAAGGAGCGGGGCGCCTGGGTGGCTCAGTCGGTTAAGTGTCCGACTTCGGCTCAGGTCACGATCTCACGATCCGTGAGTTCAAGCCCCCCGTCGGGCTCTGTGCTGACAGCTCAGAGCCTGGAGCCCTTTTCAGATTCTGTGTCTCCCTCTCTCTCTGCCCCTCCCCTGTTCACACTCTGTCTTTCTCTGTCTCAAAAATAAATAAACGTTAAAAAATTTTTTTAAAAAATAAATAAATAAAATGGGGAAGGAGAAGCCAGCCAACTTTATTCTGCTTTGTGAAGATAATCTGCTCATTGTAGATCCTCTGCCTTTACACACAAATTTTCAAACGAGCTTGTCAACTGAAGAAACAAAAAAAATCACCCATCGAGATTTTGACAGAAGTTATTTGCCAAACTGCAATTCTGAATTAATTTCATATAGCACAGTACGACCCAGAAACATCATTAGGTATCACCTTTAATGTTCAATGTGTACTTAATGTTTCACCTTTTTGTTCACGTTTAGTAAGTTGTTGCTGCATTTTTCTTTGCAAATATAGCTGATTGAACGTCCTTTAAAAAAAACAATGGAGTTATCCTGAATATCTAATTTAGTTAGAATCGTGAGCTATGGGAAAAAGATTCTGGTGGGATTCATTCCGCAGTAAACCCATCTTGCACAAGCCAAAAAAAAAAAAAAAAAAAGGCATTTCAAAATCCACACACGCCATGAGGTTTTTTTTCCACCCACTCCATGTCTATACCATCGTCCAAGTGGCAGAAAAATATTCCTTTACATCTAATAATTAGGCCCTCTATGAAACCTCCATGGGGAAATAGCTCTAAGTATTAAAGGGAATATTTAAGCAACTTCAAACAAATGCATAGCTGTTCCATTATTAAAATTTAAGTATGATTTTATAAATAAAATATCTCAATGTCGCTGGTCCTTGAAGGGTGTCCATCATTTTTTATACCTGTGCTTCTGATGTGCGCTTCTTATGGTTTATCTGCATCATTTTCAAAAGTAAAACTATTTAAAAGAGTACTCTGTATCCTAAATGGAGAGGAACTACTTTGTAGAGAATTCAGAAAAGGTAGAGCATGGTAAAGGAAAGGAAAATCAATGAAAATCCTCTAGATGCTGATTTTAACATTTCAAGGCAAGAGAATAATTTCATAATTCCTCTTTTTATTATCCATTACCTTTGTTACCAGTTATGTATGGAAATCCTCAAACACAGTCATCAGTGTGAGATGATCGCGTCATTTACGCGAGAACGTAACGAAATGATAGAATATGGAAAACCTTTAAAGTATTGTTTTCAAAATGAGATATCATATTAAATATGTATTTATTAGTTCACATTGTTTTGGGTCTCTTAACAGTGCAAATTCCAAGCAGAAGGTAGACTTGTTTTCTTAAATACAAAAAGAGTGTGTCTTAGCCAAAAGCATTATTTTCATCACACGGGAAGTTGTGTAATGGGCTACAGGGGACATAAATGCTTTTCCCGGACATCACACACGTGTGTGATTGATCGCTTTGTCCCTCGGCCACAGAGGAACGCTTCTTTAATCTTCTAATTCAGTAATGGGCTCATTTCAGCAATAATACGCTGAATGGGATCTGATCCATGAGAGAGTGCCCATGCCTCATCACTTAACTCACTGGTAAACCCATTCCTTCTAAAGACAGGTATGGATGCTTTAAAGATGCCAGCCTTGGCCGCCAGTGGGTACCACGAATAAATACTCCACACATACATCTTAATATACGCTCTCACCCTTACTGGAACATCGAAGTGAAAGATAACACGAAACACTTCATTCAGAGGGTTTCATCCAAAGCATATGTACCTTGAAAAATGGGGTCCCCACAGATGAGTTCACTTTCTGCATCTGAAGCAATCAACATAGTTGATCTTCATCACCACCCCCCCCACCCCCGCCGCCTGGAATCATAACATCTGAACCAGATCGAGTTGCACTCAGGGAAAATACAGGCAAGGCTGGGGAGCCTGTCTAATTAATGCAGCCTTCAACGAACAGGCTTCCTGACATCTGCATTTGGAATTTCTGTTCATTCCATGCCTTGGTGACACAGGACAGGAGGGTGATACGGGACAGGGTCGACTATGGGAAATCAAGAGCATTCCTTTTTTTTTTTTTCTTTTAATGTATTTATTTATTTTGAGAGAGAGAGCATTAGTGGGGGAGCAGCAGGGACACAGGGAGGCAGAGAATCCCAAGCAGCCTCCCCACTGTCAATGCAGAGCCTGACGCGGGGCTCAATCTCCTGAACCGTGAGATCATGACCTGAGCCGAAACCAAGAGTGGGAGACTTAACCAACTGAGCCACCCAGGTGCCCCAAGGGCATTCCTTTTTAATGTGGAAGGAGGATTCTTGGTGATCAAAAGCCTTAGGAAACAGAACATATGGAAGCCGGTGGATTTCTCTGAAGTCATAGGCAGACGTCTATTTTGAACACATTTTGTGATGGCATCCCCAAGTTTGAAGGCTTCTGCTCCAAGACATATGAAGAGATATGGAATTGCTGGCTTACTGGGTGTGGTCTTGAGGTCAAATACCTAGGATTCATCCCACAGACATTTATTATGTGACTTACACGTGCTTGAGATTTTCCTAATCGTTGTGAAATGTTCTGCCAATCACCTTATCCTGCGTTGTCCATGTATCTGTGACTACGGTAAAACCAAAGTCTAATTCTTTGTAATTTTCTACCAGTTTCAAAATGCCTCACTGTAATAGTGAAAATAATAGGAGGGTTTTTGTTTTTTGCATGTATTTTTTGCATGTTTGCTCTGATTGGCTTGGGAAGACAGATTGAGAGAAATATGAATAATAATTTGTTCTTTCTTTTGGAATTAGGAAGAATTCTTTTCACACTTTCTTTGGTTGGAATCAAAATAAACCTAAAAGTACATAGGTCCCTGATATATGTTTGTGCTTTTTATTAAAATCTCAAGGCACTGCATAGCTTCACATAAACATTTTTTTGTTGTGAATTCAGTTATTGAAATGTTTCTGTTCTTGGGAATAAAACACAAATCCTATTAGATTTACAGGAGTCTCTCCTTTTTATTAAAACGTTCAGCTGATAGGATATATTACCTCCTCACACAATCTGTGAGCTTGAGATTAAATCACAATGCATTTAAAAGCTGGAACTAATTTAATATTGAATTATGCTGGATGCTTTTCCTGCACCTGTATTTAGAAAACTCATGTTGAAAATGAAATTGGCTTTTATTTGCCCTAAGATACCTCCAGAAATGTTGTATTAAAAAATGATAAACCTCTGTAGATATGTATATAGGTATACATATTCATTCTCCTTGCCAAGAGATTCTGGAAGATTTTGACCCCATGGGCATCGTTTTAACTCTGATGAAAACCTTCTTTCCGTAGTCAGAACACAGACTACTGGCAACTGGGTGGTTCTCTATGCCAGGAGACTTTTCGGTTGTGGCATTGGAATTACAGAGAGCTGGGACCTTTGGCATTTCGTCCCCTTGCATTCTACATAGAGGAAGAGTCGCTTGTCCAGCATCACCAATAAAATCTGTCCAGTTACCTTTGGGTTTCCCTGTGTCTGACTTGGGGACTATTGCACAATCTTCCCCTAAAAATGAAATTTGTTTGGACTTATGCAAAATCCTCCCTACCCTGCAATTCCTGAATCTGTAGTGCCAGGAGATCCTTAACTGAATGTCCCCAAAGAAGGCTCTCAAACTATTTTTAAGAATCACAAGTCACTGAAGCCTTTGGAAAGCAGGATGATATCTTACTGCAGATGACGACTTTTGCAACCTCTATCTGCTTTTGAACTTCGCTGACTGGCCACAAAAAAGCTGTTCGTTGTTCTTTTCAGTGAGAACACAGAAGACATCATGATACAAACAATAGAAATGTCAACAAGGACACCAACGTAAGGGGAAGGATGCCTCTCATGTCTTTTCCAGTGTGGCAATGTTCAGTCAACACACTGTCTATAAAGGACCCTGTGATTTGCTGAAAAGATCCAATGCCCTGCCCCAGGGAGGTGTTTTACCATCCACACCTGCTAACATAGCACTCTTGGCCAACGAAATGTGATTGGAAGAGACATACGTCACCCCCAGGCGGAAACATTAGGAGGCATCGCGTTTCTGCCGTATTTCTTCCCCTCTAAAACCAGACCAGCATGTCCCGCATGGGGACTACCACTTCAAGTTTTTGTTTGGGAAAGAAGAGGGAGTAGAGAACAATCAGTCAGCCCCAAATGGACACAAACATCATAAAAGGGAAATAAGCTATTGTTGTTGTCGCAAGCTGCTAAAATTTTGGACGCTTTTGTGACAACTGCACAACCTAGTCTAAGATCACTGTCGTAGCCATCTGTTTCTCTCCATGAAGTACACATTCTCTCTCTCTCTCACACACACACAGAACACACACAGCCACGTGCATAGTCACACTAGCACACAGCTTCCTAACATCCCAACACGTACCTCAATCCAAGAAATCATTTTTATTTTTTTAATGTTTAGTTATTTTTGAGAGAGAGAGAGAGAGAGAGAGAGAGAGAGAGAGAGAGAGAGAGAGAGACAGAGTGTGAGTGGAGGAGGGGCAGAGAGGGAGGGAGACACAGAATCTGAAGCAGGCTCCAGGCTCTGAGCTCAACGCGGGGCTTGAAACCACAAACTGTGAGATCATGACCTGGGCCGAAGTTGGATGCTTAACTGACCAAGCCACCCAGGCATCCCAACAAACTGTTTTAGATCAGAAGCGTGTCTGGATTCTCAGTGCACTTGAAATTTGGAAATCAAAGCCAACATGATAGTTTTTCCTAAGGGTACATGTTTACCTTTTCAGAAAATTACTTTTTTTAGTAAGTGGTCCTAATTTCCATATCACTATAGTGCAATAAAAAAGGGAACACCGACATAGGGTATGAAGTACCTACATAATTATGATGACCAAGCACAACACTATCATGATTATACCCTAAAATAATTAAGACTAGGCAAAAGTAAAGCAGTGTAAACAATCATCAGGCAATTTCTGAAGAGCTTAAAAGAATCACGTATCTGAAAAGATCGGGCACAACCTTCCTTCAAATCTGCTGGTTCTCCAGTAACACACGGATGGTGTCTTGCACAAAGCAAGCACTCCACACATGTTGGCTCATGTTATCGCCAGAAGTGGCATTGTTTTTCATAGTTCCCTATACATTTTCTGCGGTTTTCTGTCTCCCACATTTTGCTCATGCAGAATTTTCTTCCTAGCTACTGAGACTAAGACTGATCTAACTTACCCCCTGCCCAAACTTATTCCTCAACTCTGCAAACCTTATGCCGCCCAGTCTAAGGGCCGGCAGCTCAAGGGCATATTCCCAGGACGAAATCACATCTTTATTAATGTATTACAGTGGGATTTTGTGGGTGTCCCTGTTACACCTGAGTTGTATGTCAATTATACACTCTACACTCCCTAATGATAGCAGGTGTCCATCAATGGGGGAATGTGGTATATTACAGATTTTGCATAAATCTGTCATTTATATACATTATATATACACAGTGGAATATTACTTGGCCATGAAAAAGGAAATCCTGCCATTTCCAACAATGTGGACAGATCTTAAGGACATTATACATAACCAAGATAAGTCAGACAGAGAAAGACAAATATTGTATGATCCCATTTATGTGTGGATTCTAAAAAAGCTGAACCTGTAAAAACAGAATACAATGACGAATAGTGCTTCCCAGGGGCTGGGCGTCAGGGAATTCCATTTAGGAATCAGAGAAGGGGGATATGACTGATGTCTGCATGTTTTGGGGTTTTTTTTCTTAGTAACTTAAATTTTAGGACTGGTTTTCAATTTTAAGTAAAATTGTGAAGACAGTACAGAGACTTGTCATATGTCTCACACCCAATTTCCTCTGTTATTAACATCTAACATTAGTCTGGTACATTTGTTATAATTAATGAGCCAAGACTGAAATACTATAATTAACTAAAGCCTGACATGTATTCAGATTTTCTCAGTTTTTACCGAAAACTGTCCACATCCCATTTCAGTCCTCGTGGCTTCTTAAGCTCTTGGCTGTGAGAGTTCCTCAGAATTTTCTGAGTTTTGATGACCTAGACAGTTTTTTTTTCTTCCTTCCCAGATTTTATTTAAATTCAAGTTAGTTGACCAACAGTGTCGTATTGGAGAACCCAGTGATTCACCTCTCACATATGACACCCAGTGCTCATCCCAGCAAGTGCCCTCTTTAATGCCCATCACCCATCTAGCCCATCCTCCCCTCCTCCCCTGCAGCAGCCCTCAGTTTGTTCTCTGTATTTAAGAGTCTCTTATGGTTGACCTCCCTCTCTGTTTTTATCTTATTTTTCCTTCCCTTTCCCTGTGTTCATCTGTTGTGCTTTTTAAATTCCACATGAGTGAAATCATATCCGTCTTTCTCTGACTGACTGATTTCAATTAGAATAATACACTCTAGTTCATTCCACCTTGTTGCAAATGGCAAGATTTCATTCTTTTTAGGACTGAGTAATATTCTGTTGTGTCTATATACCACATCTTCTTTATCCATTCATCCGTCGATGGACATTTGGGCTCTTTCCATACTTTGGCTATTGTTGATAGTGCTGCTATAAACATGGGGGTGCCTGTGTCCCTTCGAAACAGCACACCTGTATCCCTTGGATAAATACCTAGTAGCGCAATTGCTGGGTCATAGAGTAGTTCTATTTTTACTTTCTTGAGGAACCTCCATACTGTTTTCCAGAGTGGCTGCACCAGCTTGCATTCCCACCAGCAGTGCAAGAGAGATCCTCTTTCTCTGCATCCTCGCCAACATCTGTTGTTGCCTGAGTTGTTAACTTTAGCCACTCTGACAGGTATTCAAGGGTTCCTTTTTCATAACATATTCACCAACACTTGTTGTTTCTTGTGTTTTTATTTTAGCCATCCTGACACATGTGAAGTGATGTTTCATTGTGGTTTTGATTTGTATTTCCCTGATGATGAGTGATGTTGAGCATCTTTTCATGTGTCGGTTGGCCATCTGGATGTCTTCTTTGGAAAAGTGTCTATTCATGTCTTCTGCCCATTTCTTCACTGGGTTATTTGTTTCTTGGGTGTTGAGTTTGATAATCTCTTTACAGATTTTAGAAACTAGCCCTTTATCTGATATTGACAGTTTTGACTGTCTATAGGAATTCTGTAGAATATCTCACAATTGGGGTTTGTCTGCTTTTTCATGATTTTTATGGGGTTGTAAAATTTGGGGAGGAAGCCCACAGAAGTCAAGTGCCCTCATCATCACATCATATCAAGTGTGTATGCTGTCACCATGACTCATCACTGCTGATGTTGGCCTTGACCACCTGGCTGAGGTGTGCTTGACTCCTTTCTCCACTGTCAAGTGTCATGTTCTCTGCTCCTCTCAGAATGATGCTCTCTGGAAGGAAGTCAGCATTCACAGCCAAACCACAGGAGTCGAGATTCATGCTCCACTGGCTTGAGGGAGAGGATCCACACAAATCATCAAGAATGCTTCTTCATGGGAGATGTGTCTCCACTCCCCGTGGGAGGGAGAATCATGCGACCCATTCCTTAGGAGATCCACACTGTAATCCCCCGAACCTGAGAATATGATGTGATACATGACAAGGGGGAACGGAAGTTGCAGATACAATGAAGACTTTTAAATAAGGAAATTATCCAGGATTATCCAGTGGGCCCAATGCCATCACAAGAGTCCTTCAGAGTGGATGAAGGAGGCGAAAGAAGAGAATCAGTGCCAGAGACATGTTGCAAAATATGACACCTGTGGCCTTTGCAGATCGAGGAGGGCCCGTCAACCAAGAAATACAGGTGACCTCTCGAACTGAAAAAGGCAACAAAGAGATTTTCCCCTGGATCCTCCGAAGGGCCGCCATCTTGTAAAATACTTTAATGCTACTCAGTGAGATCCACTTGGGATTTCTTACCTCCAACACGGTAAGATAAATTTGTGTTGTTTTAAGCCAGTAACTATGTGGTAATTTATTACAGCACAAGTAGGAAACTCAGAAATCATGTTTCATTTCTTCATTCAGTCACTGATGTCAATATGAGGTTATGGATATTTACTTTACACTCAGTTACAATCCACTAACTATTTTGTTGCTTGAATTGCTCCAGCTCTGGCCATTGAGAACACTTTTATTAGGCTTCTGTGCCCCTTCAATAGACCCCTATCATTACGGTTTGGTTTTGTTGTGTTGGGGTGTTTTATTTTATTTTGTTAGCACTTACTTATTGTAAAGTGTTCCAGATTCATCTTGTCTGTTTCCTACCCCATTTCTAGAAGCGGACACTTTTCCAAGGAGCCCAGAGTCCTTATACTTGACATCTTACAGATCAAGATTTTACAGGTCAAGAAGTTGAAGGAGACCAATTGTAGATAACTTGCCGCAACAATGCAAGACCTAGTTGGTGACACAGCTGATAATTACAGAACAGGCTTTACAGCACATAGTTGTGTCTGTAATTCATACTACCTGGTGACAGAGTAAAAACGTTCACTTCACCTACCCGTCTTGCTGGTCTATTGCTACAACAGTTACTTCATTTTGACGCTGTTATTTAAAAAAATTTTTTGTAATGTTGATTTACTTTTTGAGAGAGAAAGAGACAGAGTGCAGATAGGTGAGGGGCAGAGAGAGAGGGAGAGAGAGACAGAATCAGAAGCAGGCTCCAGGCTCTGAGCTGTCAGCACAGAGCCTGACATGGGGCTGAACTCACAGACTGTGAGATCATGGCCTGAGCTGAAGCTGGACGCTCAACCGACTGAGCCACCCAGGTGCCCCAGAGCATAAATATTTCTCAATTGAATAGCATATAAAATTTTTTGTTTAATTCTATTATAAATAGTGTAGGAGGAGCATTTTTATATAAATCCTTGAGATTGTCATTTACTAGATGTATTTAATCTCATCTATTTAAAGAGACTTTAAAAAATTTTTTTTCAATGTTTATTTATTTTTGAGAGACACACAGAGACAGAATGTGAGTAGGGAAGGGGCAGAGAGAGAGGGAGACACAGAATCCAAAGTAGGCTCCCGGCTCTGAGCTGTCAGCACAGAGCCCAACATGGGGCTTGAACGCACAGACCGTGAGATCATGATCTGAGCTTGTCAAACGCTTAACTGACTGAGCCACCCAGGTGCCCCATTATGACACTGTTATTAACTAATCTGCAATGTTGGCCTAATACAGGTACTTTGTAACCATCTGAACACTTATCAGGAACTATTTCTGATCCCACTATACAGAGAAGACAGTTGTAGGGAAGAGGGCTTATGGAACTTGCTCCAAGAGATCAACCGGTCACAGTTTTGAGATGCCAACCCAGGCCCTGAACACATTACAGTAACATAAAAGTCAACATTTTAGCAAATGGGGGAAAATATGTTATGCAAGGTGGTAGGTCAGTCTGTGACAAGGTGGCTTTGTTTTCTTCCCCAAACTAAATAGTAAAAAAACAGAGACGAATAAGCCATTGAGTATGCCCTAAGACCTTTGGTCTAGTAAAGAAAACAAAAATTATACCTACATGAATGACAGCTAGTATTCAGGGAAAGGCATGACCTGGGTGTTGTAGATTATGATTTGAAGGAAAGAAGACATTCTGGGACAGGAATAAATAGAGAGATCTATCTGACTGGGGGCAGGTCCCTAAATCATCAGAGTATCATCTATCAGGTATAACACATTCTTTAGGCAAGACCGTGGCAATGAGCTTGAAGAACACACTTGTGTTTTGGATACAGTCCTAGGTGTTAATGATAGATTTTTTTTTTGTTTATATTTTACATTTATTTATTTTTGAGAGACAGAGAGAAACAGAGCACAAGTGGGGGAGGGGCAGAGAGTGGAGACACAGAATCTGAGGTAGGCTCCAGACTCCAAGCTGTCAGCACAGAGCCCCACGTGGGGCTTGAACCCATGAACGGTGAGAGCACAACCTGAGCTGAAGTTGGATGCTTAACCAACTGAGCTACCCAGGTGCCCTGATAAAGAGATTTTTAAGCTATTTCAAGCTATTGCCCCCAAGGACTCAGAATCCTTAGGTGATGCTGTAAACATAAAATGCTACCCAGCTCTATTAAACACATCTTGATAATCTCTAATTTATACTGATTTCAATATCATTATATATTTACATCAGCATTACATTACTTCTGAAAATAATACTACATGGTGATTGTATAATGGGATTTCGATGGGATTTTCAGTAATACAACTGTTTAATCCCATACCCTTAATGACTCTAAGCCAATCAATTCATTCTATTATAAACCCATAAACCATTTGCTTTGAGCCAAGATGTAACCTTAATATGTCTCTAGGTGTTTACAGATTTATGCTAAACGAGTTCCGTTTTTAAAACCATGTTATTTTGAGATCCGCAGACAAAGTCAGTGCTAGCTTAATGATTTCATTTCTTTGGTAATTATATGCAATTTTAGGTATTTATGAAAATCTCTCCAGGTAATGGATTTTGGCTTATATTATTATTACTTTCATTCTTAGAAATAGGGAATGATGGAATTCAGCTCCAAATATTTAACAGTATAAAAGAGTCAATAAGAAGGTGGTGAAGAGTGTTAAAATATCTTCAAATTCCAATCTTTTCACCAAGAAAACCCATTTTCTGCTGCCATGGCTACATCTGCGTGCTGGTCAATATCCAACCAGGTTTCAGGTTTGGATAAAGCCTCTTCTTTGCTGAGTCCTCCCCTAACAAGTAACTTCACAGTACAGTGTCTACTTAGCATTCCTGGATGCAAATTTCCCAACTGGAATACCCAAAAAGCAAACAAAAAGATGTGAACATCACAGAAAATGAAGAAGACCAGAAAAGCTAACGTTGCATCTGGTGGGTTGATATGAACCTCATTAAGGAGCTTTAAAGAGAGTTCAGTCTTGCCCAGGGATCTTCCTGAGGCACCATCGTGCTGGGAATTGTTCTACACCTGTGACAGGAAATAAGTCAGGAAACACTTGGGCACATGCTGCATCCAGACAATTATCACAGAGAACAAGTGCCTGTCTATACAAACCAAAAAAAAAAAAAAAAAATCTAGGAAAGGTATTCCTAGCTCAGAGGGTTGCCTGGGCATTATTTCAGGAAAGCTCCTGCCTCCAATATGTCTAGGTATATGTTCAAATGAGACAAAATGGAATCCAGCCAAAGCATACAGGTAACACAGCGGGTTGGTGCATGGAAATGGTACCTGCACCTTACTGTTGCAAAACTGGTCAATTCGGAAAAAGCTCAGGAAGCTCGATGTCATTTTCCACATCCTCAGCTAGTACAGAGGACTGGAAGGTTAACACTTCTGTTAACTACGACCTGATTAATACTTCATGTGGACACATACTTATTTACTTAACGTCTTAGCAAGGAACAGTGCTGTCTGGAGGGATATCTCATTGGCAATAGAATTTGAACAGGTGTTCAATAGGGTCCACCACCCCAAAGGGTCTGTATTTGTAAGGTCCCCTCCCTCCCCCCAACACGGTATGAGTGCTGGTAGTCTGAGATCGCCCCGTTGAGCGACGAGGACTTTCTGGAGCAGTGGCACAGGACAGGACCTCTCACAGAGCCATCTACTATGTGGGTACATCTGGACTTGCTCAAAGGTGAGGAAAGAGAATAGAAGACAACACAGCATGTGTTTTGTGGGCCAAGAAGCAGGGGGGAACAAACGAGGGCCACAGCTTCCGGAGACTCTACGGGAATATTTTGCGAAGCATCGGCCATTTCTCACGGAAGAAAGTAGGATGTAGTTTCTCTGGTGCAGAGGCAGGAAAAGAGAACGGTCTGAGACAGAAGAGGACACAGAAGTAGAACCCACATTCTTGGTAAGGAACAATGCGCAGGGCACCTGAGATGTCAATCCAGGACATCTAATTCTAATTGTCACCGGGAGATAGGACACCAGAGAAGTACGTCTTCAAGGGGAAACGAGATGGCTGTGTGCTGTATTTACCCATTTGAACACCCTGATGTAAGGATAATTGGGAAGACAACTACCATGAGGAGAGAGGAACTTCAACAGACAGAAAGTACATGATCAATTCCTGACACCTCCTCAGGTATAAGGAGTATCCGGGTCTCCACAGGCAGGCCCTGTGTGCCAGAAGGACCCCTCAAACGGCGACCACATCAACCTGGAAGTTACCATGAGGAAGCCTAGCACGTTCTGATGTCTCTCCTGGTGACCGCTTTGATAAAGAACATAAAATGTTCATTTTTTCTTAAAGGAAGACTATGTCATGATCCAATAGGAATGAAGTTTACTATAGGAATGCTGTAGACGGTTCCACAGAAAGAAGGATGGTATTTCACTGGTCTCGTGAACAGTGGAAAGAGCAAAGTCAAATGGAAACCAAGGAAAGATCCAGGGAAGGGTGCCTGGGTGGCTCAGTCAATTAAGCACCCAACTTCGGCTCAGGTCATGATCTCACGGTTCGTGGGTTTGAGCCCCACATTGGGCTCTGTGCTGACAGCTCGGAGCCTGAAGCCTGATTCGGATTCTGTGTCTCCCTCTCTCTCTGCCCCTCCCCAACTTGTACTCTGTCTCTTTCAAAAATAAATAAATATTTAAAATTAAAAAAAAAAAAAGAAAGATCAAGGGAGAACAAAGTATTTGAAAGGTGGAAAGTATGGGATGCCTGGGTGGCTCAGTCAGTTAAGTGTCCGACTTTGGCTCAGGTCATGATCTCATGGTTCATGAGTTCGAGCCCCACATCGGGCTCTGTGCTCACAGCTTGGAGCCTGGAGCCTGCTTTGCATTCTGTGTCTCCTTCTCTCTCTGTTCCTCCCCTGCTCGCACTGTCTGTCTCTCTCTCTCTCAAAAAAATAAACAAACGTTGAAAGATGGCAAATAGCATTTGACACAGATAATATGTTTAACTAAAGGACTTTAGTATCTGGAATATTTATTTGCTTGAATGGGGAACCCTTTTCTAATCCCGCAAATGAAGTGCAGACATATCCTTACATGGAACACTCTTTGGGGAAGAGTAACAACGTGAATGTTCACTAAACATGTAAGGAAAGAGATCACGACATGATCATCATTTTTTCAGAGACTTCTGCAAGTTCAAGTCAATATGCTCACAAGAAACATAATGAGAACCAAAAATACTCAAAAGGAGACCCAATGAAGTCATTACTGCACATGATTATCTAAGCAGGGGAAAATAATTTAGGACATCAGCTAAACAAATTACAGTCGGTGAGGTATTCGTTATAATGGTATGAAATCAATACACAAAATCAATTTTCATGCCTGTGAATATTAGCATATCTAAAAGGAAAGCCTTCTCATATTAATAATAAACGGTCTGATAATAACCTTATGAAGTATGTAAGATACATCGTATAAAATATATAAAATCTGAGACACGTACAAGATTTCTATACATTCAGAAGCTGTCAAGGGCAGAAATTAAGTGTGTCACAATATCAATATATTTTCAAATTTGTTAGTTTAAAATAGTGAGCTTTTGGGGTAGCAACAAAATCATTCTAATCTGTATTCCAAAAAAAATAAGTGAGTGTGAGTAATTTTGGGTTGAAGAAGGCAAACACCATTCTTCTGCCCTCATTATATTATTTATTATAAGATTAATTATTTTAGCATGAGCATGATGAAGTCTTTCTTTTTAAAAAGTACCATTAGCTACGTATTTGAAAAAGAGGGAAGCATGACAAGTTCATTTTACTGCAAAATAAATTGTGGATTAATTATTTATGCTTAAAAACAATGCCTATGTTTATGAAACAATTACATAATGTTTGCATTGATGCTTTAGTTCAACATATATTTACTTATATAAAATTTTTTTAGCATTTATTTATTATTGAGAACAGACACAGAGTGTGAGCAGGGGAGGGGCAGAGAGAGGGGGAGACACGGAATCCGGAGCAGCTCCGGGCTCTGAGCTGGCAGCACAGAGCCCAACGTGGGGCTTGAACCCCCAAACTGCGAGACCATGACCTGAGCTAAAGTTGATAGATACTTAACCGACTGAGCCACTCAGGAGCCCCTAAAGAAAGTGTTTATTGATACAGATGCTCACATTTTTGTGCTATACAGCCACAGACACACACACACACACACACACACACACACATACACACACACACACACACACACACAGGATTAGTCAGCTTTTCAACTGCCATTCTGTGAACGTGGCCATGAGTGTATACACAGACACACATGCATATACACACATACGTATGTATGAATATACTTTTGTCATTTATTAGACATGATACATTTAGTGTGCACATAAATATATGTAAAACATCAAATAATAGAAGACATGTATAAAATTTGTACATAGACATTTTAATGAATAATAGAATCACTCAGGAAATATATACATATATTTTGTACACACGCATACATATATACATACATATTTAAAACAGAATGGTATCACTGAGGAAGTATATATATTTAGATTTATATATATTTATCTTGTATACATATATTTACCTAGTACACATATAATGTATATTTATTTTGTATATATATTTATAGCATGCAAATATATAAACATATACTTAATAAGTGTTAAAAATATAAAGGTATATATTTGGTAAGTATATAAAAATACATTTAATAAGTGTTAAAAATATAAAGGTATACATTTAGTAAGTATATAAAATACATTTTAATAAGCATATAAAATGTATATTTAATAAGTATATAAAATATACAATCAATAAGCATATAAATATATAATTAATTCATATATAAAATACATATTATTAAATATATAGTGTATAAACATTTGTGCTTTTCTAGATATACGTAAATTACATATATATTATGTAAGCATATGAAAAGCTAAACAAAAAAGGAGGCTCACGGAAAGGAATCAAAAGGGGCAACGACTTTGTGGCCATGAGCAGCGTTTCCAAGTCGGGGACAGAAAAGGAAACAGCACCCGTGGAGGACACAGGTAGGATGATGGCGAAGACAGAGAAGATAGTGCGGGAATCACAGTGAAGACTGAAGACAGTACTTCTGAGTCAATAGCCCCGTCATCTCCAGAACAGCGCATGGAGAGAGCCAGACCCAGAGACACGTCCTGGCAATGTACTTGAAAATTCGTGGACTGAAGGAAAACAGAGTGACAGGCATCCCAGTAGAAATTACACTCAGTCTGTGTGCAATAGCACATCTCTTTGGAGGCCCCAATGGACAGCACACCTGCCCAGTGCAAGGGGAGGTGAGCCACGTAAATGGTATCGAAGGGTATGCTGACCGTCCCCACCCATTCGCTCCCCCCAACACGCCTGGCTGTGATTGAGGGCCAGGGGACCCAGGCGTGCAGCATCCCCGGGTCCACCGATGCTCATTTTCTCAAAGCGGCCAAGGAGCTGGCCAGCCAGGAGACGCTCAAGGAGGCATGTGGATGGGAGATGAGAGGACAGGAGGCATGAGACCCTGGGAGGACAGGTGCCCCCCGGTCCTGCTCCTGTGAAGTTCTTCCTGCACCCTGTCCTGGGGCTCCAACGCACGTCCATGCACTGCTTGCCTGTTTGCCTGTGGTAAGCGCCACCCCCCACCCCCCTGCCATGTCTTTAGGATGATTACAAACGTGCCAAGATCTCTCTCCCCTGGGAATTCTCTGCAATGCTAACTGGAGCTGGTGATAAAGCAAGGTATCTATCAGGTTTGGGTAGAAAACCTTTGCCAATCTGTCCTTTACGAAGTGATTTTCAGAGACCAAAGGATAAAAGACTATATCCTCCCTAATGCCCAGTAAAATGCATAGGAAGAAACACTCCAATAATCTAATGAATCAGGGAGAATTAAACTCCATTAAGCTCAGGAATTCAGGCAGGATGAAGTCAGATGAAGGTTAAGAATGCGGGAAATTATGGGGCGCCTGGGTGGCTCACTTGGTTGAGGGTCCGACTTCAGCTCAGGTTATGATCTCGCGGTTCGTGAGTTTGAGCCCCGTGTCAGGCTCTGTGCTCACAGCTCAGAGCCTGGAGACTGCTTTGGATTCTGTATTTCCTTCTCTGCCACTCCCCCGCCCGCACTGTCTCTCTCTCAAAAATAAACATTAAAAAAATTTTTTTTTAAAGAACGGGGAAATAATGGCACAGAAGAACTGAAGAGTATACACCAAAAAAAAAAAAAAAAAAAAAACCCACCACCATTTAAAATATCTTATTAATGAATAGGACAAGGCCAAATAAACATTATTTGCCAAAATAATACTTTAACTTAATAATGCAATAAGAAACCATGTATGACAACCACAGCTGGTAGATTTGTTTTTAATTTCAAGTTGTAGCAGAAGAAAATAAAGATTAATGGGAGGTCACAAATGACCTTACTGTGTTCAAATGAAGAAATTAATGCTATTGAATAATTTTTTTAGTCTTAAAAAAAAAGACACTAGAATTGAGGGTATGACACCGTCATTGTTCTGTACGTGTAATGGGATCTATGACTGAGGACAATTCTGTTCTCCATTTCATTTCTCCATAGTATCTGTTGTCTTCTCTAGGGATGCGACCTTAATCCATTTGGACCACTGAGACAAAATAGCATAGATGAAGTGGTTTAAACAACAGATACTTGATTTTCACTTTCTGGAGGTTGGAAGTCTGGGATCAAGGTGTCACTGGATTTAGAATATGGTGATACCTGCTTCTCGGTCCATCTGTGGTTGTCTTCTTGCTGGGTCCTCACATGACAGAAGCAGTGAGGGAGATCTCTGGGGTCTCTTTTATAAAAACACTAATCATCATGGGGGCTCTACCCTGATGAATGGATCACCCCCAAAGGCCCCACCTCCTAATGCCATCAGCTTGGGGGTTAGCAATTCAACCAGTGAAATCTGGGAGAACACATTCAGACCATACGAGATGCTTAGACAACATTTATGTGCATGAATTCACTTCAAAGAATGGCTTGTTTCTCTGTTAATAACTATGTAAAATCTCCGTGTTGAAAACACAGCCAGGACCCATGGTTTTTGAAGGGTTAGCAGACTTCCCCAGCAGAGCCACAGAATGCTATTCATAGGAAGGTAAGTTGGGGGTTCCCACTGTCCATTTGTTCTAAAATGCTAGGGCTGAAGAGACCGGCCACAAGGAGGCTCTGTCTTTGCTCTTATGAAGTCCATAGTCTCTTGGAATATGCAACAATTAACTTAATAATCACACCAAGTTTTTAAATTCCTACTGTGACACAATTATGCAAGGGCAGGTTACCATGTGACTATGCATGGCACATATACATCCTGGCGACCCTCTAATAATCTGCTGGTCAGCAGTATTTCCCCTGAAGACACAAAGGGAATAAATATGCAATGAACCAGGGGCTAAGAGGATGAAAAGAAATGAGAAAATATTTCAGAAAAGGCGCAGGGGAGTCTGGTGTGAAATGAAATCAGGGAGATGGGCAGCATCTGACCTTGGGCAAAGCTTGGGGTGGATGGTCATGCACTGAACAGCATCCCCAAAACTCACATCCAATGAGAACTCAGGGTGTGACCTTATTTAGACATAGGGTCTTTGCAGATGTCAATGGTTAAGGATCTGGAGGTAAAATCCTCCTGGATTTACAAGTGGGGTCTAAATCCAATGACTGGCGTCCTTCCAAAAGGGGAAGACAGATGGAGACATACTGAGAAGGAGGTGATGGATGGAGACATGGAGACACAGAGTGGACAAGCCAAGCAACCCTACAGATTCCTTGAAACCCTAAAAGCTAAGAGGGAGGCTGGGGACAGGTGAGTTCTTCCTCCGAGCCTCCAGAAGAAACCAACCATGTCAACATCTTGATCTTGGACTTCTGGCCTGCTGAGCTGGGACAGAATACACTTCTGCCATCGTAAGCCACCAAGTTTACAGTAATTTGTTATGGAGTTCCAGGAAACTCATGTCTTGGGCATTTAACAACGAAATGGTGAGGATACCCCAAGGCAACATCTAATGAGTGGTGTCCTCCTGGAATCCTAGCCAATTGGGCATGAGCTGCACCTGCTAAGATCATAGAAGGGTCATCCTCGGATCAGGTTCCATTACGTGGGAATGAGGTGGGATTCCGATGGCTTGATGACAGTATGTGAGATTCTAGGACAGATTCTTTGTCAGCTGACCTGAGTACAAGATTGTCCTGCTGGCCTCGAAGAGGTAAGCTGTCCTGTGGTGAAGAGGCTGCCGGTAGCCAGCAAGAGAGGGGCTTGGAGCCAACAACCCCAAGGAACAGAGAAACCTGCCCACACCGGAGTGAGCTCGGAAGACCATGAGGTCCAGACAGGAAGGAAGCTGGGCCGGTACCTTGATGGTGTCTCTGTGGGACCCTGGGCAGGGAACCCAGCTGAGACACGCCCAAATTCTGGACCCACAGAAACTGTGGGATAATGAATGAGCCCTGCGTTTAAGCCACCAAGCTGGTGGCAATCTGTTGAGCACCCGTAGAAAACTAGCACATGGGGGCCGCCATGGCGGTCTTTGGAAGGGGATGGCATCCTGCATCATCACGTTTGACTGCCCGTCTCTAGTTATGTCACAAAATTTGTGTAGCGAACCCCACAAATCCCCTCAAATCCCAGGCAAGATGATTTCTGTCAGGGACTCAAGGAAGGCAGGGTCTGAAGAGAGGCCAGCGAGCAGCAGCAAGCCATCTGGGGTCTAGCCATGTGCGTGGGCATTTGGGCCGCCTGTCAGCTGTCCCCCCGCAGGGTGGAGCCAGCACGGCAGAAAGCAGTCCCTTCTGTTCCCAACACACCCCACGGGCCACCTCCATTTCTGCCGGCCACGGTGCACGTGTGCGTTCCTTTATTGGGGTGCATGAACGCTCCGTATCGCATGATGTAGGCATTGCTTCTAAATGCACGATGGACAAGGAGCACGCAGCCCTCCAGCGATCTCTGAGCCTATGCACGCACTGCATACGAGCCAAGGACACAGCAAATTATAACGCTGCTGACAAAGGAAGTCAATGCCTAGATGGCTTCCCAGCTTTCCTGGTGCGCCTTGCTTCTTTTTCTTTGTTTCCCCTTTTTATTTATGTCCACGTTGGTTCCAACTGCACCCCCCCCCCACCCCCATTTAGCCACCTACCGCATTACACACGACATGAATTATAAAGGCTGGAAAGACCGGGACCGAGGTGGATCAGGAAAAGGAATTTCCCCCGGGACCGGAGGCCACCTTGCGTCCCAAGCCTGACCATGTACGCCCTTTGGGAGTGTAAAAACCAGAAATGCGGATGAAGGTGGGGTGTCCCAGTAGCGATGCTGCAATCATCTGCATCCGGAGACGGCGTGTACACAGAGTGATGACTCGGTAGGGAGCAAGGATTCCCACTTGCAGCATGGATTCGAAAGGCACACAAATCATTCACTTAGCAGCCTGTGAGCAGTTGGGGAGGCCGGGGTTTGTCCCCGGGGCTCATGGGGCAGACGGGAACTCAGTGAGCGTGCCGGCTCCCAGGGCACCGCATAGCTGCGGCAAGCGTCCCCGGCCACACACAAGCGGGGGACAGGCCGATGGCTTCCCGGAGCACAGGATCATCACAAAAACAAGGAGGAAAAGAGGGTTTTTTTTTTAAACGTCAAGTCCCGTACAGGCATGTGACTCTACGTTTCCATCTACAGGGAAGGCGACGTCCCTGATGGATAGCACGATTTCATTCATGACCGCGGAGAGCCTTCAGAAAACACCACCACATTTGCTAACAGCACGCCGTAAACATCCACAGTAACTCCGACTCCTCAAACAAAACCAAAATGAGTCTTTCAGTGCGTGCTTCACCATGCTTTACTTGGGAAGCTTTCAAAACGGGTGAGCTAACTAATCCATTCGAAGCAGAGATATTCTATTTCACTTGGATGCTCTTGTTGCTATTAAAAAGGAGCATCCGGAAATAATAGCTTCAGTCGCCACCCATTATCACCTATGTTTTACGTGTCACCTGGAATAGTGTCCTTCCTTGTATCGTTACTCAACAATAGGGCCGTATTTCTATCCCGGTGTCATTTGCAAAGCGAGAAATGATCTACAATAATCAAAGCAGAGAAGTTGCTAAAAATCCACGGGTTGTATGTCCTATTACCATTAGTTAGGAACTAACGATTACTTCCAAATAAAATCTTTTTGGCTGTCATTCAGTAAAGAGGGAGTTATGACAATGATTTTTTTTTTTTTAATTTTCGTCCCCAAATGAGAACTTTTCATGTTCTTTGGAGGAATAACAAGATTGGCTACATCCTAAATCTGACCACATTTAACCACAGATTTAAAAAAAAAAAAAAAAAACACAAAAAAACAAACGTGTTCCATGCGACCCATTTCTTCCAATACGGCTTTTGGAATTCTTGGACGAGGATAAAGGCACAAATTGAAACAGCACAAACGAAAGGCACAAATGAAAACGGCGGTGGAAGAGGAATTAAATGTTGACTGTGGATGCCCCATACTGACGTTAGGCCAGAGCAAAGCTGTGGGCTCACCTTCCTGCACCTTCTCCCTCAGGAGCCACAGAACAACCCTAGGTCTCCCAGGGGCAGTCACCCCATGACTCAGGTGGATGAAGGCTCAGCAACTCTCCTGTTTCACCAAACACACCCCACGGTGATGGAAGGCAGATGGCCAGCAGCTGAACTCACCAAGCAGAAACACTCTCCAACCGCCTAACACCCTAGAGCAGCTGGCATTTGTGCGTTTTCCTCCCACCATCTTGGAAGTCCAAATCCATCCAAGTGGAATTATCCATTTGCCCACTTTATTAGTCTACTCCCGTTTCCTAAGGGATGGGCCCTGTGGATGCAAACTGCCTGCTGGCAATGTTAAGCTTCCCTAGTGTTAACACTACACTCTCATCTATGATGGATGCGGTCATTTCGTTGTTGGCACCCTATTCCTATCTTATTAAACCTAAACGAGGAGTCCACACCATCAATACAGAACTGTAATTGTAAGGGGGCGATTTCTTGCCGTGGAAGAATGGGTCAGTGGAACCACGTGATAAACCTTAGCATAAGAGATTAAAAATAACGCAAAGCTCAATGTCAGGCAAGTGACCACTTTTTTTTGTTTTGTTTTCTTCTGTTGGGGCTGAAGGAAGAAGTCAACCTCCCTACCAGAATTGCCTGGAAACATGTGTTAATTGGACAGCTAGATGAATACATGTAACATGCACTATTGCTTTGAAAGCAAATAATTAGAGAGAGCTGAGAGGAGGTGAGCCAACAATCCATTAGCCACTTTTAGCCAGACATTATGAGTTGACAGACTGAGTGAAGCAGAGCAGATTGGGACCAGGCCACTGTGAAGATAAATTCTATTAATGGATCTCGCATGCATGGCCTGGGATACAAAGCTACAGAATGGTTCACAAGTCACTAGGAAAAGGAAACTATTGACAAAAATCAGCAGAAAGAGGTGGATGGCCTTTATATCCCAGCAAATGTCAGTGGTAATTGAATCGGCCTAAAGATCAACCGATTTCTTAGCTCCTGAGAGGGAGTCTAGTGGTGCTATGAATATTTTTAATGATACAGATTTAACGAGGGAAAGCAGAATATGAAAACAAAGACAATGATAGGAGACACGGAACATCTAACAGGTACATTAGCAAGGGTGCTGATTTAATGCATTAAGGTGATGTGAATAAACAGTTCGTATGGTCCTGGGACCACATCGGAAATCATAAAGTATGCCAAAATGCAGTTTCATAATGTTGACCGAGTAACATGCATACGTACTTGGTTTTTGCCTCGACTAAGTACCGATATTTTGCCAGCTATGGGAAGAAGGCTCTAGGAATGTGGCCACAGGAAAGCAGGTTTTGTTTCCTGTGGAGAGGTGGTTTGATTCTGCAGAATCAGTTCAGAGACAGCACTGGGATTGCAGGATCACAAACAATTTTCCCATGCATCCCAAGGCGGAGAGGACTAGACAGAGGAAAAGTTCAACAGTATGAAAGCCATTAAGAGGGTCGAAATCATTTAGAGTAAGAATCAGTGACTCTGCTAACAATAGTTCATCAGACAGATTAAGTTACAAAGTTCCCTCTCATCACTTTTTCATATTTAAAAACCATTAAAATGCACACCATGTATATATGTGAGGACCACGGGTTTCATGGACATGGGATCACTGCTGGAGACCCTCAGGCTGATTCAACTCGACGCATCTCCATTTTGGCTCCATGTTCTTATTTTTGTAAAATGTATTTTTTCTGGTAATGGATTACGTGGTACAAAGTAAGGGAAGATGTTGCATAAATTGAACCATTACAAGAAGAAGAAAGAAGAAGACAGAAGAGGAAGAAAAGGAGGAGAAGGAGGGAAGGAGGAAGAGGAAGAACAAGAAGAACCAATACCAGCGTTTATTTCCAAATTAGTAAAATCAAGTGTAAGTCAACAACAAAATGCCCCCAGATGAGCCAAAAGCAACTTACCTTCACACCCACTGTTAGATTTTAGTTAGAGACTGTATGGAGTTCCTACCTAAAAAGGTTCTTGATGTAACAGGTCTGATCAACTGATCACAACAAAATAACACTTTTACATACGGTAGAATGAACAAGTCACATTTTGAAATATCAACAAAAAGATGCTATAGACGCAATGAAACCGACCAACATGGAAACTGATCTTAGGGCTTGGGGCAGAATTTCAAGCATCACAATCACAATGAAAAAGACTTTTCAGTAAACTGTTGAAATGTGTATACAAACATACATACATACGTGCAGTAATCGAAGCATTGGAAGCTAAGATATAGGCAAAATTATACTTTTCACCTCTAAGACTAATTTTTCATAGTCCCCATTGGATGTAGACAATTTTGATGTAGACAATGTGTTCCACACATTTAGCTGTGAGACCAGAAAAAAAGCAAATAAATGTTTCTGCTATAGACAGATCATTAAAAACTATGTGAAAAATAATTATCTGATAGAAAAACACAAGCAGGGGCACCTGGGTGGTTCAGTCGGTTGAGCATCCGACTCTTGGTATTGGCTCAGGTCATGATCTCATGGTTCATGGGATGGAGCCCCCCATTGGGCTCTGTGTGGGCAGTGCAGAGCCTGCTTGGGATTCTCTCTCTCCTTCTCTGCCCCTCCTCCACTCACGCTCTGTTGCCCTCTCAAAATAAATAAATGCACTTAAGAAAAAACAAGAAAAAACCCTCCTGGGATACAGACAAAATAGTTATTTTGTTTAAATTCTGTTATTCAAACTACCTGGATATCTTGCAGGTTTATAAAAATGAACTCTTCATTGTCAGGAATTTTTATTTCTAGCATATTATAAGCAAAGGGGATTTTATGTATTTTAGGGAAAGGCCTATCAAATTAACATTTAAAAAAATAAATTTGGCACATTTTTACCTATAATTAAAATCATTAAACATGGTCTTAAAGATACAAGATAAATTATGAGCGCCGTACTTTTATATCAGATGTTTTATCTACATAGACAATCTGAAATTCTATGCCAACTGCATAACCTATTTATAAATAATGACTTAAGTAGGAATATACAACTGAATATTATATGGGTTCAATATGATGGATGGGCTCCCTTTCATTAAAGGATGAATCATTGAAGATTTAGCAGAAATGTAATCTCAAAATACCTGACCTTTGGTCTACTGAAAGATTCATCGTGGAGATATTTTACAGCAAAGAAAACACAAAGAATCCATATGAGAATCCATATTGATCAAAGGGTATTAGATTTTGGAATTAGCTCAAAAAATATGCATTGCTCACTGGAATTAAAATTTAAAAACCATGCACTGTATCATCAAAGTGTGGGCTGGAGTCACTCTTGTGTATTTGGACAGCTTCCGGAAAGGCGAAGAATAGGATTAAATTTTGTTGGTAGCTATATGTCACCCACCAGTGAAAGGGAAATTCGTAGTGTCTGTAAATTAACCTCTCTGTTTATGGCAATACTCTGGTAAAGCAAGAGACGCCAAAACAACCATTCATGGGGATGATATCAAACTCAGCTATGGCACTGCTTAGACAGTAAGAAGACAACAGAAGGGAAAGCACCCTCTGACAAATTTCAGCCCACATTGATGGTGTTTGCTTCAACTTTTCACTGTTGTCTGAAATCCACAACCATCACCTACAAACTGCCCTACCTGCACAGAACAGTGTATTCCCAGCAAATACTTTCTGCCTGAAAATAACCGAATGTCACAATATCCAGTGGATTGAGAAGAAGGCAGCCCAAGCTTCAAATGGGACACCTCAATAAGATCTTGACTAGATAGGATGAGAACATAAGCCAGCCAATTATTTACTGAGAGAATACTTTTTTCTTGCTACTTTCAATCTCAACAATATACGGTATTGCTATCATCCCTTGTTTACTTTACATCCCACTAAATAGAAAGTACATTTTTTTTTCAACAAGGCGCATGGACTGTTTCCTGAGAGGAGGAATTTCAATGAAACAACTAATATTTTATCACCCATATGACTGACTGTATAGCTAGCTTTCCCCATCTTACTACTTTGGGGCAGAATTTGAACACAATCTGTGCTGCTGACATTTTAGGGCAAACCTTGAGAGCTGTTCTCGCTCAGACATTGGAGAATTGCATGGAAACAGGGCAACCTATTACCCTTTTTGAACCCTAAGATTACAGACACCCAAACACTCAGAATCCTGTGTAGACTGGTAGATAGGTTTGTTTCCTTAATTTCGCTATAGGTCAATGGTGGGGATACCAACCAAGGCTGCTTATCACACATCTAATCCCACTGATGTACCAATCCAACAACAAAACAGCCGCTCCATCAGAAGTGCTCTCCTCTTGTGGAGGAAACCCAACAACTATGTTACTGTTCAAAGTACTTTCTGCCCCTTTGTGGGAGAGAAAAAAAATACACTGGTAGCTGTTTGATGACAGTCTGTCTTAAGACTTAAGAGTGCTTGCCCACCCGGGAAGAATTTTATCGCCTCACCTCAATGACATTAGATGCACCCATTTGGCATGTTTTAGCCAATGATGCATGAACAGCATTTAAGAGTGCCACTTCTAGGAGAAAAAAAAAAAACTTGAGAACTCGAATGTGGTTCTGCTCTGTTTTCCTTCCACTTTGCCATAACATCAGAGATGTGTGTGCACCCTCAGATTGTGTCCTAGAATGCAGAGAAGAGCGAAAGCCAACCCCTGGAGAGCATGTGACAGTAGAGAGAAATAGACCTTTGCAGGTCTCATGCCGTTGACATTTTAGGGATATTTGTTAACACAGCGTAACAGAAGCTAAACAACTGATGGATACGACGTGCCTCTAAATCATTCCTACGGCACACGGAGTGCTGTTGGACCTGTTTTCCATCATGGAAGGACTCTTGGGTTTATATATTCATCACCAAAATTGCTGCTGCTATAGTAAAAGCTGCCAATAACCTCCAGGCTTCTCTGTTGGTGGGCTCCAGACTCTGACTTCTCTCCCGTCTCTTTTCTATCTTCGTAGTCTTGATGACATTAATTACCACCTACGCAGACTACTACAATATTTTCCACCTCAGCACAGACCTGTGCCTTGAGCCTCCCCGAAACTCAGACATCCACTGTCTGGGGGACTGCTCATCTTTGACGTCCTAGATGCACCTTCAAAATCAAGCTTTGAAACCTCAGCTCCTCCTCAAGATTCTCCCCACCAGAGCCTTCTCCAATTTCATCCATGAGCAACTCCTTCTCCTTTTTCCACGTTTATGTCAAGAACTTGGGCTCCTTTCCTTTCTTCCACATTCTACGTGTGAATTTTATTTTCAAAAATATAAAAAAATCCAAACACTTTTCCACACCTCACCGTGCCCATCTTAGACGGGTACTCATAATTTTTCATGGCAACTCGTAAATTAGCCTTCTGACCACACTCTTGATCTCTGCTCCTGCCCCTACAGGCTGATCTCAACAAGACAGCTAAAGCTGTTCTTTAAAACACACCTCACCATGTCACTTCTCTACTGGAATGCCTCCAATTCTTCTTTTGTTCTCTGAATTAAAGTTCTTGGGGTGCCTGACTGGCTCAGTTGGTTAAGCATACAACTCTTGATCTCAGCTCAGGTTATGCTCTCATGGTTGTGAGGTCAAGCCCCACATCAGGCTCCATGCTCAATGTACAGCCTCCTTAAGCGTCTCTCTCTCTGTCTTCCTCTGCCCCTCTCCCCGCCCCCCCCCCACCCACTTGAGTGCTCTCTCTATAAAAAAATAAAAATAAAATAAAAATAAAGTAAAATAAAATGAAAAATAAAAAAATAAAATAAAATAAAATAAAAGTTGTTGATGGCCTTATAACACTTGGATCCCAGTCACCCACTGCTGTCTATTGTCCTTCCCCAACACAATGGGAATGCTTCCACCCCAGGGCCTTTGCACTGGTATGTTCCTTCCGCCTTCTGGTACATCATCATGGCTTTCTCTGTCACCTCTTTCAATTCTTTACTCATCCTTTTCCTTCTCAGTGAGGTCAAAGATGACCACCTGCCTACATTTGTACTTTCTTTGGGAATCCTGATACTCCTTATCCCCTTTCATTTTTGTCATACAGTCCCTCATCTTCCAAAATAATATGTAACCTATTTAAGTCTTAAATTTATTTTTCACGCCCTCCATAGAATATAAATTGCACTAGGCAGGTAATGTCATCTACTGGGCACACTGATGCATCTACAATGCTTAGCACAATGCCTGATGTGAAAGAGGGAATCAATATTAAAAACTAAGATACCATAAGTGTCATTTGTGGAATTATGCAATGCTACCCTCCTGTGTAAAGCAAGAATGGGAACGCTTAAAAATCTTATTTAATACATTATTTGGAAGTTGAATTTTCAGGTGAGTTTAGAGAGAACCATTTAAGGACAACTCAAGAGAATGTGCAGAATGTGCTTCACCAAATACAAAAATACTTGTGATGTCCTTCCAAGGTTATTGAAGCGTAATTACTCAGATGGCCGCCTCTAGTCCTGCAGGTGGCTTTGCCTCGATTTGCTCATTTGGCTCTTTGTTTTTTGTCACAGGTGAACTGATCATTTCTTTTTATTTCTTCCTTATTTCTGTCCTATTTTTGGATACCATCAGTGAGTCCGTATTCCTTGTGCATGGAGTTGTTGCAATTTGATGACCCCATTCTGTGCCTACTTTCCCCCCAGTGTCATCCTTATAGGGCCTCATAAATCTCAGGTTTCCTAGAAGGTTCTTAAAAAGCTGGGTTTGGGTTTGCCAAGATTTTATCATCACTCCCCTTCATTCCTGGAGCTTAGCCAGGAAGCTGCACACGTAGGAAAGGCATGTGAGTGATTATAAAGCCAACCTCTGCCTCTCCCAGGAAGACAAATGTCCACATGGCCTCAGAAACAGGCGAACCTGTGCTGTTTCTCACAGTCTCTGGAAGAGACGTGATGACTTCTTCCCCCCTGGACGCCATTCTATTCCAGGAAACACACCTGTAATTACCTCATCTTAAAGTCAAGAGAGAGGGTCTGCTGTGAGCTAAAGATGGAGGCCATGAAGGGGAGAGAGAGAAGCCTCTTAGGTGAGGTATGTGTGCAAGTGTGCTGATGGGAACACATATGGAAACAGGGATCAATGGTGCCACCAAGAGAAGACAGGGCATGCCAGGGGAAGCAGGCAGGAATACATGGGGACAATCAAAACATAAAGACAGGGACACTTGAGAAAATTGAGAAAATTAAAAAAATAAATAAGAGTTAAAATTTAAAAAAAATAACAGAGCAGAGAGGAAGTACAGTAACTGAGCCACATGTATTGATCCCTTTTACCCTATCTTATCATCCAAGTGTTTTGGGGGGATGGTTGAACGTTCTGTAGTTAAGTATTGGATATTTGAGAATGATGCTTACCCTATACCTAGAGTCTCCTCTTTAAAGCCAAATCCAGTATATAATCTCTGGAAATTTTGCTTTGGTGCACCAGGAAATAGAAGCTATTTTTTAAAAAAAAAAACTCCCTCTATCTCAACCATGTAAGATGGGTAAGGAAACATGGCCTCCATTATTTGGCACCTAAATTGTCCTTCTATATTGCTTGACACATAGTATTTGTTTTGTTGTTAAGACTGCTTTTAAAGTCTTTAAATTTCTGATTTTAAAAAGTAAAAAAAAAATACAAATAAAACATGCCCAACATTTTTAACACTCAATTCAATTTTATGGTCCCCTGGGAAATAAAGTAGATAGTTTAAACAAATGATAGTAATCTTAAGATTGATCATTAAGTATGATACTCATTTTTTAAAAATGTTTATTTATTTGTTTGGAGAGAGTGAGAGAGCCCAAGTGGGGGAGGGGTAGAGAGAGAGGGAGAGACAGAGAGAGAGAAATCACCGGATTGGGGGAAGGTCAGGGAGAGAGGGACAGAGAGATAATCCCATGCAGGCTCCTAGTTGTCAGTGCAGAGCCACACACGGGGCTCAATCTCACAAACCACGACATCATGACCCGAGCCGAAATCAAGAGTTGGACACTCAACTCACTGAGCCACCCAGGCACCCCACTCATTTTTCAAATGACACTAAATATATTAGGTTTAACATTTAGTGTCCTGACATATCTTAGTGTCCTGGGTTGGTAAAGCATCCATGTGCTCACATAGAGCTAAATTATGTGTAGTATTTGATGTTGACCTTCTGGTTGCCCTGCTCAGAGGTGTAACGCACGTCCTGCGGTTTCTTCCTCCTCAGTGATTTCCTTTGCTTATGAACATTGTCTACTTAGTAGACATTCAGTGTCCTTTCCCTGGGTTATTTGTGATTTTTGTCTTTCTTCCAGGTTCTCAGCCCTTGTTCTGGCTGTATACTTTAATGTTGGTCTCAGAGCCTATCTGGTAGCTCTTTTCCTGCCTCCTTTGTATGCCTCATTCAGACTCTCGGTGTTTTTGCTCTTTGGTTTTTTTGTGGTTTTTGGTTTTTTTGTTTTTGTTATTTTTCACATGGCTTGGCCATTTCCACGTTTCCTTTTGTTGTTGAAGTTCTGGTCAAGAAAATAAACCAGCATATGGATGCAATTTTGATTCAGTAAAATCTCGGAAGGCATGTAATTTTATAACTGTCACTTGGCACCCTGTCACTGCCATCCTGCGCTCATCCATAATAGATCGGGCTTTGTGGTGAGTAAGGGCGTCCTTTGTTCATGTAGCCTGTGTGGCGCCATCTTGTGTTCCCGACATCCTTCAGAGATTCCCTTCTCCTTCCCATTACCCTTTTCTTGACATCTTTTTCTTCTTGCTTTGGCTATTTCTTCCCTTCTATCTTACTGCTCCTCCCCTATTATTTTCATATGATGGTGTTACCCTGGCACCTTGACCCTGGAGAAGACACACACACATATACACACACATGTGCTTATCTATGATAAAGGCTTTGTCCCTGTACACTTCTTCATTTCAATGTTGTAGTTGGGTTGGGCTCTTTGAGAATTCTACCGCCGTGTTTTGTGGTCCTTGACCCTGGAGAAGACACACACACACCACACACACACACACACACACACGCTTGTCTATGATAAAGGTTTTGTCCTTGTACACTTCTTCATTCCAATGTTGTAGCTGGGTTGGGCTCTTTGAGTAGAATTCTACCACCGTGTTTTGTGGTCCTTGACCCTGGAGAAGACACACACACACACACACACGCTTGTCTATGATAAAGGTTTGTCCTTGTATACTTCTTCATTCCAATGTTGTAGTTGGGTTGGGCTCTTTGAGTAGAATTCTACCGCCGTGTTTTGTGGTCCTCCACAGTCCAGCTCCACATGGGGTGACGGCTTATCTCCAAGGACTTGCCTGGGTAGGCTAATGCTGCAGCATACCAGTTTCCACATACCACAGACCTCTGCTGTCTCCTTTCATGTGGGCATTCTACAGAGGGTCTGGAACAATCTGCATTTCACATTATTATTTTTACCACTTACATAAATTTCTAACCCTCATGCTGTTTTGCAAAAAATTAAAACAGATGGAGACAAATGGTATGTGTGTTCATGCTGGAGTCACTCATTTAAATGAACACTGCAACGATAATCTTCCTCTGCTGTTTTCTGGATTCTGTTTCTCTCCAAAGCTAAGGACAGAAGAAACTGTCTGGGAGCCATTTATTTCACTTAAAACTGGAAACAAAAGAAGTATCTTTTTTCAAACCCCAAATATCTGGTGGCTCATCCACGTAGCTTTATAACATTTTGTCCTCTCTGTGATCCGTGTTTTGAAATGCAGTCTTTTAGTGTTTACTGTACAGTTTTATGTTAGTACATAAAATCTTACCACCGATTAAAGCCCACGGTCATAGTTAGGACTATCTGGCAACACATGTGGCAAGTCCTACATCTGGGAACTTTAAAAAAGAAGAAAGAGACATATTTTTTATCTGACAAGAAGGTTTATCACTCAGCTACTCCACATTGCCTCCAGGGGCCCATGTCGTCTCTCTCTCACCACACTGCCATGTTTGGCCATTGGGTTTCATCTTGTCCTCAAGCTTGCAGCTCCTGATGACTATGCAGGTGACCCACATCCAGGCAGGGGGAGGGGAGGAGATTGGTGCAAGATGTTTGGGTCCTTTATATTATCAGAAAAAAAGATTCCCCAGAAATGATCTCCATAAGAGTCCACAGATGCCTGTTTGGTCCCATTCATCTTTGATGCGCCCTGCCCTCTACCCACTTCAGGCAGGTTGGGAAACCGTATTGGGCCAGCTGACCAAAGTGTGCCCAGTTCTTAGGACTGCTGGACTCTAAATGGGAAATTCTGTTGGAATGCTCAAGTTTCACTGAACCACCTTTCTAAATCACAGCCTTCATCTGAAAGCAACAGTGTAGATAAACACTCCATCACAAAAGAATGAAACCATATTATAGAAACCTAACACCCCATAATGAATGATCCCCCGTACAAGGGAGACATAAAAGAATTCAAGACATAGTTCTGGAGCTAAGGATTGAAGGGACAAGACTTATAAAAACAAAAAGTTGAATGTTAAGTTAAATAAAAATGAGGATCCAGACCTGAAAACAATATTATGAAAGTTAACTGTCCCAAGTAGTTGCACAGCCAATTACTGTTACCAAGGAAGGTTAACAATCATTAATTACTAAGAGGAATTCTCTTCTTATAGATATGAAACTTCAGAAATTAATATAGAAAGCAAAACTGAACGCTCAAACAATGCCCCAACAATATTTTTAAACAAATTCGCTTGGAAATATGTAACAACCCAAGAGCTCATGCAGAAATAGGCTCTAGAAACCGTCTTTAATCATTTTAGGGAGGAATGGATCTGTGGCACTGATGCTATTTGGATCTCTAACAAGACATGCCCTTCGATGAGGGGAGATACTTCACTGGGAAAATACAGAATAATTTTATTCATACTGAAATGAAAAATGGACCAAAACTTTCTGGATGGCTGATATAAGAAATGCTTGATGGTTGTACATCTATGAGATAATTGGAAGGAATTCAAGTTTCCATGGATGGAAAATAATGATGTACGACTCTAATACAACAAAAAGACACTACAATCAACTCAAGCCATATTCATTAAGCTTTCTGCCTAGGTGCCTAATTCCACACAACTTGTTAAAATGAGACAATGTCCCCATTCCTGAGATGTTCCTGAGATTAGCAGAACACGTACATAGCAAAAACAACACCAACAGCAACAAACAAGACTGTGTATCACCCTTAAAAGAAGCATGTGAAAGGTTTTAGAAACACAAGTTAGCAATTAAAGCTAAGAAGCTAAAAGGCTTATACTTAAAGCTTGCTTATTTCCCTAATATTAATGCAATAAATTGTTCATGCCACCCTATAGAGATTTCCCATAGACTTGGGCACAGAAGCTCTATCTTTGATAGAAAACATCATACCCATTTGAAACTCAGTTTCTTTCCCAGTTCATAGCCTTACATGGGACAGAAAGAAGGTTATCTTTGCATAAGGCAGAAAGCCACCATGATTTCAAGACAATTAAGAAGGGGATAACTGTAGCCAAGAAATGGGATCCCTGGACTTTTGGATTATTTTCATATTCTGGATCACTGGTGGTGGTGGGAGGGAAAAATATGTCCATTTAAATTAACTTAAGGTTAACAGTAACACTTTTACGACAATAAAAAAACATGTGTCTAGAATGAAATCTAAAAGCAGTGGATTGTCCAGGACAAGAATTGCCATGCGCGTGAGGAAGAAATGAAGTGAGAGATGCAGCCACATTAGACCTGTGGGCAGTTTTTGTTCTGCTTCCCACCGTGGGGAGGAGAAGGCGAGAGGCACCCTCATCAGATTGATATCATCATGATCCTGGACACAGCCAGCTGGTCTGCACCTTGTTATACAGCATGATATCACTTAAATGCATTTGGTGCTTAATGTGGCTGGAGATATCTCCAAATGTCAATTGAAATCCTGCCCTTAATTCGTCGTGAGCAAGACTTGAATTTTAACAGGAACGACAAGGCCCCTTGCCCAGTGTCATTAATGAAGATACTCGAAGAGTGCTTGAAAGTATAAAAGCAGCATCCAGGGAGCCTCGTGCATACTGCAAGGATGTGGCTTTTCAATGCCACACCTCCATTATAAATTCAGTACCACGGACAGCTGATGACGACTCGAGAGACTGCGAAACCATTCACATCAAAACCATCTTCTTTTCCTTTTCCTTTTCCTTTTTTTTTGTCCCCCAAGAGGGAAGATAAGTATTGGTCCAAGTGATGGCAGGAAAGGCATATGCTTCCTTCCACGTTAGGGGCCGTAAGAGAATGTTGGAGACAGATTTCTCTGATGTTTGAGGAAGGTTTTGCCGTCTGAACATCTGGATGTCAGAGTTACTTATCTTTAGGTTGATTTTTTTTCCTCTGTGAAACAAACTGAACCACTTAACACTGCCAATCGTGGCCTCCAGATATGGACTGAGAGCCCTCCAAGAGCTCTATTTCTAGGATACTCCCCGTTTTTCTCCTACATCTTACTCCTCCATTTTTCTAGGCATTCAGTTAGCTTCACAATTTACTTCGAGTTATCTGCTAATCCCAGACCCTCCTCCTGACTTGTGTGGGTATGTGAGCCTCCCCTGAGCATCTGCCATGATGCCTTACTCTCCTTGCTGCTATCATGTTGAGTCCACTTTGAGTTCACTTTGAGTGAATATGTTTATATTCACTCTCCCTTTCACTGCCTCCAGACCCCTTGTTAATCCTACCTCACCCCTCACTAAATTTCTGCCCTAAACTCCTAGCTGGAGTCTCCAATTCCTGTAATCCACATTTGTCCGTGCTACTCAATGCTGAGAGACCCATCTTTCCAGAAACTGGGGTCAATCTTACCTACAACCCAAATGAAGCCCAAACTCTTTAGTCCCACATTCACTCTGCTCTGGGTCATTCCCAAATCTAGCCACAGGCTCCCCTTCTGCTCCATCCTCAAATTTACTGTGTTTTAGACAAGAAGGATCCTTTGTTCTTCCCAAATTGTGCCTCACACTTTCTTATTCTGACACCCTACTTACAATAGTCCCTCAAGCACAATGTCAATGGCTTCTCTTCCTTTATTTCCCTTAGGAATCAGTCAAAATTTACCTCCTTTATGATTCCTTTCCTAATGCTACAATCTAAACAGCATCATGCCTCCCTTGCACCCCCATTACACAAACCCAGATTCAGTCCCTCACTTTGTCCAGGAAATAACGATATTTTATTTTAGTTCCATATTTTATTTTCCTTAATAGAAGTAGGCATTGACTCATTACATATTTGCCCACTGGCACACGTTGCAATGATCTGTAGAGATTTGGAACTCAATAAAGATTTGCTGAGGAGATGAATTAGTGAATTGTATAGAATGACAACATTAGCACCGAGCTTAAGAAGATGTTATAGAATATAGAGAATTAGGATTAGAGTTGTTAATATTTATGGAGGATTTTAGCATTGTTCACAGTGGTGAAATTACACGTAAAGGACCTCTGACATTCTTGCCAAACTTGTGTCATCGTATTCAAACAAAGTAAGAGGGATGCTCATGAAAGAACATTCAGGGCACTGGCACAGTAGTTCATGCTTTGAACAGGGAAGACAAAGCAGGATCTCTACACTCACAGAGCGTATGACACAGCCGAGAAGAAGCACAAACAATGGGAGGGGGCAGTTATAGGTACTTTATAAGACTGCATCATAAACTAGGAAAGAGAAAAATTAGAAGACAGAGTAAACAATTTTTTAAAAAGTAGGGGATAAGGGGCGCCTGGGTGGCTCAGTCGGTGAAGCGTCTGACTTCAGCTCGGGTCATGATCTCGTGGTTCGTGAGTTCGAGCCCCACATCAGGCTCTGTGCTGACAGCTTGGAGCCTGGAGCCTGCTTCGAGTTTTATCTCCCTCTGTCTCTGCCCCTCCCCCACCCCTGCTCACACTCTGTCTCTGTCTCTCTAGTAAAAATAAACAAACATTAAAAAAACTGTTTTTTAAGTAGGTAATGAGAGAACCCAAGAAAGACTGACTGCAAGTGTTAAAGGTTGATCTGAGTTTTGAAAGTGGTTAATGAGCGAGAAATAGAAAGTTTCTCAAGCAGGAAAGAAGCATCAGAGAGAATGCTAATTGTGAAGCCAGTATTCTGTGGCAAGGACTGTGATCCATGCCGTTTAATGCCCAGTGGGGGTCTTCTTAGGTTTAACCGAACATATAAGACCACAAGACCTCCAAAAGTCACCAAGGTGCCAGCAACTCAGAAGGACACAACCAAGAAAGCTGAACTTGTCCACAGAGCTGCCCCAAAATGCCTCAGATGCAAAGAGGCAAGGTCCACACCTATGGGGTTAGTTCCTTCTTGGCACAGAAATTCCAAGGCTTCACAGGAGTGACTATCTCCTATAAACACCACAGAAGCACAATTTCCAAACCCCACACTTACAAAAAGCACTGCCCTTGGGAAAAAAATCTCGGTAGATCTCTAATTCCAGGATGACACGATATCCGCCCTTTGGATGGACATGATGACTCAGCATTTGAGTGTCCGAACGATGATGGGATAGATACATATTGGTTATCCTTCATAAAATACTGCAATGAGAATTAATGTTGAGCATCACTGATCCCCAAAATGTAAATACAAAGCAGTAGCACCAAAAAAATTCCACAAAGCCTGTTTAATAAATAGTCCCATCGACTGGCCTTACATCGATCCTATCAATATCACCGCTACAACGCTTCACAGATGCAAACTCATCCACAGCCACGCAATTCATTGAAAGGGGCTTCCTGCATTATCATTTGGGAACAGAGAGCTTGTGTATGGATCTGGCCCTTTTCCCAGTTGTTCTCATGGAATGTTTTACAGTCTCATGGAGCCAAACCTATGTAGAATGGTCCAACTCTTCTTATTTTCTTAGCAGCTACGCATGGCTAACCTGCACGGGAATAAATATTCTGAGATCAGTGTGGTGCTTTTCCCTTCACCAACCCCTTGAGAAATTCTGGGTGAAATGTTAGCAACTCATACCTTTCAAGAAAGTTGCATATGAAGACTGGTCGTGATCAACTGCACTCGCTCTTTCTCCAGTGAAATAAAATACCAATTCATTGTGGTCTTTCTTATTTCCTCAACACAGGCAAATACGGAGATATGAAGTTCACCTGGACCCTGCTCTTTGGTTCGTTATGCTGGTGCTTCTCTGAATTCAGTGTGTTTATTTCAAATAGATGCCAGGGGCGCCTGGGTGGCTCAGTGGGTTAAGCGTTCAACTCTTGATTTCAGCTCAGGTCATGATCTCACAGTTCATGAGTTCAAGCCCCGCATCAGGCTCTGTGCTGACAGTGCAGAGCCCGCTTGGGATTCTGTCTCCCTCTCTTTCTGCCCCTCCCCTGCTCTCTATCTCAAAATAAATAAATAAATAAACAGTAAAATATAAAATAGAAGCTCATCTCTTTAAAAAAAAAAAAGATAGCAGTAAAAAAAAAAAAAGACTATTTCTAGCATCATCTGGGATCAGACCCTAAAAGAACACAGTCCTAAATAATGTTTTCATATTTCCAATATGTTCTTCCATTAAAATTCTAAATTTAGTTTTTTTACCTTTTTCCTTTCACTCCCACATACGTTTTAAATATAAAAATTGATCTACCTCCTGCCAGTCTGACATTTGCACAGGTGGGTATTTGAAAATGATTGCATTCAATTTTTGGTAACTAATGCATAGGGAAAAATTTACATCATGTGGTTCAAATATATTTTTGTATGCTCTTTCCTCATAATTTACTTTAGCATCAGTATTATCACATTCCAAATTTTACAGATTTTTATACCAAAATTATCTCATTTCTCCTTAAAATTTTGTCTGATTAACCTTTGTGTTTTCTAGCATTACATAAGAATTGCCCTTTGTGTTTTTTTCCCAACTACCCTTCTCCTATTTCAGAAACATTCAGCTAATTATCCAGCCATCCGCTGACTAAACCAAAATGGGAATTAATACAGAAGTTTGGCTTATGGAAAGATCAACATTCATAGGAAGATACTTGTCCTTTGCCAGGTTCAGTGCATTTTCGTCGCTTGGCAGATGATAAGAGACTCTACATTTTAGCCCACCACCAGCTCTGGAAACCACAAATGGGATTTGAAGCAATGTGCTCCTTTCTAATCCCGCTAGCCACAAAGGAAGCTGGGTTCCCTGCAGTGTGACCCTGAACTCCTACCGTTAGTTTATTAAATTTCAGCAAACTTGCAAGCCTCTGTCACATGGTGAAAAGACCAATGTCTAGCCCCAAATCTGTCTGGGACATATTTGTCCTGTTCTTTGCATTACTGGGTTTTTGTTTGTTTGTTCTCGGTCACCTTCAGTTGTTCACCTCTTAGAGACCTGTCCTGGTCACACAATCTAAAATATCTGTACCACCCACACGTTTTGCACTTTCTTATTTGCCCTATGGCTCTTTTCCCAATCTGAAATTCTGTCCTTTAACATTTTTAGGTTAATTTATTTATTTTGAGAAAGAGAGACAAAGCACCATCAAGGAAGGAGTAGTGAGAAAGGGAAAGAGAGAGAGAGAGAATCCCATGCAGTCTCCATGCTGCCAATACAGAGCCCCATGTGGGGTTCGTTCTCAGGAACCATGAAATCATGACCTGAGCCACAACCAAGAGTTGGATGCTTAACCGACTGAACCACCCAGGCACCCCTGAAATTCTGTCCTTAATACATTTGTTTACTGGGTATCTACTCCCTCCCCAGCTAAGATGAGGAAAGGACAATTTTGAATCCTATGTACTATTACATCCTCAGGGTCAAGAAGAATGATTTATCAATATTCATTGATTGGATGGAAGGATGGATGGATGTGTAGATGGATAGGGGGATGGATGGATGGATGTGTGGATGGATGGATGGGGGGATGGATGGATGGATGGATGGGGGATGGATGGATAAGTGGAGGAGGCTCTACATGGGTCATTTAACATGCTCCCATGAATCTGTGTTGTGTCTGTTTTCAGGGGCTCTTGGGTTGGACAGCTCGTCCTTCTCTAACTTCTCTGATCTCTCATTTTGTCTATCTTCTCACTACTGAATGTGTGCACCCTGGCCAAGTTGGTTGTGGTGGGTTATGAAGAGAGAGTTGTTTCCATGACTACTAAGAACAAAAATTCTAATAATATGCTAACCTAGCTTCTCCTCAGTCACTGCCAACCACCATCCTGCTTAAGTGATCCCAAAAGTCACTTATCATGACTTGACTCATTTTATATTGCTGAGCCTACCCTTCTGGGTCCCCACATTAAAGCATGTACAGTAGGACATCATGGAGCTGTCAGTCCTAATGATGGTTCTGTCTTCTGTGTTGGGCACATAGTAGGGACTTGTGTCCAACATTTGTTTCATATGAGAATATCCTAAAACACATAATTACATCTGATAATGCAGTTATAAATATTTAATATATGAATATTCTAGTATTTAAACATCTCTGGACCTTTTCCTTTTACCTTTGCTTATGTTCATCCAGGAAAATGACCACAAACCCTCTGGGGAAGGCTTAGGTGAAGTTTTGAATTCTGCATTCATTCTAGGGTATCCATTCATTCATTCATTCATTCATTCTAGGGTATTTCCTCAAGCGTACCCCTGCTCCGTTAAAAAGATCTTCATCTAAGGGCACCTGGGTGGCTCGGTCGGTTGCGTGTCCGACTTCGGCTCAGATCATGATCTCATGGTTCATGATTTCGAGCCCTGCGTCAGGCTCTGGGCTGACAGCTCAGAGCCTGGAGCCTGATTCGGATTCTGGGTCTCCCTCTCTCTCTGTCCCTCCCCCACTCATGCACGCACACACTGTCTACCAAAAATAAACAAGCATTAAAAACAATTTTCAATACTAAGGAGATCATTGGCACCTTGCTATCTTGCCACCCGAGGGGAAAGGGAATTTATACTGATTGTGAACACCCAACTTCTAGGAATGCTTTCCACAACGCTCTGAGGATGCATTATCCCAGTTTTCCACACAGTTGTATTAACTCCCTCTGGATCACAAAGGACAGATTTTAAACAAGATCTGTCTGACTCACACTCCTTCTTTGATGTGAAAACATTTTCTGTTCCTGGTCACCGTCTCTACAAATTGCTGGGTGAGGACATGAAGCGTTATATTCCCTGTCTTCTTGAGGAACTTAGTGTTTAGGAGGGGAGATAATGTAAATGTATGAAAAATACAGTTTGAGCCATATGGAAATGACAATAATTGACAGTTTTAGGACCAAGCACATGGCAATCCCATATGGTTCAAACTTATATATATATATATATATATAGGAAGAAGAAATTCCTGTCCTGACATGCTGAATCCAAAACAGGATTCTTTACCTTTCCTGGGTCATGGCCTTCTCTTAGGAGATGTTTCTCTCAATGGGAAATACGTTCTCATCTATTCACAAAAATGTCACACAGGTAAGGGGGTGGTTCTTAGACCCCCTGGGAAACCATGGGTCTCGGCTGAATAACATCTACTTCCAAAGATGCAAAATTATCTTCAGCTAGTCCTAAACGTGATACAGGAAATGTTTGTGGCCTCAGGCTCTTAGGATTAAGTGGAACCTTGAAATTTAAGTGAAAGCAGCATATCTTTCTTTTCTGATCTAAGTGTATTCTCAACGAATTGGCATGTTTACGTAAAGCTGTTCAGGCAATACCGACCAAAAGCAAGCTCTCTATTATTTGGGAGGAATATATTTAGCCTGAAAACTGTTCCTTGGAAGATAACAGTAATATTGCTTTTCTTTAGAAAACAAATTGACCTGGTTGATACAAGATGATAGTATTTAATGTAATAGTCAAGCTTGATAAGCAACCGTGCAGGTGTCTCCAATCTCATGGAGGGAAAGTGCCTTGCTGTAGAGGGTATGGTAGGAAGATCTTCGAGCAAGAGTTTCAGACTTCAGCATGGAAGTTCCCCCCTCATTCTTCCCTGTTTGGCTACCAACTACTCATTTATCCACAGTTATGAGCCACATCTTTAAGACGAGATTTAGATTAGATGATCTCTGGAGATGGTTATGGGTGAACAATCCACCCTCGGGGACCCACACATTTGCATTACTTTTAACCCAGCTTTCCATAACTACTGGACACACTGGCACATTCATCAATCCAGGGTATTTTCTCTCTTCCACTCTCTCAAGGCCCCTGTGGTGACACCCTCAACGCCCACATCCAGTAAACAGCAGAGTCACATGAACCACTTGGATATGCAGGTAATGACAATGTGGATCCTGGATAGGCCAGGAGGGAAGAGAGACTGCAGGCCACAATAAGGTGATAAGGAATCTCTCCTTCCTCGCCCCTCCTGTCTAAGAGACTGGCAGCAGGTGGGGCCTGCATATAGGTATGTGGGTTTAGTTGTGCATAGGTGTATAATTACCCAGACAGACACACATATATGTGCACTGATGGCTGAGTCTCTACACACATCCTCCGTCTATCAAAACGAACTCGTAAGAATACATGTAAGAACTGCCACCAAAGCAAAAATTCACCTGATATTATGATATGGAATAATAATGATGATTTTAAAACTTGAATAGAATAGTAATTCTCTCTATCCAATGCCTGGGTGTAGACTTTCACAAACCACATGGACTGTATTTCCAATTCTTTTCCTTTTCTTCTGGGTTACATTTGTTCTGAGTGCATTTACTGAAATGCAATTAGATGTCTATTGAATCTAATAAGAACATTAAGATTATTTTTAAAAAGTCTGATAAACTAAACTAAAAACTAATTGTCAACAAGTAAGGCAGCAGATACACTCTATGCTTAGACTCTCAGGACCAAAACTTTTAAACTTCTATTGTAGGCACAATTCTACTAAACAGCATGGTTATCGGGTTCTCATAAATATTTTCTTAATGGAAAGAAGGTGCAAAGTAGGCAGAGTAGCAAACAGGACAGCTGGTCTACCCCATGATGAGAGGTAGCTGATGGAGAGGTACGTCCAAACCCAGAGTCTCCCAAAGGGATCTCCCAGGGACCAATTGATACTTTTCTCTACAGTGGAACTTTCCAGACTCACGCCTGGCTGGTCAAGTCAAAGCCTTGAGGGGAGAAGGTGTATCTGAGCATGGGCTTCTTTCCACTTAGCAGGCCTGCTGGTCACCATGGCCCCAGCAACAAGAAAGGGTTTGCCTCCCTGGGGACAGAAGCCAGGACCGCAACAGAAGCAAACCACACACAAAGAGCACTGCCCACATCAAGGATGCAAAATATACTGGGTCTGGTATCTTGGTCTATCACTAGAGTAAGAGATATTTTCCTTCCAACCTTCCCTCCAAAGATGCAAGACGAACGAAAGAGCAAATGATCTTATTTTCCAAAAATGGGGTTATGGTGCCAATGCACAGTTGGGACCACAGGACATTTTCTCAGCCAAGACTGAGACAAAACACCACGAGACCCCTACATTTCTTCGACTATGCTACGATGCATAAAGGCTTAGACCATTCTCATCCCACTCTGTTAAATTCTCGACACTTAGCACACATGGAACAAGCAAACATTTTTAATAACGCACTGGATAATTTTCCAATATACAATGAAAATAAGTGCCCCTTTGCCCCATTTTGGCCTGAATTCACCCAAGGCAATCCTGTGGTTCTAACAGTCTGTACTTGGGCAAACAGTCAACTCCCACGCGCATTTGTCAACCAAGAAATCATTTGCCAAGTAATATCTGAAAAAGGCATATGGTCTAAGCATGAGAAACACAAAAATAGGTCAAACGATTCACATATGTATGCATATGTACATATGTATGTGTATATACGTATATATGCAATACATGTATATTTATATGTGTATTTATGAATATGTGTATGTATATATGTTTGTATATATTCTCCAGGAAAATGAAAGGTAGGGTACAGAAAGCCCTTTTGTACCCAATTTAATAACTGACTGGAACCTTCCCAGATGGAGAGTGGGGAGGAACACATCTGAGTACAGCTTGTCAGAAGGGAGGCCTGGAGGCGTGTAGGAGAGCAGGATGTGCTCAGGCAAATGTGAGCAGTTTGTTCCCAGGGGCAAGAGGACATGGTCTATGGAGGTGGGAAGTGCAGGAAGCTGACCCTGGAAAAGAAACACAGGTGTGTATTTTACAGATCCTTCTGCATTGTCCCACAGGTCTTGGGTTCTCTGGGGGTGGTGAACATGTAGTCACTGGAGAGATGTGGTCATGATTCGTCTTTCATGAGGAAACAAAGTCACCAGATCTGAGAATCGGGACACGCCTATGACAGTCACATGAAGGATGCATTGGAGGAAGGAGAGGGACAGTCGAAGCGGCCAACCAGACCAAGATAATGAACACAACAAGTGCAGCAGTCACTACGGGCTTTGAGCAGTCACCTCATGTTCGGGGACGTTCTACATGCAGAAATGGTGGCATATAGTCAGCCATTCTGTAAACGGTGACAAAGAGGAAGTAAATTACTCCTGAGTTCCTACCTTGGAGGCGCTGGTGTTTAGGGTACCTTTGACCAACACGAAGGTGTAAGGAAGAAACACGGTTTAGAGGAAAGTGATCTGTCAACATTTGGACATGTTGGAAGGTTGAGTTTGGAATGTCTGAATGACACTCAGAAGTTTTTCATAGGAGTTAAAATTCAAACGCTGACTGAAATTAGTGGTCTAGGCTGCCAATAAAGAGAAGAAGCACTCACACAGATGTGTAGCTGAAACTATGTGGGTGGACTGAATCACTCAGGGATTAACTATAATGAAGAGAATGAGGGAGGCGCCTGGGTGGCTCAGTCGGTTAATCGTCCAACTCTTGATATTGGCTCAAGTCATGATCTCATGGTTTATGGGGTCTGCTATGAGCGCAGAGTCTGCTTGGGATTCTCTCTGTCTGCGAAGCCCCCACTCACATTCTCTTTGTCCAAATAAATAAACATTTAATAAGAAAGAGAGAAGAGAATGAGGTCAAGAACAAAATGTTGGACAGGCCAATATTTAAGAATGTAAATTAAGTGAAGAAGGACCCCACAGGGTTGTGGAAGAGAACCATAAGATACGGATGCAATGAAAATTTAGGAAGGAGTACAGGGCCAAGCTGACAAGCACCCATAAAATGTGCTAAGGGGTTGCCACTGGCCTTGGCAGTGTAGACATTACTGGCCATACTGTATTGAAATTATTTTCACATGAGGTTGAGGAGGGTTGAAAATCAGTTTTGGGGAAATGGAAGGGGAAGAAGGAAATGAAAGTTCTGATTTCGAGAAATGTGACTACACAAGAGGAATATATGTTATAACGTAAACTGGTGCAGCTCGTATGGAATACAGTATGGACATTCGTCAAAAATTAAAGGAGGGCTACCATATGATCCAGCAATCCCACTTTTAGGTATTTATCTAAAGGAAATGAAAACACTAATTGAGTATATGCACCCCTATGTTCCCTGCAGCATAATTTAGAACAGCCAAGAAAAAAGCCAAAACAGCCAAAAAAAAAAAAAAAAAACACCATGAAAAAAGGAAATCTATTTGTGACAATACAGATTCAACTTGAGGCCATTATGCTAAGTACAATAAGTCAAATGGAGAAAAACAAATACTGTGTATCTCATCGTAGGTGGAATCTTTAAAAACAACAAGAACAAGGTCGTAACTATAGAGAAGAGATTGGTTGTCACTAGAGATGGGGAATGGGAAAAATGGGTGAAGGGGGTCGAAAGGTACAAAGTTCAGTGATAAAATGAAGTCATGGGTGGGTGCCTGGGTGGCTCAGTTGGTTAAACATCTGACTCTTGATTTAGGATCAGGTCAAGATCTCATGGTTTGGTTCATGAGACTGAACAGCACATTGGGTTCCTTAGTGACAGTGCAGAACCTGCTTGGAATTCTCTCTCTCTCTCTCTCTCTCTCTCTCTCTCTCTCTCTGCCTCTCCCAACTCAAGCTTTCTCTCAAAATAAATAAATAAACATTTTTGTTTAATTAAGTCATGGTGGGGTACCTGGGTGGCTCAGTTGGTTAAACATCTGACTCTTGATTTAGGATCAGGTCAAGATCTCATGGTTCGGTTCATGAGACTGAACAGCACATTGGGTTCCTTAGTGACAGTGCAGAACCTGCTTGGAATTCTCTCTCTCTCTCTCTCTCTCTCTCTCTCTCTCTCTCTCTCTCTCTGCCTCTCCCAACTCAAGCTTTCTCTCAAAATAAATAAATAAACATTTTTGTTTAATTAAGTCATGGTGGGGTGCCTGGGTGACTCAGTCAGTCGGTTGAGTGTCCGACTTCGGCTCAGGTCACGATCTCACAACTCTGAGTATGAGCCCCGCATCAGGCTCTGTGCTGACAGCTCAGAGCCTGGAGCCTGCTTTGGATTCTGTGTCTCCCTCTCTCTCTGCCCCTAACCCACTTGCATCCTGTTTCTGTCCCTCTCAAAAATACATAAACATTTTAAAAAATTAAAATTAAGTCATGGGGACATAATGTATAGCATGTAGACTACAGTTAATAATGCTATGCTGCATATTTGAAAGTTGCTACCTCAGTAGATCATAAGAAAAAAGTTAGTAACTGTGTAGATGTAAACTAGACATTTTGGCCATTTCACAATATATAGAAATATCAAATCATTACACCTGAAATAAATATATGTCAATATACCTCAACTTAAATACCATCCTCATAAAATTTATGTTAACATGGAATTGGTTCACTATTGTTATTTTAAATGAATTAATAAATATTTTAAAAGTTGAAAAAAGCATCTGGTGGAAACACATAAGAAATGAATAAAATTATCCATTTGCTGCCATAAATAATGAACAGGTAGACAGAGTTAGGGCTGTTAAGGGTGGAAAGACGGAGTGGTGAATGGATAAGGAAAAAGTACTTGGTGGTAAGGGTTGACTTCTAGATCATGGGCAGAAGGTTGGGTGCTGCTGAGATTCTGGGAGACAGAATAGATGTGGGTGCACAATTATCTGCAAATGCATTGTGCTATGTGGTTCTGGAGAGTTCATTCCTGATGGATTGTTCTTTCTTTGAGGAGGGAGAAGACCATTTTCTGATTAAAAAAAAAATGAAGGTGGGAAGATAGAAAACCATGGAGTGGATGCCGAGGGAAATGGATAGGACAGGTGGTGAGGAGAGAGCTTAAGTGGAGTGCCAGCCATCCCTACGATCTCCACTGTTTCCAGAAATCACATATTGATGGTGAAGCCAATCCATGACATAATTCCACTGGCCCAAGGGACCAACACTGTGGGACCAAAGAAATGGATATCTGGGTAGACACAGAACTTGGAGTCAGCAGGACGAGCTCAACCCAAGAAGAGGAGGGAATCAAGGGTGTGAGCGAGGGTTTGAGTCAGATTCGACAACCTATGTCACACACATGGTGTCTGAAAGGAGAGGCAATCCTCACAGCCTGGATGGAAAGCAAAGAGAGGAGAGGGGGAGACATGACTGGCAAACCAGGAGCCTGGCCCCCCTGTTCTAAAAGGATTCAGAATCAGGAGGAGGGGGAAGCTTGAGGAATGATGAGATCCTAATGAGGACCTAGGGATGGCTATGGAACACAGCTGAAGTCTTCCAAATAGGGGAGACCAAGAACTTCATATGCTTCCACTCTTTCTGAGCCTTTTCAGTCAATGCTGGCTGCATAGACCTAACCCTAGCACGTCAACAGCCATCTTAAAACAGGTACATTCTCGAGGCACCTGGGTGGCTCAATCAGTTGAGTGTCCGACTTCAGCTCAGGTCATGATCTCAAGGTTTGTAAGTTCGAGCCCTGCACCAGGCTCTCTGCTGTCAGCACCGACCCCGCTTCGGATCCTCTGGTCCCCTCTTCCTTTGCCCTTCCCCGCTCACATTCTCTCTCAAAAACAAACACACAAAAAATTCTTTAAGTAAACTAAAAAAAAAAAAAACAGGCATATTCTCATCTTTGAGTTGTAGGACATAAGGGCTCTGGCCTCAAGTATTTATGTAATACGTTGATGTGGGGCACTTTTCTCTGGGATTACGCTAACCAGAACTCACGCTGTTTTCCAAGTCTGCACAGACATTCTGCTTACACAGCCTCAAGTAACGTCCTCCCACATGCTTTCCGTACCCACTCTGAGGATCTCCCTACCTCGGTAGGCCATGGCAGCACACTGCGCCCAGCACAGAGCAAACACTGAAAGACGCTCTTGTTGATGATGTGAATCAAGCCAGCATCTTCAGAACACCATCTATGGCTGATTCTGGTGCCACTCTCTCAGGGGTGACTGATAACTCAGCACCGTTTTTCTTTGTGGGGTTAAAGAAAGGCAAAGGGCCAGTGAGAGGGGCAGCCCAGGAATGGCCAGGAATCTGGAATGGGGTAAGGGGGGCCCGCAGGGTTTCCTCTGCCTCTTCTTACTTCCAACGCCTTTACATCAGTGTCCATTTCCTGGATGTTGTATGGGTTTAATACGCACCGTTTCATGGTGATACTGTAAAAATGGAGCAAGAAAAATCATGCAAACACTAAAAAAATGAACTATTATTATCATTATTACTACTATTTGTTGGGGGGTGGATGATGATTCCATTAAGCTCAGATGGAATCTTTCACACCTGCTGGATGCGGACAGAACTATGAGGAGCAAGGAAATGCATGTCCATATGCACAGGAAATGTATAGCTTTCGAAGAGATAAGTGGACAAGAGTTAAAAGGTGGTGTGGGTGAGGCCTGGGAAATAGGGTTTCAGAAAAGAAGATGTTTTCATGTGTAATGACTACTTCCAGGATATGAAATAAAAATTTTGAAAGCTGAGATGCTGTAAATCATAGAGTATTTCGCTCATTTCTCTGACGGGTTTCTTCCAAAACAAATAATAGAAAAAGAAAAAGAAAGCAACAACAAATAGGAAATAGAACAATAAAGCAGAATGATCAGCAAGCCATATATTCCCGAGTGGATTTCCCTGTAACAGTGAACCACAGGAGAGGTTCCAGAAACCTCTGAGATTCCCAGTCCAAATCTCAAAATTGGGCTGATGGGGACAATCATTTTGAGAACTCATCAATTCTATCTCAATTAAGGGATTATTTGTGTTTGTTTCCATGTAAGGAAGCTTTAACTAAACTGATTTGAGAAAATATTATGCCATCAGTGGAGTCTAAATCCTAATCTGTGTTTTTCTTCTGCAACATATTAAGCCATCCGCTCTCCCCCACGGATTCTCACACGCGTGGAGATCTGCATAGGCTGCAGAATTATTTTTTCTTATTTTTATAATGATCATGCTTATTGTGATGAATTGAAAGAATATGTAAGCATAGAAATAATTACAGTTTTCACTTTCTCTGCCAATCCCTGTCTGCCCCAAGGCATGGGAACTTATATGTCAACACTGCTTATTTGTTTATTTCCAGACTTTTTCTACGCCGTTATACACATACATGCACACACACATTTTAAACACATATGTGTGCCCACATTCACATATATGTACACATACAAATATGTGTGTACATTCTTGTGTGTGTGTGTGTGTGTGTGTGTGTATATGTAGGTAAATACCTATACTTGCCTATATAGATTTACATTCTAATGTAAATATACATCTTCACATTTCTATTTTGCTTGTTTTCTTTTAAATGAAAAGTAGTTTTAGATTGTAAGTATATACAAGAATTCATTTGCTCATCCCCCTGATAAGAAAAATTTCAATAGCAATGGACATCTCTGTCCATGTAAGCCATAGACTGAATGTCTATGTCCCCTCAAAATTTGTATGCTGAAACCTAACCCCCAATGGGATGGTATTTGGAGGTGGGGTCTTTGGAAGGTAACTGGGTCATGCGGGTGGAGCCCCCCTGAGTGGGATTAGTGTCCCATTCTATAATGTCGTCCCTTATATAAAGTGAGGACACAGGAAGATGGCCATCTAGGAACTAAGAAGCAGGTCCTCACCAGACACCAAATAGGCCCATGCTTCCATCTTGGACTTCCAGCCCCTAGAACTGTAAGAAATAAATGTCTGTTGTTCACACCGCCCGCTGTGCGGCCGCCCCGACAGACTAAGACGACGCATCTTTGTGCTTATGCATGTAGGACAGATTCCTGAGAAAGAAGTGATGGAGGGGAAGGGGGGGTCTCTTTTTAAATCTTAATATAGCATATCACATCTCCATCAATTCACCCAGCCACCAGTAAGGTGTGAAAATGCTTACCGACCATGCCCACAGATAACTGCATTTAGTTTTGTCATTAAACGAGGCAAAAGTATAATAAAATAAAGTAAAATAGACTTGACTTTGCTTTAATATGAATGTGTTAGGGTACGTCTCTTGATGAGGTTTAGACATTTTATTTCTTCGACTATGAGCTTCCATAATGGCTTTGACAGAGTCATTTTCAGTGTATTCCTCTCTTTTCCGGTGGCATTTAATTTGTCACTTTTATTCTCAATTTGCTATTCTCATCTACACACAGTTTCCATATCCTCCCCGTAGCATTTCCCTGCTACAATTCACAGTGGGGCAGGCATTTTGCACTAGCCAAAATTTGCAAATCCACGAGAGGGGAAAGGTGAAACACAGCACCCTTTGGAAATTGGCCAAAAATGCGAACGAAAGCGGTTTCATTTTCTATGTGACATTTGTCATGCTGCACGCACAGAGCATTTTAAATTGCACATCTGACCTTTTTAACAATAGCAGGAAATGCCAAGAGAAAATGCAAAGCTCTTCATTTCCCCTCGTAAGCCCCGGTAGAAGCCATTTTTCACGGTCCATGGCTAGAGCCTATGATAAGATTGTCAAGGTGCCTGAAACAAGCCATCAATTTCCAAGCAGTTTTCCATGCATCCAGGGGAACATCACACACTCATGCGGCACCATGCAGGGGGCTTGTTTTCGTCTGCTCTGCCTCAAGGACGCTGTTGAACAACACCACACGAGTCAAGGCAAGGTAGAAAGGAAATCAGCGTTTAAGATGGCATTATCTACCAGAACCCAAGCAAGTCCCACATCACCGTTCTCAGAACAGAGTTACTTATACCCTATTAGGTTACTAAAGAGGAGACTATGAAAGCCTTCTATCAGGGACCCTGAGGAATGAAAACTAGAAAGAAAAGAAATAATAAATCTCCACGTTCTCCATCAAAGCGCCATCGTCTTGTATTTTGTGTTTAGCTTTTGAACCAAAGGAACGATGGCTGTCTGTTGAGTTTCAAACCTGTTTAATGATGAGGTGAAAAGAATATATCATGTCAGGGGCATGTAGGTGGCTCAGTCGGTTGAGCGTCCGACTTCGGCTCAGGTCATGATCTCGCAGTTCGTGGGTTCAAGACCCCGTTGGGCTCTGTGCTGAGAGCTCGGAGCCTGGAGCCTGCTTGGGATTCTGGGTCTCCCTGTCTCTCTCTCTGCCCCTCCCCAGCTCATGCTCTGTCTCTCTCTCAAAAATAAACATTAAAAAAATGTTTTTAATTAAAAAAATATATCATGCCAAATTTCACATAATTATTTTAAGTTAATGAACACATCTCCACAGATTTAAGAGAGTAAACATACAATGAAGAGTATGATTATGTACAGTCATTTGATTTTGAGTACACTGAAAGTAAAATAATTTTAAATTGTTGAGATTTAATAATTAATTAAAATGAAATATTAAGAAGTGCCTCTCCGTTATTTGAACTACTTTCTTTTTAGGAAATAGATTTCTGCTTATATGTATTTGATATAAATAATTTCACTATTTTTTTTCAAAATGTCAAAAGAAGAAAATAGCACATATATGAGATCTAAAATGTGAGTTTTCAAGTTAAAGGAAGGAAAACACCTATCTTGCAAAGTTCTTCAGTTTTCTTTGGAAAACCCATTTTGACAATCACTTTTTCAAAAAAGGCTATTTAATATTTCTTTTTTCTTTTATGTAGTCAGTCTTTCAGTTCATAAAGCCACAGCATCAGGGGAGGCATTGAGATTTTGATTTGTTGTAAACAGACCATAAAAGGCAACCATTTTCATAATCACAAGACTTATTGCAACAATAAAAGTCCCAGGGATGGTGGGGGAGGGGTAAAACAAACAAAAAAAGAGAATCCCAGGGATTGGAAAGAGGAGTAAAAACATAAACAAATAAAAAATAAAATAAAAAAGAATCCCGGGGAGGGGAATTCTCAAAGGCAATCATCATTTAGGGTAAAACAATAAGTCGCTCTCTTCACCATTGGCAGCGCAGTGCCCTATGATCTCTTTTGGTGCTTTACAAAAACAAATCCAGTTAAAGGATTAAATTAACTTTTCCCACGAGAAATATGCTGAGGAGATAGGATCTTACAAAATGAAAAGCATGTTGCAACTAGTTGCACAGCACCTTCAAATAAACAGAAGCACATGTGATACCAAGGACAATCGTGGGGAAGTTCATGAAACAGTACTTTTAACTCTAAAATGGTTCAACAGTCTTCGTTTCCTCATTTTCTAGAGGAAGGGGACCACGCTCTTACACAACAGGAAAGGGTGTGCACGATCTTGTCCAAATTTACTTTCCCCATTCCTGAGTCTCCTGGTCTCTCCCATCCCCAAACACTGCGCATCGTTACCCTATGGCGTGCTACCCCATTCTTGACTGTGTCCAACATGGTACCTGCCCACTTGCCCTCTGTTCTTCCCATTGAACTCTTTTCTCACTTGAGCATCAAAACATGATTCAGCCACCACATCTGAATAGATAGCATATGGCACCTCCTGTCTGTCCCCACAACTCCCGTTACGCACATTCATCACACAACTTATCACGCACTATCTACAGGACATCCTAGGTTCTCAGCAGCACGACTACCTTTGTTTGTCTCATGAGGGAACACTCTGCCCTGCCCAGGGTCTGGTTCCTAGAAAGGGCTGCAGAAATGTCTGCTGTGATGGTTTTGTGTAACCACAAGGATTAGTCATGGCAGGAGAAATGAAAATTAAATTACTAAAGCATCTTTCAGTTGTGATCAAAATGGTTTGCTTCTTTGGGTAGAAAGCAAATCATCTACTTCCCCCAAGATAAAATTGAGGAATTGCTCCTTCCTGAAATGTTCACTGCATGACAAAGCTTACGTCGTGTGGCACTGGGGTCCTTCCTGTCAGGGACGGTGACGTAACCCATGTCAGCACCATGCATACATCACAGGGCGTTAGTGACATAAAGACATGGCTGTTTGGCGTTATTTTGACAGTCCGGTTGACCACTCCCATCTGAAAGAAAACTTTGGTGCATCCTCAACATCCAATTTCCAATTTTAGAATTTCCAAGTTTCCCTTCGGTTGTCTTTGTTGTATCCTTCAAAATACAGTAGCCTACAAGTACCAGACCACTGCAAACAAGCTACTTTCTGTACCAAGTTTTGCAATTTTCTATTAACTCAAGTTACCTCCCTAAAATGTTATTATTTTAAATCATCATTTATCATTCATATTATAATTTATTATGTAATATTTATATATTTATACCAGTTATTATAGATGCATTGCTTCTTGAGGATGTTATCACATTTAAATCATTAGTATTTGAGCAATATTTTGCAACCCAGAGATGCTTGATGTGACAGGAATAGTACTCACCATCTTATAATCGTGGGAGGCTGCCATGGTCCCTAAATCATTAACACTGGTCTGGTTTTCTTTTCAAATACTTAGCACTCATATTCACATTTACTATGTATGACTTTTATATTATATATTTATGCTGCTATTTATCATTCATCCATCAATTATTATGGAGGTTATGGTATTTAAATAATTATTCCTTGAATAACATCTTGTACCAAGGATTAATCTCAGAGGACCCTTGCCGTGAAGGCAAAGGCTTCCAATAATCATACATCATGAGGTTGCGTTGTAAGAAGAGACAATGCTCTTTATAATCTCAGTTCAGACAGAAATACAGAAATGGATCAGCTCTGGATCCAATGGATCCATTGGCCTGCCCTTGTGGCCCTTGTAAGCGTCCAGTGTATCCCACCTGACGTGTTTCCCATGCAGGTAGGTAAGCGAGGCAAAAACTAAGGGGACAGCCAATGTCCTCTCTTTCCCTTCTCCAAAGTCTACGTGTATTATTAATACCTCTCTGGTTTTCTTCCCAAATATCCCTCCAATGGCTCCACCTACTTTCCCACCTTTGGCATCCTAGTCTGGGCCGGCAGCCTGTCTCCAATGGACCGCAGAGTGACCTGCTGATGAGATGCCCCCCTCATTCTGCCCATTGATTCCCAACCAGAGGACTTAATCACAGTACTGACTGACCCACCCCTGCTTAACGGCCTCCAGCAGAGACCGGAATGACCTGGCCACTCTCTAATTGTCTATCCGTAACTCATGTCCCTTTTTTTTGGTTCCTGTACTCACAAATGTTCCAGCCCTAGAGCCATGGACAGGATGTTCTCACATGTCAATTTTCCCCTCTCCACTGTAGAACCCACCCAACCCCTAAGTCCAAACTCCATTCTGTCCTTCCCTGAAACATGAGGTCAGCTGGCTTGGTCACGATCACAACATTCCCTTTCCTCCATGGCACTGATTACATTTTGTAGCTTATATTCACTGGGATGTTTATGTGATTACTGGTTGTCCCTGTATTTCTACTACACATCCCCAGAAGGCAAAGAGTGAGCATCTGTGCCTTGAAACATTTTTCCCCCAGAGCAGGTGCTGTTCGAGAAATATAGGTGGTGAAAGATGAATAAATGGTAATGCCTATTGAATAAACAAAATGGAATGTGTACCTGACACTCCACATTTTGAGACTGTACCTCCTGTCATCCTGTACTACTTGTTAGAGGAGTTTCACGCATGGCTCTCCTGCCTGGGTAAAAAGAACTTAATATTGGAGCAAGCCTTAATTATTATCATAAAATAATTCCATACAGCACCTAGAATTCTTCCTCAGAACTCACTGGGTGTTCAAGAAATAATTGCAAAATTGAAAGCTGTAGGAACTGAAGGGTATTCTTATGTAAACTACAGTTGCTCCCCATGGGAACAGATAGATTTTAAATATCTACAAGTAGCATGTAATTAATTTCACCGTTTTCTTGCCCATAGACCCACCGCAGGAGTATAAAGGAGAAGGCAGGTGAACTCCCTGCAGAGAAAGACTACCCTCTCCCCGTCCAAAAAAAGGGTTGGTGTGGGAGGGAAATGTAGGTGGAAAAGAGTGGGAATCTCCCTTCATTCCATTTAGCAAAGGTTTAAACGGTGGTGATGCCATGTCAAACAGCACCTTGTAGAAAGGGTCCAGCCTGGTAAACGTGGAAATGTCTGCTGTGTGTGTGTCTGGAGGCCAAGTAGGAGAGTGGGCAAATGACTTGCCTTCAGACTTGAGCCACAATAAACCACCTCACTTGGCCACTAGTGATTGTGCACAATGGGGGAGGTATGTAACCACCAAGTACCTCCATTTTCTCTTCTGTAAAAGGAGGATGATTAACAACCTGTCATAAGTAGTGTCAGGAACCTTGCACCTGCAAGTTGATGGACCAAGGGGAGGTTAAATCTGAGAAAAATCCCCACAGGACACAATAATAGAAACACTAATATTCTGCACTAAGATCACCTCACCTGGAAAGATGAATCTGGGACGTGTTTTAAAAATGTAATTTTAGTTTTTTCCTTTTGTACGTATTTCCTAATAATCTCAGTGTTGAGCTAAACTTTTAGTGTTTGGTCTTTCCATATTCTTCCATCATGAGCATATTTATCCATCCATCCATCCATCCATCCATCCATCCATCCATCCATCCTTTCCTATCTATCTATCTAATCCATCCATCCATCCATCCATCCATCATATCTACCTACCTACCTACCTACCTGTCCATCCATCCACCCATCCTATCCTATCTATCTATCTCATCCATCCATCCATCCATCCACCCATCCATCCATATCTACCTACCTATCTACCTACCTACTTACCCGTCCATCCATCCACCCATCTTATCTATCCATCCATCCATAAATCCATCCATCATACCTACCTACCTGCCTACCTGTCCATCCATCCACCCATCTTATCTACCTATCCATCCATCCACCCATCTTAACTTATCTATCTATCTATCTAATCTGTCCATACATTCATCTGTCTGTCCACCATCCATCATATCTGTCTATCTACCTACCTATCTATCCATCCATCCAATCCACTGTTAATATATTTAGATTAACATAATTAAAATTATTTTCATCTTAAGAATTTTGAGAAGCTACTAGGGAAAATGGAGTATGTTACTACTGTCACATTCCTGAGATGAAAATCAGCAAATAATTACTATGTCATATCTTTACCTTTACATTTAGTTTTATCCTCCTCTGATTCTATGTTATCAGAAATTCATTTTAAGATGTGTAAAAGTAGGTAATATGATTAGATTAAGTTGCATGCTCACACCCACAAAAATATGTTAACGTTGCTGTATTTTAATAACAATATAATTTCATTTTTTATTTATTTTTTTATTTTTTTAACGTTTATTTATTTTTGAGACAGAGAGAGACAGAGCATGAACAGGGGAGGGACAGAGAGAGAGGGAGACACAGAGTCAGAAGCAGGCTACAGGCTCTGAGCCATCAGCCCAGAGCCGGATGCGGGGCTAGAACTCACGGACCGTGAGATGGTGACCTGAGCTGAAGTCGGACGCCCAACCGACTGAGCCACCCAGGCGCCCCTATAATTTCATTTTTTAAATCAATAGTGTAAGTTTTAAGAATCAATTAAACAGCAGCCCTACAAATTGTATAAAAAAACCAAGATGTTATCATCTTATTACTCTGAACTGTGTGAAAGATGTAAGGCAGGACTTTTTATTGATAAAAGGTATATTTGAGAGCAGTGGTGCTCAAGCAGGGATGGTTTTGGCTCCAGACGCTACTCTACAGTGTCTGGAGACATTACTGGCTTTCATAACTTGGGCGGGGGGGCGGTGGCGAACACCACAGGCATCCAGTGGGTGGAAGCCAAAGACGGCACTCAACACCTAACAAGGCAAAGGCAGCCCCATCTAATAAAGGATGGTGCAGCCTCCAACGTCAGCAGTGCCAGGTTGAAAAATCCAGTGTTACAGGGGAGAGACAGAGGAAGGAGGGAAGGAAAGAGGGACAGAAGGAAAGAAGGAAGGAGGGAAGGAAAGAAAGGAGAGAAGGAAAGAAGAAAGGAAAGAAAGAAGGAGGGAAGGAGGGAGGGGAAGAAGGAAAAAAAGGAGGAAGGAAGGAAGGAAGGAAGGAAGGAAGGAAGGAAGGAAGGAAGGAAGGAAAGAAGGAAGGAAGGAATAAAAGAGGGAAGGAGAGAAGGAAGGAAAGAGGGAAGGAAGGAAGGATGGAAGGAGGGAAGGACAGAAGGAGGGAAGGAAGGAGGGAAGGAAGAAGGGAAGGAAGAAGGAAGGAAGGAAGGAAGGAAGGAACAAAAGAGGGAAGGAGGGAAGGAAGGAAAGAGGGAAGGAGGGAAGGAAGGAAAGAGGGAAGGAGGAAAGAGGGAAGGAAGGAGGGAAGGAGGGAAGGACAGGAGGAGGGAAGGAAGGAGGGAAGGAAGAAAGGAAGGAGGGAGGGAGGGAGGGAAGGAGGAAAGAAGGAAATACAGAAGGAGGGAAAGAAGGAATGAAGAAAGGAGGGAAGGTAGGAAAGTCAGAAGGAAAGTGGGAGGGAAGGAAAAGAAGGAACAAAGGAAAGAAGGAGGGAAGAAGTGAAGGAAAGAAGGAAGGAAGAAAGGAATAAGGAAAGGAAAACAGGAGGAAGGGAAGGCCTAAGTAGGGAATTAGGGAATGAGGGAAGGAAGAAAACAAATTGCTATTACTGATGGTCTAATAAGTATTTAAAAACCTTGCTGGTCATTTATTCCTAACAGTACTTCTGAAAGCTAGAGATTTTAATCTCCATTTTTCCGTCAGGATATTCTGCCTTGAGAGGACAATGGGTTGCCCCAAACTGTGCTGGTCCCAAGACCCTGCTACTGGGAGGCCTCCTGGGTACCGAACATCACAGATGGGGGAACAGCCACATGCTTTACCCCCACTGCTACTAGATACCTGCTAAGGTTTGTCGTGTTACATCTTGTGTTCCAGAAATGAAAGCGTCACAGAGGAGTACGCAAGACCTACTTTCTAAAAGTGCATTTCCTATGGCTCAGTGGGCTCAGCGTCCAACTTCAGCTCAGGTCATGATCTCACAGTTCGTGGGTTCGAGCCCCGCGTCGGGCTCTGTGCCGACAGCTCGGAGCCTGGAGCCTGCTTCGGATTCTGTGTCTCCCTTTCTCTCTGCCCCTCCCCTCACCCCCGCCTGGCTTGTGCTCTGTCTCTCTCTCTCAAAAATAAATAAACATTAATTTTTTTTAAATGAAAGTGCGCTTACTTACAGAATATTACAGGAGAATCTATCAGTGGGTCAATGTCTGCTCCTGCAACTTAGACGTTATTCAAAATTGATACTGGCTGGGTTTCATTCCATACAAGCGACAGTACTGTTTTAATCCTATTTTTCTTCTCATCCTCTGGTTTTAGGTCAACATTCATCATTACAACACGCACCTGTATTCCTGCCAAACAATGGACACTATAAAATCCCCTCTCATTAAACCTATTTTCTCATGGATGTGGATTATAGAGTAAGAGATAGCTCATTCTCTCTGAAGAAAAAAGCCGGCTCCCTTCTCCTTCCCTCCCTTCTTTTATTCTTCCTTTCCACTTCCTTCTTTCCATCTTCTTTTTTCCTCCTTTCTTCTTTCCATCCATCCCCTCTCTCTCACTCTTTCTTTCTTGATAGGGTGAGGTTCTATCAAAGGAAAAGCTTCCACTTAGGTCATCAGTGGTTTTATGTGTATGCATAAAACAACGCTGAGAGGCATTCCTTCCAAGGAACCATGACACCCTGATAAGACACACTGTTAGTGAACTTCCCAGCTCCCTCACGTAATGGGATATCCAAGAGTGATCTCCCCCCACAAGCCGCCGCAGCAGTCTACCTGAGCTAAAGTGTACCTGAGTGTCTTCGGTAATGAGAAAACTGGACAAAGGATTGGCCATGAGAGATCCATAGCCATAGTCCCACATGTAAGAGAGGGGATGCTTCTACCGAGGTGAGAAGTTGGGCCCCTAAGTGGGCTCAAATCTCACAAAGGAAGCTCATGTCAGATTGAACAGCAAACCTTTCTGGGGAAAGAATCACCAACATAGTCCTGAAAGGTCCCACAGATTTAGATCAAACAAACATGAGCTTATAGTCAGACATCACTGAGCAGAAAAGCACCGAGATGCGCACGTGCGCGCGCGCACACACACACACACACACACGGGCCTGAGGGCTGTATACAAAATATAAACAGGTATTTAAGAAATGTTTAAAGATATGAAGGATGGAATATGACAACATAAGCAAGACCCAGAAATTCTTGTTATCAGGGAATAACAAAGATCTTAAAAATGACCACACAGAAATTAAAGTGAAAACTATGTGTTGAAATAAATACAAATCCATGGACTAGTCAAAGAGCAGATTAGACATGAGAAAAAAGAAGTAAAGGAAGATATGTCTAGAAAATTTTACACACAAACCAAGTCCTCTTTGAGGTGCCTGGCTGACTCAGTCGGTAGAGCACGCGACTCTCAACGTCAAGTTCGTGAGTTTGAGCCCCACGTTGGGCACAGAGCTTACTTAAAAGTAATAATAAATAGAAAATTTTATAAAGCACAGCAAAGATATGGAAATTAACAGTTGGAAATGAATTTAGGTGACATCTGTGTGAAAATAAATATGTCTATCATATCTAATCAAAGATCCAGAAGGGCAATGTATGAAGAATGAGAAGACACGTATTTGAACATCCTTTTAACGCCTAAGCAAATATTTAGAAAACACTAGTAAAATACATACGTGTGTGCACGTAGATGTGTATGCATTTAAATTTGAATGCCTTGAACTATATTCCCAATGTAGATGCTTCATGTTATTTATTCATACAGACAAATCCTATCAATAAAATAATCCAACACTAAATGGGATTCCCTTAATGTATTTTATATTCTTAAATAACAGAAATGCCCTAATGAGAAATTAAAACCAGTCTTTTTTTACCATGATCCATTTTTCACCTAGTCATAAATATCAAATGCATTTCCATTATCCTGATTGGAAAGATACCAAAGTTTATAATTCTAGTTTTAGTCGGTGTCCCAGTGAACACGCACTATGCAAAAGTAACTTAGAGACCGTTCTCATTCATTGCCACAATAACCCTGGAAGAGGTTGTTTTTTTTTTTTTTTCATTTTACCGCAACATGGATGCCAAGAGGTGACATGCATGGATCAAACATGCAAGTTTTGTAAAATAATACATATATTTCTTTTATTTTAGAGAGAGAGAGAGAGTGTGAGAGTGGAGGGAGAGGAGCAGAGAAGAAAAAAAAAGACTCCTAACCAGGCTCCATTCTCAGTGTAGAGCCCTACATGGGGCTCAATCCCAGGACCCTGGGATGACGACCTGAACTGAAATCAAGAATCAGATGCTCAACCGACTGAGCCACTGAGGTACCCCAAGAATATTTTCTTTTTTTATCCATGTTGTCTCCCTAAGTATTAGGAATGATGTAGGGCATCTAAGTGAAGCCGGTGAAAGGTAGTGCCCAATTTCAGACCTCTTTAGCTCAGACCTGCAGGGAGCCACTGTGGCTTCCATCAGAAAGGGGATGCCTAAAATCAGTGACCGGATGCCCCAACGTGCTTGGGATTGAGGTGTTCCCTGAGTCATAGGGCTTTCAGTGCCAAATCTGGGGCAGTCTCTCTCAAACCAAGATGCGTAGGTCAGCCTACTGTAGATTTCCATCATGGAGTGCAGGGGATGCTAGACAGGACAGGCACTGCCTCTCAAATACACGTGATGATGGATGAGTCGTGGAGGAAACTGATGAAAAAGACCCCAGAAGATCTACTTCAAGTCATTAATTAGCATGAACTCTTTATCTGGCTGGCCATGGGAACTTAAATGATAAGGGACCCAACCATGATATATGGAAGAATCGTCAGCCACGGGTGTCTGTACTGAAGGGGGAGAGAAGGTAGGAATTAGCAGCGTGAAGTTACCAAGTCAGGGTGCACACATCCAGGGTGAGCCATGCGTAAAGGTTTAGAGTATTGAAAAACATTGCATTCAATAAAAACAAAGGAACAGGAATTTGCATCAAATTTGCACTAGACAATCGTTTTCTAGAATAGCTTTATTCTATTAGAACATTCAAAATCCCACCGTGAATAGAATTCCATGTTTATGAGGGTCAGCTGTTCAATTCCCAAATTACATGTGTATGTGTGTGTGTGTGATTACAGTAACAGTAATAGATGTGTAAGTGTGTGCCGTGGCTTCCAGATTTGGGGATACCGTACTGAGGCTGCACACTCTTCAGTGATCGCGTTGTACTCTGGAGAACACGTGTCGTTCTACACTCTTGTGGATGCCAGTGTTTAGACAACACTGGGTCTTGAGAAGACAGTAGGTTCGAAACAGCAATGTCTCAGAGCTCTGGAGGCCTCTGTGCCTGGGAAACTCACCAATTGCACTTTATCTTTCAAGCAACTGCCAACTCAAAGAACTAGGCTCTTCAGGGCACCGGGGCGGCTCAGTCGGTTAAGCATACGACTCTTGACTGCAACTCAGGTCATGATCTCACCGTTTGTGGGTTCGAGCCCCACATCAGGCTCTCTGCGGTCAGCACGGAGCCTGCTTCGGATCCTCTGTCTCCCTCCCTCTCTGGCCTTCCCCTGCTCGCACGCTCTCTCTGTCTCTCAAAACTAAGTAAACCATTATAAACAAACATTTAAAAAAAATACACATTCTTAAAAAAAAGAACTAGGGTTTTCACAGTACTCTTTTAATACTGAAGAATTTCAGTTTGGGGTTTTGTTTTATTTTTTTCTTCCTCAGGACGAAGTGTTGTTTTCTGGTCTTTGTAAACAGGGGATTCCACGTTTTGTGATTATATCCTATGATTGCAATGACTATAAATAATTATCCAGAGACATTCTCATTCATGTACTAATGCAGGCAGAATCCACCCACAGATGCCAGGGACTCATAAGAGAAGGCGATAAATTCTGGCACTGGCACAGAATGGGGACAAATATTCCTTCTCAGCTGGCTCTTGGCATTATCTAGGAGACATTTTTGGCTGTCCCAGTGGGGATGCCTAATCACATCAGGTGGGTACAGAAGCACCGCTAAATACCCTCCATGCACAAGACAGCTCCCCTTAAATGTCAGCGGTGCTAGTGTGGATAAACCTGGTATTTGGGGAAGAAACAGATGGAAAAACCAAAATGGCCCCTGGCTGGGCTCCATGAACTTGCTATGTTCAGCATCTATATCTGAACACAGTCTCCAACGTCCGATGTCTTGGGCGTTTCCCAGAGGACATCTGAAAACATTCATCATGGAGCCAATTAATTACATGAAGAGAGAAGGCTCACCATGAGAAACAACTGTTTCTACAACAGCAAGAATTGTTCACATCATGCACAACCAGGAAGAAGCTATTCTTCTCTGCTACATCCAAATTCTATGGAAAAGGTCTGGTTTCCTCCCAAGGGGGTGCTGCTCCTGAAAGGTCCCCCGAGTGACCGGCTGGAGAGCTAGGAGGAAAGGTATCCACTGGTCTACCACGTGCCAAGCATGCCAGAGGACGGCTCCTTTGCTCCACCTCACACGTTTTCATGGGTTCAAAGCCAATTAACACTGGCCCTTCCCGTCTCATCCAGCCACACTTCCCGCATGCCAGCCACCGCATCGATGGCAAACGAAAACTATGATCTCATTATTTGAGACCACGGGCATCGAAAATCCACTCTGTGATGCCGTAACATGTGAACTCTGAACGTGTTATTCTTTTTTTTTTCAACGTTTATTTATTTTTTTGGGGGGACAGAGAGAGACAGAGCATGACCAGGGGAGGGGCAGAGAGAGAGGGAGACACAGAATCGGAAACAGGCTCCGGGCTCCGAGCCATCAGCACAGAGCCCGACGCGGGGCTCGAACTCACGCGAGATCACGCGAGACCTCGCGAGATCATGACCTGAGCCGAAGTCGGGTGCTCAACCGACTGCACCACCCAGGCGCCCCTTAACGTGTTACTCTTAAGTTAGCCTTTAGAATACGCATCTTTAAAACAAGACGGTATGGTATGTTCCTATGCCATAACTGTGTTACCAATGCAGTCGGTATTCCGTGTTGGAAAGAAATGCCCATGGGTCCCCGAAGGACTCAAATGCCACCTACAGAAGACTGGACAGTTGCATATCATTAGGTGATGAATTCCAGGTCAAAGATGTTAATTTGCTGAGGGCTTTTGGCCTATTTGATGTTAAAATCCCAGTGACTGGGGCGCCTGGGTGGCGCAGTCGGTTAAGCCTCCGACTTCAGCCAGGTCACGATCTCACGGTCCGCGAGTTCGAGCCCCGCGTCGGGCTCTGGGCTGATGGCTCAGAGCCTGGAGCCTGTTTCCGATTCTGTGTCTCCCTCTCTCTCTGCCCCTCCCCCGTCCATGCTCTGTCTCTCTCTGTCCCAAAAAATAAATAAATGTTGAAAAAAAATTTTTTTTAAAAATCCCAGTGACTGATGCACATAGGGGCATGAGCATGACTTCTTATCACAGAAGCCAAAACAAAAAACAAAAACAAAAATAAAAACCAAAACCAAAAAGAAAAAACAAAAACAAAAACAAAAAAACCCCAAACAAACAAAAACCAATTACAGACATCTTTGGCTAGAATCAGCTATTTCTGCCCCAGCAAAAGGAGATTTCCAAGTCTAGTTATAAATAAAGTTAATCACTGAAATCATGTGTTCAACTAGTTGTGTAAATACATCTCAAGGACTCATCATTATCTCCAGGCAGTGGCATTCCTATAAAGGACGGGGAAATTCTGCCTGAACGCGGGGGTCTGAACTCTACAAGCACATTAATTAGACGTGTATGGGTCACTCACTTCTCACACATGGTTAGTTCATCTAGCGATGATGTATTTACGCTGTCCATCTTACATGAAGAGAGTAATACCATCTGAACATTTACGCGGCACTCTGGTCGCTAAAAAGTCCTACTAAAAACTGAGAGCAAAGACTATCCAACTGAATTAATTAATTTCTAAAATGCCGATTTCAAAGACATTTGTTCTATTGGTCTACTAAGATGCCTAACACAGACCCTTCAAAGCTGATTTCAGTAGGGGGTGCCCAGGTGGCTCCGTTGGTAGGGCATGTGGCTCCTGATCTCAGGGTTTTGAGTTCGGGCCCCATGCTGGGTGTAACAATTGCTTAAAAACAAAATCTTTAAAAAAAAAAGAAAGAAAATGATTTCAGTTGGGTGAAGAAAAAAAGAATGCTGGTTATGATCATGGCAGACCTTTGACACAGACTCATGAAAAACAAAATGCTAGAACAGATTTTATTTCCTCCTTTCGAGACAGGATGATTGTGTTGCCTACAAATAATCTTCTTGCTCCCGACGGTGTTGAAAATAAACTAAAACTATAGTATAGTGTAAACGGAGGCAATGAGAAGGTATTGCCCCTGTATACTCTACAGAGAAACAGAAAGGAAGAAGATACTTAAAACAACATATGGACCTCTCCTAGTCCCGCGGGTACGTATGACTGTGCCTTTTAAGTCCGCCACATCCAAAGTAGTAGGATGCTATTCTATCCTGCTCGGAAATGTTTCTTTTGAAATTATTGGTCCAAATGTAGGAGGACACCCAAGGGACTCAGAATACCAGGGGTCCAGGAAGAGCTTGGGCCCAAGACAAGAGCAACTAGTCAATGACAGCTGTTTGGTCTCCATGGTATGGAGAGCCGGGAAGGTATAGAAATTGCTCAACATTATAAAAAAGAAAATCCATACAAATGGGGGAATATTGAATTTGGCCATTTGGCTACAAAAACCAAAAGATTTCCAAGACAGGATCAAATAGGAATTACTGAATATTAACTAAATATTAACTGGGTGTTCATATTTCAGAACGGACAAATCTAGTAGTGATATCAGGACACTAGCTCATCGAATTTTATCATATTTTTCCAGATACTGTAGAACTTAAGATAGATTACTAGTTTAATTTTGTGTCATCAACAGTAATATGCTGACTGGTTATACGTGCCTCAGAATTGCAATCCTGCTGTGTGGACACCTTTTCACTTAGGAATAAAATTAACAAAAAATGGGTTAAGATTTGTATGCTGAAAATGACAAATACTGCTGAGAAAAAATTAAAGAACGTTCAGATAAATAGAGGGCTAAATCATGCTAATGGACTGAAAGGCTCAAAAGTCTTAAGTTGTCAATTTCCCAAATTACTTAAAGACTTATCACTATTTTCACAAAAATCCCCAAATCCCATTTCTTAATTAAAAATGACACACATTCTATAAATCTATATGGCCTTACACCAATTTTTTAAAAACTTATTCGTAATATTTTACGCTTTTCACTGCTATTGTTAATGGCATATTTTAAATTTCATTTCCCAATGGTCTCTTGTTGAAGATGGAAATAAAACGTGTACATGTTGTATCCTGAGATACTACTCAAATCACTTATGAGTTTTAGTAGTTTGTAAAAACCTCAGGAGTTTCCATATAAACAATCACGTCATCTACAGTTCTCGTGTTCCAAATCCACCTACTTAATTCTTTTTTACCTTTACCGCAAGGTAATGCCTCCAACTCAATGTTAGCTAGAGGTAGGGAGAGTAGACATCCCTGCCTTGTTCCAGATCTTAAGACGAAATCAATTAATAGGCTGTGATAATGTTTTGTTGGCTATTCTTCCAAAAATACTTTAGTAGTGGTCTCTAATGTAAGCAATGGAATAAAATCTAATGAGAACATCCCAATGGTATTGTTCTGATTGTAGAAGGATCCAATTCTGGAGGTCCCCTCATCCTAACCCCAGCCAGTCAGCTTCCATATATGAACGTAGGGCAAATCTAGAACCCCAGATCTGAAGACGTGATTTAACAAGATGTGGGAAAATAGTCAACGATTAAAAATGAACAAAGTGAAATCTTAGCTCTTGCCATAAATAAGTACCATGACTTTTTTGTGTTCTACAATGCTTTTATCACATGTCCTCTCAACTAACAAAGATGGCACGTGACTCATTACTTCAGGAGATGCCTCACACACCGTAGTTTAGCAACTGCATACAACTCAAAGCCATTTCAACTCAGACTTCAAGAAAAATGACACATGTCCTCAATTCATGGCCCTTTGCAGTTGCAACATTAAGAATCAACACCCAGGGGCACCTGGGTGGCTCATTCAGTTAACTGTCCGACTCTTGGCTTCAGCCCAGGTCATGATCTCATGGTTTGTGAGTTTGAGTCCTGCATCGGCCCTGCACTGACAGCGCAGAGCCTGCTTGGGATTCTCTCTCTCTCTCTGCCCCTCCCACTCGCTCTCCTGTATGTAATGATACTTGGTGTTAATTAGCTGATGGTCTTTCCACTCCCAGTAGACCAGAATTTCTCAGCCTCAGCTCTACTGATAGTTTGGGGCTCATCATTCCCATAGGACATCTCTGCTGTGTTGAAGGATGTGCCAGAGCATCCCTGGCTTCTACCCACCAGATGTCAGTAGCAAACCCCAGTCATGACAACCCAAACTGTCTCAAGACATTGCCAAATGTCCCAGGGTGAAAAATCACCCCTAATGTAGAACTACTGGTTTACAGTATAAGCCACATTAAATTAGAAACCTATCTGGTTTTACCCAACGTTCTGCCACCAGAGTCTAGAACCATAGACAGAACGTGGGAGATGCTCATGACGTTTGGTAGATAAATGAACAATCGAGCAGCAACCGTGGGTTAATTTCAGATCCTCTTGGAGCAGATACAATATTCCGGGATACTCAATTCGGCGGCACTTAAATTCTATCAAGCTCTGGGCACTAAAGTGATTCTGGAAAATTTGTAACAACCCAAAAGCATCTCTTGTTTCCTCCTCTGACTTTTGTTCTTACCACAATTATTTTGTTCTTCCTTGTTGTCCGGTTGATGCCAAATTGCCCTCCAAGATGGCAGAACATGTTTCCTCATTCACTTGGGTGCTTGGTCCTATGTACCTATCATTAGGTACCAGCCTTTCAAGGCGGAGTGGGACAAAAAAACCCCTACTGCCCATTGTGACATCACCAAGAACTACGTGCCTCATAATGTCTTGTGCAGAGCAAACGCTTCTTAAATACGTGTGCACCTGGACTGAATTGTATAAATTAGCATTAATTAATATTTCAACATGGATGGTCTCAAGGCTACTGGAAAAATTATCAGGTGACAATGTTATGTGGTTGACTTGAAGTCAGCAGACTTGGCTTGGGAGTAAAATCCTGCAGAATCAGTCTCTCTGAGCTTTGTTTTTCTTACCTATTGAGCAAAGTGACAATACGCCTTCTCCACCTTGTTCATCAGCTGCTGTCCAAAACGAGAGGCTATCTGTGAACATTACGTAGAAGGCACTTTCTGTGGTTTTATGAAGAGCAAAGGCACGGTCTTCACTCAGTCAAATCTTACCGTCTGGGACGGCTGAGTGTTAGAAAATACAGTATAACATACAGATACCGATAGAGTTCAACGGGAGTTCAGTGGGGGGAATTTATCTCTGCGCAAGAGAAGTTGGCAAAGGTGTCTTACAGAAGGAGCTACCCATAATCAGTCTTCACGGGTGGGAATTAGACACTGGAAACTAGGGAGGGAAACCCAAGAAGGGAGACACCAGTCGTCCCGTAGCAATGGCTATATTACGATTCATTTATTCATCCACGTACTCCACAGATATGTATTAAGCAATCAAGTTGTACTAGGCACCGAAAGTACAGCGCTGAAGAAAACAAAGGCCCCCACGCTTTTGGAGTTTATATTGGGGGGAAATGGCAGACATGTGTTACACACACAATCAATACCTATCTGTCTTGCACACTCAATTCCATCCTGCTGATCCTTCTGCTACACCATCACCCTGGATGCAATCTTTATACTTAACACAGATTAAAAGTGATTGGATTTCAGAAAACTGGGGACGTGTAGGAGCCCCAGGACACAGGCGAATTATGTTCAAAAGGAATACAAACATCCTACCAAAGAAGAAAAAAAAAATAAAGGGAAGATAAACAGAACTTTCCAAGTGTAAGCTCTATGTGCTTGGCAGGGTATCCCCACATGAGGTCTCTCTGAATGTCACCTTGTTGTAAAATCCAATATCCAGGCATTGGATAGGGGACAGAGGGACCCATAAATATGACATCTAAATAGGAAGATACACATGTTTGTGTGCATTTGCAGGTGATAGATCATATGTAAATATATAGAATCATATATATAGATATATACATTATACATAATTTTATATACGTGTGCATTTGGTCTTGCCCAGATACTTAACAAAGACCTGTAACTCATTTGCTCATCCAAATCTTTTTCTAAAGTTTATTTATTTATTTTTGAGACAGAGAGAGAGAGCAGGGGAGGGGCAGAGAGAAAGGAAGAGAGACAGAATCCCAAGCAGGTTCCACACTTTCAGTACAGAGCCCGACGCGGGGCTCAAACCCATGAACCGTGAGATCATGACCTGGGCTGCAATCAAGAGCCAGATGCTTAAGCAACTGAACCATCCAGGTGCCCCTGCTCATCTAAATTGTGTGTGTGTGTATAGCTGGTTGATGGTCTATATACTTAAAAAGACTCTCTTCACATGAAGAGACCTCTTCATTGGGGAGGCAGAGACAAGACACGGAGTCAATTCTGTAAGCACGGGGATCATCCACAAATCACTCATGGACAGCATCCAAGGGTCTGACCTGCTCCATGAAGCAGTAGCCTAGGGAAGGTGTGGCATTCCTGTTTTTGGAAATTATTAAAGTCTGAAAAGACAAGAGCCCTTCTTCAGAGGGTAGAATGCTCAGCCTCATGGGGTATCCCAAGGCCCCTATCCTTCCTGATACTTCTAAACACACCCTTGAAAACCAGAGGGCAGATATTCACGGGGTTGAATCTTAAGATTTACTCATTTTGTTGTTACACACAGAATGTTTGTCAACACCAGGCAAGGAAAAATGAAATCCAATTGCGGAGCTCACGTGGCCTCCGCTCTACCAGACTGGATATGTTGCCTGCTGTCCCTTCTCCTCTGGAGCACCAGCTGCATTGTTCTTTCCCTCCAGTTTATGAGAAGATGCAGCTTAGGGGAGCCAGTAGCCAAGACTCAATGCTTCCATAAAAGGGTGCAGCCAACTGTCATCACATACAACATCCACCAAATTTTCGTACGACGGACTGAGCCCTCCGATGCAACACGGTGTCGTTGCACAATGTCAGCACCATCATTCCAACAGACCACCATCGTGTCTGTGGCCTTCGTGGGGCCCAGTTACAGCATGGCACCGGAGGGCGATGGTCTCACTACAGCTCGACACTGGGGAAGCTGGATTTCAAAACATCAGCCCTTAATGCTTCAGGATTTTCCTTCACAACACTGTCTAACTGATACTTCGGAGGCCACTGGGGGGCTCAGTTGGTTAAGCGTCCCACTTCTGCTCAGGTCATGATCTCATGGTTCATGGCTTTGGGCCCCATGTTGAGGTCTGTGCTGATTGCCTAGAGCCTGGAGTCTGCTTATGATTCTGTGTCTCCCTCTCCCTGCCCCTCCTCTGCTCTCTCTCAAAAATAAACACTTAAAAAAATAAAATAAAACATTAAATAAGTAATAAATGGGGTGCCTGGGTGGCTCAGTCGGTTAAGCATCAGACTCTTGGTTTCAGCTGAGGTCATGATCTCACGGTTCATGAGTTTGAGTCCTGCATCCAGCCCTGTGCTGATAGTGCAGAGCCTGCTTGGGATGCTCTCTCTCTCACCCTCTCTCTCTCTCTCAAGATAAACGAATAAACTTAAAGAAAAAACACGTTAATACTTTGTACTACACAGAAATCCACAATATCTCCACGGTGTATGAACTGTTAGGGTGTTTCTAATAAACCGTAATGTGGGTATGTTGCACTCATTCCAGAATTCTGGGTGGATCAGCAGCAAAGAATAGTCATGGAATATATATGTGTTAGGTGTGCATATGTATGGTATGCTTGGGTGACAGTGACGCTTTTGTGTCTTAGCAGAACAGGTGCATGAGAGGTGTGGGCAGGCATGCATCTGTGTGGACACATTTGTGCCCTTGAGAGGTCTGTGCCCACACGCGCACACACACACGTAGTATATATTTCTCCTCGCTTGAAAATCTCTTGAGCGTTTTCAGATACTGCAGAGACGTATATTTCAGATTCCAAAAATGCTCATGTTTACGCCAAGGTTGACTTCATCCACAAACTCTTTTATAACTGCACATTTATTTTCTACTCTGTAATAATCAACCTAAAGAATTCCTGGAATTGCAAGTACCCACAAATTTCTAGAGATACAGAAATGAAACTCTGTGGTTTCAGGTGAGAAAAAAAGAACACATTGCCTAGCTGTTAGATTTCCTTATCATCTTCCCCAGTGAGGGCTTCAGACAGCATTATATAGGGAGAAATAGATTGTTAACTACCGTCACGGGTGGATAGTATCTAAATATGCATGTGTTTCTGTGTTAATCAGGGAGGTTATATCCCAGTGCATTCATCCATTGTTTTTTTTCCTTCCTCATCTCTCCGTCTCTGTCTTTTTTATTCTCTAGTTGACCAACAGTGTAGTATTGGAGAACCAGTGGTTCATCACTTACTTATGAGACCCAGTGCTCATCCCAGCAAGTGCCCTCCTTAATGCCCATCACCCATCTAGCCCATCCACCCCTCCAGTAGCCCTCAGTCTGTTCTCTGTATTTAAGAGTCTCTAATGGTTGGCTTCCCTTTCTGTTTTTATCTTATTTTTCCTTCCCTTCCCCTATGTTTTGTTTCTAAAATTTCCACACATGAGCGACATCATATGATATCGGTCTTTCTCTCACTGATGTATTTCGCTTAGCATAACCCCCTCCAGCTCCATCCACGTTGCTGCAAATGGCAGGATGCCGTCCTTTCTCACGGACAACTAGTAGTCTGTTGTATATAGAAACCACATCTTCTTAATTTTCTGTCTTGCTTGGATTCTGAAGGTCTTGCTCTGTCTGTCTCTTTTAGCTGAGACTGACAGACAAAGCAAGATGCAAAAGACTCTCAGACCTAGGAACTCGGTGAAAGTTTCTAAAGGAGAGAACACAGCAGCTCCCTACACGTTCCGTGGGGACCCTCCCCATTAACGGGATCTAGAACCTGTGAGCCACCTGCATGGCAGGTAAGGGATGGGGGCCAAAGAACGTCCCACGTTGATCCACAATGAGCCAAACAGACCTAGTGGGGGGTCCCCACAGCAGTATGGATGGAATCACAACTGTGACACATCTCTGCAGCTTAAACCAGAATAATACTGCACATAACAAAGCATTATTAATGGCTAATTAATAATTAGCATAATCAGTTGCATAATTGTCAATTTCGTTAACAGAATCGAACCAAGTTAGACCACGCACTCAAGATTATTTTACAACTACCTAAAAGTACACATCCTTTTTTTATATAAACTTAACTCCCAGTATAGAACATGTCTGTGCATACTAATATAATTTAGAATATGGAATAAAATATTTAAGTTGGTGTACTTTAATGAAGGCAATAAAAGATATGTTATATGAAGACTCTAGATTAGCTTGTTTAAAGTAGACTAATGAGTTTTACGTGAGCAAATATTAAGTGGGTTCATTACTTGTCACTGCTTAGAAAGTGTCATGGAACCTGTTATAGTAAATGAATTACTATTTTCCTAATGGATGTTAACTTGGAAATTACCATCTTGCTCTAACTGACACGGAATCCCAGAACCGTGCCTTGGATTCCTAATAATTCATGCGGGGAGTTTAATGTGCAAGCTGAACACATAATACCAGACTTATCCCCCACATCATTGCTCTTCAAAGAGATGTCTTTATTTTGATGGGAGTTGTGTGGGGTTTTTTTGTTTTGTTTTGTTTTGTTTTTTGGCTTGTATCATCTATAACGGTAAGGGAGGCAGTTAAATTGCTTGGTGTCTTTTGGAAATGAGTAAATATGAATTATTACTGCAACCATACTCTATGAATTCCGGGCTTGCTATTCTTTGCAACCTACTGTCCACCTGCCCACTGACTACCATGATCCTGGATGATACCTTTGGGACCACATACCACAGGTCAACTTCTAGTGACCTGGAACCTTTGACAATGAATATGCTTTGTGGGGGAGGGAGGGAATTTAGAATCTTTCAGTTTGGGGGCATCTGGGTGGCTCAGTTAGTTAAGCATCCCACTCCTGATTTGGGTTCAGGTCATGATCTCACGGTTTGTGGGATCGAGCTCCACGTCAGTGCAGGGCCTGCTTGGGATTCTCTCTTCCTCCCTCCCATTTCTCTCTGCCTCTGCCCTCCATCTCAAAATAAATAAATAAACTTTCAAAAAATAAAATTACAATCTTTCGGCTTTTACAAATATCATGTAACACCTCCAGAGGATCCCGGAACATCATCTCATACATAATCCAATTCATTAATAATTTCCCGGCAAACGTCTAAATGTCTACCCCAGAGTGGGATATAAAAACCATCCAATGCCATCTGTCAGGTCAGCTTTTGCGTCAAATGAGTTATAAAAGCACTTTTACATTTTGAAACTGGTTTTGATTCCTTTTTGTTGGGCTGGGATATTTTGTGGATACTGGAATCTGGATGTACACCTCTCCCGATGTCTAACAGCGATTCTGAGGACAGCACCTAAAACAAGGATCCATGAACGTCCCACTTAGTAAAAGAGTTTTAAGTTGTGGTCATCGACGTCGGTTAACACGTGGATGCTGGAAATGCACGCGTGGTGGATGGGATCTGTTATGATGGCTATCGATACTCAATTACTAAGTTCTAGCAGTGCCCAGAAAACTACATGTGGAATCAGAAGACCAAGGCTGACACCCCATCGCGCCTCCGAAGGCCATCACCTCCTGAGTCAGCACCAGCAATCTCTGAAGAGCCTTCTCGATTGGCCCCCAAAGGCCTCTGCCTCATAAGATCTGGGACTCATCACTGCTTTGGGAGGTGGTGACAAGGCGCAGGAGCACGTTTCCTCAGTCACGCGGAAGCTGGTGGCTTTTCGGAGGGTATTTGAAAACACTTGACCTTCAGGACAACATTTCGTTTTGTCTTGAAGATATGTGCGTCATCAGAACAATTTGAAAGGGAGGGCTTTACCTAAGGCTGGGCTGGCCTGGCTCTTTTGTCCGGCTGCATTAAAAACAAAATCCTTGCAAGTAAGGCTCTCTCATTTCTGTCAAGGGGTTAGCAGATATGTGAGGGGCACTGCTCATCTTGATGCTGACCACAGAGCGGACATGGGAGGCCACATCTATGCGGACAGTCCAGGGCGAGGTATTGCTTGCCCAGGCAGGTGGCTGGGATGATACAACTCAGAATCGCCAATGCCTTTCCAGGAAATGATCTGCGTTCAACCTGGAAACATAAAACCTGAAGAATTCTGCACAGCCATGGGGGTGCAGGTAACCTGACTTTTGAAGCACGGATGCATTTTTCATCCTTGTCTTACTAACAGGGAGACACTGTCGCCGATAGACGAGGTGGAAATGCAACACGGAGTATCTTTAAGACGTTGATGTGCTCTGACCCCAGCTCAGCCACAGCCAGCAGAGTGCCCTCTGCGGGGCTCTGGATGGTTGAGTTGGATACGTCCTGGCCACATGGAGTATTCCTGCCATTGCCGTGCTCACCGGGGCAGCCCAGCAGCAACCAGCTCCCCACGGTGCAAGTACCTGTCACCTGCACATGTGTGTTTCGAGCTTTCTCTGGTGCCTCACAGGGAATGGGGCACTGAGACCTACCTTGCACACTCCGAGGAGTCTGGGGACGTCACCCACAGCAAGCTGACAGATGACAGCAGGACAGTGGGCCTTCACTCAGTTTTGACCCTGAGAAGGTACTCCACACACACACACACACACACACACACACACACACACACACACACACCCCGTAAAGGTTTTCGGGCAGCCCCATGGGCCAAGCACCAGCTACCAAATCGATACAAGCCTTCGCAGCTTCTCTCTCATCCCAAGGCCCAGCCAGGTGTCTTGCATCCTTAATCTCGGCATATCATTTGCAATAATAAAATTACTGTACGAAGCTGTGTATAATACAACAATGCACAAAGTCGTGGATGTTATAACAATACTATCATACAAATTTTCCTTTCATCCCCTGCTTTCATTTTTTTTTAATTTTTTAATGTTTATTTATTTATTTTGAGAGGGATAGAGAGAGAATCCCAAGCAGACTCCATGCTGTCAGCATAGAGCCCGGCGTGAGGCTCGAGCCCACGAACTGTGAGAACATGACCTGAGCTGGAACCAAGAGCGGGATGCTTCACATACTGAGCCACCCAGGCGCCCCATTCAGTTTTATTTTTTATTGAACTTGCATGATCCTGGGAGTTCTTTTTTCATAAAATGTTTATTAATGCAAGTGTGCAAAAGCAGAACAGAAGAAACACAATGGTTGGTTGGAGAAATCAATTCTCCGTAACCATCAAAGGAAGTGACTGCAGAATTCTGTGTGTCAGCGTTCACTGCCTGGTCAATCCCCACCCGTTGCCATCTTTCAGGTTTGGGGCAAAATTGCACTTCCTTCAGGAAGCCCTCCAGGCTGTCTCCATGATCAGGCCCCATGTTGCTGGTAGCTGCTCCCAGATATAGCTGGTTGAAGGAGCATAGGACTAACCACTTTAAGCCCACCGAGATCCAATTGTCTGTCTTCCCTTCTAGCAATGACTCTTATGCATCATGCTCACAGTGTAACCAACCTTTAGAAATCAAGTAATAACTGGCCCCATACAATAAGTCTACAGCAAACCGCTGAATCACATAAAATGTGGGGTTATGGAAGGTGGGGGGGTCGTAAAATGAGAACAAGAACCGCATTAAAACTGGGGACTAGGGGCGCCTGGGTGGCTCAGTCAGTTAAGTGTCTTGACTTCAGTTCAGGTCATGATCTCATGGTCCATGGGTTCGAGCCTCACGTCGGGCTCTGTGCTGACAGGTCAGAGCCTGCTTGAGATTCTGTCTCCTTCTCTCTCTGCTCCTCCTCCGCTCGTACCTTATCTCTCTCTCAAAAATAAGCATTAAAAATTAAAAAAAAATACTGGGGATCAACCAAGACTCGACTCAACTTCCAATATTATATTGGCACATTTTGTACAGCAGACTGTTGAACACGGGTTTGAACTGTGCAGGTTCCCTTATGCATGGATTTATTTTTATTTACTTATTTTAGAGAGACAGCACACAAGAGTGGGAGAGGGGCAGAGGGAGAGACAGCTCAGCACGGAGCTTGACGCAGGGCTCGATCCCACGACCCTGGGATCACGACCTGAGCCGAGATCAAGACTCAGAGACTCAACCGACTGAGCCACCCAAGCGCCCCTATACACGGATTATTTTTTGATGAATGTGGTGCAACCATACTGTAAACACATTTTCTCTTCTTTATGATTTTCTTAACCTATTTTTTGTCTCGCTTACTTTTTTAAGAATGTGATTAAGTATCATAGGTAACATACAAGATACGTGTTGACCAACTGTTTATATGACCGGTAAGACTTTGGGTCAACAGTAAGACACTAGTTAAGTTTTGATGGAGTAAAAGGTATTCACGGATTTTTGACTGCGTGGGGGGTCAGTGTGGTGAAAGGGTCAACTGCATTAGGTGCTTAGTCCTAACAGACAAAAGAATGTGTGAACTGAGTCAAGGATTCATCCTTTTTGTAAACTCCCTGAGCATCTGTCTCTAAGCAGACAATAGGAACGACAAAGGAGCCAACCAACAAAAGAGGAACGTTCAAGCAACAGAGCTCAAAGTACTGGGCCTCCTCTTTCGAAACGGTTTTGTGACCGCAAACTTTTCCCCCTATGGGCACTGGATCTCCTAACACTTTCCTGATACAGAAAAGGAAAACCAGAGGGTTTCACTCCCTCAGGTGTCGGGCAATGGCTGTACGTATTCCTTCTCTCTCCCCACTTTGGCCAACCCACATGGGAAGGTGAAAGTAAAGCCACCGGGAAGACACTAAAAGCCTTTGGGGATTACAGTAATATCTCTATTAGCAAACAGATGTGTTCTGGGCATATGGGGCGCTGTTAGAAGCTTTGCTTCAAGGTGCAGAGCAAAGCTGGGGAGAGGAAGGTGGAAGGAAATAGTCTACCTGGCATGTTTCTTGAGTCCCAGGCAGTGGAGGGCATTCCCAAGGAAAGAAGCCGGTGACCCAACCATGCCTAGAGAGCTGGGCTAGCACAGCTCTGGGAGTCTGTACATCCCCCTCAGGAGGCAGGTGTCCCCAGCACACTGGTTCTCCCCGATATATATTGCTCTCGACTCAGGCATCCTTGGTTCTGGGACTCTATGTACTTGCAGGATGCTGGGGTCACAAAGGAGCTGGGCAGAGCTTCACCTTCAAAGGCTTCGCTCTACAAAAGTAGAAACAGAAGTACCTGTCTCACGATGAACAGCACGCTGGGCAAACATTCCGGGAAGAAGGATAGAAACGCATCCCCCCCCCCCCCGGAGGGGCTAGTAATGTGCCCCCAGGAGAAATAGCTTCTGAGTGCCCTCAGGAGGCGTGTCCCCAATCTGTGAGTGTCTCCAGTAGGGTGTAATCTTGAGTCAAAAGGCCTTTGGAGGAAATTGAAGGCAATGACAAAGAGGGCTTGGGTATGAACCTTGACATTGTCCATTCCTGAGTCTGTGCAGAGGAAGGACCCAAGGTGTGAATCCGAAGGGGCACGTCCACCGTGAAAACCAATGCCCGGGGGCTGTGGGAAGGAACATACGTACTCCGCCTGGCAAAGCACATCATGAAAACCACAGAGAAGTGACGACCTAACAAGGTCATGGGGCACATCTACGGCTGCTCCCCCAACATTATAATGTTACGATTTGTAAAGTGTCATTGATGGTTGTACTCAGTTTCATTTAAGGAAAATAAAAAAATGTGAAAGCTTTTGTAGATGCACTTACGTCCAGAACACCCCCGACCTCAATGTACACCTTCAGATCTTAAATTTATCATGTGTAAGATATCATACCCTGATATTTCTAGATATCTAACCATAGTTGTTAAGGGAAAGAACATTGTGAATATTTGTTTAAAAAATTCAGAGTGGGATGCATGGGTGGCTCAGTCGGTTACGTGTCTGATTTCGGCTCAGGTAATATGTCATGACTCTTGGGTTCAAGCCCCATGTCGGGCTCTGCACTGACGGCTAACAGCCTGCTTGGGATTCTCTCTCTCCCTCTCTTTCCGCCCCTGCCATATTCATGTGCTCTGTCTCTCTCTTCCTCAAAATAAATAAACTTAAAAAAAAATTAAAAATTCAGAGGAACAACAGAGCCCTTAGTTTCTAGGAGAGTGATTTTAACTAAAGAACCTGGGGTCGTAAGTAAATGAATACATAACCCAGTTTCTTGGAAATCAAAATTAATTAGAAGATCCTTATGTCCTAAAATGCGACATATAACTTTGTTTTGCTGGCTTATCTCCCAGGTACAATAACAGCATGCTTAATGCTCAGAAATGAAAACAATCTCAGTTCCAGATTATTTCTCTGTTGTAGATAAATAACATAAAATTGGATCAAAATCTAACAAATAAAATAACCAATCTGTACTGATACAAGTAAATGATTTGCAGAAATAAATAAATGGGGGGAAGAGAGAAATGTCTCATGAGGAATAACTTCAAATAGTTTATATAGATCCTCTGCACTCCAGGACGGAGAAGGTAAGTCCCCATTCCTTAAGTATTAGCTGTACCTTCCTGACTTCCTTCCAAAGACCACACACACATCAGTAAGGGGAAGAGTCACTTTGCAATGGACAATGTAATGAACCTGTCGTTCCTTAGGCAATCAGGGGTCAAGGTCATCAGTGAGAAGTCACATTGGTGACAGCATGAACGTTGAAGGGCCTTCTGCCTCTGTGGACCTTCTCTCCACAAGCCATGACCCCAATCCAATCGTGAGAAAAACATCACGCAAATTCAAATGGAAAGACCAGTCCTCAAAACTGCCAAGGTCAAAAACAAAAAACAAAAAACAAGGAAAGAGCAAGAAACTGTCACAGTCAAGAGAAGCGTTAGCAGAGGGGCGCCTGGGTGGCTCCGTTGGTTAAGTGTATGATTTCGGCTCAGGTCATGACATCACGGTTCGTGGGTTCGAGCCCCGTGTCGGGCTCTATACTGACAGCTCAGAGCCTGGAGCCTGCTTTGGATTCTGGGTCTCCCTCTTTCTCTCTCTGCTCCTCCCCCACTCGCATGGGCTCTGTCTCTCCCAAAAATAAACTTTAAAAAAATAAAATAAAAAAACAAGGCAGACATCAAGAGTTGCATGCTCGACTAACTGAGCCAGCCAGGCAACCGTGAAAAAAAGCATTAATAAAAAAATTAACTGGTAGTTCAAGTTTTTAAACTTACTAGGAAAAAAACCTCTAATGAAAAGGGGGGGGGGAGGTAGAAGAATGTGAAACTTTGTAATAAATCCCAATGCTGAAACCATAAAAACGGCCCAGCTCTATAGCACGTGGCATCATCAGGGTCCCTTGGAATGTCCTGACTCAGACTGGATAGTAAGGGTTAATTCAGGAAGGGGTTATGCTTGCTCCCCCCAAAATACATGATTTGAAGCCTCGCAGACTTGAAATATTTTTGTTTTTGTTTTTTGGAAAGAAGCTGGTAGGAAGGAATAACCTGAGCAGCATATCAGTCACTTTTATTATTTATTGAATATATTTTTACTTATGGAATTTACTGACACAAATTCCAGTGCTCCGCCCTTGTTTTTACTGACACAGAAGCCGTAATTTCGTGAAGATATTCTCATTACGAGGTATAGTTCCCCTTTAAACCACATCTTCACATTTTCCCTGACAATAGGCAATCTGTGTTAAAAATATCAAGAAAGCTCTACTTTAATGGACAGCTCTTAACAAGAACAAGTCTCTGTGAAAGTCTCTTTCCATCAGAGAAACGCATAGAGACACAATTCCAACATTTCACAACTTGAACTATTCAAGTTTAATTGTCTCTTAATCATTTGCGTTCTCCTTCGTTATTACAGTAATCACAGATGCATAAACTAAACATCAAATTATAGCATCTTGTCTTTAATCCCTTCTATTATTTTTTAATGTTTATTTATTTTTGAGAGTGAGAGAGACAGTGCATGCAAGTGGGAGAGGAGCAGAGAGACCCCCAAGCAAGCTATACGCCCTCAGCACGGAGCCTGATGCAGGGCTCGAACCCACGAACTGGGAGATCATGACCTGAACCAAGATCAAGAGTTGGACACTTGAGGAGCCTGGGTGGCTCAGTCGGTTGAACGTCCAACTTCAGCTCAGGTCATGATCTCACAGTGTGTGAGTTCGAGCCCTGCGTCAGGCTCTGTGCTAACGGCTCAGAGCTTGGAGCCTGCTTTAGATTCTGTGTCTCCCTCTCTCTCTCTCTGCCCCTCCTGTGCTGTAGCTCTGTCTCTCTCAAAAATAAACAAACAACAACAAAAGTCAGACACTTATCCCAGTGAGCCACGCAGGCACCTCCCATCCCTACATTTTTTTTTAAAGGTATTGCGTGTGATTACCCACGGTGACTGTAGTGGACAAGCGGTCAAGTATTTTATACTCGGAGGAGCTTAATAAACATTCTCGCCACTTTCCTGAATTTCTGCTTCTCAGATATCACTGCTCTCATCCTGCAACCCATGGAATCCTGTTGCTAACCTGCTACTCAGCACTTTATTACTATTATTATTATTAAATCCAGAAAAACCATCCCTAATGGAAAGAAACAGCAGTCATCATGTCTCCAATTGGTGTCGCCTATAACTGGGAGTCCAACTTTGGCTCAGGTCATGATCTCATGGTTTGTGAGTTCCAGCCCCGCGTTGGGCTCTGTGCTGACAGCTTGGAGCCTGGAGCCTGCTTCGGATTCTGTGTCTCCCTCTCTCTCTGCCCCTCCCCCTGTTTGTGCTCTGTCTCTTTCTCTCCTCTCTCAAACATAAATAAACGTCAAAAATTTTTAAATTAAGTAATAATAAAACAGCTCACAGATATAAGATTTTAGGAAGACCAGAATCATTGTCATATTTGGTATCTGCTCAGATAATTATACATCTACTTTGTGTGTTGATGAAAATGTCAAAAGAAATGTTCTCTAAGTACTTTCTGAGATGATCTGGTAGATATGAGAATTTTTGAGTCAATACTCAATGTTGGATTATTGACATTTAAAAACCGTGAGGACAACCACATGACCCAAAGCATACATTCACAAAGAATGTATGAGTCGGGTAAGAAAAAAAAGCAGGAAATGTACATTCAACCTGAGGGTTGGCAGCACTCTGGGGAGTGGTGGGGAGTGTGGCTATGTAGCAAAATGAATGTCATGTCTAAGAGGAAGACCTACTCTTCATCCCTAGTCAACCACTGGCCCAGTGTTGCCCAATCTTACATATTTTTTCCTAAAACGTTCATTTGTTTTGAAAGACAGAGAGAGCATGAGCAAGGAGGGGCAGAGACAGAAAGAGGGAGACAGAGAATCCCAAGCAGGCTCTATGCTGTTAACACAGAGCCCGACAGGGGTCTCAGTCTCATAAACCGTGAGATCATGAGCTGAGCCGAGATCTAGAGTCAAATGCTTAACTGACTGAGCCACCCAGGTGCCCCCTAATCTTACATATTTTTAAGTGATGTTGCAAATGTGGATTTTCTTGCAAAAATATTCCAGCTTCTAAATATTGCCAGAAGTTTTCATTTGGTACAACACTTTTCAGGGCCTATTACGATGATATTCACTCTCGAAAAATAGCTCCAAATGGAGATTAGAGCAATTATTAACCCCCAGGGAGGGAAACTACATAGCACGTCTTATCACTGATTTGCAAAACAGCTACATAATCTTTGGTACACAGAATGGAGGCAAGAATCGAGATGTACCATAGAAATAAGCATCTCTGAGCAGGTCAAATTAAAGGCCGGTGTCCACAGGGACGAGTACTTTGAATGCTGAGTCATCCCCTCACGAACTCACCTAGGTGATATGTGGCAGTTCGTTGGAGGTCCAAAGAAAAAGGAAACGGAAAAAAAGCCAGTGAGTGAAAGGAGAGTAGTGAGAGTGAATGAGTTCCCTGGTACCTGGGTCACATCAGCTTCAGTGTCATCACGAATAATAAGATTAGTAACTGCTCACGTTAATTAAGGACCTCCCAGGAGCGGGGACGCTGGGCTTGGAATTTATATACATTATCTCAAGAATCTTTACCACAGCCCCTGGGAGGCAGGTATGGTAGGATGAGGCCCTCTCTCCCGGGCAAAAATGAGCATGAAACACACAGTGTTGTTTGTGTGTATTGAACGGAGTCCCAGGAAACTGTAGAGAATGCAGGTGGCCCCAAGCATCTCCTACAAGAAATAATGTCTGCAGTAACAAGGTTCAGTCAACAATTCCAGGTCCTACATCCTTGGTTACTTCTGTCTCAGGAAGCATGGGGGTGTTTTTTTGTAATGATTTATTTGGTTTTTAATTTACACCCAAGGTAGTTAGCATCTAGTGCAACACTGATTTCAGGAGTAGATTCCTTAGTGCCCCTTACCCACTGAGCCCACCCCCCCTCCCACAACCCCTCCAGCAACCCTCAGTTTGTTCTCCGTGAGTCTCTTCTGTTTTGTCCCCCTCCCTGTTTCTATATTATTTTTACTTCCCTTCCCTTGTGTTCATCTGTTTTGTCTCTTAAAGTCCTCTGGATGGGTGTATTTTTTAAAAACATTTATTTATTTTTGAGACACAGAAAGAGACACAGCATGAGTGGGGAGGGGCAGACACAGAGGGAGACACAGAATGTGGAGCAGGCTCCGGACTCTGAGCTGTCAGCTCGAACCCATGAACCGTGAGATCATGACCTGAGCTGAAGCCGGACGCCCAACTGACGGAGCCACACAGGCGCCCCTGGATTGGTGTATTTTTTAATGATTTACAGAGAGCCCCACCCAAAATGTTTTCATTAGAGGGAAAATCCTGCTTGAGGGCTAAGGCCTCTAAAAAAAAAAAAACTCTAGTGGCCATAAAAAGGCTATTACCCTAAGGGTTTCAGGTGGGAGAACTCTTACTGCCTACCAAAGCCTGGCTTGGAATATTCTGGAACATTCAAAAAAAATTTTTTTGTTGTGATTTTGACACAAGTGAAATCCTGTGGCATTCTTTTGTCTCGATAAAAAGAGCTTCCCAAGTTCAATTCGGGTCTTTGAGATTGTCCTTACATCATTAAATGAAGGCTACATGGGAACCAATGGTAAGTCATTGATGGAAATACCTTGACAGAAGACAGACATGTCAGGTTCTCATGCAATGAAAACCCTTGGCAATTGGAGAGCCACAGACGGTTGAAGATCTGTTGGCCCACAAGTAAACAGTAACAGACGGAGATACAGCAAGATGTTCTGAGAGAATATTCTTGGAGCCAGAAGTAATTCCTTTTTTTTAAAGACATCTGGAAACATCTTCCTTTTATTTACAGAAATAGTGATATTCCAAAAGCACCACGCTCATGGCATTCTCCACTCCATTTTGCAAACAAGCCACCTAAATTTCTTCCTCTGTTTCTTTGATCCAACTATTTTGCGTTTTCGCAATGAGTGCAAAAACGGAGACGCCTGGAGATGAGAGCTGTGCTCCTTTGGGACAGGAAGTGGCTCCTAGGATCTTGATAATCCAGGAACAAGTAACAGGTGAGAAAGAGCTTTCTGGCTGTGTGTTCATCTGTCCTCACTGTGTGGCTTGATCGCTCCTTTTCCTACCCTTGTGGTACGGAATCAAGAAGTTCAGGGTGAGGTTTCTGGTCACTCAGTAGAGGCCCAGTTTGCCACCAGAGTGGGGATTTTATGGCAAAGAAAAACGCCAGGTGGGCAAAACCCATTCACATCCCCTCCCCACACCCTACTTGCAGTAGGCTGAGTATTGACTACTAGACTTTGTGGAGCCTCCGTAGGAGCCTGTGTGAGGATGGGAGGGATGGGAAGGGAGGAAAAGATAAGATGCCCTTCCTCTAAACTACACAGAGGCATTAGATGGAGAGCAGGGCTTTTGCTTGGCCCTTGAACGTGAATGCCCTACCATGATATCTGCTGGCCCCAAGGAAATGATGACAAACTTGTAATATTTAAGAGCCAGGTGAAGAGGGAAAGCACTAACACACGGGATGGGAACAGGAAACAGGAGCAAAAAATTCTGAAGGGGGCCAAGACAGACTCGGGGGGAGGAAAATTAAATGGTTAGATGTAAAAGCTCAAAGAGTGAACTGAAATGTATCGTTTTCCCAAAAGTATCTGGGAGAGAGAAATGGGCAGAAAATCCTCTAAATGCCAACATAAGGAAGATGGAACTATAAAGGTCATCATTCGTCCAAGAGGACACTCATCTAAAGACAGAGTAACAAACATTAGTGGCTAGAAATAATGGCTAAGAATTTCCAAGAAGTAAAGCAAATGTAAGGCTTATGACAAAGTACTCACAAATTAAACAACTAGCCTATTTTTAATCACTAAATTCAACACCTGATGGGGCCCTGGGGGGGCTCAGTCAGTTAAGCATCCCACATCAGCTCAGGTCATGATCTAGTGGTTCGTGAGTTCGAGCCCCATGTCGGGCTCTGTGCTGACAGCTCGGAGCCTGGAGCCTGCTTTGGATTCTGTGTCTCCATCTCTCTCTCTCTCTCTCTCTGCTCCTCCTTCGCTCACAGTCTCTCTCTCTCTCTCAAAAATAAAGAAACATTAAAAAAATTTTTAATTCAACACCTGAAACCAGTTTTAACCTATACGTTAACTAAAACTTAAATAAAAATTTGAAGAAAAGAATATCCTTATTGATTTCAGCTTTATATAAATTCTGTCTATTAATGCAGTATTGTATTTTTCATGTGAAGTCAGTATTCTCAATAAAGCTAATTTCCCACAAAAAAAAAAGGGTAAAAAAATGTAACTTCTGGACCCGTTTATCATGATTTTTAAGAACATTAAATGCACACAGAATACTTCTAAATCGTCTGGTGAGAAAAAAGCAGGTGACAGTCAAAGGAAGGACCATGTGGCTCATAGGGGCTTTTTCACACCAACACAGGATAGAAGAAATACAAGATACAGATGGCATATTACTTCCCACAAGGTGAAAGGAAAAGAAGAAACTTAGACTTTTATATCCAGTAAAAGTAGCTTTTAAATGAAAAGGAAAACCAAAGATATGGTCAGGTCTGAAAAAAATCTTACAGAACGTGCCACATGAAACCCTCTTTGAGAAATGATTTATTTCCACAAAGAGAGAAATGAATCCAAGATAAAGCAAAAGAGTACAGATGAGCAGAAAACATTTCATAGGCTCAGAAGACAATAACCTAAAAAGAAATCCTCCCTATATTATACACCTGAAACTAAAGCTACGCTATATGTTAAGTAACTGGAATTTAAACTAAAACTTTAAAAAATAAATAACCAAGAAATCCCAAACCAATCTAGAGCCAAAGTTCCCTTAGTATTGGCACGGTGGGACATGGGAATGGGAAAGGACTTAATCTAGATTTTGTTCTAAAGACAACAGTGGATACTGAAAAGGTTGATAGGCAATAATGAGAATAAATATGGGTGTTACATGGAAATATATTGCAGGATTCCACTTTCAAACAAGTAAAGGCACATCTGATGAATCCTACGTGTAAGAGGGAAAAACACAACAGGGAAGAAAGAGTAGGGTAACAATGACATCACCCATAAAAACTCAAAAGCTATACAACAAAAGTTCGGAAAACCAAAGAAAACAAAAATCAAACAAGCATGGTGACCAGAAGACAGAAAAATACAATGACAAAAGTTATAATCTCTATAATAACGGAAGCTGGGAAGTTTTAAGTGGGATAAACTGATCCAACAGGATTATCGATAGCTTTATCAACATCCATAGTTAAAATGGATATATTTGAATAGATGTATTTAACACAAGAGGGAGGCCTCATAAACTTGAATATGAAGAACCTGAAAATATAAAACGTATGGTAAGTATGATTGAAACATACCTGGGATGGGAATTTAACATTGGACAAAAATATCTTAAGTATATAACGATCATATACTTGTGTCAATCTACACAACATGTTTACAATAAAGGGACGTTAAGACAAAAATATGGCGAGAGATTAAAATGACACCTTCTTCAAATCAATAGAGTTAGGAGACCAAACACAAAAAATAACATACAATATGGAATATTTGAGTAGCTCTGTAAGTGTTCTCTGATAGATACACATGGAAATCTATGCCCCCTAACATGTATACACATGCACATACATACATGTGTGAATACGTGCATGCATGGATACATGTATGCGCTCCTGTGTGTCACACAGAAATGTTTCCAAAGCATACAGCATATGAACGCATACAGCAATATAGTCTTTGAAGCTAATCAAATAAAGCAAAAATTGACAGAAACATCCTACAAAACTGTTAGACGCTAAACGTATGTGTAACGTGTAGTGGGTGTATACCTTTAGGCTAAAGTGAAAATACAAAATACGTGGCATCCAATGATAATTCAGGTGTCTCGTGTGAAAATTTGTCTGACAGGTCTAAAGCAGTGCTTACGGGGAATAATTAAAACTTCAAATACAATTATAAGATAATAAGAAAGATTGCAAATAAATGAGCCGTGGAGGCAAATCAGAGTCAGAATAATGGAAACAAAATAAATCCAGCTCAAATCAGAAAATAACATATGATAAAAAGTAAAAATCTGTGAAACAGGGAGCGAGAAAATAGTCAAGCTAATTAACAAAATGAAAGCTAGTTTACTAAAAGCTTATTAGTATAAGCAAACTTCTGGCAACAGTGAGTGAGCAAAACTGAGAAACAATGAAAATTAATAATCTTGAAAAGTGAGGGAAATCACTTCAAATAATTTCAAATAAAATAAAAATATTAAAATATAGATATTTTAATGATATAAGCACTGATGTTAAAAAATAAATTTAAATAAATATTTGAGAAAAAAGAAAGTGGAACACACACTTAAATAAATTCACTAAAGACTATTATTACAAAATAGTAATTTTAAAATGTCTCACATAAAAATTCAGCAGCCAAGATTATTTTCAAGCAACTTGTAGCAATCCTGTTGCTACTGAAATTTTGTTCAGAAAATATAAAATGAAAAGAAGCAGCCGAAATATTTTTGTAAGATCAGTTTAACTATATGGACTGTATAAGATTAGAAAATCAAATTTAGAAACCAAATCAAACTTACATTCAAATCAAAATTATTAATCAAATTCGCTTATGAATGAAGATGTGGGCATCCTTAGTGAATATTAACAAAGCAAATATAACAGGGTTACTGGCAGGTGTTTGAAAGTTCACCTTAAGATCAACTCAGGGTTGTTTCCAAAATGCCCTAACAGAAAAACCTGTTATTAAACCAAATAAATAAAAAAAAAGAAGAAGAAAAAAAGAAAGAAAGGAAAATCTTGGGACCAGCCATAGAGATGCCAGGAAATTATTTTGACAATTCAATGTCTATTCATGATTTTCAAAAATGTTTTAGCTGAGTAGAAAATTGGAAATTGAAGGTAATTTCTTTTACTTGATAATGAGCACCTACCAAAAACATCTAGCCAATATCACATTTATTCAAGAGTATCAGATGCCTTTCCTATAAAATCATGAACAGGGGTGTGAGTTTTCCCTAACACAGTTCAATACACCACTGGACATCCTGAATCAATGCAATGACAACAGGCATATAGTCCATAAAGAGCACAAATATTCAAAGGGGAAGAGAGAAAATGGTCATTATCTGTATGGCATATGGTCATTTTTATGGGATCCATGCAAGTTTATAGATCAGTTACTAGAAATAATAGACAATCAAAAAAGATGGCTGAATATATAATCAAGACATTCTCTTATACATACAAAATAAGATACTATTTACAAGGAGGAGGAGGAAGAGAAGGAAGAAAGAAGGAATTAACCCATTAGTTTAACAAAGATCAAGTTATATCTGAATAAGATTTTAGTAAATAAACATATTTAAAAAAATAAACATTAAAAATTCTTAATAAAAAAATAAGTGGTGAACTATGCCAGTTTATGGATAAGACAACATGAATTTGGAATGATAACTCTTCTTCCTAAAGTCAAGTTTCAAGTCAATACAACTCCCAACAAAGATGGCAGAATTTTGCAGAATTTGACATGTTGATTCTAAACTGCACATAAAAGAACAGAATGTACATAAAACAGACACAAAGAGAATGTTGAGGGAGAAAAGCACAGGGTCATTTCGTTCTACATGAGTCACGCTTTGCCTACTTCAGGAACAGACGGGTGACTGAACGAGACCAAATATAAACACATAGATTGCCCTATGCATAGGTGGTCGATGGTAGAAGGTTGAACTGGGTTATTTTTTGGCAGACCACTTTGAGATTGACTCTCTGTAAGACCCACAGTGCTGTCTGCCCTGAACCCATAGGAGTCAGTCTTGTCTCTGGCTTCCCTTGGGTGAAACCAAGGGAGATCCTAGCAGACAATCTGGAGGCCAAACAAGAGAAGAGCCTATCTCCCCTTAGCAGGCATGACCAATAACACCCAAATGGGTATCCGTAAGTTCTCATAAGGGTTCCCTAATATACCACCCCAAGGTTACTGTGCTACCCTGTATCAGCTTCCCTATCACCTGCCCCATCTCTTAATACATACTTTTTGTGTGTCATCTGTCCCAGGACTGCGGTCGAAATTACAAACCCCTGGGAAATGATTCATCATTTATATTACATGTTGAACACATTGTTTCTCTACCTGCAGAAAATAACTCTGGATCCCTATCTCACACCATATCTAAAAAGAGTCTGCGCAGATTTAAAATGCATGCATGAACTCTAACACTCACAGAAAAATATGCAAAAGAAAATTTCTGTGATCTTGGAGTAGAGGTCAGGAATTCTTAAATGTGCTCAGCTTCATGCGTCCTGCTTAGAAAAAGACACAAGGGAGAGAAAAATGTTGAGGGATCCTTGCTAGATCAAAACTACCGATTTTTGTTTCAACAAAGAGTATCAGAAATGATGCCAATGGACAGGACACAGGTGAGAGAAGAGGTTTGCAATCTGCACACCAACAATGGCTGACTGCTTAAACCACAGCTTGCTCACACTCTTGGATGGCTGAAGAGACAACCAGGACGTGGGGTCTTAAGGGCTGGTGTTGCCTCAAGGACACAGAGCTTCCAGGCAGACTCCTCCTGCCTGCCCCCCTTCCCCGCGCAGCATATTCTGTTCAGACAACTGTAAATATTCTCAGCACATAATGTGCCCACCTGTCATCATCTTCTGTTCTTGTGATTACACGAAATAAAACGGAGAAGTTCTGGATAATTATTCAGGGGAACTTAAAAAAAAGACTACAAGACTATTGGAAAATAATATGGTGAAGATGCTTTTATATAATACTACATTCTGAATGTGTCCTTGTATCACTAAATATTATCCTATATAATGCAATTTTAATGGCTAGTATTGCATGCTTGTATTGTATCTCTAATTATGTAACAATTTCTAGAATGTTAAAAATTGTTGTGGCTGTTCCTTTTTCTTTCTCTCTCTCTCTCTCTTTTTTTTTTTTTTTTTTTTTTGGTCATCATAAGCACGTGACAATGCCAATCCCTACACACGCATCCTTCTGCATGTGTCCAATTGATTGCTTCTTGAGGATAAAATTCCTTGAAGTGCAACATATTCCTGGCACGTAGTTCACGCAATTTTGCTACCTCTTGCCCTGCTTTCTCCGAGAAATATTATGACCATTTGCAAACACTCCAGCATTGGATGAGTGGGTATTTCCCACAGCTAAATCCACAGCTGATGGAGTTTTTAATAATTGTGGTTTTATGAGACAGAAGAGGGAACGATTCTGTAAAGTACAACAGCTACAGAGAAAGCTGAAGCCCTCCTCCCAAAGAGAAAAAGAAACCACTGGTCTAATATTTATAGCCAAGATGCATGTAAATTTAACAAATGCCTATGGTCAGCTATACTTTTCACATCCGGGTTGTTAGCAGCTTGCAGGAGTCATGGGGAGGAACACAACACTTGCCTGTCCGTAGAATACTACTTCTGATGGACTTAAAAGGTTGACTGAGCTTGATTCACTGGTGCTTGATTTACTGACTAAATAGACAAATAGGGACCCCTAATTACAGTCTTTCCTCTAAACCATTCAGTTCACAGATACTTGACTGCTTCATAGCAAGGTCTTTGGTTTATCCTTATTTTTTGCACCATTTCTCTCCTTCTTCTAAAAAACAACGAATAGCAGTATGAGAGTTTCATCTCCGTGACTCAAAGAAGTCTCTGCTCACTTCCCAGGTCTCAGACATGGGCAGGTGGTCAGTGAAAAAATCTAAGTCTATGATGTGCACCTCTTGGCAAGTATGTGTCAACCTGCCAAAACCCAACGAAAAGAGTCTTTTAAAGAACACGCACAGAAAATACAAAGCAAACTCATGTACAGACATGCAAGCCTGACAATTTTCTAATATTGAAACGTAAAAGAATAAAGTATTTGCCATCAAATATATGGTTTTCAAATTCTATGCCAATTGTGAAAGGAGATACTGAATCTTTAATGGCGCCTGGGTGGCTCAGTCAGTTGAGCGTCCGACTTCGGCTCAGGTCATGATCTCATGGTTCACGCGTTCGAGCCCCGCGTCGGGCTCTGTGCTGACAGCTCGGAGCCCGGAACCTGCTTCAGATTCTGCGTCTCCCTCTCTCTCTGCCCCTCCCCTGCTTGCGTTCTGTCTCTCTGTCTCTCAAAAATAAATAAACATTAAAAAAATTTTGTTAAAATATTCCCTATGCCCCACATCTTCCTACAAATGTCAATCTTAACGGGATTTTCCCTTGGCTCCTCATATAACAACATTATATATTTTACCATATTGAAATTCCGCATGAAACCTGAAATGGGAAGAAAATCCCCCATGTGAATATTTTGTTGTCACTGTTGTTAAAAAAAAAAGGTACCCCCATAAGGCCTAAAGCTTGCCTACAAAGAACACGCTTTTGACACAGAGCATTCTTTTTGTTTTTAAGCATTTTGTGTTTTTGCTTTTTCCCATGGAACGGTGCTGCTGGTGGTATTAAGTGTCTTCCACGCGTCCCTAATAAATCACCGCAGCTTTGTTTTCCTGGCTCCTCTGTAAATCTGGCAACAATGATGTTAATTGTGCATGAAAAATATATTAAAACTGTAAATCATCTCTATTTTCGAGGAGGATGGGGGAAACAAATCCAAAGTAACAAATCAAACGCTCTTTCTTTTGTCCGGATTTGGCCAGAGGCCATTATATTAAAAGCATAAAATTACAGCCTGTTTCCATCAATTAGGCCTTATTCTTCGGTTCTTGAATCTAATCATGAACCTATAAAATGTAACACAAATCTCATGTTAATGACAACTGATTAATTTCGTTAATCGTGCTGTAAGTTTCTCTTTCTGTAGTGCGTTCTTTAAAGGACTCGTATATGCGGACCTTTTTTGTATCAATTGTATATAAAAGGGCCAAAATACTTCTTTTTGATATTATCTTAGAGCTGTAAGGATGGCATAGAGGAAGAGGTTGGTCACTTTTCTAAGGATAATCGCTAAATTTTGCTTTTATTCCATGCAATACTCAATAGAATGTTTTTTTCTACAAAGGATGAAAGATTGATTTTTTAGAATTTTTTTAAGGTTTATTTACTTTGGAGACCAGAGACAGAGCACGAGCCAGGGAGGGCAGAGATGGAGACACAGAATTGGAAGCAGGCTCCAGGCTCCAAGCTGTCAGCACACAGCCCAACGCGGGGCTCGAACTCACGAGCCATGAGATCATGACCTGAGCTGAAGTCGGACGCTCAACCAACTGAGCCACCCAGGCGCCCCGAAAGATTGATTTTTTTGAAGTGTATCTATGGATACTTCCTTATGGTCTTGCTAGACTGCTCAACTTCAGACACTGAGAAAAAAAAATGTTTACAGCCTGATTTAGGAAGCAGAATGTGTATATTTACCAATGGATTTATTCATCCAAAATTTAAAAATAGAAACTAACTGAGAGACAAAGGTCTCCTATTCCCCGTCTTTGTGCTACTTTAACCCTCTTTTAATGTCCTATTTCTTGATAAACTAGCTCGGCAAAATCATCATCTGACAAACTCACCCATTGGTCAACTGATTCAATAATCTGATCCACACTTGCTCCTTTGATGGCTTTTAAAAATGAGATGCCGTAACCTAAGCAAATGAGTCTTTAGTGGTCAGAAATTCAGGCTGGAGGCCAAGAGAATGTAGGGGCAAATCACCTCTCTGCAGCGTAAATCAAATTACAGCATCTAGATGCCAGCTTGGGCCAAGCCAGGCAAGTTAACGAATAACTGGCACTCTGGGTAATTTATCTCCAAATGCAAATCTCAGCCTGTCATTTTCCTTCTTAAAAATATTCCTTCATGGGACTCCAGCTGTCAACAAGATAATTCCCAAACAGGATACATGAGGTAATACATGCCAATTGCCTAGTATACTGCCTGGTGCTTTAGCAAGTGGTCAAGAAATGTGGGACGCTCTCCTCTTCCCCGGCCCGTTGGAGATCGATTGCAACTCGGCTCCAATCTGCTTCTGCAGGAATTATTTCCCCAGGTGACTGAACAACAGATATCATGAACGCTTTGCTGTCACTAAAATTTTTGCCAAGTATGTATTTATCTATGAGGAATACAGACTTGTTAAAAAATAGTGGACCTAAATATATACAGCCTCCAACTCTTGATTTCAGCTCAGGACATGATCTCACGGTTGGTGAGTTCAAGATCTGTGTCTGACTCTGAGCAGACAGAGCAAAGGCTGCTTGGGGCTCTCTCTCTCTCTCTCTCTCTGCCCCTCCTCTGCTTGTTTTCTCTCTCTCTCTCTCTCTCTCTCTCTCTCTCTCTCTCTCTCTCTCAAAATAAATAAATATACTTAAAAAAAGATTTCTTCTATAGATGACTGACAAGACTGTACTCCAGAAAGACTTGAGTAAGATCTTGCTCATATATATCCGAGGTTGAGAGACTCTGCTATTAAGACCCAGCCTCTCGGTAGAGGACTGTGAATTAAATGCTATATGCCTATCTCTATAATTAAATCACATGCACAGCCCATGTGGACCCAGGTACGCGAACGTACACGCCCTCAAAATGTGCAGAAACCCTGCCTCCTAAATGCCCTGAAACCCTGTGTTCAACTTTCTTGTCAAGGGTCAGGAGCAGGTGTGGCCTCATCCCCCACCTTCCTCCTTCCATTGTTCGGAACCATCACATGCCAACGTCTGGAGTGGTGGGTACCATTGCAGGCACCAGCTGATTACGCTCCCTCGCTGGGTGTGGTAGCCACAGGAGGATCCTGAATGTCTCTACACAGAGCTGTGATGTAGAACCTGGACTCAGGAAGTCTTGGTCCAGAAGGGGAATCCAAGGCCGGCTGGTTCTGCTCACTGTCCTCAACTCTATGGTTTCAGCAAACTTGCCTTGGTACTTTATATACACTGTAAGCACGTCCTTAACATACAAACCATGTACGTCATTCCAGGATTATATCATTAACATATCTCCTCTCTCTTTATTTATCTTTTATTTTCCTATCATAAATAACACCACAACAAAAATTCTTAGGCATCAATCTCTAGGAGCATTCAAAATATTATTTCATTAAAATGGATCTCTTGAGATGGAAGGAATGAATCAAAAGTTATGGACATTAAAACATCTTTCTCACACATATGGTTATACTACTTTCCCCAAAACCTATGTACCAACACACAAAAATGCGCACCAAAAAAAGTCATGCATGCACGTGATCTTCAGCACTAAGTATTTTTTAATTTTGTCTTTGCTAATATTATCGGTAAAATCATGTTTGCTTTTATTAAATTGCATTTAATAACTCTTAATAAAATTACCTGGGAAACTCTCAGAAAGACTTAGGTCTGAATTCTTTTCCCTTTTATGCACTGGGCCATTTAGGTAAAGGATGAACCCCTCCTGGCTTCATGTTTCCCATTTGTGACTTGGCACTTTGGAGAGCTATTGGGTGCACTCGCTGATAGAAAATGCACAAACTTTAGTGCAAAGTTTCTGCTGTTAAAAACTCATTTGCTGAATACCAACTCACATAATCTTCCTTACCATCGCCATCATCACAAAACTCATCATCATCTTCATTGTTATTATCATCATCACCACCACCACCATCATCACCACCATCAACACCATCATCACTACCACCACCACAATCATCATCATCCACACCAACACCACAACCATCTTCATCACCATCATCACTGTCACCATCACCACCACCATCATCAACACCATCCCCATCATCATCGCCACCACCATCACCACCACCATCATCCCCATCATCATCACCACCACCACCATCATCATCATCACCACCATCATCACCATCATCAACACCATCCCCATCATCATCACCACCATCACTGCCACCACCATCATCACCACAAGCACCATCATCACCACCATCATCACTATCACCACCACAACCATCATCATCACCATCCTCATCAACACCATCCCCATCATCATCACCAGCATCATCACCACTATCATCATCACCGTCATCATCACTGTCACCATCGCCGCCACCATCAACACCATCATCACCCACCGCCACCACCACCACCATCACCATCATCAACACCATCCCCAGCATTGCCACCACCATCACCACCACCATCATCCCCATCTTCATCGCCACCACCATCATCACCACCATCAACACCATCCCCATCATCATCACTACCACCATCACCACCATCATCATCATCACCACCATCATCACTATCACCACCACCATCATCCCCATCATCACCACCATCAACACCATCCCCATCATCATCACTACCACCATCACCACCATCATCATCATCACCACCATCATCACTATCACCACCACCATCATCACCATCACCATCATCATTAATACCATCCCCATCATCATCACCAGCATCATCACCACTACCATCATCACTGTCATCATCACTGTCACCATCACCACCACCATCAACACCATCATCACCATCATCAACAACATCCCCATCATCACCACCACTATCACCACCATCATCACCACCATCATCATCACCACCACCACCATCACCATCAACACCATCCCCAGCATCGCCACCACCATCACCACCACCATCATCCCCATCTTCATCGCCACCACCATCACCACCATCATCACCACCATCATCATCATCACCACCATCATCACTATCACCACCACCATCATCCCCATCATCACCATCATCATCAATACCATCCCCATCATCATCACCAGCATCATCACCACTACCATCATCACTGTCATCATCACTGTCACCATCACCACCACCACCATCACCACCATCATCACCATCACCACTGCCACCACCACCATCATCACCATCATCATCAACACCATCCCCAGCATTGCCACCACCATCATACCCATCGTCATCATCACCATCATCACCACCATCATCACTACCACCATCACCACAACCATCACCACCACCATCATCAACACCATCATCACTATCACCACCACAATCATCATCATCCCCACAAATACCACAACCATCATCACCACCATCACCACCACCATCATACCCATCGTCATCAACACCATCCCCATCATCACCACCATCATCATCATCATCACCACCACCACAGCCACCACAATCATCACCGTCGCCATCACCATCGCCATCATTATCATCATCCTCACGGTCATTATCACCTCCATCATAATCACCACCGTCATCATCTTCATTTCCATCATCACTATCACCACTATCATCAAAATCATCGTCTATTCCTACTACTACGGCTGTAGCTGCTGCTAGTATTACTATCTATAGTAATTCATTTATGAGGTGGCTATGTCCTCGGGCCACGGTTCTGTCCGTCGTTTGTTTAAAATTAGATTTTAAGGACCTATAGGTAACAACTCCTTATTGTGTGTCTCTTAGCCGCCTGCAGATATATTTTGCAACCAGTTGCCCTTGGAAGTCACTCCACAAACTGACCCTGGTCTAAACTATATGAGCCATGGTTTCTTTAATGGGTTTCATTATTTTTTTTCCTAATGGCAGAAAGGACTATTTCTTTATATTTGGTTTCACAATGCTTCAGGCCCATTTTTCTGAGGTCCTATTTATGACTATTTATTGTATCATGAATCTCATCATTAGCCATCATGTAAAGAGTCCTATAAATATGACAATAGTTAATACACACATATGTATGTTTGTTATGACTATTGCATGACAAAATCTTTGTCTATCATATGTGATGTTATTGTATGACTATTATATGACAAAATATTTGTTGGTGTCACCTTCACAGTCATTAAAATTCAAATTCTTAGGGCCCATCCCCAGAACTGATGAGTCAGGAGGAGCCTGGGTGGTGGCTAGGAGTCTGCATATGAAAAAGTTCCTGGTCAGTTTGAGAACAACTGTGCTATGACCTTGGAAGTCTGGACTATGCCATTATATGTATTAACTACAAGATTCCCAATGACTTCATGAAGGTAGCCCTTTACATCAAGGGTCAGCAACCTTTTTCTATAAAGGGCAAAATAGAGGGGGTGCCTGGGTAGCTGTCCGTTGAGCATCAGACTTCAGCTCAGGTCATGATCTCATGGTTTGTGAGTTCAAGTCCTGCGTCGGGCTCTGTGCTGACTGCTTGGAGCCTGGAACCTGCTTCAGACTCTGTGTCTCCCTCTCTCTCTGTCTCTGCCCCGTCCCTGCTCATGCTCTGTCTCACTCTGCCTCTCAAAAATAAATAAACATTAAACAAAAATTTAAAGGGCAGAACAGTAAGTATTTTGGACTTTGTGAGCTATCTGCCCTCTTTTGTAGCTATTTGACTCAGCCATTGTACCAAGAAAGCGGCCACAGGAAATAGGCAAATAAATGGGTAGGGTTGGGTTCCATTAACCTTTTTTGCAAAAACAGGCAGCATCATGATGGATTCTGCCTATGAGTCATACTGTCCCCTCTTGTTTCACATCTTTAAATGGAAGTGAGGCCCTGTTTTAGTTGAACATTTGTCCTTATTGGGTATTTCAATCTTCATAAGATCACATCTATCAATAGTCTCTGTAGGTCAGACAATGATGAGAGCACACTGTCTTGCAATTAACTGACCACAACAGTGACTTCAAATTCACTCTCTCGGTCTCTTAAACCATGCTCAGCCAAAAGAAGCAATATTGACATCAGCTTGCAAGCTCCATTCCTGACCACGGTGACCCCTCCGCCTGAAATCCGCCTCACCCACCAATCCGGTCAACTGTTGTCTTTCATAGTTTGCCTCGGTGTATCCTGACCTCTCAGTCCAGAAACATGCTCCTCCCAGATGTTCCCATACCTCCCCAACTTGTCCCATCATGGCGCTGATTATACTAAGTGGTAACTCTGGTTAACTGTCCGCCTTCCCCTGTGTGATCTGCAGGGGAAAGGATGGCACCCTTTCGGCAAAGTGGCCAGACAACTGTAACATGCTCAGTAAGTATTCGTTGAATAAATAAATTTATCAATTGCATTTGTGCTAATGTCAGGAGCATCTACACGAGGAAATGTTAAGAAACCAAAGAAATACAATGAAATGAGGGTACTGGTGGCACCTACTTGGGTTTACAAAGCTGCATAAGAACTGAAGACCAGGTTTTACTACCATCCTGAGAACCCGCCGACCTCAAACTCTCAGAGAAGCCCAATGAGCAGAGGAAGCAGCTGAGGATGATGCCCTGTGCTTCCTGCAGAATTCCCTGGATGCCATCTTGCCAGCCATTTGTTCAGTGCCCGACAATGCAACTCTTACCAATCCCTCCCACCTACTAAAGGCTTAGTCTGAAATTTGTTCAAATTCAATTTCGTTTCTCCTAGATCAACTCTCTAAGTTGGGTAATCCTTCAGCAAACCCAGCCCTTTAGCTGGAATGCTTAGAAGAAACAGACACAGTAGGTTACGCCCTGTCCTAATGAGCTTGGCCCATTTCAGGGCAATTTTTCCACCTGGAGTCATAGCTCATGCTAGCCCTGCTTCGCCACCCAAGGCCAACCTCCAGAGCCAGACATCCGTCTAGAGGACAGCACCCCAATGTGGTTTCGCCTCAGTGTTGTCCAAATACAAATTTCCTCACGTTTCAGAGTTGGCCTGTGACCCATGCTGAACCAGCGGCATCGTCCCCAGGCCAATGTACTTCTCGAAACTCAAGGATGATATCACAGGGAAATGCTGGTGACCGTTTTTTACCTCCACATGGAGACAGCCTCACAGAGAGACAGAAGAAATCCAAGGATAAACCAAAAGTGTCAGGTTAGTAACGGCAATGATTCAGATCCAGATCCACATGGCTTAAAAAGACTGAATTGCCCAAGTGTTCTGCAGGACAGATGTCTTAAATTATGGAGTCGGCAGCGCTGGTTACTTCTCTAGGGTCTGGGGGAGAACAATGTCACTCTCTCTCAGTTCTCAGTTTCCGGTGCTTTCTAGCAATCTTTGGTGTTTTCTGTCTTGTGGATCCACTACTCATATCTCTGCCTCCACCTTCTTATGGCATTTTCTCCATGTAGATCTGTCTTTTTCCACGTGTCTTCTATTGTAAGGACACCAGTCATAATGGATTTAGGGTCCTTCCTAATATAGCATGACCTCATCTTACCTTGATTACATCTACAAAAGCCCTCCTTTCAAAGAAGTGGACATTCACTAGTCAGGGATTACAACTTCCATATTATCTTTCTGGGGGGACACAATTCAACCCATAACACGGGTCAACTCAAAAACCCAATGACAAGAGAAAAGTCTGAAGGACTAAGAGCCATGGTATGATCTGTAAACGTCTTTTAAAAGATTCCAACTGACGGGGCGCCTGGAAGGCTCAGTCAGTTAAGCGTCTGACTTTGGCTTGGGTCACGATCTCATGGTTTGCGAGTTCGAGCCCCGCGTTGGGCTCTGTGCTGACAGCTCAGAGCCTGGAGCCTGCTTCGGGTTCTGTGTCTCCCTCTCTCTCTGTCCCTAACCCATTCGCATTCTGTCTCTGTCCCTAACAAAAAAATAAATAAACGCACGTCAAAAAAAATTTTTTAAAGATTCCAACCAATAGTCTGTGGCCTTAGGATAACAATTTCAAATCTCACAGACCCTTAATTCCTCTCAGGCTAGGACCTCATAACTTCTAACCTGATGATTTCTGGCATCTCAATTATTCTTTTTTTAATGGGTGTTTATTTATTTTGGGAGAGAGCATGAGTGAGAGTGGGGGAGGGGCAGGGAGAGAGGGAGAGAGAGAGAACCCCAAGCAGAGTCTGCAGTGTTAGCCCAGAGCCTGATGTGGGGCTCGAACCCATGCACTCTGAGATGGTGACCTGAGCCAAAATCAAGAGTTGAAAGCTCACCCTAATGAGCCACCCAGGCGCCCCTCAACTCAATTACTCTAACCTGTGACCGTTACTGAATATCCTGGAAATGACTCCAGCACCATTAAGTCAAATCACAGTCAACTGTATTTAAAAACAGACAACGCCCTGCTTCCTCAAAACTACAAAGCAATTAGCTTCTTGGCTGTTCTATCGCAATTTTATGACGTCTTCCCTTGTAACACCTCTGGGGCTTGGTATTTCAGGGAAATGGGCAGCACACAGGCTTTGGCCCGGCTGCAACTGGGAAAGATAATGCAGTCAACATGCTGCAGGGATATCCAAGCCTCAGCCGCAAATTACTTTGTCCCGGTGTGTGCGCACACACTTTATCATGGGAAGCAGAGGGATCCTGTTTTCCATTACTTTCTAAATCATGTCGTAAAATAGGATGCTACTTCTTTAAAAAATTATGAGAACATATGACTTTCAGGCACGATGTATGTAAGCCAAGAGCTTCAGGCATTCGCTAAAGAAAAAAATCTAAGGTCAACTCCAGCCTTGTTCAGAACATACATCGTGATGGAGAATAAATCATCAGAGGTGCCTGGGTAGCTCAGTCGGTTGGCATCCGACTTCAGATCAGGTCATGATCTCACAGTTCGTGGGTTTGAGCCCCGCGTCAGGCTCTGTGCTGACAGCTCAGAGCCTGGAGCCTGCTTCGGATTCTGTGTCTCTCTCTCTCTCTGCCCCCTCCCTTGCTCATGCTCTGTCTCTGTCTCTCAAATAACAAATAATCATTGAAAAAATTTAAAAAATTAAAAAGAAGTCAGTTGAGCATCTACTGATTTTGGCTCAGGTCATGATCTCACAGTTAGTGGGTTCGAGCCCCGCATCCCGCTCTGTGCGGGCAGCTCAGATCCTGCTTGGGATTCTCTCTCTCCTGTCTCTCTGTCCCTCTCCTGCTTGCTCTCTCTCAAAATAAATAAGTAAAGTTAAAATAAAAAGAATAAATCACCTTGGGGAGTCTTTGCACTGCTAGGTAGGAGGGTGGGTCAGTCTCATAGCCACGTGCTGGAGAAAGCTAAACCTGCTGAGGAGACCTACAAAAGTCTACACAGGAAAGGGCATAATACCTTGTCTTCAAAGATTTTCCAAGCAACAGAGTGAGCAAAAGAAGCATCCAAAATTGCCCCGGCTGTGTTGGTAGACAGTTCACAGGTATAGATCACCAGCGCTTTGTCTAACAACAAAGTCAACTCTGTTAACGGAGCTGCAAAAGTCTTTCATGGCCAGGTCCAAAAAAGGCTGAGTGGCCAAGTGCTCCCCATTCACTCACTCATGTGACCGACGTCCTCCTGCGTAGAAAAGGTTTGTGGGGAACGCGGTGCATGTGCGCTTGTTATATGTTGCCTGCCTCTCAGCACTCGCTTCGTAAGAGAAGGCGCTTGGTTTTGTTCACTATTCTTTTTGTGAGTCTCAGCCCCTGGTCGCCTGGGTGTTGTTCCTTCTCTGCCTCTCTCCCCTCGGTATACGCTCTGTACAGACGCTGGCCAAGAGGCAATGCCCAGAGCATGGTGGATGCCCAGAAACGGTTGTACAAGGAACAAATGGAAGAATAATCTCAAAACAAGTTTTAGAGTCCATCGGCAGTGTAGACTTGTAAAATAACCACAACTCTAAGGACACGGCAGATGTTACAACTGGGCATAGGGCTTCAGTGAGTAAAGAACAGGCAAATATGGCAGTAAGGAAGACGGCGGATGCAATGAGCCCTCGAGAGGAGGTCTTTGTAATTCCATGATGGACGCCCATCTTGGTGCCATCATGCACTCCAGGGAAAATTGGACCATGATACCCAATATAGCCAAATCCCTTGATGGGAAACCTGGACCATGATACCCTATATACCAAGATCCCTTGATGGGAAACGTGAGACCATGGTACTCAACATACCAAGATCCCTTCGTGGGAAACTTGGACCATGATACTCAACAGTCCAAGATCCCTTCATGGGAAACTTGGACCATGATACCCTATATACCAAGATCCCTTGATGGGAAACTTGAGACCATGGTACTCAACATACCAAGATCCCTTCGTGGGAAACTTGGACCATGATCCTCAACAGTCCAAGATCCCTTCATGGGAAACTTGGACCATGATACCCTATATACCAAGATCCCTTGATGGGAAACTTGGACCGTGATACTCAATACAGCAAAACCCCTTGATGGGAAACCTTGACCATGATACTCAATGCACCAAAATCTCTTGATGAAATGCAAGCAACTTGTAAAATGTACTACAGTGGAATTCGATCTCAATGTTAGTTGATTTGAGCTCAACAGGAAAGATCTAATCTAAGTTGATAGATTTTAAACATTTAAATTTTCTTAGGGAGAATGCAGTTTTCTCTCTGCGCTGTGCTACTATTTTTGAATCTAAGCTATTCTTAAACACGCAAAACTAATGTGATAACTTTATTTCATAGTCTCTGAGTAGATACATTACAAAATATAGTGATGAGGGCGCCTGGGTAGCTCAGTCAATTAAGCGTCTGATGTCAGCTCAGGTCATGATCTCACAGTTCGTGAGTTCGAGCCCTGTATCAGGCTCTGTGCTGACACCTTAGAGCCTGGAGCCTGCTTCGAATTCTGTGTCTCTCTCTTCCTCCCCCACTCATGCTCTGTCTCTTTCTCTCTCCAAAAATAAATAAAAACATTTAAAATTTTTTTAAAAAAATAAAAATAAAATAAAATATAGTGATGAAAGTAATTCAGTAGATTGAAGAACTGGGAAGGAGGCAGAAATCTTTTAATAAATGATATATATATCTTTAATTTCAGGTGAGAAAAGTACATTTGAACTTGTTAAGAATGGAACTTTACGTTCTCTGATTTAACGTTACTGCCTAGTGGTGCTGAGAAGAAAAATGCGCATTGGAATTCCTGGGGATGGAGTCCCAGTTATGAATCCTCTGACGTCAAAAAATGTAACGGCAAAAAACACCCAGGTGAGCGCTTTGCATGCAAGATTATACCATCAGTGCACTGTCCTATCATTTTGTTAGGTTTTATCTCTCCCTCCTCCCCATTTTTGCACTTTTTATGTCTTAGCCTATCTAGACAAGCGATACATGAGGAGCTTATTTGGAGGAGTTCAGAAATCCCTTCCTCACTGCAAAACATACGTATATATGCCTTGTGTATCATGTCAGGATTGGTGGAAAACGTTCCCTTGTGGATCCGCAATAGAAAACATCAACTTACAGACTGCCCTCCTTTTATTTTTTTTTCTTGAGATCCTAACAACTCCCTGAATTCTTCTGCCCACTGAACCCTTTCTGAAACTTGAGTTTTGTTACAGTTCATTCATTTTCCAAGCAAAGAGCTTATATTCTCTTCTATCACCATTTGGACTGGTCCAATGCCTTGTGTATGCTAAGTGCAAATGGTCATTTTTTTAAATCGGTAATTTTTGAATGAATCAGCTAAAAGGGCTTTAAAGGCACAAACGAGAAGAAAAGAGATACAGAATCAAAGTTGGGATGAGGAGATTCATAGATTGACTGGCCTGAGTTGGAAATAAGTCAACTCGTAGCAGGTGAGTTGGATGTTAAGTGAATACTGGACTTCACTTGTGGATGGAGGGATGAGTAAGTCCCCAAAGAGATGATGCAGAATGTGGCTGAAGGCATCAGTTTAAGGAAGAAGGAGAGTTTACAAACTTTCTCCTATCTTGTGGAAACGCACCACAAAACTCCCTTGCTGAAGAGTCAATCCCTCCTGCGTTCCTCCCTTTCTGCTGGGAACACCCTCTCCCCACAGAGCAAACGAGCATGTGCTCACAGCAGACAAGAGAGTGTTTTGCTTAAAGGGGACGTCAGAGTGCTTGCATATTCGGAGAGGAAGGGACCCGTATAGTGTTAGTATGTTCCAATGTCCAACTGGGCCTTTTCAGAAATCGTAACACATTTGATCTTCATTGGACAGTGGATATCGTGCTTGAGTGGACACCTTTCACACACACACACACACACACACACACACACACACACGTTCACTTTCCAAAGTAATCAGATATGTGACATCTAACAGGGAAATGTTTTTCACTTAAAAAAAAATCTGCGGGGCGCCTGGGTAGCTCAGTCGGTTGAGCATCCGACTTCAACTCAGGTCATGATCTCAGGTTCGTGTGTTCGAGTCCCCTGTCAGGCTCTGTGCTGACAGCTCAGAGCCTGGAGCCTGCTTCAGATTCTATGTTTCTATCTTTCTGTGCCTCTCCCCCACTCACGCTCTCTCTCTCTCAAAAGTAAACAAACAAAACGTTAAGAAAAATCTGTTTCTCGTTTGTAGAAACCTATTTCTCTGAACCCAAATATAGAATATCTGATTGGATCAGTAAAATAGAGACCAGTCACTTTTATTTATCTTAACGACTATCACTCTTTGGCTTTTCTCCTGGATGTCACCTGTGAGCTCACTGTGTGATCTGTAGGTCGGATGTGTTCATGTGTGGGCCCCCGCTTTGCACACCACACACCCTCCGTGGTCGTCGAATCCAAAGCTACAGAAATCTTCGCTTCTGTTCGTTTTTGCTGCCATTTGGATAGGAGCGTTCCAAGGAGAGGCGCTCTTAGACATAAAAGAGGGAAAGTGAAATGAATTTAGTATGAAAACAGCCTGGTTCAGGAGAACCAAACCACGGAGGAGGAAGGCAGGGACCTACTCCCGACCATCGAACATGAGGAACTGAATCTTCCAGTGAAAGCTCAATGTAGCGAGAATAACATGAAATTCACATGAAATTCAACAGATAACGTACTGACCTCTTCCATGTCAAAATTATCTGTATAATCATCTTGTTAATTATGATTCATAATTAAGCAGCGGCATACTCCAAAATTGCTATAATCCTAAACAATATACAGAAGAGGTCTAAGAGGCCTGCTATTATCACTAATATCGCTGACGTCACTAAATGTGGAGAAGGTTGAATGTCTCAATCTTCTAAGCTGGTAGAGAAATGCATGTTATCAGTAATCTACTCCAAGATAACCGTCTTCGCAAAATACTCAATTCCCTTCCAGGAATCCTTGTCGGAGAGATTTCTGTTTAATAATCTTCCATAATTACCTTCCCTTACGAGCTACTTCTACACAACGTCACAGACCCGAGTGACAGACGGAAATGACAATCCTTTGTTTTCACAGAGTTGCATGTTGATTCGTTAAAACATCTGTCTCACTGTGTTAACTCTAACTCGGTTACCCTTTTACTTTGTCACCTGCATGTGACTTACATGCATACAAATGGACTGAGACTTGATGAGAACAGAAAGGAAATTAATCTCTCTTTTATCTCACGTTTTAAAAAAAAAAAAGACTACTATTGTCTTTGGATGTGCAAAGGCACTCTTCCAAGAAATGAATTTTAATGCTTTCTTGATGATTAATTTCTGTAACTCACACAGGATGCTAAAAATGCATTGGACAACTGAGGGTGGAAAAGACCAGGCTCCGGAATAAGGGAGAACAGAATAATTCTGTGCTCTTGTAAAACAGTATCATCTTCCCTCTACATTCCCTTTTCTTAAAGCCATACTCAGCACTATCAGAAAGGATGGTCCCTTGATCCCGTTCCTTAAGCTGACCCGTCCACTACTACAGTAAATGATTATGTTACAGACAAGAAACATTTATTACGCACTGGATTAATATTTATGTTAGACTCCACAAGCACATGCAATTTTGCTGATATGTTGTTTTTGTTCCCTTTTTGACGATGAATTATGCTGCACTAACATCGGACTACAGAGTGGTTACACGTGCAGGATACTTCATATATGAACGCCTTAAATCCCAGTGGATCTCATTCACACCCACAGGAAACAGAGGCACGTACAAGCCACGTGACCTGTCCGCCATCATCCCTTGGCTGGTAAGGGGAAAGGCTGGCATGTGAACCCAGGTGGGCACGTTCTTACAGCTATCTCTCTAGACTCAGCTGGAGGCAGGAAGCGGGTTTACATCAAAAAGCATAAAGATGAGGGTTGATGGGGGGGGTGGGAGGGAGGGAAGGGTAGGTGATGGGCCTTGAAGAGGGCATCTTTTGGGATGAGTACTGGGTGTCGTATGGAAACCAATTTGACAATAAATTTCATATATTAAAAAAAGTAAATAAATTTTAAAAAATGCCCAAGTTCTATAAAACTTAGTAAAAAAATAAATAAATAAAAATAAAAAGCATAAAGAGACTCTTGTGGTTTGCCTCCCTCTCTGTTTGAAATAAACCCGTAAGAGACTTTTAAATACAGAGAACTGAGGGTTGATGGAGGGGCAGGGGAGGGTGGGGGGAAATGGGGGGTAGGCACTGAGGGGGGCACCTGTTGGGATGAGCACTGGGTGTTGTATGTAAGCGATGAACCAAGGGAATCTGCCCCCGAAACCAAGAGCACACTGTACACATTGTATGTTAGCCAACTTGACAATAAATTATATTAAAAAAAAAAAGCATAAAGAATCACTCTGCCCAGATCTTGGTAGGATCTTGAGGTCTACAGGCGAGGAGCCCAAACTATTTTGCTAACATGGGTGCAAACGGGACACCATTTAGACATGCAGCTCCCATTGTGAGCGAGATTTAGTAGACAGAAGAGGACCACTTGGGTGTTTTGCTGTGGCTCATTCATTGACATTGACTCTGGAAATTAGTTTGAGACACCTGGGTAAACGTAAATGTCCCTTCATGACATCCCTGTGTACAATCCCTCTGAAGTATGACAGTTCGTAGGATTTGCCCTAGCCCTATACTATCACAGTGGACACAAAGGTTGCGTTTCTACCCAACAGAGTTAATGCCTCAACTCTGCAGAGTGCCCGCAAACTGGAACGAGTACCATCTCCTTGGTATGCGTGCAGAAAGCAGCAAATTTTCACCAGCCAGCATTAAGAAGGTCTTCCCACCTATAGGTAACACTGGAGATGGAAAGGAAAGCACATGGAGTCTCAGAATGGGTAGGGGTTCCGAAGGCTCAAAACAAAACAAGTTGCTTCAGCCATTACTCTGTTTTCACTTAGGGTATAGGCTTCACTGTGGAGTTCTAGCAGGATTGTAACACACTGCCGTGCACGCTGCATCGTCACACAGCAGCAAACGGGTGTTACCTTACAGTTGGGAAGGTCAGAGTTGGAAGCTGGCACCAGGAGACAGAAAGCAGCAGAGCCAGGGTGCAGCAACGGACGGAGGGTCTTCGTCATTAACCGGTGGTCCCACCCAGGTTGTGCACGCTATGCTCCCCTTAGCATAAAGTCAACCGATGAGCCAAGGCAATCCCACATGCAATGGAAACGGCCCTTCACCATGGAAGGTGTCACAGTTACAGGTGCCAGGGACTAGCAATGGAGGTGCCTTTGGGGAGTCGTTTTTTTGCCCACAAGCGTCCATCTCCCTAAATTAGGAATCCTCACGTCCTGTGCAATCCCAACATCTAAGCAAGAGGTGGGCACTCAAGAACTATCTTTGGGAGTCAAATCAAGGTGGGCATGGTCAACCCCGTCACCCTCTGATTGACACAGAAAGAATGAATCTAAAAAATTGAAGGATCGGGGTGCCTGGGTGGCTCAGGTCGGTCAAAAGTCCAACTCTTTTTTTTTATGTTTATTTGTGTTCGTTTTGGGAGAGACAACGAGACAACAAGCAGGGGAGGGGCACAGAGAGAGATGGAATCCCAAGCAGGCTCCACACTGTGACAGCTCAGCTGAGCCGAGATCAAGAGCCAGACTCTTAAGCAGGTACACCACCCAGGTGCCCGTAACCGTCCGACTCTTTATTTCGGCTCAGGTCGTGATCTCGCAGTGTCTGAGTTCAAGCCCCGCGTCGGGCTCTGTGCTGACAGCTTGGAGCCTGGAGCCTGCTTGGGATTCTGTGTCTCCCTCTCTCTCTTCCCCTACCCTGCTCATACTCTGTCTCTCAATAATAAATAAACGTTAAAATTTTTTTTTAGAAAATTGAACGATCAAAGTGGTATATGCAATATTGCTGTCTTACATCATTACATAAATGCATTGATATGAGTTAAGGCAGTCCATAAAGGGAGGTCCTTGGAGGAATCGGCATGTTGCCATTTCAATATGCTATTAAGGGCGGGGAGTTTATTCATTAAGTGAATAACCAACAATTAAATTTCTAAAGCTCCACATTGATTCTCAAATTGATGCAAATATTTTAAAAAAGAAAAGAAAAGGAAACCTCAAGACTCCTGACCCTACAGGCTGTGATTTGTTCTTTGTGCAAACATACAGGCAGGTACACCTTCACTCACGAGCGAAATGCCAATATTTATACGTTGTAGGAAAACACATTCTGCCTTTCAGCCCCTACTGGATTTCTGATTCTCTCGTCAAGATCACGTGAGATACTGTTTGCAAAACAGCTCTGAACAGGTAAGCAAGCCACGCTGGCCTTACTCTTTTAAGTTTGGATTGCTTTTCCATCAGGTAGCATTTCCCAATTCCTAGTCAGTAGCAGACCACAGTGAAATGGCCAAATCCTTCATGTTTCCGAGCTACACAACTGCACATCTCAGTGCTGTAGTCAGGAAGGCTACTGATTTTTCTCCGGGGTTGGTCTCTTTCGGACCAACCGACCTCTCACCGGGAGGGGAGAGCCACAAAGTCCCCAGCACGGCAAGCGTACCAGGACGGCGATTTTCATCTTGTATGCTGTGTTGTTCTCTCTGTCCTTTCCTGCCTTTGCTTCTTCTAATTTCTTATTTGCATAGGTCGCGAGGAGAACAACCACCACCCAGCTAAGCGGCTTCAGAAGTGAGCTGTCTCATTAGTTTGGGGTATGGTTATGCTTCCCTACAAGCACCACCAGCCAGAGGTTATAACTATATTAGTGCACAAATATAATAGTGCACTGTCTTTCCACCTCTTTCTCCGGGGGTTCTCTGTGATGTGGGTAATAGACCACCACGGTCTGGTGTTTCGTGACGTGCTGAGGCTACCTTTCAGCACTGACAAGGACACAGCACAGGACAGCTGATCCAAGTTTGGACACCGTGGATCCCTTCTTGCACGCCTTCAGGCAAATCTTGAGTAAAAATCATTCCCCAAGGATTAAAGGGGGGCAAAAAGAACAAAAAGAAAAAGAAATCTCTCCCCTAAAAGATGCAAAGGACACATTTTCGTTTCTATAGTTGATGGTGTCTATGGTTCCTGTAAATTACTTCTTTTAATTCCAGTAAGATGTACCTTTCAGGCTTTTGTTTCCCCTTGTCTAAAAATAGCATACGCAAATGGTCAGTGAGAAATGTGTTCACACTGCAGCATAACATTAGTCTGGTTAGCCTTTACAAATATTTTTGTTTTTTAATTTGAAATCTACACAGACAGGAAGATAACCAAATTTTACTACCGTTGGATTAAATGAATAAATCAAACATCATTGGTTCTTACAGATTTTCATGGCTGTGCTACTGAGAAGAAAGGGAACATTTTGTTCAAGCAAGCACATTATCTCCTAATGTAGCTAGAATCATGGAAGGATACTCGTTAGCCATTTGACTGCTGTGAATATTAGGAGGAAACAAGCTGTAAATTTATGTTAGCCATAATGAGTCTAAACAATGAAATCCAACCATTGTATGAAATATCCCTTGCTTCTATATTTAAAACAATCAGTGGTTTTCCTTTCAAGACTCGGAAGGAAGGAAGGAAGGAAGGAAGGAAGGAAGGAAGGAAGGAAGGAAGGAAGGAAGGAAAAAGAGGGAGAAAGGAGGGAGGGAAGGAAAAGAAAGAAAGAAAGAGAGGAGGGAGAGAAAGAGGGAAGGAAGGAAGGAGGAAACTCCTAAAATCTTTAGGCATTAATGCAAAAGAACCATGCCTTCTAATTTTCAGTTTGCAACTTAAACATGACAGTGTTCTTAATTCTGTTGTTTTCTATAGACTCGTCCCTTTACAGATGACGCGGGCAGAAAAGGTAACACTACATGCTCGCACTGGTTATCTGCTGCAGATACACATTGTAAACACGCTAAAAAGGCAATAGATGAAAATAATTAAGTCATTAATTACAGCACCGTCCATCTCTGAGTGCTCGGTAAATACAAGGGGAATGAATCATAAATTAGGGTCGTCGCTGCATTCACAATATGAAAAATGTAAACAGGTCATAGGAAAAAATATCATGCACAGGACATTCGAAAACCCTGTTGGCAAATCCAACACTGGGCGAGCCCGTGCTGTTTACTGTTTAAATAAACTACTCACCATCCTCCGTGGGCACGTAGATGTTTAAGTAAAGGCAGTCTTCGTTTTGATCTTGAACGTAGGTCATTAAAGTATCCAAATTAGCAGTAAACCAGATGGGCAGCATATCATGTAATAAAGACCTCTCGTCCAGGTGTTGTGGGCACACAGCAGCGAACTGGGTGGCATTTCGAACTCCAGTCCATGAGGATGGGGGCTCTGGGGGCTGAAATCGCCTCTCCCCAGTGGGAGGAGAGGCATACGGGACCCCCAAGTACTGCTCCACTGGACCCAAAATCTCATTGGGCAATGGTGTTCTTAAGCCCCGGATTTTGCCATAATTTGTGTTGACCACTGGATACTGTGCTTGGCTGTCACTGAGCGTGAACTTAATGGCAAGAGCGGTTATCCACAGGAGAACATTGGAGTTCAGCATGACGCAGACCGGGGTAAAGAACAACGGAAGCCATAACAGTCCCTTGGGCCTCGACATTGTTCACTTCCACATCCGCGGGTGTCCGTGTGATACAACTCCAAGCAAACAGAGCCGTGAGGCGAGCCCGCAGAGAGATAGGGCTTTCCAGGGAGCAAAGGACCCAGGAGGGGAGCCTCTCAGATGGGTCATAGACAGAGCCCAAGGTTAAGAAGAAACCCAGCAGTTGTCTCGGCAGCCCATTGCGAGAGAGAGCAGCCCTCTCTTAATCCTGGCACCGAATCCCGGCAAGTGTGAGGCTCCAAGGAGGCGGTGACCATCCGATACCCGAGGACAAGGATTCCTTAGGAAAACTCCCAGGCAGAGCAGTCCGCCTAATGGGGGAGAAGAAAACAAAAGCAAACACGGATGATGATAATGAAGCCAAGGATGCCAAGCAACCCTCAACATGACTCTATGAAATTCCTATTTGCTGCTGAGCATCTATCTTCATGTAACAGAACCTAGCAAGAGCCTCACTTGTCTTAATTCTTGTTGGGTGCCCATTACCAGGAACGACACAGGACATTTAGAAGACATTCAGCATTTGTTGAACGTTGTCTTTGTTGAGTTGCCCAAAAGTGATACATATTGCTCAAATGACATCTCCCAATTTCACCGTTAGCTACAATGACCAGCCAATCAGTGGACAGGTGCTTCCCAATGTTTGTCAAGCATTTAAGGAAACTGTCACTATTCCCTAAGGTCTGAGAGTCATGGAACATATGAAAATTTTTTCAGTACAAGGAAAGGAGAAGTGTGCACGCTCAGGGGCGCCTGGGTGGCTCAGTGGGTTAAGCATCCGACTCTTGGTTTCAGCTCAGGTCATGATCTTATGGTTCATGGGATGGACCCTGAGTCAGGCTCCATGCTGACAGAGTGTAGCCTGCTTGAGGTTCTCTCTGTCCCCTCCCTGCCCCCCTCCCTCCCTCTCTCAAAAAAAAATAAATAAATAGACTTGGGGAAAAAAAGAGTATAGGCTCTGGATACTGATCTCTCTTGGGTTACTTAATGGCACCTATCTTTGGACTCCACACATCATCACCCTGAATCTCCGCATCCTTGTAAGAACTGAGCATGACCCTGCATTTCAAGTACATTCTGTAGTGCTTGTCCCATCAGGACATCATTCATAATTAAAAGTGTTGATACCTAAGCCATCCAGGGTAAACTTCTCACCTTGCAGCCCATTTTAAAAGCTGATGGTACTTTTGAGTTACCCTCCCACTGAGTCTGTTCTCCCAGACTTGTCTCGATGTAGATCTTATGACTCTCACTAGATCAATCGTTCCTCTTACGGCATTAAGGAATGTTGTGCATGAGCAGGAAAGGATTGTGAATGATCCATTAGGGATAGAAAATATTACATGAGGTGGTGCAAGGAATCCTATCCTTAAATAGAGTGTTCTTCAACTCAAAAACAGAGAATGCGTTTGTAAAGATGTTGTGGGCAATTCAGATTATTTCTGGACTAGACCATAAGCACCCAGTTAAGTGCACAGTGGAGGAGAATATGTCAGGAGAATATGTCAACGAGCTTTTTTTTTTTTTTTAATTAAACTTATCGGTGGGATGCCTGGATAGCTCAGTCACATAAGCATTCAACTCCTGGTCTTGGCTCAGGTCATGATCTCAGGGTTGTAGGACTGAGCCCACATCGGTCTCCATGCTGAGTGTGGAAACCTGCTTGGATTCTCTCTCTCTCTGGCCCCCCTCAAAATAAATAAAGAAACGTAAAAAAATTAAACCTATCAGAGCTGGAACTGTCATGGAGCTATACCACCTCTGGGGGAAATTCCATAGTCTATGACTTCCTGGGCCAAGTTCATCAGACCTGAATGAAAATGCACTCGCCATTAATTTGTGATTCTGAGAGACTCAGGTCCTCAAAAGGCTACCTCTGTGAGCTGAGGGAAGGGAGCTGAGCTGCTGGGAATGTAGGTCAATGGTGTGTCAAACCTTCTTCATGGGGTGTGGCGAGCAGGACTGAGAGGATCTACAAGCCACATGTGTGTTAAGAGTACACAATGGGATCAGCCCTAGAGTTCACGCTGAGCCCAATGATCAAGCCTGTCCTCTGCCTAAACCAACCTCCCCACAGGGTTCTGAGGGCCAGAGAGAGATCATGGACCAGCAGGACCTAAGAGAAGGTGTTTGGGGATGTGTGAACACCTTATAGGTAATGTTCATCAGTTCAGGACTGTCTTACTTATTTCCTCATTGTTTGAAATTTGGCTAATTTGCACAAAAGTAATCTGATCTGAAGCCCATGGTCTCTCTACCTCAGCAGTGTTGCCATTCTGCACCATGTACTTCTTTGAGGCAGGTGATGTCCTGTGCCTGGTAGGGTGTTAAGCATCCTGCCTGGACTCCACCTGCTAGATGCCAGTAACACCTCCCCACCCAATTGGAGCAATCACAAATGTCTCCCGTTATTGCTAAATGACCCCAGAGTGAGGACCACAGTCTGAGTCATCCAGCATGGAATTCTGGGGGCCATGTAAGTGACTTAGGTATCCATGGGTACATTTTAAACATTATAATATGTTTGTGGGGAGCCTGGGTGGCTCAGTCGGTTAGGCGTCTGACTTCGGCTCAGGTCATGATCTCACAGTTCATGAGTTCGAGCCCCACGTCGGGCTCTATGCTGACAGCTCAGAGCCTGGAGCCTGCTTCGGATTCTGTGACTCCCTCTCCCTCTGCCCCTGCCCTGCTCGCACTCTGTCTCTGTCTCTCAAAAAGTAAATAAACATTAAAAAATGTATTTTAAGGGGTGCCTGGGTGACTCAGTTGGTTGAGTGGCCGACTTCAGCTCAGGTCATGATCTCTCAGTTCGTGAGTTCCAGCCCCGCATCGGGCTCTGTGCTGACAGCTCAGAGCCTGGATCCTGCTTTGGATTCTGTGTCTCCCTCTCTCTCTCTGTCCTTCCCCAGCTTGTGCTCTCTCTCTCTCTCTCTCTGTCTCTCAAAAAAAATAAATGTTAAAAAAAATTTTTAATGTATTTTGAAAAAAAACCTTTGTAATATGCTTGTGTGTGTGTGTATGTGTGTATGTGTGTGTTACATTAAAATATCTGGCAACTTTAAAAGTTTTAGCATTACAAGTAATACAGAATTCAAAAGTAAATCTATTAAACACACATCATCATCATGATTAAAAAAATCCCTATAAATTCAACCAACCAACATATTTGGGGACTAAAAAAATAAAAGTCCTCTCATGTAAATGTCAGACACTGGAAAATATTTCAAAAGGGGTGAAGTGTTGTTATATATGCATATAACATATATATACTTAATACATTGCATACATCTATATATAATCTTCTATATATTATAAATATTTTATAAATAAAAAGGGCATACTATAAAGTGAATTAGTAAAGGGGCACCTGGGTGGCTCAGTCAGTTAAGTGTCCAACTTCAGCTCAGGTCATGATCTCACAGTCTGTGGGTTCAAGCCCCTCATCAGGCTCTGTGCTGAAAACTCAGAGCCTGGAGCCTGCTTCGGATTCTGTATCTCCCTCTCTCTCTACCCCCACCCTGCTTGTGTTCTCATTCTCTCTCTCTCTCTCTCTCTCTCTCTCTCTCTCAAAAATAAACATTTAAAAAAATTTAAAGCGAATTAGCTGAACAAAAAATTTTAATGTAAAAATGATGCCATTGAATAGATAGAATTTGAGAGTTAACGGCTTTATAGCATGTTTTCTCTGCAAAGGTTGCAGAAAGAGGAATATCTGCTGGTGGCATTTCGGCATGATTTATAACTTGATAGGGTCTTTTGTAATGATTCTCTACAGGGTGGTTATTCTGTCTGAGATTGTAATTAAGGCAAAGCTCACGCTGTGCAGGCGTTTCAGAATATAAATGGGTCAAAATAAAAGTCTCAATACATTTCTCCCCAACATGCGCATCACTCAAACTGAGATCGGTTTCATGTTAAAATATGTACTTCGTGAACATGAGTCCTGACCAAACTTATTTTGGTGTCTTGAACCCAACGAGGAATAAAAGCATGTCCCCCACCCCCTGGGTGTTCAAAACTTTACGTTTCCATGTGGTGACAAATACGTTAGAAGACAGAGAACTTTCTGGATACATCTTCAAAAGCCCAACCACTCCACTTGGAAAAAAAAAAGGTGGGGGGAGGGAGCCAGAAACAACTCTCCTCCATGAGGCTCTCAGCTACGTGGGAGGCCTGAGATTCACGGAGGGCTGGTGTCCAGAGATACTCTGAAGAATCACGTTCATCTGACCTCATGAGCATCGGGAATAAGAACAGCTGATTGTGGTCCCTGCCCAGTTAACGAGCTTGTACAACAATCCTTCCATAGGGTTTACTAAGAAATCCGAGGATAGCCATTCTTCCAACTATGTGCAGCCTGCACACACACACACACACACACACACACACACACTTGTCAATCCCTACCAAGGTTCACTCAATGCCAGCCATCGGCCAATTAGCATATTTTTGCATATATTTAATATTCTGGTCTTACCTCCTAGGTGAGCAAGGTTACACTCTATTGTCTTGGGCGAACGTTACAGCACATTCACTTCTCATTCATCTATGAACTTTCAGTTGTGAAAATCGGATCCCACAAAAATATACCATGTTGAACCATGAAGCTCAGATGTAGATAAAGTAATTGGACAGTAAATAAAGATGCCAACTATACAATCCGGAAGGTGGTTGCATGCTGCACTGCAGGCTCAGGGCATCAATCAACACCACCGCCTGCCTGCCCACGTCTGTTCTTTAATGGGTTAGGAACACACCTGAGCCACAGTGGAAAAGGAACTGGAGTTTCCAGCAAGCGGATCCACAGAACCCGGACTAAACACAAGAGAAAGAGTTAATGGCTTCCATATGGTCCAGTCAAAATTGGCTGGATAGAAAGATACTCAACAGTTGTAGCCCAAAAATCAGGTCAGGAATAAAGGGTTTTTCTAGAGTCAACTCTGTGGACACAGGATGCTACAATAGCCACAGCAAAACCTAATCACAGGTCGAGAAGCATTTCAGAAAGATCAGCTTCATAGGCGATGGGGACACAGTGGTGGATAAAGACATGACCCCAGCCCACTACAAGCTACGTTCTTATGAAACTACCCTTAAGAGTACGGCTCGATTCCTCATCCACATTCTGTGCTTAGCAAACACAAAGATCAGCACGGACGGAAAGGTCATTAAATGCTTGATTTTCTGTGTCTAATTAAGCTATTATGAAAAATTATTTCCAAATCTAAATCAAATAAGTTGCAAATATCTGCAGCTACGGGTGGACTTCTGTCACCAAACTTGGTCCTGCATCTTCAAAGTCACAGTGTCATGTCTCCAGAACCTTCTCACTTACATTACCTTGTGATGTTCAGAAAACTCTCATTTTTGATCCCGTCGAACTGGCCCTGTCCTTTTGTTCCCTACATTTTAATAACTGGTACCATTATTTGTCAAGTTATTCAGGCTAAGTTAAATAACACATTTGGCGGGCGCCCCTCCCCATAATTCAATACGGTAAGTCCTCAAATCTGCCAAGGGTCTTACGGGACAGGAGGCCTGACCTCAGTCATTATGGCTGAAAGATGGAAAAGTCAAACGGTACCAAGTGTTGAGCCAAGACGTAAGGCAACTAGAAAACTCATACGTGCTGGTGAAAATTAGTGCCATCCCATTAGAGAACAGTTTGGTGTGCCATGGGGAAGTCAACCACAAGGAAGACTTTGGTTCCGATTAACTGCACACACATGGAGAGACATACACATACTACCTGGTGTTCATCATCTCTGTCTCTGCTCTCAAGCTTCTTTAATATGTGTGTCCAGAGACACAAAACAGTGTCCCCGTGCAGACATAGTCACAGGAGCAAGGAGGATAACACAGATGTGCATTAACAGGAGAATGGACACATAAAGGTTGGCACATGCAAAGAGCATCCTACCCAATAGTGAAAAATGAATGAAATACGGACATACGTATCAAAATGGAGAAATCGCCAAAATAAAAAGCAAGTCACAGAAGAATATGCATGGCGTGGTTTTATTTATATAATACTGTATAAAACTAAACCGGGCATTGGTTAGAGCTTATTTGTACTAAAATATTAAAAGAGGGGCCCCTGGGTGGGTCAGCCGGTTAAGCCTCCGACTCTCGATTTCGACTTGGGTCATGAGCTCACGGTACGTGGGATCAAGCGTCACATCAGGCTCTGTGCTGACAGCAAGGAGCCTGCCTGGGATTCTTTCTCTCTCTCTCTCTCTCTCTCTCTTGTCCTCTGCCTCTCTTCCCCTCTTCCCCTCTTTCTCTCTCTCTCTCTCTCTCTCTCAAAATAAAGAAACCAAACGTTAAAAAAATGAAATACAATATAAAAAGAGCAACGGCATTTTTAAAGCCAAATTCTGCTTGCGTCTGGGACACGGGACGGGGTAGAAACAACACACACATGGATAGACACAGATATCAATAGTGTCCTATTCTGTCGTCGGACAGCAGCATATGCGTTTAATTTTTATTTTTAAATCAATGCATATAATTTACATATTCACGTGATTCTTGAAAAATGCAAATGTTAAATGTTAACACACCTTCATGTCCCCACGCACCATCCAAACAGATTTAAAAGTTGAAGGAGAGACAGAAACTGGTTTTTTTTCCAAAGTTATGTTACGAGCCCCAGGGACCAGGCCATCCGCTACATAGCCCGTTCCTGGCAGTATGACTAAAATGAATACCCAGCTCAGCTGCGAGTGCTCCTGTCTGGTCACTAATTAGCCAGGTAACCTGTGGCCCATCACTTAGTGCCCAGGGGCTTCAGCCCCCTGAACAACACAAGGAGGGCTTGGACCAAGTGGCCTCTTATGATGCCTTCAGCCTGCGGATTCTCTGAAACCTCACCCTATTATCCTCCACACGGAGTGTCCATGAAATAGGGAAGCCGGTGGGAAGAAGAAAGTCCCCCAGTGAAGCGGTAAGACCCGACTTGGGTGAGATAACTGACAGGGAGAAACAAGGGAAGGTCTGTTGTGTCAGAAGCAGCTGAAATTGCCTTACAGCCACACCCGAGAAAAACGCATTTCGTGGGGCACCTGCCTGGCTCAGTCTGTGAAGCCGCCGACCTTGGCTCAGGCCGTGATCTCGCGGTTCGTGAGTTCGAGCCCCGCGGTGGGCTCCGTGCTGTCAGCTCAGAGCCTGGAGCCTGCTTCGGATTCTGTGTCTCCCTCACTCTCTGCCCCTCCCCCTGTCATGCTCTATCTCTGTCTCATAAATAAATAAACGTTAAAAAAAATTGAAGAAATGCGTTTTGCAATACCAGAGAACATATATTAGCAGGATAAATATGTCACCAACTTCTTTCACCTGATGTCTCCATCGAGATTCAGGAAGAAGATTGTCTTGCATGCAATATTCACTGATTTCTTGTATTATTTGTTGTATATAAATGATGTACTCTTTTTCTATCCTATCTAAGGATGTGGAGTTATTTCATAAGAGTTTGTTCTTAAAATTTTTATATATGCATAGTGTGTATAAATGTAACAGACATTGTTTACGTTTATATAGTACATATGTCTACATATGACATATATGTTTCACACAAGTATTCCATTGTACATGACATATAGGCAAGTTTTTACACATACAAGTCTACCAATCCAAATTAATAATGTAGTGTGAATATACATGTACATGTGTGTCTCCAAACTAAGCCACTGAAATATTAAGCACATTAGCTTCAGAAATTGTGCCTTCTCCATTTTCTGTAAACCCCCACAGTACCCTGTTCGGTGCCTTTTATGTTGTAGATAATCAATAAAACCGGTTGTATGTGCTGTTGCTTATCCCTTTCCAAACAGAGGGCTCTAAGCATGAGCTATGTGAAGAGCAAGCCTCACAGACACACAGAAAGGCCTCATCATACTGATCTGCTCGCGTGTTGAATAGCTGGGGGCCTTCTGGGGCTTGGGCAGGAACATGATCTGAAGGCTCATGCCGTCTACCTCTTAACCCAGGGTTTAATATAAACTCCATCAGCAACCACAGAGAAGGGTGTAAACCGTCAGGGACTCTAGTTGCTTCTGTATAAAATGGGCAGGGTACAGGATGTGACTCATGGACATGAACAGGTATGTTCCAACACATGGAACATACGTGTGTGTGTGAAAATAGACATATATTTATATAGTATCTATAAATACACGTATGCATCAATGCATATAAACATATATACATATGTATACAAATATGTAAATTTGGAACAAGAAGTATCCTCCCAGGAAATGCTTGCTAATTATAATTACTTGCTGAAGGGCGCCTGGGTGGCTCAGTTGGTTAAGCATCCAACTCTAGATTTTGGCTCATGTCATGATCTTGCAGTTCATGGGTTAGAGCCCCGACTGGGGCTCTGTGCTGACAGCGTGGAGCCTCCTTGGGATTCTCTCTCTCCCTCTCTCCCTCTGCCCCTCCCCGCCTTCTCTCCCAAACATTTTTTTAAAGTAATAATTACTTGCTGAGGTTCTAAGAAATGCTTTCACTGCGGGAGCCGCTCTCCTAAATATAAAGAAATGTCAATCCAATTCCCATCTGAACATAGTCTACAGCCCAGTTGATGCGATAAAGCCCGTATTTAGATATTTTTTAAGCTTATTTATTTCGAGAGAAACAGCATGGGCAGGGGAGGGACAGAGAGAGAGAGGGAGAGAGAGAATCCCAAACAGGCTCCTCGAGGTCAGTGCACAGAGCCCAACGTGGGGCTCAAACCCACGAAACCGTGAGATCATGACCTGAGCTTAATGGAATGAGCCAGCCAGGCGCCCTGAGCCTGTATTGAAATTGCTATTATTAAGCAATCACGTGGTCTATCTCCACCTCCTGTGGGACTGTGGGCCGATGATGCAGGATGGAACCTGGGATGGAATGTCTAAGACATGCATTGAAAATTTTAGGTATAGAGAGAGAGCTGGGTTGTGCAAGATAGGAAGAGAAGAGTTAAGCTTTGAAATTCAAGAGTGTGAATACAAGCTTACCAAGATTTATGGAGAGTGGGAAAGATAATACCAGAAGGAACATTCACATTATGTCATAGTTACTTCCTAAATGTTTACATTCACTGCTAGACTATGAGCAATTTAAGGCCACAGACCAGAGATAATTGATACTTACAGTGGGAAAACACAAGGTCTCAGCAGAGGTTATTAAATTAAGCAAAGGGATAGGATGCATAACGGCAGAAGAACTAGCAAGGTCAGGTTCCCTGATGCTGGCCTTAGCTTAGCTCCTGTAGGTACCACGGTAAACCTCTACACTCACCACCAGTGACACTCGTGTTTCTGACATAAACTCCCTTTGGGCTCCATGATCTAGCCCCTATGGTTTCTACCCATAGGAATGCTGTCTTTTTTATTTTTTATTTTTTAAGGCTTATTTCTTTTTGAGACACAGTGCGAGCAGGGGAGGGGCAGAGAGAGAAGGAGACACAGAATCGGAAGCAGGCTCCAGGCTCCGAGCTGTCAGCACAGAGCCTGACGCGGGGCTCAAACCTACGAACCGCAAGATCACGACATGAGCCAAAGTCAGACACCCAACCAACTGAGCCGCCCAAGCACGCCATCTTGGTTCCCTTGTTGACACAGCGGTAGAACATGGTAAAGTCTCTGGCATTTTACCAGTTTCGGCTAATTTCAATGAAAATTAACTTAAAAAAAAAAAAAGCACTCTGACGCAGTTCTTCGAATAAATTTGCCTGCACGTCTGCTTGCAAGTTAAGGAATCCCTGGTGCCAGGCACTCATGACTAACCATAGGAAGGGTTTCCCCTCACTGAAAAGATGGGCAGAAATAATTTCAATCTGTCAAAGGAAATGTTTAAGATAGAGAGGAAGTTGAATGAATTCTCCTGCAAAAGAAGAGTAAAAAAAAAAAAGACTTTCATATTTTTCATATTTATTAACAGCCCAGCGTGGCCTCGAGTTGGTACCTTAGATATGGTGGCTGTGCAGACAGATGGTTGACTCCTTGGACACTTGGAGGTTAGTGTGGACAAGATGTGTGTGCTCCCAGGTTGGAACCGTCTCGGGCGATAATGACAGGCATGTCTCTGTGCGTCTTCAGTAAGTAGCTTTGAAAGTGCTGCACACAGCCCCTACTTATGAGCTATGTGCCACCCAGAATGGAGAGTGTCTTTGGAATGTATCCCAAGACACCATCCATGACCCAAGGACCACTTCAATCTGACATAACCCTGGCAGGAGTGCCCTCTTTTTCCTCCGAAGCCTGTCCCCTATTTGCCTCCAGGATTACAGGATACTTCATCTCCCAGCGGAGGCCGCTCTCGCTTGTATGGACGACCGTCCATTATGGAAATTACTATTTCCCTGTGATGTTTCTTGTGAATGTTGATGGTGTGCCCTCGCAGGTGTTTCTGACAGTGTGGTCACTTCTGATGACAAGGCAATGGGCTTAGAAAGCTGTCAGGCTCCTCCCCTCCTTACAAAATGATCCTTTCTCCACACACCCTCCTTCCTGAGCGTGACTCTTGCACAAGCTCCCAGGAAAGGCAGATCTGTCTTCAGTGTTGAGCACCATCTGCCTACGCTTTCCCTGAAATGTGTCCTCTGTGTTCCTCCAATGGCAGACGTAATGTGTGCAAACACACTCTTCCCCAGAAATGGAGACACTACAGACAGACGTGACAGATTGGCCTGAGGATCAGAAGCTAACAGAGATGAGGCCTTCCATGTCTAGGACACGAATGGGGCTTCTGAGATCTGGAACAGGGACAAGAGGCTTCCCTTAAAAGCCTTCCTCTCACATCTGGATGGGGAGGGAGGAGAGAAGCAGAGTGGAGTGGAGAAAAGAGGGGAGGGGAGGGGAGGAGGGGAGAGGAAAGGGGAGGAGGGGAGAGGAGGAGAGGGGAGGAGGGGAGAGGAGGAGAGGGGAGGAGGGGAGAGGAGAGGAGAGGGGAGGAGGGGAGAGGAGAGGAGAGGGGAGGAGGGGAGAGGAGAGGATAGGAGAGGAGTGAAGAGGGGAGGAGGGGAGAGGGGAGGAGGGAAGGGGGAGGGGAGAGGAGAGGAGGGGAGAGGGGAGGAGGAGAAAGGAGAGGAGGGGGAGGAGGGGAGGAGGAGAAAGGAGAGGAGAGGGGAGGAGGGGAGGGGGGGAGGGGGAGAGGAGAGGAGAGGGGAGGAGAGGAGAGGAAAGGAAAGGAGAGGAGAGGGGAGGAGGGGGAGAGGGGAGGAGGGGAGAGGGGAGGAGGGGAGAGGGGAGGAGAGGGGAGGAGGGGGAGAGGAGAGGAGAGGGGAGGAGGGGAGAGGAGAGGGGAGGGGAGGAGAGGAGAGGGAGGGGAGGGGAGGAGAGGAGGGGAGAGGGAGAGGAGAGGAGAGGAGAGGAGAGGAGAGGAGAGGAGAGGGAGGGTAGAGGAGAGGGGGAGGAGGGGAGAAGAGAGGGAAGGAGGGGAGAGAAGGGGAGAGGAGAGGAGAGGAGAAGGGAGGAGGGGGAGGAGGAGAGGAGGGGGGAGGGGAGGGGAGGAGGGGAGAGAGAGGGAGGGGGGGAAGGGAGAGGAGAGGAGAGGAGAGGAGGGGAGGGAGGGAGGAGAGGAGAGGGAGGAGGGAGAGGAGAGGAGAGGGGAGGAGGGGAGAGGAGAGGAGGGGAGGAGGGGAGGAGGGGGGAGGAGGGAGAGGAGAGGAGAGGAGAGGGAGGAGGGGAGAGGAGAGGAGAGGGGAGGGGAGGGGAGGAGAGGAGAGGAGGGGAGGGGGGAGGGAGGAGGGGAGAGGAGAGGAGAGGAGAGGGGAGGAGGTAGAGGAGAGGGGAGGAGGGGAGAGAGAGGGAAGGAGGGGAGAGAGGGGAGAGGAGAGGAGAGGGAGCAGGAGGGAGGAGGGAGGAGGGGAGAGGGGAGGGGAGGAGGGAGATGAGAGGAGAGGAGAAGGAGGAGGGTGAGGAGAGGGAGGAGGGGAGAGGAGAGGGAGGAGGGGAGGAGGGGAGAGGAGAGGAGAGGGAGGGGGGAGGAGGGGAGAGGAGTGGGAGGATGGAGAGGAGTGAGGGGAGGAGGGGAGGGGGGAGGGAAGGGGGAGGGGAGAGGAGAGGAGGGGAGAGGGGAGGAGGAGAAAGGAGAGGAGGGGGAGGAGGGGAGTGGGGGGGGGAGAGGAGAGGAGAGGGGAGGAGAGGAGAGGAAGGAAAGGAGAGGAGAGGGGAGGAGGGGAGAGGGGAGGAGGGGAGGAGGGGAGGGGGAGGAGGGGAGAGGGGAGGAGGGGGAGGAGGGGAGAGAAGGGAAGGAGTGGGGAAGGGAAAGGAGAGGAGAGGGGAGGGAAGAGGAGGGAAGGGAAGGAGAATGGAGGCAAGGGGAGCAGGGGAGGGAAGGAGAGGGGAGGAGAGGAGAGAGAAGAGGGGAGGAGTGGCATCTCTCCTTACAAACACCTACCCCCAAAGCCTTATAAACATTATCACAAGGTGAAAGTCACTCAAATGGAAAGGGTTCTGCCAAGGCAGGCAGTAAACAGCGTTCATCAGTAACTGTTCCTGAGACCCTAACATTTCTTAAATAAAAGTGACAGGGAGACTCTAAGCCACTAGATTCCCCCCACCCCGCCTTTCACCGACACGAATTCTCACCCAGGAATTCTGCCCACCACGGTGAAACCTGGTGAGTCTCACGCCCATCGCCCACCTTTGGCCAAATCCCGAGGCACCGATGCAGACTTTACAAAAGGAAATGTGAACGGAGATGCGGTATGTACTTCTTCGATTTCAGATGTAGTGTAACGTGCGCACACACACACACACACACACACACACACACACACACTCAGTAGTATCAGAAACCCTTGATAACTCCTTCAACAAAACTGGTTTCTTTTTAGGGGTGTCTGGTGGCTGGGTCGGTTAAGCCTCTGACTCTTGAATTTGGCTCATGTCTCATGATTCTTGGGAATCAAGCCTCAATTCCTGCTTGGGATTCTCTCTCATTCTCTGCCTCTCTCTCTCAAAAATAAATAAACAAATAAATAAATAAGCATTTTTAAAAAAAAAACTCATTTCCTTTTAAGCTTATTTTTCTTTAAGACTTAAAAGTGTTGGGGCACCTGGGTGGCTCAGTTGGTTGAGCATCCGACTTCAGCTCAGGTGACAGTCTTGCCGTTCGTGAGTTCGAGCCCCGCGTCGGGCTCTGTGCCAACAGCTCGGAGCCTGGAGCCTGCTTCAGATTCTGTATCTCTCTCTCTCCACCCCCACCCCGTTGCTCATGCTCTGCCTCTCTGTGTCTCTCAAAATAAATAAATGTTAAAAAAATATTTTTTAAAGACGTAAAAGCGTTGGGGCGCTTGGGTGGCTCAGTCAGTTAAGTTTCAGCCCAGGTCATGACCTCGCAGTTCGTGAGTTCAAGCCCTGCATGGGGCTCCCTGCCGACAGCACAGAGCCTGCTTGGGGTTCTTCCTCTCCCCCTCTCTCTTCCCCTCCATTGTTTGCTCTCTCTGTCTCTCAAAATAAATAAACATTTAAAAAATGATAAAAGAAGACTTAAAAGTGTTATTTTTAGAAAAAGTGTGTATTTTTCACCAAGCTGACAAAGGAGTCATACACACACACACACACACACACACACACACACACACACAGACACCCCAAGCGTTCATGGTTAAGAACCCCTGATGGCCGAACTACCTCAGGGTGGAGACCAGTTAGTCCGCGACGTTGACCTCGTGGGTCCAGCAAACGTTATGGCCCCACTGTCTGCCACGTCTAAGGCGGATGTGGTCGGGAGAATGAACAGCACCTACACAACTATCTCGTTCAAGCTTTTCTGCTCTCCTTCCCTCCCTTGGGAAATCCTGCCCTTACCGTCAGTCCACCAGGAAAATTAATGACACTTCCCTCCACCCGCAGCTCTTGCTTGGCTCTGATCGTATCCTCCCAGGTCAAGGACATCTTCCCGGTCGCCCCTCCCTGGACACACTTTGGTGGAACCTGAGACCACATCAACGTGACCTCCTGGAGGCCAAAGCTGTGCCCACAGCAAATGACTAAGAGCAACACTGGAGTTTCCCTCATCCAGGAACTGAACAACTATCTGTGCCCCGGGGAGATGGGGATGATCTCTGGATAACTTCCAGAGAGATTCCACCAACCACATGGTCTTTCTCTGTCTGAACCAAGGCACTTAAAAGTCAACCCTACAACTTGAAAATAAAGGACTGTTAAATTGGATGCTGTGTACCCGGGGTGGGGGGGGCGGTGTCTCTTCTATGAAGCCATGAGAAAGAATCCCAGGGATAAACAGAAGTGATGAGAGACATGCACGACCAGGAGTGATTCCAGATCCCTGTCCTCTTAACCTCATGCTCCATTTCTCAGAGAAATATCAGGAGAGGCTCAACGTTATATAAGCTCCAGAGCGTTTCGCATCAAATGGCAAAGTCCTGAAACTCTAAAAGGGTGGGTCTATCTCTTGCCTGTACAGGGAGCCTGTCTGCCGTCCCTTTTGAATCTGGAACTCCGTCTTGTTCTTCTTCAATATGTGTGTGGGAAGATTTCTTTCTCCCAGTCACCTCCTCCTCTATACAGAAGGATATAAAAAGGTTGGTCTTTTTTTTTCACTACAGTAATCAGATGTCACAGATTGTCTGCAATTAATGCTTTCCTTGGCTATTTTCAGACCTCCTATTAAGAGCTATTCTTTTACCGTGGCCTATTCTCCCGAACCCAATTAAGCCCAATTAAATCCTCTGCCATGACTGTTCTATTTCCCCCATGTTTAATTATCTCTTAACAAGTCTGTGAGCGCATGTTTTCAATTGGCCACCCCAGACAGTGTCACTCAAAGGATGTGGGACACACGTCTATAAAATCCGGATGTGAAATCATCACCTGGCAAACTCCCCCAAGTGGAAACGTCCCAACGCGGAAGGTTCCATATTAAGACGTTCTACCGCAACTTCAAATATTAGAGCACCGGGGGCTGACTGCAACACAGAGATCTTAAAACAACAAATAGGGAACAATTTCCCTCTATTAAGTATGTCCTTCGAATTAACTAGGTCGTCAGAGAACATACTGAATTTAGGGTAGCCCAGATAAATGGCTTCAATATGTATCAACAAACAAGCTTCACTTCTATGGGTGTGTGCACATGTGTGTGAGAGGGTAGCTGCTCCCCTCTTGACTAGATTAAAATTACAAGCCTCAGTCCCAATAAGGACATTTTTGGTGTTTCATTTTGATGTTTATTTTTGAGAGAGACAGAACACAAGCAGACAGAGCTGTCAGCACCGAGCCCGATGCGGGGCTCGAACCCAAGAACCGCGAGATCAAGATCTGAGCCAAAGTCGGACACTTAACCGACTGAGCCACTCTGGTGCCCGTGGGTTTCACTTTAGTTCACAAATGAAGAGCTTATAGAAATACACTAAAGAACATTAAGAATGCATTAGCTTTAAGAATACTCTAAAAGAGAAAAACTGGGGAGCCTACACTCAGAAAAGGTCAAAGGAAAATCGGAAGAGGAACGATAGAGACCTAGCTCGCCATCAGAGGAGACCTCTGTGGAAATACTCTGGTTTTCCAGATCATAGAACGGGGACCTCCAAGCAGCACAGACCACAGGCATCTTCAGCAGAGACAGGGAACAAATGAGTAAGTTTGTTCCATCAATAATTAGAGAAACAGACTCCACACTAAGATCATGTCACCGGGCCAGACCTAAATGCCAGCACTGCACAGTTTAATGAGTTAGCTTCTCCTAGGATAAAAGGGACTCAAACATAAATGCTTCTGGAAGCCACCGGCTTCTTGTTGGATAACAGACCTACAGGTGGAGGATACGCTGAAGGAAGGCAGCCCTTGCTCGCTGGAAAAAACAGGAAAACGGTGCTGTTGATAATCACCAGCGCTCGTAGGCAGGAACTCAGTCCTTCCCACCATAGCAGCTGGGGAAAGAGCAGGTCATAATGAAAGAAATTTTGCTTCAATACCAGCATCCTTGACCACTGAACAAATTTCTGGTGCCGGTAATGATGTCCCTGGCCCTTCAGTAAAAGGGCCTCATGGAATGAGACCAGCGGAACGCACAAACGCCACTTGGGATGCCCACCAGGGAAATGCAAACTGAGAAAACTGTATTTAATTCAACCTCATGTGCGGTCACAGAAACAGGAGAAAGTGGAACAATGACATCAGAATGGTGCCATTGACTGGGCACAACAGGCTTTCCGTAGGATAGGCAAAGCCCTCCAAAACAAGAACATTCTGTGACTTCAGAAAAAAGAAGGAAAAGGAAAAACTCAAACAACCAGAAAACAGAAAGCTTTTGAGAGAAAACATTAGGTCATTTTTAAGTGATTACAGGCTTTCTCTAAAGAACACATCACATAATAGAGGGGGGGGGGGAACAAGAGTGCTGAAATTTGCTCAGTCTGGAGCCTTGGTTTTTTTTTTTTTCAACTTTTTTTTGTTGTTTTTTTTTTTGGGGGGGGGCGGACAGAGAGAGACAGAGCATGAACAGGGGAGGGGCAGAGAGAGAGGGAGACACAGAATCAGAAACAGGCTCCAGGCTCCGAGCCATCAGCCCAGAGCGTGACGCGGGGCTCGAACTCAGAGACTGCGAGATCGTGACCTGGCTGAAGTCGGACGCTTAACCGACTGCGCCACCCAGGCACCCCGGAGCCTTGGTTTTTAAGGGAAGGCACTGTGTCCAGGCGAAGGGAATAATGGGTGGGATTTTAAGTTAAAGCAATAACCTGTTCTACTCTAGATTCGTGCTTCTCAATTTCTACTGTGATAGAGAATCCTTGGGGAACCCTGAAAAATCCCACTGTGCAGACAGCACTCAGGACCAAGTCAGCCAGACTCTCTGGGGTCAGCTCTTAAGTTCTCCAGGTGATGTGCGGGGTCAGCCACATTTGCAAAATGGTGCTTCTGATGGGGATCTTCACACACACGTGCCATGCAATTTGGGCCCTATTTCATTTGTTTCTTTTGGAAGCACTGTTTCAACAGACACTCGCATGAAGTCATAAAGGCCAAAGTATAAGCACCGGTAACACCCAACAGCAAATCCCTGCCCCAAGATACATGCCCACCATGACCAAATCTACCTCGGGAGATACTTCCAGATCCCTGCCCTTTTCTTCTCCAAATAGGTTCCACTGTAGTTCTAAATAATACTTTCATGCTGCTATTTCTTCATGTATTATTTCTGGATATTATCTACAATTTTTCTATGGGCAACCGCCAGTACCCGATTTCCATCTTTGAGCCCCACATCCCAATATCCTTACAACGCTATTTAGGGTATATCACTCTTTAGTATTAACATTGTCATAACCAAGCGATTCACGGCCACTCGGACCCAGCTTATAAAATTTCCCTCCTTGAATAACCTGTTCCATGTGGGTGACCGGTTATTCAGTAACGGCTTCAGGTTTTCATTTTCATGCTTTCTCTAGATCTGTTCTTCGATTTTTCTAACTGCTCCCACAAAACCGTAGCCCATCCCAAGTACTATTTGCACAGGTCAAATGCCTATTTCCTGTTGTTTATTTTTTTTTTTCCCTCCATGTCTCTCTCTGTCTAGGATCCTTCTTGTACCAATCTGCTCCCTGCACTCATCTGGGACCCAATTCCTTCCGCCATCTTCCACTGAGTCCATGGTTTCTTGGAAACCAACTCTTTCCATTTTATTTACTCTGCCATTTGAAGGAAGACACAATCACACAGCTTTCTGAGAAAGAGTGAATGAAAGGTCAATCTTTTGAGAGCCTGCATGAGTGCAAGTTTACTCTGACTTCACATTGACAATTTGGTTCAGGATAGAGCTCCATGTTGTCAACCGGTTTTTCTTACTATTGTGAATCTTTTCCTCTGTCTCAGAACCTTTGGTAAAGACTTTGAAGGGTCCCGGGGCATTCTAACTCTTGATTATTTACGTTCTTCTCTCTTTTTATACGCTCCTCCAATGCTGTGAGGATCCCAAGCTCTCAGCATCTTGTCTATGTGGCTACTGTCCTGAAATCCCACGACAATGTGCTGGGGAGTGAGGTTCATTCTACTCATGGGCTGGGCGTCTGCTGCACCGCAAAAGTCTGGAAGCATAAGTCTTTCAATGCTGGGGGAAAATTAAATTACTTATAAGTCATTTCTACCTCTTTCTGCAATCACTGCATGTATGATAAATTCCCAGACTGAGTTTTAATTAATTCTTTTTAATTTCCTTTCCCATCGCTCTCTCCTTAGATTTTACCAACAAGAAATATCTTCATATTTATTTTCCAATCTAATTCTTTACAACAAAGCTATTATGTTACTTTTTCATGGGATTCTCATTTCGTTCGTTCGTTTGTTTGTTTGCTTTAAGGATCAATAGTTTGGCTTCTCCCGCACAAGTTATAGATTAGAGATTTTTTGAGTGTGTGTTTTCTATTTGATGCTTTGTGCACTCCCTCCAGATAACTTTTTTCTATTGGCTATCCTTAGACTCTCTTATGAAGAGTTTCACTAGAATATGTAGGGTGGTAGAGTATCTTTTCTCATTTGAGAATAAGCTCCAAATGGGGGTTTTCAGCAGGTGGACCTCTGTACAATGAAAAAGCAATTTACTCAAATGGTCTTCAAATGCCATTTATGGGATTCTTTCCGTGGCCCATTCAATTTCTCAAAAAAAAAAAAAAAGAATCTTCCAATATCGGTTTGTATAAGGGCTTTCACCCAGGGGACATAGGGGAGAGAAAAGGCTGTGTAGCCAGTGGTAAGCGAAATGTATATAATTCCTAGTTTTCAGTCTGAGTCCTCAGTCCTTACTCCACTATACGTGAAGTGCCTGGTGTTTACTGTCTGGGTTGAATTCCTCCAGAATAAATTTCCTCTGTTTCCTGAGGAGGAGCGTAAAAGACAGTGCTTTGCTACACGTGATGGAATCCTGTGGTCGGAGAGAACTTCACCTGAGCATAGAGTCTGGAAGACGTAACAAGATGATTGGGTGTGTTCAGTCCAACCCGGTTAGAGAGTAACATGGGATTGTCCACCACCACGGAAATGACTTGTCTCACTCTGACAAAAACAGCCCTGCAGGTAATACAAGGACCTGCATTAGACAGTAAACTAGAGGGGCATCTGGGTGGCTCAGTGGGTTAAGCATCTGCCTCTTCATTTCAGCTCAGGTCACTATCTCATGGTTCATGGGTTCGAGCCCCATGTTGGGATTCTCTCTCCTTCTTGCTGCTCCTCCCCCTGTTCTCTCTCTCTTGCTCTCAAAATAAATAAATAAACTTGTAAAAAGTTTTTTAAAAAAGTAAACTAGCAAGGGAAATGGTTTGGTAGCATAAGATTACGTGCTTTATATACATACCCCCGTGAAGTATGGAGAACACTCTCTATGGAAGGCAATTTGTTTACATCAAAGTAAGCACTTTCCAAAGTGAGACACAGCTTGACTCAATATATTTCGTGTAGTATCTCATTCTTCCTATACATCGTGTCATCAAGTACTTTTGCTTTTCTTGTTTATCTGGCACAGATGCATCTAATACAGTTAGATTAAACCAATTTTTAAAAAACTAAGAAACAGGGCTAAAAGCGAAAACTTCCACGGAAAAATAAGATGGACCCAGGAGTGAGGGTGAGTATACGGAAGGCACAACAAAATATATTTGCCAACAATGAGCTCTAAACTGTCCTCACTTGGGGCACCTGGGTGGCTCAGTCTGGTAAGCATCTGACTCTTGATTTCAGCTCAGGTCACAATCTCCTGGTTCGTGAGTTTGAGCCCCACATCGGGCTCTGCGCTGACAGTGTGAAGCCTCCTTGGGATTCGGTCTCCCTCTCTCTCTGTCCCTCCCCACTCGTGCTCTGCCTCTCTCTCTCTCTTTTAAAATAAATAAACATTTAAAAAACTATAAAATATGGCCACTTTCTTCCATCTATGTCATCCAGTCAGCTCAAGAGAGTGAGCTGTGTCCTGTCCATCATGTGGCTACAGGGCTCCTGGTGACCTCTAGTGTTTCCACTCAGGCTGAGGTCTCCCGTCTAAGCCTGGGTAAGAGCCTCATGTACACCTTTAGAGAACACAACATCCAATGAACCTGACCACAGGTCTGGCAACAAGTGCGAATTAAAGTCAATGAATATGCTACATGCTATGTGGCAGGAAGCGGACCCCAAAATGCAACGCGGGCAAAAGTGCAGACCTTGCTACCACCGTCGCTGGCATTTCCACACAGGCCATCGTCTCATTGAGGCAGGCAGAGACAAAACTAATGTCAACGCTGGGTGAGAAAACGGCGTATATACCCAACCGGTTACACTGCTTATCCCCCGAGGGGTAAGAAACACAAAGATGACTCTGAAAAGTGGAGAAAAGAAACTATTAAATGTAGCTGCCTATCAACACAGAAGAATGCATTACGGCTGTTCTGCAAAAATGCGAGACACCGCATTTGTTCAGAATTACAGACATCCTCTTGCCCTTTGGTCTTTTATACCTAAGGTATCAGCAATCTATGACAATTTCCATACCCTCGAATTTGCAAATGAAAACTCCATGGTTTATCGGAATGGCACTGTGGGATTAACTTTCCAATTTTAGGATTACAGATACAGAAAATTAAATCCCATACGTTTTCCCCGGAAGAGAAGCTTACGCAGGGTAAGGCTGCAAAGATGTGGAAAACATTTACGCTTAGGGAGAAGAAAGGAGACGACAAGGGAGCAGATGTAATTTTCTGTGACATCAGTGATGTATCATGTTTGTCTAGTCCTTTAAGCTTGCGATGGTTGACTTTCGCTACTCGGACACATGGGATCGTGAACGTAGACATCAGAGAGTTTGGGTGGCCTGCTATCCTATCCTCAGCCACAGAACCCATGTCAGCGGGCTGGTCTGCACTCCCACACGCCTCCTCTTATTTGCTTGTTTTCCATGCTAGAAATGCTACGCTAAAAATAGGTCTGATTAATCCCTTTGGCAAACACACTGTCACTGCCTTCGGAAGAATAATTTTTCTAAGTGCATTCTCATTCTCAATGCACATAACCGTTTCAGAAGTCAAGAAAAGAAGTGGCTTCTTCCCTTTGACAGAACATGACAGATCATCTATATTCCAGCAATCACACTCCTGGGTATTTACCCAAAGGAGCTGAATACTTCCGTCCAGACGAAAACCCACATGTGGATGTTTTCAGCAGCTTTATTCGTAGTTGCCAAAAGTTGGAAGCAAGCAAGATGTCCTTAACTAGGTGAATGGATAAAGTGTGGCCCACGCAGACAACGGAATAGTACCCAGGGCTCACAAGAAGTGAGCAATCAAGCTAGGACAAGATGGGGGAGAATCTTAAATGCACATTATTAAGTGCAGGAAGTCCATCTGAAAAGGCTGTATGATTCCAGCTCGAAGACATTCCGCACAGGGCGAAACCATGGAGACAGTAAACAGATCAGTGGTTGTCATGGGGTTGAGGTGGGTGAGGGAGGGATGGATAGGCAGAGCAGAGAGTAAATTTAGGGCAATGAAATCACCCTGTATGATATTGTAATGGGGGATATATGTCATTATACATTTGTGCACAACATAGAATGTACAACCCCAAGAGGGAACCCTTATATAAACCGTGGAGTTAGAGTGATAATGATGTGTCAATGGTAGGTTCATCCTTGGTTAAAATGTATATGTAAATATATGGCTGTATTTACATATAGGTATTTACATATATATTTACATACACACACACACACACACACACACACACTCTGGTTGGGGTGTGGATAATGGGGGAGGCTATGCATGTGCAGGGGCAGGACGTATGTGGGAAATTTCTCTACCTTCTGCTTGCTTTTGCTGTGGACCTAAATCCATTCTAAACATATAAAGTCTTAATTTTAAAACACTATCATTTAGGGGCACCTGGCTGGCTCAGTCGGTACAACGTGTGACTCTTGATCTCAGGGTTGTGAGTTTGAGCCCCATGTTGGTTGGATGTAGAGATTACTTAAAACTAAAATCTTCAGGGGCACATGGGTGCCTCAGTCAGTTGAGCGTCTGACTCTTGACTTCAGCTCAGGTCATGATCTCACAGTTCTCACATACAGCCCTGCACTGAGCTCAACACTGACAGCACGGAGTCTGCTTGGGATTCTCTCTCTCCCTCTCTCTGATGCTCACGCTCTGTCTCTCTCTCTCTCTCTCTCAAAATAAATAAACTTTAAAATTAAAATCTCAAAAATATAAATAAACACAAAAAATTAAAAAAATTATCTAATTGCCAAAACTTGTTTACATAAACAAGTATTTCTGTCGCCCAGCCGCATGCCAACATAGTTCCAGTCGGAAGACCTGGTCTTCTCATTTGCCCCACACAAGTATCCCGTGAGAGGGATACCACTGGGCCCATTTTACAGAGAAGAAAATGGCCCAAGCAGTTAACCCCTGTCCAAGAAGACAGAAGTGGTGTCAGGATTCACGTCATTTGTTTCCTTCTAAATTCTGTGCTCTTCACCACTAGGATATAAAATATTTCCAGTGTTAAGGCATTCTGTGCAGTAGAGCTGAAACAATTCAATAATATAACTCCTCGGTGTTAATTGAGCTTTAAATTTTCTGGTGCCTCTTAGCACTCTTATGTTAAAGGATATTTGGCAGCATTAACATAAAGAGGTTGCTGACTTCAAATCAATCCCTCTGTAATTTAATTGAGTTCTTAAAATACATCAGCAAAATTGAATATCTAAAATAAAAGCCACAATCGGCAAAACAACAAGGATTACTTGAGAAAGTTTTCCATTCATGTTGTGGAAATACTATTTACAAGTTGATGTTAAGCAATTAACGCATGTCTTAAGCTGCGATCAAAGAGCTTGCAAAGGAGAAACGAGGGGCTTCCTGACAAATCGTGAGCATTCCCATGGCCTCCATTTTCTGAGTCTGGATAATCATTACATGTCTTTTCCTCCTGACAATTCAAGTGAAATATCTGTGTCATCTAGGAAGAGAAGAGCACCCTTTAAATTCGGATTTTTAGAAAGTTGGTGCCTGGTCTTTGCACACGCGCATAAAAATCTATGACACCAAAATTGTTCGGTCAGGCTTCATATTGTGGTTCAATATTGTTTCACTGTCCGTGTTAACTGCACTCTGTTCCCAACCCTCCATGGCTAACTCATGGCCTTGTACCTGCTCATTCATATAGAAGGCCAAAAGGCAACTACCGATTGACTTTGGGTTCGCAAGGATCTGAGCTCAAGCCCAGTGCAAAGACAACCATGCCCTCCAGGAGTCACTCTGTGGCTCTACATTCCCAGGTCTCCACCACAGACCCACCCTACGACATTGGTGAAGGCCTTTAACCTTCAGAGTTCAGTTTCCTCACCTGTGAAGATCATGATTGTGTGGTAGGTGGAGTTAATGGACCCCAAAGATGCCCGTGCGTTAATCCGCAGAACCTAGGACTATGTTACATTATATGGAAAATAGGAATAAGGACTGCAGATAGAATTATGGTGGCTAGTCAGTTGTCCTTGAGATGGGGAGACGATCCCGGATTATCCAGGTGGGCCCAATGGAATGACAAGGGTCTTTATAAATGAATGAGGGACACAGAAGAGAGGGAACCGGGGAGATGGTAGCATGAGCAGGACTCAGCCAATGACTTTGAAGATAGAGGAAGCGGGCAAGGAGCCAAGTAATATGGCAACCCCTGTCAGATGTGGCCAAGAAACAGGCTGTTCCCTAGAACCTGGGGAGAAATGCAGCCGGCCGCCATGTTGATGTTACTGCCAACAGACTCACTTTGGACTTCTGAACCCCAGAACTGTCAGATAATAAATGTGTGTTGTCTTAAGCCAGTGGGTTTGCAGTCATTTGTTCCAGCAGGCGTAAGAAACCGATATGAATGTAAGTACTGGCTACGGTGGTTGAGATGATGGAGTTCATATATAAAAAGCACTTGGAACAGGTCCTAGCACAGAGGAAACGCTATCTAATTGTCAGCCCACGCTTTGGTTGACAACCCAAAGAGATAAGGCTGGATTCAGGAGGTAGAAGGCTAGGGTGATACAGTGAAAAGAGAAATAATGGTATTTGGGGCACACAATTCCCCTTACTTCTATTATACGTTGGAATAATACCCTGTTCCCATCTATCGTTGTTTGATTCCACAAGCATTATAATATATCTTGACATATGTTTATTTCCCATATAGGATGTCTAGATGTACTTATAATTTAAATCAATTGCCAAATAACAGCAGACTGCTCATGCAGAATCATGTCCTTGGAACATGAAAAACTGCTCATACACCGAAGCAGCTCGGGACATTTTTAAAGAACACCAGGAGGCATCTAGAAAGTTCAGACACATGACACTTAGTGGGACAGTGATGGAGGCAACTCAGATAGCATCAGGAAGTTGGCCAGGGGTTAGCGCTCTCCTTATGTGTCTCGAATATTCCATGACCAACTGAGATAACATGCAGACTCTATGACATACTTTAGCACAATCAAGTGCTACCACGTTCATGCACCACCTTCTGATACCTGAGTAAAGACCACAATGCGCTTTGCTGTAAAGAGAAGCGTATCCCTGCCTGCGTTCCTATATGGATTCTGTCACTCTATACTCCTTCCGGGAAGGCACATCTCCTGTGAGCCTTGTGCACACGATGGACAAGACAACCACCGAAAAAGAGCCCACAGTCATGTTTCTGGCAACCATCTCACTTGCTTAGACCTGAGTTTCTATCCGTGGAAGACGGACAAGAGATATCTGCCCAACTGTTGGCAGAATCAAACACATACGCATATGAAAGCAAGGTTGAAAACCACAGAACAACAAATGCATCCATAATTATGCCAGTGGGCACTATTTCATTCGTTTACCATCAAGTATTGCAATGTAATGAGAGCCACGATCTTAACCACCAGGCAAATCACTCAACATCACGTGTACAGTCCAAAACAGCGTGAGAACTAGGTCTCCCTTCGCTGGCTTCTTCTAAAAATGAGTAAAATATAGAAACTCTAAGCATATATTTATCTTGTCGGTCAGGTGTGTGTGCTGAGATAGTTCACATAACCCAGGGAAAATAGAGGAAAGCTGAATTACAGGGCGCTGGCAGAAATGAACATCAACTCCAGCTGTTGAAGGACTGAAGTAAGGAAGCTCCCATACTAATAAAAACTAAAAAAAAAAAAAAAAAACCTAGTAAGAAGTAAAAAACAGCCAACCACTGGGAATGGCATGGAAAATAAGGCATGTTTCAGTCACAGCTTAATAAGACATTAATATACTCCAGACACAGTGATAAGGCTTGGGGCAATGTCATCTCCGCAGCAAGATCATTCCAGCCTAAACGTCAACCACCTCCCCTGAGTCTCAAGGGCTTTGGAGAAGTCATTTTTCTGGACAAAGAAATTTGAGTAGGTTGACATTTGGAGTCCCGCTACTCTGGTGATTTTTATGGCATTCCTAAGAGGGAGAAACCCAGATGTCTGAATTCCCCAAGGTGCATGTGGGCCCCCTGGTCAGTAACTGAGCGTTCACAGACTGTGATGCCCTCATTTGCTCAGTGTTTTGTTCACACCATATGAGGGAGCAGTCACCGAGTTCAGCATCTCAGTACTGACTCCAGGCCACCTGAAACCCGACCTCTCGGGTCCATCAGGTGGAGACAGCAGGGGGCCCAAACAGCAATTCCAAATCACAGGGACACCATCCAAGTTCAGGTGGAAGCCATGTGCAAAACCAATGTGGAGAAGGAGGTAGCCTTTTCTTAGCTTACAGGGCTGAGAAGTGGGGTCCGTCTCTTCCTTGCTAAGGACACCTCCTTATGACTCCCTGTCATCTACTAGTTATCTCACTTTTCAGAGCTCACAGGACATGATAAAAATAAATTAACATCCCATCACCAAGATCCCTTGGTTTTTAGTAAATTCACCTCCTTTGGTGTCTGAAAAGTGCTTGTGCAGCTTTAGGAAGGGAGTTCAATTTGCAAAGGCTCCAACACAAGAAACCCACAGAGAACAGCAGCGTTAAGTGCATTTCCACGTGGGCGAGCGCTCAACTAAACCTTACTTCATGAAACGACACCGAAATACCAATTAACATGAAAGACGTCCCATGTAATGCTGGATATGTCCGCTTCTTGGAGATCATGAACACTAAACACACTTGTTTGCTGTTTATAACATAGAAAGTAGCAGCAGAAACTGTATTAAGGAAAAAAAAAACTCAACTATGATTTCCCTCAAAAAAAAAAAAAAGAAACAAAAACAAAAAAAAACAGAGAGAGATCAGAGTTGCTGTACACTTCAGGTAAGCGGTTGTCTACATGACCTTCAGAAGGTCTAAACTGCTGACAGCAATTTTTTTTTTTTTGTAATCTTCACTTTCATTTCTTGATGTTATTTTGAAAGCATTATTCTTTAGGATTTTCCCTAAGAGCAGAGCCGCCCTGGCCTACATTTTTCTTGACGTGCAATGCATGTAAAGCATTCCTGGGGATAACATTACTGCACTACGAGGCACCAATATTTCGCTGGTCTCCCTCTAAGCGACAGGGATGGTAACTCTCTGTGCTTCGGGGAGAAGTTAATTCTCACCTTGCTTGGTGCATCCACCATTCTCCAGAACGTTAGGAAGGGGCTGTGTGGAACCAGGAGAGTCTAGGTCATTTGCAACATCTGCCGTCTTTTGACGACTGTGCGTGAATGTCAATGAATTTTAGCAGACGCTACAGAGAACGCTCAAGTTTAATGGGTGTTTAAGTAATCGATCACGATACACCCAACACAGACATGCGTGAGGTACAAAACGAATACGGATACATTTATGAGAGCGGGACAAAGTAGGGAGACCATAGCTAAACACCATGGTCACCGCTTCTGCATTAATTCAGTAAGTTCAATAATTAAATATTAATTCAATTAATTCAATAAATCATTTCTGACCCTGTGGGGGCACTGTGTCAGACAGGGTGGCAGTTACCACGTTACAAAATATTTTCTATACCAGAGGGATTTTTCAGAGTGGTTGGGAAGTCAGACATTTAAGTAAACTAGACAAGAGAATGCAGTTGATGGAAGTGACCTCTTCAATAAGTGATAATCACAGAGGAGAAAGACGTCCCTGAGAAATGACACTTGGGTGACATAATGACATAAGACAAAATGGGATTTTTTCAGGAACTCAGATCCAGGGAGGAAGGTCTGCTAAGGGAGGGGAAGAAGGCAGCACATCAAGACACATGAGGGTCTGAGTCAATACTGCTGGTTCTGGAAGGTTCCAAATGGTTTGACATGCCTCAGACAGAGCACGTGGAGGGTTGTGAGAGATGGGGTGCCATAGGGGGACAAGGGCAGGTTACCAGAAGCCATATCGGCAGCCCCCAGTCTTTGTTCACACAAGAGAGGGTCCTCCCTCCCTCAAGTACAAAGGGTAGGATTCCAGAAGGAGACAGAGCGAAGAAGGAAGGGGCGTGGGTATCAAGATAAGGGAGGAGGGCTCTGGTGCACAGACTCAGAAGCAGCCTCGGGAAGGACGAGGAGACACAAGAGCTTGGCAAAGATGAGAAGAACATCCCAAAGAAGGAGACAGATGTCCTGGAGGTCATGGACGATGACAGCTGGAATGCACCTACAGGTGCTCACAAGTTCATGACCTACTAAGTGTAGAAGGCTGAATAATGACCCCCCGGAGTCATCTACTTCCAAATCCCCAGAATCTCCGATCCTAGAGCAACGGGGCACTGACCACTGTGCAATCAGAAATCCACACCTAACTTATGATTCCCCAAAAACTTAGCTAGTAATAGCCTTCTGTTGATGGGAAACCTTACTAACAACATAAAGTCAGTAACACATCTTGTATGTCATATGTTATATACTGTATTTGTACAACAAAGTAAGCTGAAGACAAGAACAAGTTCTTTTTTTCTTTAATGTTTATTTTTGAGAGAGAGAGAGAGAGAGGGTCGGAGAGAGAGAGGGACAAAGGATCCAAAGTGGGTTCTGTGCTGACAGCAGAGAGCCCGATATGGGAGTGGAACTCAGGAACTGTGAGATCATGACCTGAGCCAAAGTCGGATGCTTAACCGAATGAGCCACCCAGGCACCCCAGAAAAAAAAAAGTTCTTAAGAAATTCACAAGGAAGAGAAAATACATTTGCAAGACTGTAGTGATAAAGAAAGAAATTCATGTACAAACAGACCTGGGGAGTTCCGACCCATGTTGTTCAGCGGTTAGTTGTGTATACCTTCCCACAGCAAAGGGTTTTACAAAGACGTTGCAGATGTGATTAAGTAAAGGGTCTCAAGTTGAGGAAATGATGCTGGGTGATCTGGGTGAGCCCAGTGTAATTGCAAGGTTCCTAAGGGAAGGAGGAGGGAGTCAGAGTCAGAGAAGGAGTGACTGCACATGACTGGTGAGGCAAAGAGGTGCAGTGATGTGTGTGGGGTGACACGCCAAGGGACACTGGCAGACCCTGGATGTGGGGAAAGGCATGGAAATGGTACTCTACCATAGAGCTTCCAGAAGGTACCAGCCCTGGGGATGCTTTGGCGTTTGTCCCCGACAACTCACCTCCAGAGCTGTATTTATGAATGTGTGCTATTCAAACTGTTAGGTCTGTGATCATTTGTTATGGAAGCCGTGAGAAGCTCATGCCTGGCACAAAGAGCAGAAAGTAAGGAAGATAATTGCTAATTCTTCATTAAGAAAATACACAGTAGGTTGGGGCACTTTTGGGGGCTCAGCTGGTTAAGCGTCGACTCTTGACTTCAGCTCAGGTCCTCATCTCACAGGCTGTGGGATCAAGCCCCTCATGGGGCTCCGCAGTGACCACGTGAAGCCTGCTAGGGATTCTCTGTCTCCGTCTCTCTCTGCACCCCCCACAGCTTGATCGCACGTGCATGCATGCGCGCACTCTCTCTCAAAATAAGAAATCATTAAAAAAAGAAAAAGAAACACAGAGTAGGCACAGGCACAGGGGTGCGGGTGAAAGAGTTCAAACCCAGGGAACCTAAGAAAGAAATCCGTATGAAAGATCCTCCTCAGGAGACATCCAGCACAAAGCACCGGTGAGGACGTGTTCGCCATGAGAGCTGGTGTGTGCTTTCCACGCCCTGAAACGTCACGTCATTTTGAAATTTCCTTTGAAAGCAGTTAAGCCATTCCCAAACAAAGAACTGTTCTAATTCCTCCTTAAGGTATATGATCAATTCATCGGTGTTCAGCTACACAAAACCAAGATGGCATCACCATTGACAATGACATCAAACAGTCTCTATGCACTTTAGATTACATGGACTTAAATGGACTTCCTCCTTAAATCGGTTCTAATTCTGGTCAGATATTCTAGAATCCCAACTCAGTAATCTTTTACTCCTTTTTAAAAATTTAAACGATGGTTGGGGCACCTGGGTGGCTCAGTTAAGTGTCCGACTCTTGGTCTCCACTCAGGCAGGTCACGATCTCACACTCTGTGAGATCAAGCCCTGTACCAGATTCTGTGGAGGGCCTATTTGGGATTCTCTGTCTCTCTCTCTCTCTCTCAAAACAAATAAACAAAAAAGAACTTAAGTAAAAAAAATTTTTAAACAGTGGTCAATGACACATCATTTCCAAGGCTGGTTCTAAGACTTAGAGACAGAAATGGCAATGATCTTTAAATAACCTGACAACCTGTTGATGGTAAACACAGTAAAATGTTTACACAGTAATGGGATGTTTCCGAGCATAAAATGATAAATCACAGTTACTCACTGTCAGCTGCAGTCCCCCTCATTCATTCGTGTTTGAGCCAGGATTTGGTTTAAATATTTTTAAAATGCACACTACGGTATCTTATCAAAAGATTAAATTAGTTGAGAATTGCAATGAAGTCATGATCACAGAAGGCTAAATGTAAATAGTAACCAGAACAGAGCAAAGGGACAGCTATTATGACAGGCCACCTCTGTGGCCACCATATTTCCCATTGTAAAGCTTACCTTCATTATGAATCTATAACTTTGGAAAGGTAAGAAATTAATGAGGACACGTATCTTGGACACAGAGGGCTCTTCATTCATCTGATGCCATTTGCTTATGACCTTGCCAGATTTTATTTGTTAACCTTCTTCCCAGAACAGCATAATTTGAACAAGACAATCAATTACCATTAAAAGGACAAGTGAAAGACGAAGCATTCCCCAAGGAAGGCTTAAATTTTCTAAGTAATTGACAAGAAAATATAGCAGCTAAAATAGTAGTCCATTTAGAAGACTTAACTACAGATAAGTCAATGGCAAATAATTTATATTCCTCTGTGCATATACAGAAGACCAGAACAAATACTGGAAAACCAAATTTCTAGAATCCACATTTCAGTGCTTCCATGTGGCTCTTAGCCTAGAGTCAAATACCATAAGACACTGCGTTTATTTCCTTTTCATTCCAGATTCACAAAATGCAAGGAAGAAGCTAATACCACTGGGTAAAAAATAAAATGTTTGGTTTACCTAATGTGATACTGTGATTTATAATAAGAAAATTATATTGGGTCTTCATCCCCCTTTCCAGCAGAGCTCCTAAAACCCTTGGAATTTCCTAAGTGGTAACAGCAAAAATGGTGTTTTTGTTATGTTAATGAAGTGATTTTTGGAAAGTATCTACCAGCGGGTGCTGGTTGCTAATGGAGACATCCACATGATCGATTAGAGTATTGTAACTTTTTGTCCTACCTCTGACCCTTGGGGAGGGGACAAGAGCTGGAGGTTGGATCAATGGCCAATGGCCAACGACTTAATCAACCAAGCCTGTGAAATGACGAAGTCTCCATAAAACGGAAAAGGATGGGATTCGGAGAGCTTCGAGGTCAGTTAACATGGAGGTTTGGGGAGAGAGGTGCACGTGGAGAGACTAGGGAAGCTCCACGCCCTTTGTCCATACGTTCATCCTTTCCAGAAAGCTGTTCCTGAGTTAAACCCTTTTATAATATAATAAACTTGTGATCTGGGAGTAATGCGTTTGTTTGAATTCTGTGAACCAGCCACTTTAGCAGATTAATGGAACCCAAGGAGGGGGCCACTGGAACCTCTGATGTATACAGCTCCAGGATTTTCTGTATAATAGAAACAACTTGCAGCCTCTCGGAGGCTGGTCGCTCTGGACCAGTTTGTAGGGAAGCTTCAGGCATGGAAGGATGCCTTCCCAGAGCTGGACAAAACTGGCATCACGTAGGCTTGTTCCCTGCACATCTCAGCTGAAGGGACAGGAGGAGGTAAGGGGACTCGTCCAATGTCACTAACCCATGTGGTCTGCTCAGCCAGAACTAGACCCTGACCCACGTCGAAGCACCGGGTTGAGTGCGTTGACTTGCACTGACTCAACATTTCCGGAGAATGCCCTGTGTGCCATGCACCGTGCTAAGGATAGGGAAGAGTGAAGAATTTTCCACTTAAATTTTTCAAGTGCGTATAAAGGACACTGGGAAGGTTCACGTAAGGGGACGATGAGCGATGCTGAAGTTCAGTGTACTAACCATCTTGATGTGGATTATGTTACACTTAGTGTCACCAAGGTCCTAAGTTTTTGCCTTGCCCCATCACCCCACGTCATGTTTAAACAAAGTAATACTTCAGGACACCACGGACAATCGTGTTTCAGCATTCACTGGGGAAAGGGACGAAGTAGGGCATATGAAAAGAACATTCTTAAGCAAAAGATCCTCAATCATCTACAACTGAAATATATTTTGTTAATCGTTACTACCAGAGCACGCCAAGTATGACATCCGATAACCTGCAGGAACAAAACAAAACGACGCCCTTCCCTATGGATATTAATTACCCACTTGAAGAAAGCGTGCTGAGTCAGAATTATCTCGCTCTCCGATTCTCCAACACACCAAACATGGAATCAATGAACTCCCCGGTTTTGACTTCATAAAATGCACTTTGTTAAAAAGGTGAGTGAAGCAGAATAAAAATCCCAGTAAGTGCCTGCAGTTAATCAAAGGTTGTTTTTTCTAGATCAGGAAACAAATGGACTGGGGCGTGGCAAAGCCAGGCAAGGGGGCTCCCCATGGTTGGCTGCCTTCATTGGGAACCTCACCCTTAACCAACAGAGCACTGAGCACAGACGGCCACCACAGCCAGAGAGGACGCACGCTAATTGGCGTGTGTCAGCTGCGTCACATCTGTTGTGTGGATTGGTGGCCGTCAAATCTCTCCCTGGTGCATAGAGATTTCACAGGGGACATTCCAGTATGCTCCCAGACCCCACTGATGCATGCATTCCAGACTGCAGGTTACAAACACCTGCTGTCTGTTTAAAAGGTTGAAGAGGACGCATTAATAGAATTCCCGATGTGAAAACATACATACGTATATGCATGTATTATATATATATGCCTCTAATAATTGATTTTATATTAATATATATGACTAATTTGTGAATCCAGGGTGTTCACCATGAATGGCACTCCCACCCTCCAAAGAATCCTGCCATGCCCTAAAGTACAGATTGGTAAGTTCATTGTACAGGGTCATATAATAAGTATTTTTGGCTACCAGGCCCTGTGCTCTGGGACAATCATTTAACTCTGGGGCAGTAGTGTAACAGAGCCGTGGACAAAAAAGTAAATGCCAGGGGCACCTGGGTGGCTCACTGGGTTAAGCACCCAGCTCTTGATATTGTCTCAGGTCATGATTTCATGGTTTGTGGGACCGAGCCCTGCGTGGTCTGTGTTGATGGTGTGGATCCTGCTTGGGATTCTCTCCTTCTGTCTCTCCCCTCCATCCACTCACACTCGTGCCCTTTCTCTCTCAAAATAAATAAAGAAACCAAACAACAAAACAAAACAAACCAACGCCAACACCAACACCAACAAAAAACCCGTAAATGCCAGAGTGTGTCTGTGTTCCAATAAAACTTTATAAAAACAGGTGACTTCCCAGTGGCCATAGTGGGCTCACCTTATGCCTTTGCGTGTCTCATGGTCATTTACTCAAAAGCTGAGTTTATGTATGTCTTCCAGAGATCAATAAAATAAGCTTACACATAAATAACTTATAAATAGTGTATAATGATCTACTTTACTAGATACACTTGCCCCTTTTTTCTACTCTGAAATATATCGCTTTGGCAGAAAAGCAGCATTACATCAGGGGGGAAAAATAGGCAGTATTATATTGGTACAAAACAAACGTTACAGGTCCAAAAAATAGTTGAAAGGAGAAGGATCAAAGAGACCCAAGAACAATTTATATTTACATTATACGTAATATGTATGCAGGTCATATACAACATTACATATATTTGCATTATTATTATATTTATATATATTCTACACCATTACATTTTTTAAAATTTTTTTAAATTAAAAAGAAATTTTAACGTTTATACACTTTTGAGATACAGAGAGACAAAGTATGAGCTGGGAGGGGCAGAGAGAGAGGGAGACACTGAATCCGAAGCAGGCTCCAGGCTCTGAGCTGTCAGAACAAAGCCTGATGCGGGGCTCAAACCCACGAACTGTGAGATCATGCATGACCTGAGCTGAAGTCGGACGCTTAACCGACTGAACCACCTAGGCGCCCCTTAAACTTTATCATTATATTTAAGTCTGCTTCCCAACGGCTGCACCAAATGAATTTACAGAACTACTCTGCGTCCCTCCGAACCACAAATTGTTTAACAAAACAGTCACTGGGATAATGTGTTCAGGACTAAATAGGCTGTAAACAAACCATCTCAACATTGGAATGTATTATTAGTCCCTAGGATTGTCCAGATCATCAGGATGTGTTCAGTATACTCCTAAATTGAGTTCCATAGAATACTGAACTTCCTAATTCCCAGTTCATCTATGAACTATGAAAGTTTCAGCTCCAGGACTGCCCTGAAAGGCATTTTCCTCGGCCAGCAGTTGCTAATTGAAGTAAGTCATCCTGGGAATACAATCGAGGCATTTCTACCATCGGTTCACCAAGACCGTCCCCGACTCCTAGGAAAATCCCCTGCAAAGAGTCTCCCTCCACAGCGTATGAAACCAGAAAATGCTCAGTCAACATTGTATAGAAAATGTGACGAAACTGGCATAGGCTGAAATTGTCAAGGATTAAAGAGGCTTAATGACTTCTCTGTATTTCCTAGACAGCTGGTTTTCTTCATGTACGATCCCAGATTCCTCATAGTGAGAAGCCTGATCATCAGGAACTAGCTACTTAGCAGCAGACCTAGATTAAAGCGCCGATGCCCCGATGCACGTGTCTGTGTGCTTTTCCACCAAAGCCTGCCCCCCTTGTGAACAGCAGTTACTCCAAATTAAGACCTACAGAGCTTTCCGTTCTGAGAATGCCTGAGAAGGAAAATCCCCTGTCGTTAGCTTTTCATTCAGCCACACCATCCTCCGGAGACAGTGCAGGAAGTTCCAACGTGGGATCAACATGCATCAAGGCCACCCCAAACTGTGACCTCAAAGCACGCCCTGGCTCAGAGAGGCAGTTTAGACAGCCTCTTGGACAAACATGTCGATAATACCCGGTGCTTTCAAATGCAGATTGAGGTGAAGTGCATACGGCCAAAAAAATAATAAGTGTTCCTAGACTCAGAAGTCCTCATTCTCCTCTCCTGATTGTGCACTTTATATAATGTTCCCTTTGGGTTTCATTATGGGAGCTGTCACATTATGAGCTGTGACTTGTCTACAGCTCGGAGGCTGATGCCAGACCTATTCCCATTGCTTCTCCCTGGAACCAGGACGGCCTGATTATATTAAACAGAGTGCTTCTTGCACAGCGGCTAACCGAAATGATTACCACCAAGCTGCATCAGGTTCCTGTTCCAAAATCTTTTCGTGTGAGAAGGAAGACAGATAGTTCCGAGACTTCATGCCCTGGTTATAAAGCAATGCTCACCCAGATTGGAAAAAGGAAATAAAAATGAAAAAGGAATTTACATAATGTGCTGTTAATGATTATTGAGCTATAATGCGCTGATGACAAACTGTGTGTGTGTGTCGAATACCTTTGGTAAAATAACCTATACAAGATAAAAATAGCAATCATTTTCTCATCTATAATCATCTTCCAAATTTGCATGTTCATAACAAAAGGGGGACAGCTTTAGTCTTTACTAATCAGACTTATCTTTGAAAAAAACAAAGTTTGGAAAAAACAAAGTTTCCAAACTTATCTTTGGAAAAAAAAAAAAAACAACCTAGCATTTCTTCATGGCTGGAAATGGGGGAGGAATTTGGAAATCAAGTTTGTTGGGAACAAGAATCTCATACAAAACATGACCTTGACAATCGTGTAGAATCCAGGAATCCTACAGAAGTTTGTTACCGAAAGAGTAAAGATATGGAAATTATGTGGTCAGCTGTAGAGAGAAGCTTAAAGCCGTTTGTGGTCCAAACTGTGGGAAACGTTTGGACGCTGTGGCACTCAAACTGACAAGAAAAATGGTAGATAACGAATATTTGAGCAATATAATCACAAATACTACCTTATCAGGGCTTGAATGGACAGCTGAGCCATGAAAAGACAGAAGCATTTACTCAAAACATATTAAAACACACCCTTTCTCAAAATTAAGTATGGCGGGGGTTGGGGGGTGGTGCAGCAGACAGGTCCAGACTCTGAAGTGTGACATGATTTACTTAACAAGTTCGACCACAAATCATAACAGTATTCTACCCATTTCCCCTTCCTTGGGATCTGTTCTACTTATGTTCTCCAGATAGAGAGAAAGATCCTGTGGCCTCAGCGGGCCCCCACTGTACATTAGAACCACACGTCTGACATTTTGGATCCCATTCTGCAGGGGCACTGCCGTTCAAGTGCCTCCGTAGCTTGAGATGCTCACTCTAGCCCACTTGAGAAGCTCACAGTGGGCTTTCAGTGACCAATGGACTTGAGGGTAAATTTTGCATCGGCTTACATGAGGTGAATCAGAAAGTCGAGCCTCTCCTCTGGATACCTAATCTATGAGATACACTCGGCATTGGGGCTCTTTGTATGAATAAGCAATTATTACAAAACTCTAAATTTCCAACGCAGGCCATTGTATGTACTCCAAATAAGCTTGAAATCACTGCTTTGCACTTTGGTTCATTTCGAATAGATTTTAAAAAAGAAAACTAATCTTACTACCAAAGTCGTCAGAAACGATTGCTAGGTTGGATTCAACCAGGCTGCAAATCAATGACACATGCCAGCAGAGGCCAATGATTATTTTTGATACTTACCATTACGGTGTCCTTCTAAGAAGATGCCTTTAAAAATGCCTCCACGGACATATACTTGATGTCTTTTCCATCTCAACACATTTTTTCCCTATTAAAAACAAGAAGAAGATACATTGGTCCCCTCAGTAAGAGAGATGGGTGTGCCTGCTTCAAAGCCAACAGGATATTGCTCACACAACCTGTCTTTTGGGTTGTTCCAACAACTAGCGGGTCATGAACTAAGTTCCTTAGTAAGTCAAGCTCCTACTCACGATGGGCATCGACACGGGCGTGGCTAAATACAGATTCCACGTGGAGACACCCTGGTCCTCACGCAGCCTGGCGATTTACAATCAATGGAGAAAGACTGAGGTTTCCAGGGCCCGGTTCACCTGCATTCGCGTGGGCTCTGTTCCACCTCCACTGACAATGACAGTCCATTCAGTGCGTGTCTATGTGAGACCTAGCTTATTCAAATCAAGACGTTTTCAATCCTTGGAAAATTCAGTTTGGGGGAAGAGTCAATGTTTTAGAAACGGTTTATTTACAGGAATAAACAGCCCTGCACAGCGTGTTCGTCCCCGACAGCAGCGGGTCAGGATGGGAAGGACCCAACATGGTCATGTGCGCTTGGGGATGGGAAGGACCCAACGTGCTCATGTGTGCTTGGGGATGGGAAGGACCCAACGTGCTCATGTGTGCTTGGGGATGGGAAGGACCCAACGTGCTCATGTGTGCTTGGGGATGGGAAGGACCCAACGTGCTCATGTGTGCTTGGGGATGGGAAGGACCCAACGTGCTCATGTGTGCTTGGGGATGGGAAGGACCCAACATGCTCATGGCCACTTGGCTCCACTGTGACAAACCTAGTGTCTATTTGAGCAGTGTGCATCCTGGGAGCAGTCAGCATTATTCTTGTCAACTCAACATGGAATCTTCTCTTTAAAGGGTGACTCTCACACAACACTGCTCCTTCAAATTAACAGCTGAGGTCCAGCTGAGGACCGCAACAAGGGAAGGTAGCTCCTTGTGGGCAGTTTGACAGGACAGTGAGTTGACACGGCCACGGAGGTGCTCACCATTTTCTAGCTCTAGAAAGGGGAGTAAGCGGAAAACGGGAATACATCGTTGGATGCACTTCTCAGGTTACCCCCACGCTGGAAGAATAGGAGTACCAAGCAAATGAGGTCTTTGGGTTTCAAAGGAAACAAGCCAGCACGTTATTAAACCGTAGGAAGGCAGGGTCATATTTTAATTATGTTCTGATTACTCATAACAACACATCCAGTTATTAATATGTGTTTCATGAATACTGTTGATTAAAATATATTTGTGAGAATGAATTTGTATGGAACAACAATCATAATTGCATTCATCACAGCTGACCCTGCCATAGCCGTGCGGGGTACTATTATCACATCTGTTTACAGTTAAGAAACTGAGGGGTGCCTGGGTGGCTCAGTCGGTTGAGCGTGCAACTTTGGCTCAGGTCACAATCTCATAGTCTGTGAGTTCGAGCCTCACGTAAAACTCTGTGCTGACAGCACAAAGCCTGGAGTCGGCTTTGGATTCTGTCTCCCTCTCTCTGTCCCTTCCCCATTTGCACTCTGTCTTTCTCTCTCTCAAAAACAGATATTAAAATGTTTTTTAAAGAAGAAGAAACACCGATATTCACATGCAGAGTCACACAGCTCATCAGCTGGGAGGGAGGGCTGAGTCTACCTAGACATCAAAGACCACACGCTTTACAATATCAAGCTGCATCGTCAACGAATGAAATAGTAGCCACCCCATATATAGTGGGTCAACATTGCATATCCCGACTGCTGTATATACTGACTCATTTTATTGTCTCAACAAGCATAGAAGGTAAGGAAGGGCATCATCACCATTAGTTGAAAAAGGTGACTTAGAGGAGTATTAGCCAACTAGCCCAGGAGCATGGAGCTGTAAAAGGTAGGGGTGGACTTAAACGAGGCAGTGTGCCTTCTCTATACCTTGCTACACGAGTCAGGTGGGACAATGGACATCTTTTCTCTCCCACGTCCTCACTCCACACTGTGGGAATCTACACCTCCAATGGTTTTCATCAGTGAAAAGGAGGCTATGTGATATCAATACCCAAGATAACCTCATAATGCATAAGTGACAGACACCCAGTAGACGCTCACTGAATACTGGCCATTCTCGCATCGTATCATTAATATTACAACATAGAAATTGGCCTTGTTTGTATTTCACCTGATCACACATCGTATCTAGGCTCTCGACTCCAAGCAAGTGTTAAGTACGCAATCACAATGTATATTTATACGTGCTTCCGGAAAGTTCTACAAACACTAGTATCTCATGGGCCATACATATTTTTTCTTCTTTTTAATATTTTTTTTTAATATTTACTTATTTTTGAAAGGGAGAGACAGAGCACAAGCAGGGGAGGGGCAGAGAGAGGGAGACAGAATCCGAAGCAGGCTCCAGGCTCTGAGCTGTCAGCACACAGCCTGACGTGGGGCTCGAACTCATGAACCGTGAGATCATGCCCTGAGCCGAAGTCAGTTGCTTAACTGACTGAGTCACCCAGGCGCCCCTATCTTTTTTTCTTGTAATGGGGTAGAGAAAAATATTCCTTAATTATTATTTTAAGGTTGAGTTTTGTTTCTGGGTTTGCTTTATGTTGTCGGTGTGTTTTTTAAGGTATACAAGTGAGATGGAATGATTAATCACGTTGGCATGTGTCTTATTTATTGTAAAATCCGACATTACGCTAATCTGAGAGCACAAAATCCACATTCTCAGCATCTAGTGCTTCCTGTGTGGTCATGTCCCTGATGCCATATCACTGGAAAGAATTCTTTCATGCATGCTCACTCTGCCTAAGAGGACTGTACAGGAAAAATGTCTCCCCTCCCTCTCATTGTCCCCCGTCTCTCTCTTGCTGGGACCTACCCTCCATCCTGAGTGCAGACTGCAGTACCTTTCCTGCTTTGCAAGGTTAAATACATCCCAAATATCTTTAAGTTTCTTCTTCGAGGATAACCTGTGATGTGTGAACCCACAATGTGACACACTCCCAGATTGGTTTCTGTAAAGAAACGCCCAAATCCTGATGAGCCCGAGAGACAGGCAGGGCCCTTTATTATACCCATATGGCAGGGCACCTGGGTGGCTCAGTCGGTTGAGCGTTCGACTTCGGCTCAGGTCACGATCTTGTGGTTTGTGGGTTCGAGCCCTGCGTCGGGCTCTGTGCTGACAGCTCTCCTGGAGCCTGCTTCGGATTCTGTGTCTCCCTCTCTCTCTGATCCTCCCCTGTTCATGTTCTCTCTCTGTCTCTCTCTCTCTCTCTCAAAAATAAACATGAAAAAAAAATTATTATACCCATATGGTTATGACACTTGGGGCTAACCTTTGAAATCAAGGGAGAATGTAGGTCATCAACACACTCACATTCCAATGCTCCTTTGTTTTTCCCTTTGTTTTCTGCTATAAAGGTGACTGTGGGGCGTGATGCGATATGGCTTACTTTGTGTATCTGAAGCTAAATTATAAGGTCTAGTCATATGCCAGAGCGCCTGGGTGGCTCAGTTGGCGAAGCGTCTGACTTCAGCTCAGGTCACGATCTCAAGGTTCCAGCCCAGCATCGGGCTCTGTGCTGACAGTGTGGAGCCTGCTTGGGATTCTCTCTCTCCCTCTCCTTCTGCCCCTCCCCCACTCACATTCTCTCTGGATCTCTCTCTTTCAAAATAAACTTAAAAAACATATAGTCATGTGCCTTATAGCATATATCAAAGGTTAAAGAATATATTCTCTAGATTAAAATACTTCTTATTTAAGATTAAAATATTTTTAACATTTATTTATTATTTATTTATTATTATATTATATTATATTATATTATATATATTATATTATATTATTATTTATAATTATTATTATTTATAATTATGTATTTATTTATTATTGACAGAGAGAGACAGAGCATGAGCATGGGAGGGAGACACATGAGAGAGGGAGACACAGAATCCGAAGCAGGCTCCAGGCTCCAAGCTGTCAGCACAGAGCCCGAGGCAGGGCTCGAAATCACAAACCGTGAGAACATGACCTGAGCCGAAGTCAGGTGCTTAACCAACTGAGCCACCCAAGCGCCCCTATGATCTAGGTTTTGACACAAAAAGTATACCCTACTATATACTTATCATTTGTAAAGACTTACAGTGTACTTAACATGTATTCATTGATATAGAAAAGAATCTTTTGGGGGCACCTGGGTGGCTCAGTTGGTTAAACATCCCACTCTTGGGGTGCCTGGGTAGCTCAGTTAGTTAGGCACCCGACTTCAGCTCAGGTCATGATCTCACAGTTTATGAGTTTGAACCCTATGTGGGGCTCTGTGCTGACAGCTCAGAGCCTGGAGCCCGCTTCAGATTCTGTGTCTCCCTCTCTCTCTGCCCCTCCCCTACTTGCACTCTGTCTCTCTCTCTCTCAAACATAAATAAGTATTTTTAAAAAATGGAATCTTTTGTTTTAAGTTTTTTTTTTAGTAATCTCTACACCCAATGTGGGGTGTGAACCCATGACCCCAAGACCAAGAACCGCATATTCTTCCCACTGAGCCAGCCGGATGCCCCTAGAGAAGAAACTTTTAATTATAATAATATATGGCCTGTGATGACAGTTTCCAAATAGTCAAGGTGAATTAAAAAGAGGAGGCACTCATTTGCAGCAACGTAGGTGGAACTGGAGGGGATTATGCTGAGTGAGATAAGTCAGTCAGAGAAAGACAGATATCATATGTTTTCACTCATGTGGAACTTGAGAAACTTAACAGAAGAGGGGAGGGAGGGGAAAAACAGTTTCAAACAGAGGAAGGCAAACCATAAGAGATTCTGAAATACAGAGAACAAACTGAGGGCTGATGGGGGTTGCGGAGGAAAGGGGAAGATTGAGGACGGCACCTGTTGGGATGAACACTGGGTGTTGTATGTAAGCGATGTGTCACAAGAATCTACCCCAACCAAGAGCACACAGGAGGCACTAACTAAAGCAATATTTATGAGTTGTTAATATATTAGCAATATTATAGTTTGTTAACACATATATATAATATGCAATTCAATATAATTTACAATATGTAAATAATTTAATATAATTTGTACTATGTAAATGTATCATTTCCTATTCATAAAATTATTGTATCATGTTGATAGAATCTTAGCATACAGAGAGTGCATCAGTCAAAGCATACAGACCTTCTGAGGAATATCAGGTCCGGACAGAAGAAGGATTCATTCCACACTAGGATAATGTTTCAAGGAGGCCTCTCCATGTACTTTCATCTTTACAACTGAAGATTTGGGGGTTCATGAAGATCTTCAAAGCCATTCCAATTCACCCCGCGTAGTAGGTCAAAAAAATACCTAGAAAATAAGATAGAAAGATATAAACATCTTCATAAAAGTTGGCATTCATATACGTTTGACATTCCAAGAGGGTACTGATGGGATTTTATTCCCTCGTACCTAAATAACTTGCAATAAATATTGTCTAGAGATCCTGTCATTTCATTCCACAAGTGTTTTTTGAGTGCAAACCACGAATGAGACAGGAAGTCAGAAAAGGAATTCCAAAGATGCACGGGACAGCCCCTATCCTCAATGAGCCTGACTTCTCATGAAGGAGGGGGCATACTCAGAGCAAGGACTCATAAATAACTGCATGACCTCACGGACCGGCAATTAAGGAATAGATGTTGGCAGGTTCAGCGGAGATGACAGCTGTAAGAAAATCTTAGGAGCTGGCACAGTAGAGGACCTTGAGAGAGGAGGGCGACAACGGCCATATTTGTCAGAGTCCAGCCCATGGGAAGGAGGAGGAAGAAGGTGCTCCACTGACTGAGCCATCCAGGCGCCCCTAAATTTTTTTTCAATCCTACGCTTATTCATTCAAAATTAAGTAATTTTGTTTTGAGTTGCAGTGACCTGCTGAATTTCTGAAAGAACAATGAGGGGTTTTCATTTCTTGGGTAGCTATAAAAAAAAAAAAAAAGGATGCTCACATAAGAAGAAAACGTCTGTTTAGGTATCAGGGGGTCATCCTGGATATTTCTGGATGTGTACCTAAATGTTCAAATTAATGTAAGTGACCTCATTTATCTCCCCCAAATTTTACCTCCCATCCCTGAAACAGAACAATCTTCCAAATTATATCCAGTTTTGTAAAGATGCATATTTAATAAAACATCTGTTTCTGCTTTGGATTTGCTCCCGGTTTTATACAATGTTCAGATTGTTTAATTTTTAGCGTTCTGAAAGCCGAGTAAAAAACAACGAAGAGGAAAATTTCTCTTCAGAATTTAAAAAATAACTTAAAATACATATAATCAATTTTACCCAATTCGACTTTTGCTGAGTCAACCCACAATTCCGATGAACTCTCAAGGAATTCGTTTCTTGCCCACATTGCTAATTTGGACCCAAACCTTTACAACAAAATTAAAAAAGTCCTCGACTCCTCTATCCTGCAAGCAGAAGAGACTTCTGAGCCCGGTGGATTTATAGCTTTCCTGTAAGACATTAAATGATTAAGCTCCAAAATCCTTTAGATTCCGAAAATTTATTGCTCTTAATTTTCCAGGCATGGACTGGAATGGGAAACCTGAAGCCTTTCTCTGACGCTGTCTTTAAAAAAATACAGAAAAACAATTCCGAAAAGTCGAAGGACATGCATACTGGCAAAAAAAAAATTTTTTTTAAGATAAAAAGACATCTAGAAATAAATCACAGAAGTGTGTGGCATAAACCACACATTTTCAGTAAATCATGCTAATTTACAAGCTCAATAATCGAGGTAGAACCGTTTTCCCCTTCGGTGGGAGACTAACTTCCATCTACAACAAATAGGTTAAATGATCAAAGATGTTCTTGGGGCACATGGGGGGCTCAGTCGCCTTAGTGTCCAATTCTTTATTTGGACTCAGGTCATGATCTCACAGTTCATGGGTTCAAGCCCCACATCGGACTCTATGCTGACACCACAGAGCCTGCTTGGGATCCTCTCTCTCCCTCTCTCTGCCCCTCCCCTGCTCACTCTTTGTCTCTCAAAACAAATTAAAATAAACTCTAAGAAAAAAAAAACATGTTCAGGGTGCCTGGGTAGCTCAGTCAGTTAAGTATCTGATTTGAGCTCAGGCCATGATCTCACAGTTCATGGGTTCCAGCCCTGCGTCGGGCTCTGTGCTGATGGCTCAGAGCCTGGAGCCTGCTTCGGATTCTGTGTCTCCCTCTCTCTCTGCCCCTCCCCCACTTGCGATCTGTCTCCCTCTCTCTATCTCACTCAAAAATAAATAAACATTTTAAAAAAATGTTTTTTATAGAAAAAATGTTCTCTCATACTGTCTCTGGTTTGACGCCATGCTGTCTAAGAACCCATGATGGCTGGCTTGTTAACGCTTGTCTTCGAAGTGCCATCTTTGACTTTTGTCATCCACTCAGTGCATATCCACAGAGTGTCTACTCATTTCTTCAACAAACACCCAATGAGGGTCTCATCTGAGTGGGACTCACCAAAAGACACACGTTTAAGGGAAGACAGGAACACTTTAAAACACACCTTAGTGGGCAAAAAATAAAAATGCCTTCCAATTTGAGGAAGCACCAAGAAGGAAGTAAGCATGGGCTAAATATGAAGACACTAGAGCATGTGACCCACTTTAAGTGGGAAGAGGGAAGGGTGTTCTAGGCAGGGGAAGCGTAGAGGCAATGTCCTAATTTGGTCCGCACTTGGTTGGATCACAAAATCAAGAGCCAACTGGTATACCAGCAGGGTGGTAATCAGAGAAGGCTATGCCATGGAGCTGGGGAGGTGGGCAGGAGGCTCACTGTGTAAAGCCAAATAGGTCAGTAAAAGGAATTTGGGGTTTATTCTAAGTAACACGAAGCCATCCTTTGTAAGACATTCTAGACGCAGAAGGAGGAACGAAAGGTCAATCATAAGTGATACGAAGAGCCTGCCTTAGGATGCACCTGTATTTCAAGGTACGTCACGTGCTTCAGTAACTTCTTCATCTCGCAGACACCTCTAGATGCAGGCGCTCTCCACATTACTCTCTTACAGATGAGAAAACCGGAACGTGAACAAGTCAGCCCCACACAGCCAGGAAGCATTAGGTGACCTGGCTCCTCTGGGAGAAATTGAGTACCAGAAACGAGTGTGTGTAATGCACGCCAAAGTCAGAGAAGAAAGTGAGCAGAGAGAATCCCAGCCTCGTGTGATGGACAAAGCATGGATATGTGTGACATACTAGGTAAAAAAAACGCATTGGGCTCTGCCTCTGGCTCCTGGCACAGAACTCCTAAAACCCCTGCGATTCCTAGATCACTAAGAGCATCCTTGTTGTAACATTTGATCTACGACTCTGATTTCTCATACCAAGCTCCTAATTAGCTTGGAACTTCTTAGGCAGTAGGAGTGTCTTTTGTTCTAATGAGGCAACACTTGGTGGGCTCAACATAGCTTCTAAATGAGAGCTGGTCGGCAGGAAAACCAAGTCATGGTTGGAAGCTTGGAATGTTCAGCCCCCCTCCATGCTCTGGGAAGAGGAAGGGGCTGGAGACTGAGTTAAAGATTGGTCATACGTACATGAAGAAGCCTCCATAAAATCTGAAAAGTACACAGTTCAGGGAGCTTCTGGATGGGTGCGTCCATCCACGGCTGGGAGTGTGGTGCATCCCAACTCCATGAGGACACAGCTCCTGCTTCAGGACCCTCACAGACCTCATCCTATGTTATCTCTTCATCTGGCTGTTCCTCTGTATCCTTTATCATCTCCTTTATTATAAAATAAACTGGAAGACATTAAAGAAATGTTTCTCCAAATTCTGTGAGCTGTTCTAGTAAATGATATAATCCAAGGAGGGGATTCTGGGAACCTCTGATCTGTAGCCAAGTTGGAAGAAAGTTGTGGGTAACCTAGGGACCTATTGCTTACAATTGACATCTGCAGTGGAGACAAGTCTTGTGGGACTGAGCCCTTAACCTGTGGGGTCTGTGCTGACTTCAGTTTGGGTCAAATTGAACTGAATTGTAGGACACATCCTGCAGGTGTCACAGACAATGGCTCAGTGCTTGGGGGGGGGGGGACCATATACCTGGAGACAGGAAGTATTGAGTGTGTGAGTAAAGGGGAAACACAGGAGTGGTTTTCCCAACCGGTGTGGTAGAGGGGAATACACAAGTACCCCAGGTTGAAGGAGAACATGAGAATGACAGCAAGAAAGCAAGGAACAGGTGCAGTGAATCCCTGCGATTATCAGCCTGGATGGAACATTACATACCAGGGAGGAGAGGCCACAAAGTGAACATGGCCGGGACAGGGAATGGACAAAAACGTGGGCTTGAGCACAGTTTCCGGACTGGACAGTCCTCTGATGCAACCTATTATTTAGGAAGGTGGAGCAGGAAGACAAAATAGATGGGAGAGTGTGAACAGCCATAGGACATTAGTAAAGTAGCAAGACTAAAGAGAGAACATGGCTGTGGACAGTGGAGACGTACCCCAGCCAAGGAGGTAAGGAGACCTGGAAAGTGTATTACACCAGGCAGACCAGAGAGACGGGATGCAAAGTGCAGGATGAGGGACTGAGTCCGGGAAAACAAAAAGGCAGGGAACAGAGCAAGCTTGGCAAGAAAGACGATGGGCTGAATTTGGACACACCGAACTCGGCTTTTGGCAGTATGCACAAAGTTGTCCTCAAAAGAGACGACCGTGAGAGCAAGATGGAGCTTGAGAGTGACGTCAGAGCAGAGAATAGAAACCCAGGGGTGTCCCAGGTGGAAACTATGGTTGAATCACGAACAGATGCAAAGCTACGTGGGACAGCCTGGAGCAACAGTAGTAGCTGAAGAAGCAGGATGAGAAAATGCAGAAAATGCAGAGAAGATACCGCAAAGTTCACTAAAGGCACAGGAAGGCAGTAGAGGGGAGCCAAGGGGACAGCGTTTAGAAACTGGGACAATGAACACGTCAGAGTCTACGGAGAAAGTCCCGGGAGGACGCTGGCTCTGTTGAAGACTCACCCCCGCGGTGGCCACCTGGGCAAAGCCACGGAGTCCAGGTGCGCGGTCAGAAAAGACGGCAGAAGAGACGCGAGAGGAAACAGAGCCATGGGTCTTATGAAGAGCTCTTCTTCTCAAGGTACGATGTGTCAGGACATCAAGTAGGTACTATGGAAAGATGAGAATGGCGGAGAAGGTCTTGATGGTGCCTATGGCGGACCGGCTTTCAGAAAGAAAAACACTATGTTCCAGACACTGTGGAGGCCAGAAAAGTCCATTTTTAAGTCCATCCATTACCTTATAAGCACCATCCAAGAGCCTGTTCTCTGCCAGTCTCACAGATCTGTGCACTTTCTGGCAGGACTGACTTGTCCCAAGTTCAGGAAGCCTCTCCCTTCCCTGAATTAAAGGACCTGAAACACAACCCCAGCGTCTCATAGCTACTCCATGGTTTTGTTGTCTCTGCAATAGGTAGCCATCCCACGCCATGGTTTCATTTTCCCAGTGTCACACCCACCCCCCCACCCCCCCCCCCCCCGGATCTCCATTTCCTCTACTAGCCTCATTCCCTCAACCTCCATCTCGGCCGCTACCTGCCCCCATCATATCCGCCCCCTTAAAACTGACATTCCGTAAATGATTCACTTCGGCAAAAACAATAGCAGAGCTCCTCCAACAGCTGACAGAGTAACATCGATCGGCTTTCCCATTGAGTTCCACCACCTGGATGCTCTCATTTCAATTTCTTTTTTTTTTTAATTTTTAATGTTTATTCATTTTTGATACAAAGAGAGATAGAGGGTGAGCGGGGAGGGGCAGAGAGAGAGGGAGACACAGAATCCGAAGCAGGCTCCGGGCTCTGAGCCATCGGCACAGAGTCTGACGCGGGGCTCGAACTCATGGACCGTGAGATCATGATCTGAGCCGAATTCGGATGCTTAACCGACGGAGCCACCCAGGCGCCCGTGATTTCAACGCAGTCGTCCGATACAACCCCTTGCACTGGAAATGACACTCAACCCACTCATTCAAGTGCATCTGTCAACTGGCACACGATGTCACATGCATGTTATCATTTGAGAAGTGCCTTTATCCAACACTTCTGGCACACACACGTTTACTCTCTCTCTCTTCTACTCTTCAGACAAAACCCCAATGATCCTGAGACACAGATCATAAGCAACCTCTTTGGTAAAAGTTTCTTGGACAATCTAGCTCCCAAGATAGCCGTCAATGGTCCCTGCCTCCCTGTCCGAACGCCGTCTCGCTGTCCCCATGCACGTGGTGCCAGGTTTCAACGGTGTGCACGCAGATCTGATAATGAGCCACTTCCAAGATCAAGGTAGAAAAGACAACGGCTTTCATCTTAGGGTCCCTCCCTCTCATTGGCTCTCGCTCCTCCCCAACTCGAGAAAGCCAGCCACCAAGTTTGTGTGACTAGCCCTAGGGAGTGGCCTGTGTGGCAAAGAACAAAGCCACCTGCTGACAAACACACGAGTGAGATTCTCCAATGCCTTCGTGAAACTTCCAGCCCAGCCTCCAAATGAAGCGCAGTATGCCAAGACCGTGAGCCAGAACCACCGAGCTGTGTGGCTCCTGAACGCCTGACTTCCAGAAAATCTAGGCGGTAATAAACAGTTGCAGTTTTCAGCTGTGCTTAAGGTAATGTAGACAAATAACAACCTGTCCCAAGTGGTACACATGCCACGTAAGATTCTAGTGGAATGTAAGATTCCAAATTCCTAAGGTCTGGGTTTTCATCCTCTTTCGGGGATGTTTGATGGGCACGCCTTGTAGAATACGTACTCCACTGATCCTGTTGTCTTCTCCACTGGGATGGTGATCTCACCAGGATCAGGAATTGAATCCTATCTATGTTTCTATGTCTTGCATGATCTAGCCTGTTGACTTGTGCATTCATGGTTATCAAATGGATGGATGGATGGATGGATGGATGGATGAGTGAATGAATGAATGAATGAACGAATGAAGCTCCGTTCCTGGTTTCTCAGTCTCTGAAGCGAAAATAGCTGCACCCAGCCTGGAGTGACAAGACCTTCTTTTGAGAGAGAATGTGCCCTTGCATCCCTCACATGAGAAACCACTGGCTGCCTTCAAGTGTTTTCAAGTATGAGCCAAGCATTTGGAAGCGTAGGGGAATAACAATGAGTTTTTATGGTGGTGATTATTAATCTTTACATCCTGCACAGTCCATAGCACATGGTAAATGCCCAATAAATACACGTGAGATTGAACTCACCAGGAGCCCGAACACAAAGGCAAGGTGGAAATCAGTGCAGCGAGATTCACTGTCAGAAGCAAACCACCAGACCCAGACGTATTCATGCCACCTTCCACCACAGGAGAAACCAAAAACAGGACGGGAGAGTCAAAAACTAAACAGGCTGTTCGTGGCCAAAGAACCTGAAAAAGACTCGAATGCTGTGGTTTTCAGAGTGTGACCCCCTAGAGGAGGAGCAGCAAGTTCATGTGGGTTCCATTGTGGATCTACTGGCTCAGAACCTCTCCTGGGTGGGACACTGCCTTGCAGGGGACGCTGGTACAGAGGTTTGGGAAACACTGTCCCTCCTTCACAGCCCAGGGTTTAGAGCACACGTCAGGCTCCAAAATCGGTCTCTCCCCTACTATTTCCTCAGGTTGTTTCAACCCGCTCTCAACTGGGAGGTTGCATTTCCTTTGGAAGACCTCTCATGAAGCCAACCCTAAGGGAGCATCCCCTATCAGGAACCCCCGTGTCATGTCCTCCTAGCCCCATAGCATCAACTGAGCCACTTCTTATTAAAGGGATGATGCTGCATACACTTCATCATCAGCTGACATGTGTGTCTCTAGCCGCCACCAGACCACACAGTCCGTGAGCGAGCTGCCGGGTGTTCCTTCCCCAAGGCAAGTCCAACGCATCGTCATTCCTCGATGAATGAAACATATGGTAACGGTTCAAAAGGTTCTGACAATCACACCAATTGAGAGATTAAAGAACTCCCCATTCTGCTTCGTAAATATAGAGAACACTTTCCCCAAGGGAAAAAAAAAGGCACGAACTAGACTGGGGGTCAGCTCCTCCATAGAAGCACGGAAAACACACAAGGCTGCTCTTCGGCCCAAGTGTTTATATGCCATGACCAGAAGTTGAAAAGATGCTGGAGAAAACCCATGTTGGAGTCAATATGTCCTAGCAGTCAGACACAGTGGCAAGACAGAGGCAGAGACAGAATGTGACAAATCATACCCACGTCCCAAGTTTTATTTTGGTGCCATTTAGACTTTCTACCCTAAGTGCTGCTCTGTGCTTTTTATGATCTAGCCAGATCTTTGATCATCTAGACATTGTTCAGTGTGTCAATACCTCTGGGCTTGCTCCAAATTTCACAATTTCTACTTGCCCACCCCCTCGCCCCACTTGGATCTGCCATTTAACCAGGTCACAATGAAGTTTATTCGGAAAATACACGGAGCATGTGTATCACTAATCACGGTTTAAAATGAGCAGTATTCAAGTCAAGAGTCTTAATTACAATGATCATGGCTCTGGAATCAGGCAGAATTAGTTGGAAAGGACCTGGGGATCGGTCCAACCCACTCATTTTACAGTTGAGGAGTATGAAGGCCCACTGCTTGCCTCCAAAGGGCTGTAATTAAGTAGGGGACCGTCACCCCTTCCCAGAATGCGTGGGGGCTGTGATAGGATGTGGTGCCATCTCTAAAAAGCTGATGACACAGAGGTGACCGTGGAGGACAAGTGTCCTCCCCACCACTGCCAGAATGTGTCAGAGAAGCAGGGAGAGACTGCGCCAGGGGTCTGCCCTTCATCAGGCTCTACCCCAGATGGCTGTTTCCCGTAGGGTGGGACAGCCCCGAATCTTGGCGGGATTCCTAGCACTACAGTGACAAAGTGCGACAAGTCTACTGGTTTAATTTATTCTCTCATCAAGGTTCTGGAGGCCAAAATTCCAGAATCAAGATGTTAGCAGGACCACGCTGCTCTGAAGGATCCCAAGGAAGAGGGTCCTGCCTCTTCCAAGTTCAGGTGGCTGCTGGCAATAGTTGGGGTTCCCTTGGCTTGTGGATGCCTTGCTCCAATCTCTGCCCCCCACCGTCCCATGGCTGTGTGCTCCCCGTGGGTCTGTCTGAATCTTCACTTTGTTTTCTCACTGTGTGCCTGTGCTGCACACAGCGTGTTCCCCTCTGAGATGGACAGGTGTCATACTGGATCAAGACCAGTATGATCAGGATGTCACTGATCTCCTCTTTATTTAAAACAAATTTCTTTAAATGTTTATTCATTTTTGAGAGAGAGAGAGAGAGAGAGAGAGAGAGAGAGACGGAGTGCGAATGGGGGAGGGGCAGAGAGAGAGGGAGACACAGAATCCGAAGCAGGCTCCAGGCTCTGAGCTGTCAGCACAGAGCCCAATGTGGGGATCAAACCCATGACCCGTGGGATTCTAGTGCAATGTAAGACTCCAAATTCCTAAGGTCTGTGTTTCCATCCTCTTTTGGGAATGTTTGATGGGCACGCCTTGTAGAATACGTACTCCACTGACGTGAGCCAAAGTTGGACACTTAACCGACTGAGCCACCCAGGGGCCGTGTGACTGATCTCCTCTTAACTACATCTGCAAAGAACTTTGTTCCAAATAAGGTCACCTTGGGAGGTGCTGCGTGTTAGGACCTCACTGTATCATTTTGGGAGACACAATTCAATCCACAACGTTTGGTTTATTTGTAAAATGATACGGTTGGATTCAGGGTGTTTTTCCTTGAATTTCTAGTGTTAAATATGGAGCAAACAGAAGGAGAAAACTGCTCTCTCTGTCTCAGACACACACACACACACACACACACACACACCCCACACACTGGAACCAAATTGTAGGTGGGAGTAATTTGTCTCCAGACATCAAATTCTGCATAGTAAATGGACTTTCCCTTTTCTCTTGTATTTTCTCGGAGCCTCGTTTATTTGCTTCTTTCCTCGTGGAACCAACAACTTACTGTAAAACTGCGGCATTAGTCACTTTGAATAGTTTACGCGTGGCATCAGCCTTTCAAAAATATAACCCAAGTTTTAAACATGGAGACAAGGAAAAAGGTAGACATTTAGGAACTATGCAATGAAGGCAATGAAATACTTATCGTAGCAAACGTAAATGCTGAAATATGTACCAAAAAAGACCGGCGCATACCCCCACATCCCAACGTCACAGAATTAAACTGTGAAGAACCAGCTGTGTATCATTCAGACTTTTAGAAACTAGGTATGTGGACTTGAAATGAAATGTAGCAACACACTGCTGTTTTATTACTATCCGAATAAAAGCAACTGGCTTTACCGAATCTTTTTATCATGAGAATGTAAAAGGCGGCTATGTCTTATAGAAATTTAAAACGATCACACAAGATAACCCATGATAAAGACACTTATGACAAATCTTACGTCTGCAATCTCCCGGGTTGGTGACACGAATTGTGAATCCCTGAGGCTGATAACGACCTCTCTTCAACACACATTTTTCCACACAAATTCATCTCGTATTCACTCACACGTTATTAAAACCTCTTATTTTGTTGGAGAATCTAATTTTAACCAATCAATGTAACGGCTCAGAAAATACAACACCATCTTCCGTGGGTCTTAGATTTAATTTTCTGCGCAGCACATTTTTGTGCGTGTGTTTTCCACGGATGTGAGTTGTAAACGAGTGAGGGCACTCGCCCGTTCGTGTGAATCCACGGCACAGCATACCGTCTTCCCACCTAAAGTGTTTCCATTTGCAAGATGGCTCTGCCCAGTGTTAGATAAGCTAGCTGCATTTTGTTCTGTCCTCTGTTCTCAACGATGCCTATCAAGCATTTTCTTTATTCTTTTTATTTTCTACAAAACTCTCACTTACAAACATCAGTTCTATGTTCCTTTTTGATAAAGTGCTTTATCATGGCTGTCCCCAAACATCAACCTAATTCTCATTACCACGGATACAACTCATACAGTCTATTCTTGTTACGAAAAAGCTTCAAGGAACACATGGATATGGCCTCTCATTGTCCTGTTTGTCCCCGTTTTTCTGGTCACGCCCAGCACACCTAAAAGGCCACCAAAACCCCAAAGAGAATGAAATCCCCTGTGTAAAATCTGGCATGGGCACACCTCATTTGGTGATACAGGTTCTTAAATGGGAGGGATTTTAACCCCCAGGGGACATCTGGCAACATCTGGAGACATTTTTGATGGTCACAGCTGGGAGGAGATATACATCTAGACGCTGGAGGCCAGGGATCCAGGGAAACATCAACCACACTCAGGGAAGTCATGTGCAACAAAGAATTATCCAGCCCCAGTATCAATGGTGCCAAGGGCAATAAATCTTTGTAAGAGAGATGTATTCCCGCAACATATAAGTTCATCGAGTCGTGTTTTAAGTATCCTACAAGTCTTGTCACTTCAACGCATCCTTTTTCTAATCAACCGGCATGATCTTCTACCTACTATCACGTACGTTACAGAAGTTTGCATTTGTTAAGCGCACACACACATGCACACACATGTACACACCAGTGCGTGGGGCACACCCGGCTCCTTCCAGCACAACCATCCTTCTGAAAGGTGGGTGAGTCATTCCTTTCATTTCGCTTTACAAGTTGCACATGTAATATGTAACTTTCAAACATGCAGCCATTTCTGCAAAGGCCCTATGTTACTATTACAGTGAAGGATGAGATAACGTTAGGACGGGAGAGTAGAGTGTGGTTCCCAGGGGTGAAGGGGAGGAAGGGGGGGGTCGGGAGGGAGGGAATGGTGGGGGGGGGAATGCTGGTAGCAGAGGCTAAATATCCAGTTAGGAGGTGAATGTTTATGCAAATCTAGTCCACAATATTGTATGCATAGGGAACAATAATGCATTCTATACTTGAAAACTGTTGAGACTAAATCTTAAATATCTGTCCACCAAAAAAGAAACGGTAACTAGGTGACCAGATGGGAACTGAGCTTACTCTGTGTTGGTAATCATGCTGCAACTTAAAAGTATTTCAAATCAACAGGCACCCCTTACACTTACACACAGCGAATCACGTCTCAATAAAGGTGGTGGGGGGAAAAGGGATAAAATAAACCCGTAAGAATGGCCGGCTACAGATGTGTCCGTGACATCGCTCCTTTTTCATCTGGTTGAGTGGGAGTCGGCAAGGGAAAAATTGCACGTGTGTGTTTGTGTGTGTGTTGAATGATGAAGCAAAGGCTACCTTGGAACTCTCTTTCTCACAGACTCTCGTCCACACTCTGAGTTTGTTGGGAACCGGAAAACGGGAGGTGTAGGAAACCCACAGAGCCCCCTACCCACCCCCTCCCCCACACACACACACCTAGCTGTATTCATGCAGCCTCCTCTTTGGGGGCTGGGGACACTTCCTCAGGCCACTCGAGCTCACCCCATAAGGAGCCTGTAACCTGAGACTGCGTATGCCGGAGAACGCCCATGTTCCTTTAAAAATAACTTGAGTACTACATTTTGCTGATGCCATAACCTACTTTCCCATAGGATACATAGAAATAGCAGTTTCTTCAACGAGACTTTGCAATGAAGAGTAAAGGGCGGGAGGCAGATCGATGAAAAGAAATTCAAAACGCAAACCAACCTGGTGTCAGGCATAGCCCTTGTGTGAGTTAGCAAAATATTAAAAAATCATTTTTTTTTTTTACTTTTACGACTTGGAAAATGAGGATACTAAGAAAAATAAATAAACATTACACATTATTTTTGAGACAGAGAGAGAACGTGAGCAGGGGAGGGGCAGAGAGAGTGGGAGACACAGAATCTGAAGCAGGTCCTAGGTGCCGAGCTGTCAGCACGGAGCCCAATGCGGGGCTCAAATTCCCGCACCGTGAGATCAAGACTTGGGCTGAAGTAGGACGCTTAACCAACTGAGCCACCCAGGCGCCCCAGGACTCTTTTTTTTTTTTTAACATAGCCATTGTATCTTGACCACGCCTAAAACTATTATCATTTTCTCAGTATCCTTGTTTTCCAAGGGCGTTCTCCAGAATATGCAGTCTCAGGTTACAGAGATTTTGGAAAATCCTACTCACAGAGCTAGAACAAACAATCCTAAAATTTGTATGGCACCAGAAAAGACCCCAAATAGTCAAAGCAATCTTGAAAAAGAAAACCAAAGCAGGAGGCATCACTATCCCAGACTTCAAGCTATACTACAAAGCTATAATCATCAAGACAGTATGGTACTGGCACAAGAACAGACACTCAGATCAATGGAACAGAATAGAGAACCCAGAAATGGACCCACAAATGTATGGCCAGCTAATCTTTGACAAAGCAGGAAAGAATATCCAATGGAATAAAGATAGTCTCTTCAGCAAGTGGTGCTGGGAACACTGGACACCGACATGGAGAAGAATGAACCTGGACCACTTTCTTACCCCATACACAAAAATAAACTCAAAATGGATGAAAGGCCTAAATGGAAGACAGGAAGCCATGAAAATCCTCGAGGGGAAAGCAGGCAAAAACCTCTTTGATCTTGCCCGCAGCAACTTTTTACTCAACACGTCTCCAGAGGCAAGGGAAACAAAAGCAAAAATGAACTACTGGGATCTCATCAAAATAAAAAGCTTCTGCATAGCGAAGGAAACAATCAGCAAAACTAAAAGGCAACCGACAGAATGGGAGAAAATATTTGCAAATGACGTATCAGATAAAGGGTTAGTATCCAAAATCTATAAAGAACTTGTCAAACTCAACACCCAAAAAACAAACACTCCAGTCAAGAAATGGGCAAAAGACATGAATAGACACTTCTCCACAGAAGACATCCAGATGGCGAACAGGCACATGAAAAAATGCTCAACACCACTCATCATCAGGGAAATACAAATCAAAATCACAATGAGATACCACCTCACACCTGTCAGAATGGCTAACATTAACAACTCAGGCAACAACAGATGTTGGCGAGGATGCGAAGAAAGAGGATCTGTTTTGCATTGTTGGTGGGAATGCAAGCTGGTGCAGCCACTCTGGAAAACAGTGTGGAGGTTCCTCAAAAAACTAAAAATAGAACTACCCTACGACCCAGCAACTGCACTACTAGGCACTTATCCACGGGATACAGGTGTGCTGTTTCGAAGGGACACATGCACCCCCATGTTTATAGCAGCACTATCCACAATAGCCAAAGTATGGAAAGAGCCCAAATGGCCATCGATGGATGAATGGATAAAGAAAATGGATAAAAGAAAATGTGTGTGTATATATATATATATATATATATATATATATACACACACACATACACATACACACACAATGGAGTATTACTCGGCAATCAAAATGAATGAAATGTTGCCATTTGCAACTACGTGGATGGAACTGGAGGGTATTATGCTATGCGAATTTAGACAGAGAAAGACAATATCATATGACTTCACTCATATGAGGACATTAAGATACAAAACACATGAACATAATGGAAGGGAAGCAAAATAATATAAAAACAAGGAGGGGACAAAACAGAAGAAGAGACTGTTAAATACAGAGAACAAACACAGGGTTACTGGAGGGGCTGTGGGAGGGGGGCTGGGCAGAATGGATAATGAGCATTAAGGAATCTACTCCTGAAATCATTGCTGCACCATGCTAAGTGACTTGGATGTAAATTAAATAATAAATTAAATAAAAAAGAGCTAATGCAGAAATGGTAGGAAAGTATATATATTGATAAAAAATCAGTACACGGCTTCTCTTCCTTATCAACAGTGCAAGCACAGAAAGGAATGTATATTTTATTTTCCTCCTCTCTAATAAAAATAAAGCCATCTCAACTAATGGGCAAAGAAAATGTGGTGTGTACATACAATGGAGTATCACTGAGTCTTAAAATGGAAATTGTGGCATATGTCACAGCAGGGATGAACCTTGAAGACATTGTGGTAAGTGAAAAATGCCAGACACAAAATGACAAATATTCTATGATTCCACTTATATGAGGAACGTAGAATAGTCAAATTGAGAGACAGAAAGTTTGACAGGTGTCATGAGGGACTGGGCTTCAGAGTGGGGAGTCCGTGTTTAATGGTTACAGAGTTTTGGTTCGGGGACATGACCACACAGTAAGCGCTAGAAGCTGAGAATGTGGATTTTGTGCTCTCAGGTTAGGATAATATCAGAGTTTACAATAGATAAGACACATGCCAATATGATTAATCATTCCATCTCACTTGTATACCTTAAAAAACACACCTCCTTGAAAAGGCTACCATATGCTTATGTGTTATTCATAAAGGGGACCCAGTCACCAGAATTCAAAAAAGAAGAATTCTTAAGATGTATTTAAGTGACAACCACCGACATGCCTATTAAAATTTTATACCAAAACCCACATCATGGGTTAAGAGCATGAGGTCACTTTTTTAATGTTTGTTTTATTTGAGAGAGAGAGAGAGAGAGACAGCCTGAATGCAGGAGGCACAGAGAGAGGAGAGAGAGAGAGAGAGAGAGAGAGGGAGAGAGAGAGAATCCCAAGCAGGCTACGCATTGTCAGCACAGAGCCTGATGTGGTTCAAACCCACGAATGAGGCATCATGACTGGAGCTGAAGTCGGACACTTAACTGACTGAGCCACCCAGGCACCCCTAAAGTTTATTATTAAAAACAAAAACAGTATTGGGGCGCCTGGGTGGCTCAGTCGCTTAATCGTCCGACTTCGGCTCAGGTCATGATCTCACAGTTCAGGAGTTTGATCCCTGCATCAGGTTCTGTGCTTGGGATTCTCTCTTTGTCTCTGCCCCTCCCCTGTTCGTGGTCTCTCTGTGTCTCAAAATAAACTAACTTAAAAAAAAAATTAGGAAGGGCGCCTGGATGTCTCAGTCAGTTAAGCGTCAGACTTTGGCTCAGGTCATGATCTCATGGTTCGTGGGTTCGAGCCCCACATTGGGCTCTGTGCTGACAGCCCAGACCCTGGAGCCTGCTTCAGATTCTGTGTCTTACTCTCACAGTCTCTCCCCTGCTCGTGCTCTGTCTCTCTCAAAAATAAATAAACATTAAAAAATTTTTAATTAAAAAAAAATGAAAACACTATTGCAAAAATGTCCTAAAGGAAAAAAAAAATAAAAAAGGTTATATTGCATCCAATCAGTCAACCTATAAGCATGAAGGGATGAGCACCGTAACCCAGGGGGCGGGTCGGCCAGCTTCCTACAACTGAAATTTTCCATCCAGTGGAAAAATCAGCCCCTAATCCGGTGGCATCAGAGCCCCGCTGGATAAAAGCAGGAACAACAAAATTACAATTTTAAGATGCCTCTCACTGAAATGACAGAGGATTCGTTTCCAGTGCTTCTGCATGAAAGCATCGTGCGAAAATCGCGAGCGTCTGAAGCAGAAAGAGAGAGCTGTATGCGGAGCTCGGGGCTGCTGATCTTCGTACAGAACACGCAGGGTCCCCGACACAGAGGTGGAGGTGCGTGTCCAACGGTAATGAATCCTCAGGTACTCACAAAGCATCTCTGCGAAGGCTGGGGCGCTAGGGCTCTCCGGGCCCCTCGGGTGCACATTACCACAAACCATCACCCAAAACGTACCAGGCTCAGCCTGCAAGCCAGTCACTTCTTACCCTGATCCCGGTTTCCCCTGGGGTCCATCTGCTCTCGGATACGGATGAGTCGACATAAGCATACAGATTTCCCCGTGTTTAAGAGACTGCCTGTGAGGGGCACCTGGGCGGCTCCGTTGGTTAAGCATCTGACTTCGGCTCAGGTCACGATCTCACGGTTCGTGGGTTTGAACCCCGCGTTGGGCTCTGTGCTGACATCTGAGAGCCTGGAGCCTGCTTTGGATTCTGTGTCTCCCTCTCTCTCTGCCCCTCCCACACTTGTGTTCTGTCTCTTTCTCTCTCTCAAAAGAAATAAACATTTAAACAATTTAAAAAATAAATAAATAAAATCCAAGTCACGGAGATGAAAAGCATAGCACAGGGAATATTGTCAATGATATTGTGACAGTGTGGTGCGGGGACCCCTGAGTAATATCCAGAATTTCGGATCAATGCTGTGATCCTGAAACTAACAGGATGTGTGTTAATCAGATTTCATTTTAAAAAACAAAGAGATTTCAGTGGGTCACCTCCGGGTTGGGGAACGTACAGAGGTCATGCAAAGCCCTCAGTGTGACAAGAGCTCTTTTTGCCCCTAGGACCCTCTGCTTATCTCTAAACTTGGGTGACGGTAAAAGGTTGTCTCCACGTTAACAAGTGTTGCTTCCCATTTTAGAGATTTTTTTTTTTTTTACATCTGCTGCTTCCTCCCTTGACACCTGTCATCAACACAATTTACCCTGTTAAATTTCTGCTGCACAGATAAGAAAAATGGGCTGGGACACGGTCATTGGACATCGGGTGCTTTGTTCTGTGAACCCCTATGATGAGTCTGTAAACAGAAATATACCAAGGTCCAAAGCTTCACCTAGTTCACCTTCATTTGGTAACAAGTGTTTAAAAGTACTGACCAGTTAAAAAAAATTTTAAAAAAAAAGGGGGCGCCTGGGTGGTTCAGTCGGTTAAGCGTCTGACTTCGGCTCAGGTCATGATCTCGCCGTCCGTGAGTTCGAGCCCTGCGTCCGGCTGTGTGCTGACCACTCAGAGCCTGGAGCCTGTTTCAGATTCTGTGTCTCCCTCTCTCTCTGACCCTCCCCCATTCATGCTCTGTCTCTCTCTGTCTCAAAAATAAATAAACGTTAAAAACAATTTTTTTAAAGTACTGACCAGCTGTGTGCAGGCTGGATCAATCCCAGAAGCTCCTTGTGACTCCATTTCTACCCATGTCAATAAGGGAATGCCCACGTTTGCTCAGTTTCTTTCAAGTCTTAACAAAAACGGTGGCTCTAAATGACTTTCTCCTTTTATCACGGATATCCCGACAAAGTATACATTGTATTTGATACAGGCAATTTAATAGTCGTGTAAGCACATTGTTATATTCCCCGGATTAAAAGTGGATAAGAACGTACAGGTTTCTAGAGTCACTGCATGCTGTCCCCCACACCAAAAAACGGAGAAAACAAACCGAAATAGCAAAAAAACTTACAGAGTGTCTACTTGAACCCTGTTCTTAATTTGAAGAGAGGACAACAGTCCTTGCAAACTCCAGCAGGTCTGAAAGGATATCAGAGCAGAGGAGGAGGGGAGGAGGAGAGGAGGAAGGGGAGGTGCATGTTGCAATCTAACCTGCCCAGGTGAGCATCTCAGGTGAGAGCCCCTGACTCAGCCACCACAGGTGGCCACTTGCTACGACCACCACTGGGAACAGGTGTGGTCTGCTGGGGGGTTCCTGGTTGCCTTTCTAGGCATCTCATCCTTACGCTACGTGCAAAACACAGACCAGGGAAACTCCAAAATACAGACAAGGGAAACCCGTATCTTGGAAAGATGGAGCGCGACAGAATTGTAGCAATCCAATTTTGTCAATATAAACGGCACATTTGAATTTTTTACTAACTCGGTTATGGTATTACGGAATGCACACTACTTTCTGTCTTTTCAAAACCTCCACGGGGGCGCCTGGGCGGCTCAGTTGGTTAACTGTCCGACTTTGGCTCAGGTCATGATCTCATTGTTGGTGGGTTCCAGCCCCGCATGGGGCTCTGTGCTGACAGCTCAGAGCCTGGAGCCTGCTTCGGATTCTGCGTCTCCCTCTCTCTCTGCCCCTCCCACACTCATGCTCTGTCTCTCAAAAGTGAGTAAACATTTAAAAAAAATTTTTTTTTAATAAAATGCAGGGGCACCTGGGTGGCTCAGTCAGTTGAGGATCCGACTCGAGCTCAGCTCGTGATCTCACAGTTTGTGGGTTCAAGCCCCGCGTGGGGCTCTGTGCTGACAGCTCGGAGCCGGGAGCCTGCTTCGGATTCTGTGACTCCCTCTCTCTGCTCCTCCCCTGCTGGCACTCTGTCTCTTTCTCTCAAAAATAAATAAGCTTTTTAAAAAATTGAATACAAATCTTCACAAAATGCTCACTTTGTCAGCACATATACTAAAACAACTTCAGAAAGATAGGTTTCCCAATAGAAAGTAAATTATGTATACATATGTAAAAATATATGCATATATATTTACATAATTTATATGCTTAAAGTATAGCGATACATATAAATTATATACATGCTGATATATATTTGTGTATTTACATATGAACGCTATCATTTTGTATAATTTTTATTTTGTATATGTTTTATATGTACAAACTATGTATTTCATATATATAAAATATCAACATACATGTAAGTTGTATATTACAAAATACGCATGTCATTATATATTTTTATATATATAAAACCAACACGGAATATGTTATATATCATATATATATATAAAATATCAGTACATATGTTGTACATTCATAAAACTAAACAGTCTCTTGTTAATTTGGATGTGACTGGATTCATTGTGTTTTGAAGCTGATGCATATGCTTATTGATGGCACTTAATGCCAATTTGATACATTCGAGTATCTGCTTCTTGTCAGTCATTCAAGGAGACTTTCAATCAACATAATTATCACATAACCTGGCGGACATGACCTGAGAAGCTGTCGGCGGACGCAATCATCATGAAAAGACCTTCGCGCAAACTTTAAGTGAAGCCACGTCCAAACTAGTTGTCCTCATAATATGCTATCGTTTTGTTTCCACTACGGACCTAAACAGTCAGAGTGTTTGGCTGAGACGGTATTTTTCCCACATGACAAACTGTGACTACCTTCCGGCTTTATGGCTTTATAGTTCAGTTGATGGCGCTGTTTTGAACCGTCTACGATTCCCCCGCCTCCCTCGGCTTTCCACGTGGCTGTGTTTCGCGCTTTAACTAATTCAGGTTTCTCCACTTTCTGCTCTCCCCTTCTACAGCCCCGGCTTGAGACAGGGGTCCCCCCTGTTCTGTTGGGGAGATGCTTCGCGAACCCCCCAGCAGATGCCTGAAACCACAAATGGTAGTGAACCCTACATACACCGGGGTAACTGATGAACAGGCGCAGAAGAGAGTAACGATAACTCAGAATACAACACAACAATTCTAATAATATACTGTAGTCAAAGTTATGTGACTGCCTCTCAAAAATCTCTCCTTTTTTTAATATTTATTTTGGGGGGGAGGGGCAGAGAGAGGGAGACACAGAACCCACCATGAAATCATGACCTGAGCCAAAGTCGGACGCTTAACCGACTGAGCCACCCTGCCGCCCCGTCTCTCTTCAGAACATCTTATTGTTCTGGACTCACCCTCCGTGTTGCGATGAGGGGAGAAGACAACATGCGCGCGGATGAGGCGAGGTGAAGGTTGCCGGTGTTGTGACCCCGCGAGGCACGAGGCACCGACCTTCTGACACCGGGTCAGCAGGTGCACCAACGCGACCACATAAGAGACGGCGGGTAACTGACCCCGCAGGAAGGGAAACCAGGGATGAGGCTGGGGGGCGGGGGTCTACCGTACTCCCCAACTCTGCCCATTTAACTATGACTTCGCTTGCGTGTATCGTAAATTTTCTCTCTGGGTCTGCTTCACGGTCCTGCCTCGGCTCCTGGGGTACATTTCTGCTGTTCATCCTAAACTCTCTGTGCTAATAAGACAAAGATGAATCCAAAGTAACATTTTGGCCTTATGGGGCTAAGTTCTTTTGCATTTGTATTTTTTTTTAGTTTTCCAAATGTCGACTGTTCAGTGATTCTGACTCTCTCATGACATCAATTCCAAATAATTCTCTGTACTGCAAGCTAAGCTATCCCGGCTCTTCCCACACCAGGAGCTCGGCACGTGTGGGGTTGACAACACGCATATGCACACTGATGCTTCTGCAGCACAGAGATCCAGCCTGATGGCTTACGACTGGGACACAGGTGTCTCCCAGAAATGCCCTAGGCCAGGCAGCCTTCTTTTCGCCAAAGCTCCGGGTCACCTCCCCATCCCGTATGGAACAAATTCACCTGTTTGTACAACTCCAGGACTTTGTCCTGTTAACGTAGCTGAAGTGTGGCAGTATACCGTCCTTGTCTGGAAATTATAAACGGAACCAAATTGCTAATATTTAAGCTCTATGGCCCTGGTGATTTTGCTATTAACTACGTGAGAAAGACTTATGAGCACTCCATTAAGCTACTATTTTCCTGAACACTGAACACAGGATGTGAGAGATTAAACACACATGCGTGTGTGCGCGCGCGCGCGCGCGCGCACACACACACACACACACACACACACACTAGAAGGGAGATTTGGATATAAAACTTCTGTGTCCTTCATCATAAGACTGTGGCTCATGTTTTACTGTTTCCACCCACCCCACACACACTTTTTTTTTTACTTCTAACGAGGTACAGAATGGCCTTGTCATATGGATAATAAACAAAAAACAAACAACATAGTCTTCTTTATCTTCCTACTTGTTAGCCTTCAACGGATACTGAATAAATAAATATAACGGAGGGAAAAAGAATACCAAGTTCATTTCTCCAGATGACCCTGGCAATTTAAACAGTCTCCAGGAACTTTAGATTGCCTTTGTTTTTCTTTGTGCTCTGCCAATAAAATATAATGCAAGGATACTCGATAGAGTTCTGTGATTGCAGTTACGTAATTTGGGTGGAACTCATTACAAAGAATCTCAAATCATCTGGCACGTCCCTGAATCCACTAGCGTGAGGGTTCTCAAGTCCTCAGATGTGCTGGTCTCCAGGGTCAAAGTCAAGTGTGGGCTACGACACGTGAGGTTCTCCAAAATTAGTTGATCTGGGATCCTCCTTAACCGAGGATCCCTGACTGGGAGCTCTTCCCACACCCATTGCTATGATGTTTGCATGTGTTTTGAAAACAATCACCACAAAAAAAAATCTTTCTCTGGGACTATGTAATCTACAAGCAAGGCCAGCTTGCCCATGACTGATGTTGTCTGTTTTCAAGGCTGGTTCATGAAGTTCAAAGATCTAACATGGTAGAAAAAAATAGATTATATGAAGGGTGGTAGAATATGACACACTTATCTGTGATTTTTTTAAATCTCTGAGACTCAAGTACATTAGGATTCAAGGTATTTTTCTTGCCTTCAGAATGCAAAATACCTAACTATCGCCAATTGACTTTTATAAGGACCATAAGGAATTGGCTGGGATCAACAAGGGCAGTTCAATGGCCATGCATCAACACAACCATCTGAGACGACAGAAAATATCTCAGGAGCACTCAATTCTTGGTTGAGTCAACGTAATCTGTTGTATGTATGTATTACTCATAGAATGTAGTAAAATATAAATCGGTGTTTTATAAACACAGGTTTGACAGCTTTTAAAACTATAACCAGCCAAGGGGAGCCAGGGTGGCTCAGTCGGTTGAGCATCTGACTCTTGATTTCAGCTCAAGTCATGATCCCAGGGTCATGGGTTTGAGCCCTGTGTTGGGATTCTCTCTCTGTCTCTTTGTTTGCCCTTCTCCCCCGCTCGTGCTATCTCTTTCTCTTATAAAAAAAAAAAATATATATATATATAATATATATTTGCTAAATATATATTTAATATATATCTCTGAATATATATTATAAATATACATTTCTAATATATATAACATAGATTATATGTTGCTCAGGATGATATAGATTTCTAATATACGTTACATTTCTCCCTAAAATACATATATTATATATATTTCTCTCTAAAATATACATTATACATTTCCCTCTAAAAATATATATTCTATATATTTCTTTCTAAAATATATATAATTTCTAAATATCTATTATATACATATTTCTCTCCAACATATTATATATTGCTCAAGATGAAAAGCCACACACATGTAGCATGTGAAGAATTCTATCAAATTGTCATAGAATTCTTTGCCACTAACATTTGCTACTCTTTTCTGATGATTGGATGCATTCTTCTTATCTGATAACCTTTATTATTCCTTCAGCCCTTTAAAGACCAGTGAGTTCTCCTCACTCACCCAAACAGAAGAAAGCCAGGGAGGAAGGGACCCATAATAACACCAGAAAATGGCAGAGGTGATATACATCCATGAACCAAAGCCCTTCATAACTTTACTGTGAGCACCCACACACGGGGTTTTGAGCATACGTATATGCCCAAATTCATCTCTTCGCTACTGGCAGTAACTTACGCCCACGCCTGTAACTGGCACATAGGACGTGCTCAACGAAATAGGTCAACCAAAACAAGACCAAACGTCTGCGGCAGGGAGAAGCCAGTTTCCAGAAAATCACGAAAATCCCTTAGTCACTCCGTTTCTTTCCTGCCAGCGTAAAGACTTCCCCCATTCCCGAGCCTCCCGTATTGATTTTTCATAGTGAGCAAGGCCAGGCAAGAGACCAGGTCAAGAGAACCTATCCCACAGTGGGCACAGGGATACACAGAGGCTGTCCTTGCCCATGACGGTCACCGACGTGCCCTGGCGCTCTTTCCTGCTGACCTCCACACAACCTCGGAGAGAGTCTCGGGTTTTTTTTACGGTATTTTTTGTTCTCATTTTGAGTACAGTCGACACCGAACGTTACATTACTTTCAGGCGCTCTCAGTCTCTCCTGGTGGGAGCAGACATTGCCTGTATCCACGCAGGAAAGATACACGGGTTGCCACATGTTCCCACTGACATAAGAGGTCCCAAATGGTTCACAAAAGCACACTAAGTACCACTTAATTACATTCCTGTGAGCGCTGCAATATGCTAGCCAGCACATCAACAGTAATTCATCGCGAAGCTATAGTTTCGGTGGACCGTTAAATCCAGATACCATGGGCCAGCCTGGAAAGCTACTTACCATTTACGACGCATTGTTCTGCAAAACGCATGACTGCGTATTTGCCTAGATCGATACACATAGTATATGTTTACATGAAATGTTCATAGATTAACTTATCACGTAGGCTATGTGTTTATATAAAATCATAAAACACATAATTGTATATACCTATAGATCTAAAAAAGTTAAGTATATAAAAGCTTTCCAATGAATTACAACAAATTTAGAGGATTTCGTCAATTACATAAATCGTATATAAATATAATTATATAAATGGATAGCGTCTAAGTACAATTAGATGACTGTATATACATTTATAAATCTATATTGAAATGGAAACACAAGAATGCCAACTTCATTTCTCTAGAGTACAATCATAACTAGTACATATACGATCATATGCTAGTAATTATATACATATTTAAATGAAGTTTGGCTAGTTAAACGCTGGACAGTTTCTACATACAATTTGCCAATACGACTATTTTATGCGCCTGGGTGGTGCAGTCAGTTAAGCGTCCGACTCTTGATTTCAATTCAGGTCATGATCTCACGGTTCATGGGTTTGAGTCCCATGCTGGTCTCTATGCTGACAGTGTGGAATCTGGTTGGGATTCTCTGTCTCTCCTTCTCTCTGCCCCTCCCCTGCTCGCTCGCTCCCTCTCTCTCTCTCTCTCTCAAAATAAATGAATAAACTTAAAAAAAAACCAAACTATTCTATGTAAGAAACAGATCGTAGTTATGTTGTGTCCGTAAGTGTCCTGATGTGTTGGGGACTTCAGCGTGTTTGCGGTCTCGTAAAGTAGCGTAATCCTATTTTACAAGAACCCGTGCAGGGTGGTGTAGTGAGAAGCCAGGACAAACCCTGGCTCCCGCACTCATTCACCCCTGCTGCGGATGTCTACGGGGATTTGTCGGGGCTTCCCAGTAGGTGCACTGTGAATGAACACACCATGTGGCAGGAGAGTGCCAAGGAGGGAGCAGAGACCAGAAAGAGACTAAGATCTGTTTCACAACCGTTGTGGCTTCGAGCTTCTCCGTGTTTACTAAGGGGAACGCTGGGTCTCTCTACTGTGCTGATACAACGCTCGTTCAACTGAGCCACAAGGTTTCAATGGCAACAGTCTCTCAGCAGAGCCCTTATGGCAGCAAAGAAAGGGGTGTGAGATCCTAGGAGGCAGATAATAGGGGTATGGGTTTAGCCTTTTCAAGTGAGTGTCCAGGCTGGTCCTTGAAACAACTGTCAACTTCTCCAGCCCAGTGTGCAACAACCTACGACACCAGTGTCCCTGAGGGGTGCCATTTTGTCCCACCTATATCGTATAGATTTTTTCACCATTGACACGGGTCATCGATACAGTGTTACAAAATATTACCAGGAGTTACAAGCGCTACTTTGCACGTAACTCACATGATGACTATTTTAATATGACTGACCCTCGGTGAATGATGGAGAGAAGGCACGGAAAATGGGACAAGATCACATATTGCCTCCTGGTATGTTGTTTCGTGAGCACATCAAAGAAGGAAAAATAGGGGTGCCTGGGTGGCTCAGACGGTTGAGCGTCTGACTTTGGCTCAGGTCATGATCTCGAGGTTCCGTGAGTTCGAGCCCCGCGTCGGGCTCTGTGCTGACAGCTCGGAGCCTGGAGCCTGTTTCCGATTCTGTGTCTCCTTCTCTCTCTCTGACCCTCCCCTGTTCATGCTCTCTCTGTCTCAAAAATAAATAAATGTCAAAAAAATAAAATAAAAAAAAATGTGCATGTTTCTACATTTTGCCACCTAGTGCATTCACAGCTCTACTTGGGTAGGAAACATTTGACAACAATAAAGGCACATGATGTCACGTTGTGGTGTCTACAACCCACACCACTCTTTCTGAGAGCACAGATCAATGCTGCAGACCATCCACGTAATAGGATATGTGTCCCCACCCCAACTGTGAACCAAACACGGGTGACGTTGAAATAGGAAACAAGGAAAACGACACGGAGAGCAAATCCCATCAGGGCTATGAGAACAGAGCAAGAGACCTCTTCCACGCTTTGCAAAAATAACCACCCACGTACAGGGCCGCGTCCTATCCCTGCCGTTCGGTTTCATTAACCTTGGTTCTCTTTTACTTTTCTTTTGTTTCAGAGAGCACAGGGAGACAGAATCCCAAGCAGGCTCCACACTCAGCACAGAGCCCGATGTGGGGCTTGATCTCACAACCCTGGGACCATGACCTGAGGGGAAATAAAGAGCTGGACGCTCAACCCACCGAGCCACCCAGGCTCCCCACCTTGCTTCTTTCTTAAAGGATTCAAAACTTTACCAAGAAATGCAACTTCAAACTAAGCAAGTCTTTTCTTTTTATTGTAGAAAGAAAGCAGGGAAAGTTCAACACTCTTAGAAAGTGCACTTTTAGGGGCGCCTCAGTCTGTTGAGCATCTGCCTTCGGCTCAGGTCACGATCTCACAGTTTGTGAGCTCGAGCCTCCCATCAGGCTCACTGCTGTCACAGCTGAGCCCGCTTGGAATCTTCTGTCTCCCTCTCTCTCTCTCTGTCTCTCTCTCTGTCCCTCCCACCAACGCTTAGGAGTTTGCTAACAGGACAGACCGCAATAAAATACGATGGATAATACACCTGCAACATAACTTCAAGACCCAGGGTCTCATCATCCCTCAGGGATTAGCCTCTGGAAAGCAGAGTGCTCACCAATATTAACACGCAAGACCAAGAAAGGTCCAGTTGTGATCCCAACACTGCACTCTGTGACTGTGGCAAACCACTCTTTACATAACATGCATTTTAAAGAAAGCCACCCAAACAAAACCCTGGATTATTTCCAAACAGCTGTGAAAGCACATGGCCTTTCATTGACACTACTCTGAATAAAGATTTGTCTCCTGGAGATTTATTCCCGTGAGGCTTTAGTGGCTTTATGCGTCCTTGTTTCCTCCCCCAATTATACACAGATTACTCTTTTCCCCTGTGGAAATCAGTTCAGTACCTCATCTTATTATGGACTTTATGTTTGCTGGGGCCTGGCTTTGTTTTGCTTTAGGTACCGCTTCTGGGAGGAAGGACGTTGGTTTAAGAACAAAAAAGAGCAGCCTTCTGGAAACGGGGCAATTTGCACAGGCAGGTAGAGCTCACGGAGGTCCATGGACACCTGGGACAGGTGCACTCAACACTCAGTGTCTCAAGTGTGCTGAGAGGCCCAACTGGACTGGCTATTCTGGGCGAACAACCTTCCATTCACGTGACTTATGAGCTTTGACTCAGTCCTTTTTTGGCTTGTTTGTGGAGCAGCACCACTGCAGGCACAAAAGCTTCTCCTACATGTTTGCCTAAAGGCCATAAAGGGCAAAATGGCAAGCTCGTAGGCAGTCCCTCTTGTTTTTCCCGATGCTCCTCTGTGCCATTCTGTCCTGCCCAAGAAAAATGAAGAAGGGTTTCCCATCCTGCCATCCGCGAAGCAAAGAACAGTGGAGGCTTTGAGCGGCCAAATGTAGGTTGTGTGGACAAAAATGACAAAACTGGAAAATATTCATTGAGTGAGTGGCCCATGAATGGTCACAGCACACAACAGATGACCTAATTGCCTCGAAGCGCATGGCCTTCAACTTGGGAGATTTGCAGTTTCTCTCCTTGACTGGGCAAAAGCTGGACATTTGATTTGAAACTGGGAGCTGACGTGTTTAAGAAGCCAGTTGTTACTACATACGAGGCACGGTCTGTCTTAACGTAATTATTATTGTTTAACATGATTAAGTAGAACACGAAGTCTCTTCTCACAGGAGAAAAAGAAACCAACAACAAAAAACAAACAGGCAACTGATTTAAACTAACCCCCGAACATATTCTTCTCATTTGGGAATGTAATACACATTCGTAAGGCAGAAAACATCATAGGAAGAACACAGACTGGTTTATATACCACAAAAAAATCTGTTCTTTACACGTGAAATCAGCATCGTAAAATCAGCTCTCACCATGTTTGGAATTTCAGCATGTTTTAACCAGATAAGTCTATCTGCAGAGTGAGGGTTTAGAGTCTTAAAATATTTTCATGATGAAACTTCATTTGAATAAAATAAATCCCATCAACAAGTTGCATCATTGACAATACTCAACCGTGAACTCGATGTTTAAAATATGTTGTACCAATTAAAATGACGGCACCTTAAATAGCGGCCAGACCCCATGTGGCTGAATGTTTACTTTTCAGAGAACCATCTCTAGGCTTTTTTTTCTTTTTCTTTTTCTTTTTTTTCTTTTTTTTTTTTTTGTGTGGTCTGGGCATAAGGGCCCTATATTATATTCTAAAGAGTTCTGAAAGAGTGGCTTGCACATTCTGAAACCAATATAACAGGCTTAGTCAGGAAGCACGCTATCTTTGTGCAGAGACCAGAAGCTTTCCACAAATTACTACAAAGGAAACCGAATGAAAAGGCTAAGTTCAGAAATAAAGAAAAAAAACCCCGTACACTTACCAGTCTACATTCCGTACCAAAAACAAAACAAAGCAAAGCAAAACAAAAGGAACTTTAGACAGTCCTCAAGTTCATGCACTTGCAAATCTATGCAAATCGACTAACAGCTGTGTACCTGCATTATCCACCTGACGTAGCCATCAGTCACTTACCAAGTATCTTTTCTATTCTTAGATTTCGGTTAAAAATTAGCTGCACCACTGGATTTAAGGCCAAATGTACATTCAGCGTTATTTCTTTAAGAAAAAGAAAAAAAAAAAAAAACACAAAGGAGAGCAACAATTCCTTTACCCCCCAAAAATATGTCAACAGAGCCTAGAAATAGCATCAAAGCACAGCCATTAACGTTAAATTCCTGCTCGAAATCATCCTGATTTTCCAAAGAAAACCATCGTCTCATTTGAATTCGGTGATTTAAAACTGATGAAGTAATCTTTCCCCTGCTACAATTGGCCCTGATTATTTTCTTACATGTCAAAGATGATTCTCTTTCAAACTGCCACAGACACACAGATACGGCATACCCACGAGCCACAGATATACTGCATTTCCTTGGGGAATACCATACTGAAAGTCCAATCTGAAAAAATATATAGTTGCAGAGCCCTCGATGAAATTGTTACGTTCTCGATAGGGGGACAGATACCAAAAGAAAACGGAAAAAAAATTGTTTTTCTGGAAATAAGGGACGCATGGCACCATGTGCCAATTCCGCGACCCTCCTACGCCCCATCTACCTAGGGAAGTCTATGCTGAGGTTTTCACAATCGCTGTTCACCTCTGTGCACAGACGAAAGGCACGCAGTCTCTCTCCAGGCTCCCCACCGCCCCCGGGAAAGTGCAGATTTCTGTGCAGTGTGCTCGTTTCTCTGGGCTCAGCCACCCTCTAGGAAACCGGTAAGCCTCTCCCTTCCAACCGGGGAGCTCTGTCAGCGGCTGATGTTGCTTTGTTCTGACGGAAAGTCAGATCTGTCTATATAGCCTGGTCCTTTAATGTCTGGCTGAGGAATACTACCTACCCACAAAGGTCTTCAGCGGGCACTCGGATGCTGTCTGCAGGACGCCCACACCAGCTGCAAATTCTGCACCACCCTAAGTAGGTCTCCCTAAACTTTTTCTTTGCTTTTTTCTGCTTTTTGGTTGCCTTCCCCCCCCCCCCCCCCTTCCCTGCGTCCCCTCAAATTCTGGTAAAGTGCTGACTCTGGGCAGGGACCTCGCTCGCCCCACCTCTCCCCAGGAAACTGTTAATGCGACGCGCCCTTGATGTCGACGCCTGGCCAGCGCTGGATCCTTTCAAAAAGCATAAGATATGAGCACAGAAAACCGTCCCCCCGCCCCCCACCATCAACTGACCAAATAAGAAGCGAAAAAAAAAAAAAAAAATCAAATCCAATGAAAAGAAGAATCCATACCACCACCTTGTGGATTGCGCTGGCAAGAACAGCACCTGCTGGGTTCAACAGCCCCCCACCCGGCAGCCCTCACCCCAGATTTCTTAAGTTGGGTGCAAATGAGACATGGGGATCCGCGGTGCTCGCTCGGGCCCAAACTCGCCGGCGCAGGGGGGTTAATCCGGTCCGCGCGCTCACCCGGCGCAGGCCGGAGCTGCAACCTGGACGCACGCGGCCCCCGCCGCCCCCGGGTCCCCGGCGCTTGCCTGCTGCGCCCCCTCCCCCTCGCCAGCCCCTCAACAGCAGCCCAGTGTCTCGGAAAATAAGTAGAAAGAGGCCCGCACCTGCCGGTCGGTTCAGAAGAAGCAGTCAGCCAAAATTAAAAAAAATAAATAAATGTAAAAAAGCAAGGCGCTGGGGAAGGGGCGGGAGGGCTGCGGAGGACGTCCTCGCCCCGCGCCCTCCGGGCGGGACGCGCGCTCCCAGGTGGGCCCCGCGGGCCTGGGGGGAGGGGTGCGGGGCTCGGCGCGCCCCCGCCCCGGGCAGAAAGGGCGCCGCGTCTGGCGGCGAGCAGGCGGCGGAATGGTGCGCCCGGGCCCAGGGCTGCGCGCCGCACGGGGCCCCGCTCCCCGCGCGCACAGACACCCGCGCCCTGGACTCCCGGCTTGCGCGCCACCCCCCGCCGCCGCCGCCGCCACCACCACCGGGGGCCGCGGGAGCCGCGGCAGGGCAGGGGGAGGGGACGGCCCGGGGGTCGGGAGCGGGGGCGGGGACCTCGGGCCCTCCGCGCGCAGCCACCACCGCCCCCCACTCCCGAGCCCCCGCAGGGTCTGCGGCCGAGCGACACCTCCCCCCGCTCCCCACCCCCCGCCCGCACTTCCGCAGGTCGGGCCACGCGGGTGCAGGCGCAGGCTGGGGGCGCCGCGGAGGCCTCGGGGAGGGGGCGGGACTCAAGTTCAGCGGCTCGCTCCGGGGGGCCACCCCCCTGTGGTGCTTCCCCCCCCCCCAGCCCCCGCCTCCAGCAGCGGGTGGCCGGATCTCCACGACCTGCTTGGCCCACTGGGGCGGGACGGGGGGTGGGGTGGCCAGGCCGAGCCGCGCGGGGTTGGGGGTGAGCGGGGGGCACCAATGGGCCGCGAAAGCGGGGGCCGGGAGGGAATTCGCAGCGCGGGACGGCCGAGAGCGTTGAGATGGGGGTTCCTCGCCAGGTTGCCCGAGGCTATCGGTGTGCTGCACAGATCCCCATCGACTCCCCAGACCCCTGCCCCCACCCCAGACCGGGGCACCCGCCGGCCGTGAGTCCCGCGGGCTCTGCTCCCGGGAACCGACTGGGGTCTGCGTCCCCTGAGACCCGGGCTGGGGCGCCCGGCGCCCGTTCCCGCAGCCACCAACTTTTGTGGTCCTGCAGACCAGCGGGCAGCGCGGGGCTGGTGCCCGGGCGTCCGCTCAGTGGCCCCCGGAGAGGTCCAGGCCAGACCCAGAGGCTCCCGAAGCAGCAAAAACACCCCCCCCCCGGCTTTCCGCCGCTCGCCTCCCCCCTACCCACACGCACGCGAGAAGGGGGGCACGGAGCCCGCTCCCCAGCTTTGCAGAAACAGCTCGAAGCTTCCGTCATTGGAGTGTCCAGCCGGGGTCTCCGGCGCGCCCGGGTCGCTCCCCAGCAAAGCCCAGCCAGGTCCTAATCAATCACGTGCGTTATTTCGTGCATCACAACAGCCGTCATGTTCTACGAGGCCAGCAGAGAGGAAGGAGGAAAACAAAAAAAAAACCAAAAAAAAAAACCCAAAAGCAACAACAACAAAAAAAACCCGCTTAATGCAACCCCAGCCAAGCCTGTTTTCCTTTTTTCTCTCTGGTTAACCCAAAAAAAGCACCCCAGGAGGGTGGTAGCTGACAGTTTCCTTAAAGAAGGAGGGAAAAAAAAAAAAAAAAAAAAAAGCTCGCGGTTGCTCAGTCTCCAGAAGTATTCCTGTCTTCATCTCCGGTCCCGGTTTGCAGGGAGCTGACGCTTTGCTCCTGCTCAGCCTCTACTGCAGATATATTTTTTTCCCCTCCTGTCCTCGCCACACTCTTGTGTTTATTTGTATGTAAGACAACGCTACTTTGTAAACACATCACACACGGCCCCAGCGCCGTTCAAATAGCTGATTGCAGCAAAATTCTTTCAAACCACGGTGGTCCCAATTTTTTTTTTTTTAAGTCAACAGGGAAAAAAAAAAAAAGCAAATGTTTCTGTGGAAATGTGCATGAAGCTTGCACAGGACACGCCGCACATACATGTCCCCAGTCCCACCCACACCTATAAGGAAATGGAGCGGCAGATGGCAGAAAGTCCTGTCCGAATTCTCAAAATAAAATCGCAATAATAATTAAAAAAAAAAAAATGTCAGATGGGAACGCAGCTCGAGTGTTTTCCAGGAGGCTTAGCATCCTCTTTTGCTGGGGAAGCATACACAGGTCCAAATGTTTCAAAGGCTTTACAAATAAATAACCCAGAGACACATCTGAAAACGGCACCTACCTTTAGCCGTGGAAAAATCTGCATCGGCTCTGAGTGTTCTTTTTCACACATCCAGATTTTTCTAGGGAATCCTGACCGAGGGTAGGATTCAGGAGGCTGTGTGCGAGTCCAGGAGCCTGGGCTTTGTCCAATTCCCAACTAGATGTGCTCATCCAAAGGAATGCGGGGACCACCGAGGCCGGCCGCTTGGAGGAAATTCGTTGTTTGTGCCCTAAAATAGTCAGGAAGAGAAAGCAAGACAGTGGGAGCAGGAAGGGCACGGCGAGGTCTGAATAAGAGCTCTGTGCTGAGAGACACAGACGGGTCTGCAAGGAAAAGGGAGATTGAAGCGAGAGCTCCCGATGTCTCCCCGATCCCCCTCTGCTATTGGACCAAACTGAATGAAATTTACAAAGCCAGCAGCCAATAGATCTCCGCACTCGGTCCCATCACTACAGAAACCACATCCACAGCTACAAGGAAATGCAAAGAGCAGCTAATCTCGGCGCAAAGCAACTGTAACAGACATTCCCGGGGCCAGGGTGGCGAAACAGGTGAGCGCGCCACACTGGGCCACCATGCCAGGAGCGCGAGCGCGCAGCAAAGCTTGCTCTCTGCCTGCTCTGCTCCCCCCCCCCCCACCTCCCCCCTTTGCAGCATCGTCCACACCACACACGCTACAGTATTTGCAAACATCTTTAACTCTTTGAGGCTTTGCTCTGCAAAGAGTGCCACCCCATGTGCAGCTATTCCCTCGTGGTCAGGCTGACAAATGTGTTACCGTACGTTATGTTACTGTGGTTATATTGGCAGGGAACGGTATCTTTGGGGGGGGGGGGCAGTAAAATTACAATGAAGGTCTGTAAAGGACAGAGTCTCCTTTATGCCCAGGTGATGGGTCCAGACGTTTTGTGTGTTTCTTCTCTGACACAGTAATGGTTTCGATGAATACCAGATAACGGGGATGTTGCTAGGATTTGGCTAGCTGTTTTTAAATACTCGTCTTCACTTTCAGGGCCCGGGAGTTTTATCTTTCCCAGCCAGCTTCAAGTTTGGTGATACGACCTGTTATTTGTCATCGGCTTTCCATGGGCAACGTATGAAGTCCCTAAGTGATAAACCCCGGGGACAATGTATACTGTTGTGGCAATATGAGAGATTCTCAAACTACACTGCTTGAATGCAGGTTGCATATGACCTTAGGTGTCCATTTAAATGTTCGGTATCTGTCTCTGCATCTATAAAATGGGGAAGAGAAAAGTAACCACTTCCTTATATCATGATGATACGAGCTGGGTAAACACAGGACGTAACACGCAAGAAGCCCTAAAGAAATGCTTGCTTTTCTTAAAATTAGTTCACAGGCCTACGAATTTATTTATCGAAGAGAAAAGATAATGTCCCCTGTCCATAGGACATCCTCTGCACTTAGCGGGCAAACTTAGGCATCCAACCTGCAGTAGGTATTTGCTGTGTGCATGTAGAGATTCCTCACAAGCTTTGAGACAAGAAGTCATTGGGATGTGTCCAAAAAACGGGAAGGTGAGGTACACTGAGTCAGGGGACTTACTCTCATGTCAAGGGTCTACCTTTGCTAGCTTTGACTTGCTGCAGAGTCTGTTATGTTCTGTGAATCTTAGACACCACATCTGTTGAACGGTGATTTAAAAACACTCTTTTGTGGGTTTCTGGGGATGATTAAGTGAGAGAATGTGTTTGAAAACACCTTTTACCAAAAAGATGTATACAAATATATAAATATATATATTTAAATGTATATGTTTAATATATATTCAAATATACCTTATTATATTTATTTATATAATATAATATAATATAATTACTATATTTTATTATATAAATATATATAATAATTTAAAAATATAAATTTAATATATATTTAAATATATCTTATTATATTTACTTATATAAATATAGTATATTTATTATATTTTATTATATAAATATATAATAGTTTAAAATATATATTTAATATATATTTAAATATATCTTATTATATTTATTTATATAAATATAATATAGTATATTTATTATATTTTATATAATATATAATAGTATATTTATTATATAAATATATTATTATATAAAATATGATATTATATTTTATATAATTAATATCACATTTATTATATAAATATTATATTTATTATATAAAATATGTTTGTTATATAAATATTTATTATTGTAAAATAAATATTATATTTATTACATCAATGATAGATGAAACATGTTTTATACAAATATATTTTTCATCTGTTATTGAATAGATGTTTAAGATCCAGTAACATAATAGTATTGCTAATAAATATAGCTTCTCCCCGAATTCACTGACCTATATAGATATCAGTACAAAAATATAGGTGTAGATACACGGATCTCCCAAAGTGGGGCTTAGAAAAGACCCTCTACTTGAAAACAATAGTTTATAGCAGGCCAGAAAGTCATTTGCTTTGCCAAGAATGTATTAATTGATTGATTGATTGATTGACTGATAAATTCAAATATTTGTTGAGCACAGGCATGGTCCTAAGCACCAAACATGCATTCGTGTGTAAGTCACAGCCACTTATTTTTGAAGAAACCTATGGTCTAGTGGATAAGACAGACAATAATGTAAGACAAGAAAATGATAAGAAGGTGTGGGAAAAGTCCCGTGACATGTCAAGTCATAGGGATCCACAGAGGTGGAAATGATGAAGGAACGGCCTTCAAAAGAGAAGTTGCATTCATGTGCAGGAATTGAGAAAAGAGCTGTGTGGGTCAGAAACACAGAAGGTTTGGTATGAGCAGCTCACAGAGTATGCAAAGAAGGGGGGTGAGACACAGGGGTGAAGAAGTGTTCCGAGACATATTTATGGAGGATCTGGAATGCCATGCTGTACAGGTGGCAGCCAATTTATCAATTGGCTTTAACATATTGTAAGCCCACGGTAGGGGGGAAATCATCAGATTTACGTTTTAGGACAACCACAGTGTGGCAATATGGACAATGGACAAAACTGAATAATGGAGACATGTACACAGACACGGAGAGAGGGAGGAGGAGAGAGAGAATAAAAGGGAAACAGCAATTGATATGGGGAAAATAGGTCATTTCTCATCTCATGAACCCTGAGATCATGACCACAGCCAAAATCAAGAGTCAGGCCCTCCACTGACTGAACACCCAGCGCCCCAAAAGGTCATCTCTAAATTCATTAAGGCAGCATAAGAAAGTGAATCTGGGGAGGGGATGGGTAACATCTTAATGTTTGTCTTAGTGTGGGGACAATTGGTTGAGGAGCAGACGTGTTTCCTGAGATATGTTATGTGGGAGGGGCAGGCCAGCACATTTTCATTTCCATCTGAACAATCTTGTGGAGCTTTAAAAAAAAAAAAGCTCAGGTCCCTCCCCCCAAAAATACTTAAGCAGACAGAGTACTTATTTTAATACAAAGTAAATGTATAATGGTATGATCTTATAATTTTCTCTAATCCTAATCACATGAGACTAGGTCAGAAGAGGAAGAAACAGGGGTACCTGGGTGGCTCAGGCAAGCAAACAACTTTGGTTCAGGTTATGATCTTGTGGTTGGTGAGTTCGAACCCCGTATTAGGCTCTGTGCTGACAGCTCAGAGCCTGGAGCCTGCTTCGGATTCTGTGTCTCCCTCTCTCTCTGCCCCCCCGCAACCCCCACTCACGCTCTGTCTCTCTCTCTCAAAAATAAATAAGCATTAAATTAAAAAAAAAAAAAAGAAGAAGAAGAAGAAGAAAAGGAAGAACCAAACACACCATTTCTAATCCTGTTGGGAGAACAGATTGTAAAATGGTGAATGGAGTTACATAGATTTAAACCCAGAATTCTTGGACAGATACGAGTATAATTCTTTATGCTCCCACTAAAAATCTAATTATGCAATATGGTGAGATGGGGAAACATGAAAAGATACCAAACAATGGCGTACAAAAAAGGACCCATTGACAGGAACTCGGTTTTGATACAGAGAACTCGAAAGAAACTGAGATTTAATCTGTACTGTAGCCGTGCTCTTAATGATAATTCCGTCCTGTGTCCATCAACCACGTTCTCGTTCATGTTCCTGTGGCATTGACACAATCAACCCTAAATGCGGTATTGGCTAAACCAGGCAGGCCATTGGGAATACTGACTCATGACTCAACTAACACAAGGGTTAAAACCAAACAGAAATATGATTAAGTAGAACAATAATTATTGGTGTAATAGTAATGTATACTATTTGGTTAACTGCCACACACTATTAGAGATATAAATATACGTAATATAGAAGAGGCTTAAAATGTGAGAGGGTGATAAATCAGTAAAATCTAAGGTTAATATATGGTATATGCTGTCCTAGAAGCATAAGAGAAGCATAGCATACTTCCTGAAGGGAAAAATGAGAAAATCTCTCATACATAAATAAGGTTTTCATGGGGAATTGGAGAACAGAGATGAGAAATCATTCCAAGAGAACAACGTCTAGAAGGGAGAAATGGAGAGGGCGTAGACAAAGGTTCTGAAAGTTCAAGGTGGCTAAGGACCACCTTGTTAGCTGGTTCCATGCTCTAGGAACTCAGCACCAAGGATCCAAATTTAGTAGGTCTTGAGTTAGCTCTAGCACAGTTAGCACTGTGAGGGACACCTTGCTAAGTGACTCTTTGGTAAGAAGCCCTTAAACCATGAACATACTCATGGTGGTGATTTAATGGTTGGTTCACAGCAGGCATGAAGAATGATGAGATATGGCTCACAGACAATCAGTGACAGGAATCATGGCTGACTTTTGAACATGAGAGGCACAGATTCACTTTCAGGGAGTTTACCCTGAAGTATTTTAGGGCATCGCTTCATTTTAGGGATGGCTTATCGCAGGGACATTCTAGAACAGGAGAGCACAGTTAGTAAGCTGTTGCAGCATTCATAAACTAAGGTAATAGTAAAAATTAAAAATAAGAAATGGGTGGAATAATCGTTACAAGACTCGAAATCCAAGAAATTGGTTAAAAGTGGGCTGGGACCTCAGAACAGGAAGCGTATAGAAGACTGCCTTGATGTTGCAAGATGGAAACTCCAAGATAACTGATAACATGCAAAACCAAAAGAAGTTGAGTGGGAAGAAAAATGAAGACTTTGACTTGAATGCTGACAGATCACGTCAATGCAACTGGCACTGACACCGTGGATCTTTGGAAGACTGAGATTTGACAACGATAGGAAGCTTAGAGTAGGGTCAACAGATCTGACGGCAAACTCCATGCATAGCATACTTAAAATTCTGGCGTAAAAGAGAGAAAGGAGAATTAACCTGTATTTAAATATGGGATGACTATCCATGTAGAAAATCCAATGGAATATAACCAAACAATTGCCAGAACTACCAAGGTGCCACATGGAATTCAAAGGGAGGAGTTTCTTGTTTGTTTGTTTGTTTGTTTGTTTGTTTTCAACGTTTATTTATTTTTGGGACAGAGAGAGACAGAGCATGAACGGGGGAGGGGCAGAGAGAGAGGGAGACACAGAATCGGAAACAGGCTCCAGGCTCCGAGCCATCAGCCCAGAGCCTGACGCGGGGCTCGAACTCACGGACCGCGAGATCGTGACCTGGCTGAAGTCGGACGCTCAACCGACGGCGCCACCCAGGCGCCCCAAAGGGAGGAGTTTCAACTGCAAAAGGCAGGGGCAGAAGTCAACTGTGTGAAGAGATGCAGACATTGCAGAGATCTTAGTGGAGAGGGGGAGGACGGCGGAGCAGTACTGCAGTTTGGAGTCAACAGATTATTGGACAGGCTTCAAACGAATATTTTAGGCAGATTCACGAGTGGGATCCTGATGAGGAAGTTGAAACCATCATGATAGCCTCACAATGAAGGGGAGAAATGATATGTATTCAGAGGTAGCGGGATGAAGGTGGGACTGTTTGTAAGTAGTTTTCTGGTTGTTACATTTATTCATTTATTTAATGAACATGAATCTGAGAACCGTTGCTTATTCCAAGAACTCTTTAAAATACCAAGGATGGAAAAATAAGACATGATCTTTGCCCATAAGTAGCTGATCCTGAAATTTCTTTTTAATCAATGGCTTTGCTTAACAATACAACTGTCCCACTTTATTTTTATTCATCTGTTTATTTACTTATTGTATTTTTTCCATTCAGTTACCATTATCGACACAGTCTCAGAAAAAAAAATCTCTGCAACATTATGATGGTAAATGCTTTGGGGGGGTCACAACTATATGAGACCACGTTAGGGCATGAATTTAATAAATTTGAGAGAGGACAGAATATGAAATAACTTTGATATGACAGACGATAGATAGATGATAGATAGATGATAGATAGATGATAGATAGGATGGATGGATGGATGGATGGATGGATGGATGGATGGATGGAATGATGGATGGATGGATGAGAGAGAGAGATGATGGATGGATAGGTAGGTAGGTAGGTAGATACGTAGATACATAGATAGACAGACAGGTGGGAGATATGTAATGGATGGAGAGAGAGACAGACATACATATTACATAGAACAAATATAACTGAGTTTCATATAACAAATATAACATACTTAATTACAAAATAGTTAAGTAGCAGTATTCCCAAATTAGACTTAATAACTAGATTATAATATGATGAACAGCATAGATTGAATAAGAGAAGCATGCTGGAAAAGTTAAAAATATTTACTCTCTGAAAGTTTCACAAATTCCATCCTGTCTTATTGTGTACTCGAAACCTGCTACATAAACCTTGTCCTTTCAAAGATACAGAGGTAACTTCAGACCAGTCTAAGTTAAATTAGAATGAATTTCAAATGCATGCCCATCATTGAAAAGAGGTTTTCTGACATTAGTGGAAGGTACACACCTTTTCTTACCTGTGAATATAGTTATAGACACTTACTTGGAAGAGACACAAGCAATTGTCTTAGCTTATCCTCCTCGGTTTTGTAAGTAGTGTTTCATAAGACTTCTAAAGCTTCAAGGAAATGTATTAAAGTATCTGTTTTCCAATAAGAAGGCTGTGCATCGCCCTAGTGCGATGTTTGCATCTGAGAAATGGGAATAATTAAATCTTCGTGGAAGACAGTCTGCTCCCAGTCTTTCCGAAGCTTTTGTCCTTCTGACTGTTGTTTTAAACCCATAAAACACCATTAATTATGTAACATGCATCCACTGTGCAGAGATACACTTTGTACATGGACTTTCCATCTGATGATTTTAAATTCTTTCCCTGGTTATTATTTTATCACTGGGCATGATTAGCCTAAATGACTTTTAAATGGCCCTGATTTTTAAAAAGTATTCCAGCTCCTGACTTGCACTGTATTTGGTGCAGATGAGAAAGCCATTAACTATTGCTTTTGTATGAAAACCAAGAATACTGAATCCCAAATAGCCAGAGTTCATTTTTAAATGACATTTGCAGCAACTTTCTCACTGTTATTGCCTAAGACTTTGTATGAAAATCTTTCACAATGTCTGTGTCCTTTCACAAGTAAGAATATGCACTACACTTGAAAATGATGAAAAATATTCATGAAACTTCTTCTCTCTAGGTTACATAGAATTATATATATATATATATATATATACACATCATACATAAAATGTATATATAAATATAGATATATAAAATAGAGATGGGTTATATATTATACATAGGGTTATGTAAATATACATATATTTATCATTTATATTATATATGCATTATATATAGCTTTAATAATATATATACGGTTATACATTATATGTTATATAGGCTTATATAATATATATATGGTTACATACAATATAGCATATATTATATATAACCCCTCTCTATAGGTAAATATATGTATGTTCATAGAATGCAATATATTAGCATTATGCATATATAAAATTGTATGTATGTATATATTTAAACAGTTATAAAATAGTGTTTATATTTATAATATAAATATGATTGTAACTAGATTTATATAAAATATATTGTATATCCTATGTAATATATTTCTATATAAAATAACACATTTATATATAATATAAAGATATTATGTATGTATATGTATACATACATATGGATATATGTATGTATCTATACACATAGATGTGTATATTTGGTATAATCATATCTTATATAAAATAGATATTCATATATTATACAGACTAAATATTAATAAACTCTATTATATTAAATATCTATGTATTTGTATATAAATATATATTATATAATATGTTATAACATAATATAAATATATATTGTGATAATTTTATTTATATTATGTATAAAATATATGCATCATTTCTTCATTATATATTAACATATATTACTCTGTATATTGGCACTATACAGACATAACTATATGTACATACAAAGCTTTCTGTATATATACGTTACTATATGTACACATGTATGTAACCTTCTGAATATATATAATAAATAACAGACAGATATTTACACTCCCAGAATGTTGATTCGCACCTGATTCTGCCCCTCTATCTTTATCCTGTGTGTGGACACCTATCTTCCTACTTTCATACTTATACTGCAGATAATCTGTATTTGAAAAGAAAGAAATTTAGCATTTGGAGGTACAACAAAAGGAAGTTTAATATGAAGGGCAGCACTGATGTGCTTTGCGTATTGACTCCACAGCAGATAGCCCTGTCTCCTGTTAATGACCTATGTCAGCCAAGCCAGTAGAAAAATAGAACATCTCTGGTGAATGCAATTCTGGTTCGTTATTTTGAGTGTAAATAAAGTGCAGTTGGCATAGGGAAAAGAAGAGAGAGGCAAACCAAGAAACTGGCTCTTGACTATCGAGAACAAACTGGTGGTTGCCACAGGGGAGGTGGGGGATGGGTGAAATTGGTGACGGGGATTAAGGAGTGCCCCTGTCGTGATGAGCACCGAGGGATGTAGGAAAGCATTCAACCACTAAACTGTACACCTGAAACTAATATTACACTATGTTAACTAACTGGATTTAAATAAAAACTTTTTAGAAAATGAAATAAAGTGCAGTTGGCAAAAAATTATTAGGAAAAATGCTCTCTTTTATCCTTTTGAATGAAAGGTTCATTCTAGAATCTCTTAAAAATATTTTAGTTTTGTATCAACATTCATTGAGATGAGAAGGCAAGTATTGCAAATAAACTTTATATGTGACATGCACATATATATGTATGTGTGTACATATGTGTATATGTGTACGTATATGTGCAATGTGTAGGACCGGAACGGTATGAAGGTATATATTAAAATCAATGGATTTGGGGCACGTGGGTGGCTCAGTCAGCTGAACATCTGACTCTTGTTTTCTGCTCAGGTTGTGATACCAGGGTCATGGGATTGAGCCCCACATCAGGGTCCATGCAGATCATGGAGCCTGCTTAAGATACTTTCTCTGTCCCTCTCCCCTGCTTGTGCTCTCTCTCGCTCTAAAAGAATAAAAAAATAAAATAAAATAAAATTTATTTTAGAAAAAGATCAGTGGATTTGTTTTGAATGGGGATCAAACCCTGTTAAAAGGCATTGGTATATTAGTAATACAGTAGTATTTTCCTGGTCTATATGACCAAGGATATATGGAAAATTATTTTCTGTATTTTCCAAGTATGTGTGGCCAAAATTACATGGGGAACCCCTGACCCTGTGCCACATCTTCAGGGCAGAAAACTGATGGTGCCTTTTGGCCACAGCCAATGAGGAAGTGAAGTCCTCAGTCCATCTGTCTGTGAGATACCAAATCCCACCAACCATGTGATCTCAGAAGTAGATTCTTCCCCACTCGAGTTTTCTGATGAGACCCCAGCCCCTGCCCAGCTGATGCTGGCATTGCAGCCCGTGAACATTCTGGAACACAGCCCTCAGCTAAGTCACATGCCATGTGCTGAAGCACAGAAGGGGTGAGATAGTATGAGTTTCAGCCTCTAGGTCTGTGGTCATTTGCTGTGCTATTATCAGATAACTAAGAGTATATAGGTACCTCTATATGCATATATGTGTGCCTGGGTGGATATGCATAGGGATGGCAGTAAGCCAGCTGTAGCACCGAGGAAGAGAAAAGAGCGTTGAACAATGCGAACCAATATGCAACACATTTTACAATTTTCAGAATGGTTGCTCAGCTCTTTCCTACACGCCATAGACGAATGAACCAGAAGTACATCATGTGCTCATAAATCCTGCCAAAAGTTATCAAATTAGAGGAAAGGCAGAAGTGGACCACAAAATCTGTGATTCCTGCATCAAGCAAGATAGACTTTCTTCACCCTGCGTCAGAACGGTTTTGTTCTCATCAACAGCCTTGATCTTTTCATAGTTTATCAAGTCAAGGAGTGATTAGGGAATCCACTCGTCCACCTGGTCAGTTCTGTGCTAACCAGGGTGCGAGAGGCTCAGAAATATTACTCGGTTCCAAAGGACTTACAATTTCCTCATAGAACCACCCACTCCAATTCGTCCCGTAGAAAATTTCATCGTGCCACCTTGTGTGTTCACAAAGCAGTTAATGCACTATTTCCAGCAGCATTTAGAAGGTACGTATGAGCGTGTGTGTGTGTGTGTGTGTGTGCACACCTGGTTCACTGGACTGTAAGCTCCCTAATGCCTCACTTTACAAAGCTCATGACTTTTCACATAATAGAAGTTGAATTTTGTTTCATTTTCTTCAGCCTCAATAATTTCATCTCAATAATTTGGGCAGATTACTCCAAAAACCTCAACCAGAATTTCCTGGGAATGGTGGGCATTCCCTTGTCTTCCTCCGGATACCGTCTCATCGTTGAGTGTGGAGATTCCAACCTTGGGGAGACCACCGCGAAGTCATTTGCAAAGGTCATCGAATCCAATGGCAAAGCCACTGGCCCCCTGGTATGAAACGAAGCAACATGGGTTTTATTAACAGCGTGAAAGGGTGAAGTCCCAGGTAAACACGATCCCCCATGCCTGCTGAATCACCAAGTCCCCTGTGCACATAACCAGCGTAATTAAGCTATTCTGTCCAGAGATCCCTGACAGTGAGGGTAAACACACCCTCTTTGATAGCAATCGGGGATCAATAGTGTTTAATGCGAGCACCTAGCAGATGGGTTACAAGACTGCAAAGGAATGTTTATTCCAACTTGGCCAATTTAAAGAAAATAAAAATTATTTATAGAGCCTATTCTCAAATTCACATTCAAAATGTGTTTCATAATCCTAAGGAGAAAACAATTTCTCCCTCCCTATGTCTCTCTGTCTCTGTCAGTCCATCTGTCTCTCTCTCTCTCTCTCTCTCTCTCTCTCTCTCACACACACACACACACACACACACACACACAGGCATACCCACCTTTCTTTTCCTCTGGAAAGGACTGGGCACCAGGAGCAGGGATCACATACTTGAGTAATTTTCCTCTTTCACCCAAGGACCCCACGGTACTCTCTTTCACTGGGCTGCAGGCTGCACCCAGCTTGCCGTGGAGAAGTCCTGGATGGCCTCAGACCTCAGCCACCCTCACACGCACCCGCATGTGCAGATGGGCGGCTGGGGCTGCTCCTTCTGGGAGAGCCTCACGTTGGCTGGGCCCAGGCCCCTGCGGTGCCCTCCCGGCCTATAAGGGGAGGGGGCAGGACGCAGTCAGGAGGAGGAGGGGTCATGTGTCCAAGTCCCCATCCTGAGAAGCTTTCAGCCATAAACCATCGCTATTTGTAATGTGCTAAAAGCATCAATTATTTCAGTGTATATTATCTTTAGGTTAAAACATTCTACCATTTCTGTTCAAGGAGTCCATGATTTGTGTGACCTTTTTACAACTATCTCTTCATCTATTTTTATATACAGCCGAAGCCTTAAACAATGGGAACGTCCTGAGCTTCTGATGCCCCCCGATCATCCTTACGTGGCTGGTTGCCCATGACTTTGGAAGAGCACTTCTAACCGTGCGGGATGGTCCCCCGGAAGGGTGTCTCTAATCTGTCTGCTCTATATGAATGGAAAGGTGAACAAAAACTAGGTAGCCACTTGTAACCTCCAGAACTTTAGCTAATCTCTGTGTTGGCACTTTAAGTCGCAGGGGGCACCCAGGCGATCACGCCAGTGCAACATTTGCTGGGCTGCAGAAGCTGGGTCTTCCCAGGGTGCATCTGTCTGCACCACACTTGCCTTGTCAGAGGGACACGGCTGTCTTCCCTCCAGTGGCCCAGCCCTCAACCATCTGGCTTCCTTCGAGCCACCTTTTTCTTAATTAATAACACACGCTTTGATTCCTCATGGATGTCAAACACCGTGCATTGGCTCAGAAGCTAAAGAAGTGTGCTAGAGAATCCCTTCCAAAAGGAACTTCCCTCTATGCATCTCTTGAACTTTTCTGTCCGCCATGTTTTCTGTCCTGCGTTATTTCTGATTTTAGGTTTTTCCTCATTATGGTAGTCTAGGTATTTGAAATTTGCTTATTACTAATGTTAAAGCAAAGAGAGAGAGAGAGGTAGAAGGAGGAACAGGAGGAGGAGGAGGGAAAAGAGAAAAGAAAGCCAACAGCAGAATTCCAAGGGGATGGCTTTTCCCCTTAAACTGTTTGCCTCCTCCAGGTCTAAGTGGTCTCATGCCACTGGATAATAACACTTTAAATACCATGTCTTGGGGCACCTGGGTGGCTCAGTCGGTTAAGCATCCAACTCTTGATTTCGGCTCAGGTCATGATCTCACAGTTTGTGAGTTCAAGCCCTGCATTGAGCTCTGTGCTGACAGCATGGAGACTGCTTGGAATTCTCAATCTCTCCCTCTCTCTCTGTCCCTCCCCCATTTGCACACGGTCTCTCTCTCTCTCTCAAAACAAATAAACTTAAAAAAATAAAAATAAAAAATTTAAATACCATGTCTTAACTCGATCTTACACAGATCCCATGAAAATATTTACCCTTGCATCAGCAGTTTGACAATGAAATTAATAATCTCTGATGGTTTAAATATAGCAGAGTCCCAAAGAAGGTACTTAATCTGCAAATATTACTCTTTTTTTTGTACCCAATTTCTGCTCCCTGTGTCTCTCTGAGAAGAGGTGAGAACCTTTCCATGTGTGAAGGACTAGTGCATTGAACAGTGATGACTCCCACGCTTGCACCTGTCTTAGAAAGATAGGAATCTGGAAGAATGGAACTACCCCCTGTCTTTGCTTTTTCTCTCCCTTCTAGTACGACTCCATGCATTTGTAGCAGTGGGATACTGAAGTCCCCACATCTGCCATGTAGGGTATAGACATTAAGTGCTGCAGAAGTTGCTGGAATTTGTAAACAAATAAACAAACAAACTATCAAGATAGACACTAGGGAAACCATACTTAGTTCCTCCCAGCATTTAGCGCTTACTCAACACACTCATCAAGAGGGGGAATCACGGGCAGCTACAGCAGAGGGGATATTGATTTTTCTTGTCTTTACGTTCCCCTTTGCAAATCCATAGACTGGTTTGAGTTCATCATAAACCTAACAGTTTTTTAAGAGATACATGATAGGAGGCACTTTCCATAGGTCTCTCTTGTGTCCTGTATTACTTGTGAGGGAGGCATTGGCTCTTCATCTGTTTTGCACTATCTTTTCAAGAATATATGCATAGTCAACAGCCTGGAAAGACGGATAGTGTCTTCCTATTGAGCAAAGGGCAGGTTTGTGTGGTGTCCAGTATAACGTGGTTGATTTCCATAAGCTCACGGTATGTGTGGAGCATCAACCTGGGCCTCTGTGGATTGCCCCTTTGGAACTGGGAGGGCAGAAGGGGGCAATCACACTGCTTTGCTGTGCTGTGAATAATAACATTCTTTGTCTCTGACCCTGGGGTTTCATGTCTTCTGCCAGCATCCATGAAACTGGGGTTGGCTGCCTTTGTCAGCTTCCAAATGGAGTAAACTGCCAGATGCTACCTAGTTCCTGAAAAATGTACACAGTGGTACCAAGAGGTAAAATCCATCCCCGAGTCTGGCTTAGCAGGCAGTGCTGCGTACCTCAGTGCACTGGATGATAGAGAAGTGATCAAACCAGGAAGGCGAATGTGTGTTCTCGGAAAGCTGAGGTTTCCTTACAAGTTTGTCGTCAAGTTCCAGGAAAAACAGCACAATAATGTGGTGACTTTCTGCCTCTGTGTTTTCAAGAATCAGCATCCATTTCTTTTAAGGCCTCATCAGCATCACCCAGCCCTAGAACGTAAATGTTCGAGCCACTCTGAAAGGGTGCTCATCAGGATGCAGCTTTAGCGGCTGATTTTTGTGCACAGCCAGGGAAGTGGAGAGAAGGCTTGTCAGGGAATGAGGTGGTTTTCCTAATATATTCTCTTCCTGAGTATTTTAGACAAGGTAAGGGAAGAGGGTAGTCTATCTCTCCATAACACAGATGAGGAAGGTGAGGCTTTGAAAGTCTACGGAGCATGTTTTTGATGTACAGAGCCAATAAAGCGGCCGGCAGGACTTCAAAGGACATTCTATTTACTACACAGAAGCGGAGATAGCAAAACACATAAGTAAAACACTGAAGAAGAATTCCATGTCATACGGCTTAGCTAACAAGGAATGGAAGAAGACAGTGACAGTAATGCATTCTCAACAGGGGTGACACCAAGGGGGCAAAAACTGGCAAAAAACATCTTGTTATCTTTATGTATAAAAAATATATATATATGCAGTTGACCCTTGAAAAATGTAGGGTTAGCGGTGCCAACGACCCCCATGCAGTTGAAAATCCAAGGGTAACCCAAAGTTACTCCCCCAAAACGCAATCCCTAACAGCCTGCTTTTGACCAGCAGCCTTACCGATAACGTAAACAATCAACATATATTTTATATAGATATTAGATACTGCATTCTTATAATAAAGCAAGGTAGAGAAAAGAAGATGTTATTAAGAAAATCAAAAAGAAGAGGAAGTGAATTTACGGTACTGTATTGCATTTATTGAAAAAAAAAAAAAAACCCACAGATAGGTGGCCCCGCACAGTTCAAACCCAGGTTGTTGAAGAGTCTATTGTGTACCCTTGATACATATGCAGAAGTAGAGTATATCTAACATATATTTCAAATAGCATCCGAGCCACTCAAAAAAGTAAGTGAATATGAATTTATTAATGTATAGGGGCTCAGGTTAGTGCAGGACTCTTTAATGTGTATAAGACATTGTCTAAGGCAACACCCTCAAGAAATGCAATAATGTCATGAAAACATACCCATAAAGCACAGCGGCAGGCTGAAAAATATTTAACGATCGGATCTCTCGGTCAAGGAAAGCCCTGATTTGTAGCAGGTGATGATTTCCATGGCGAAAATAGGAAGATGCGCAGACAGGTCTGATGATACAGAATTTCCATCATGAGCATGCGACAGTAAAATGGCCAGGGATGAGTTTCAAAGCATTTATCTTTTTTAACCGTGAGTTTAATTTTAAGATTATTATAATTTAAGTGTTAACGGCGGTTGTGTTAAGCACCGACGTTTCAAAATTCCTGAAAAGTAAGCCGCGGGCGATCAGGAGCCAATGTCAGCGGGGTCCAGAATTCACAAACGTGATCGATGCATCAACTATTCACATTAATGAGTCAAACGGTGTTAGCATTGCTTTTCCTTTGTTGTATGTATAATATCTGTTCATGGACTTTAGTCTAACTGCCATTTCTGAGTTTCTTTGGGTTTTGATGGCTTTGCACAAATCCCCTTTATTCCAGGTAGCTTTCATTATCATTCTCTGCAAAATATTCAAGTAACTGTGACGAGGTCAGTGTAAACCCTTCTGTTCCGATACCTGTGTTTCTATTCTGACCCTTTCACTATGGATTGAGGACTTTTTTTTTTAACTGAAGTATAACTAACATACAACATTCTACTAGTTTCATATGGACAACACAGAGCTTTTGAAAGCAACTATGCTTTCCAGTATGAAGTTTTCATACACAAAATTTAACCATGCTTAACTCTTCAAGGTTCCTCAGAATAAAAGCTCATCAAACCTACCATGTGCAAATGCAGATTTGGATTTAAATAAACATGCAAACTTGGTTATAATGGGGTGGGCAATTGGTGACTGCCCTTCCCCGGGACCCCCTTCTTCAAAAGCAGATGGAATCAAGTTCCTATGATGTACGAAGGAGGAGAGTGTGGTATGATCGTAAGACAAACTGAAGCATCAGGCATGGGATTTTTTTTAAAGAGGTTTAGAAGGCAGGTATTAACGTTGTTTGCAGTGACAGTTTAGGATATTAGATAGCAACTTTCTGTAATTTATAGATTTTATTTATTCATTACACTGATCATCTTTAAAGACTGTTTAAGAACTTGCTTAAGAAGTTGTATATTTCAGCAAAATGGGCAACGCACAAAACACACACGGTAAGTGTTCTTGGCCCACGAAAGTTCCCCGGGGTGCTGGAGAATCAGAGAAAGCTGAGCCGCCCCTGTCCAGTGGGGATGGATGTGGGCACATTGACAACTGGAGTCATCGAGAGAATATTCTACATCTGTTCGTGTAAATCACAGATTGGCAACCTTTTATTTTCAAATCAGAAGCCAGTGATCTATTAAACCATAATGAAAGGGTGTAAAATTATAAGCACTTTTTTTTCTGTGAGATTATGGAGTTTTGTTTTGTCGAGGAAGAGGAATTTAAACTTTCATCTCACATTTTCAAGGGATTAATCATGGTGACACCAAATTTCAGCTGGTTTTCGTAAAACCTTTTATAAGATTTAGTTCTTATAATATCTCCTGCTTTCTCTTATTGAAGTAGACATTTAGGTAAAAGTAATATAGTGATTGAATTTGAACACTTGCAATGGATGAATATTTTATTTTATGAAAAAAAAAAGACAGGAAACAATTTATGAAGTTAACTATGGGAACGTGCTAAATTTGATTTCTTACATTCAGCCCTGCGAGGTCAAGAGGCAGGAAGCTTTCACCGGGAGTACAGGCTGTTATGCAGATTGAAAAGCTGTACTCCTACAAGGTCATTGGTATTTACTTTCTTAGAGTGGCAGTCGAAATGTTTTGTTGGTCAAGTTTGATGTTTAAAAACACTTATGAAAATGATGTTAACATTTTTTTCAAAAGCTGTGCAGAGCTCTGGGTTTTTCAGCTATGGACGTTTCTGGGAAAGCAAATTACTAATAACCAAGTTCTTTCTGCTAGTTTTAATGGCCAGCTTATTCTTTCTTTATTCCTTTCTTTCTCCCTTTCTTTCCTTTCTTTTCTTTTCTTTCTTTCTTTCTTTCTTTCTTTCTTTCTTTCTTTCATTTGTTCTTTCTTTCTTCCTTCCTTTCCCTCTTTCTTTCCTTTCTTCTTCCTTCCTTCCTTTCTCTCTTCTTCCTTTCTTTCTTTTCTTTCTCTTCTTTCTTTCTTTTACTTTCTTTCTCTCTTGTTTCTTTTCTTTCTTTCTTTCTTTTTTTCTTCTTTCTTTCTTCTTTCTTTCTTTCTTTCTTTCTTTCTTTCTTTCTTTCTTTCTTTCTTTCTTTCTTTCTTTCTTTCTTTCTTTCTTCTTTCCTTCCAGCTTAGTGTTTCTTTAAACGTGTTCCCACTTGGCTGTGATTCATGGCACCAGGTCTACTGGGGATGAAAAGCAGAGACCTACTGAAGAGACTCGGGGGGGGGGGGGGCGGGGAAAGTGCTAGAAGATTTTGGTTGTTCCCACAACTGTGGAATCCCAGTGAATGATGTTTGCCTTGTAATAACGTCAATGAGTTTTGGTGGCAAGTTGTCCACCTTAAAAAACGGTAGCTACAGGTCACAGTACCATGGTTCAGTTCGTGAGTTCCAGCCCTGCGTTGGGTTCTGAGCTCACTGAGCAGAGCCTGCTTGAGACCCTCTGTCTCCCTCTTTCTGGCCCTCTCATGCTCTCTCTCTTTCAAAAATAAATAAACGTTAAAAAATTTAAAAGAAGGAAGAATTGGTAGCTAATATTAATAGGTAGTTAAGAATATGTAGCTATATAGGGACTTTATTTCAGGGTGTGGATAAATTTTACATAGTAGCACTTTTTCAGTACAAGGATCCATCATAGCACATTTCTACATATTTCTCATGTTTTCGTGCCCAGAACCATCTAGAAAGAGCTCCTTATTGTTGTAGAATTTGCTCCCTGTTTGTAGATTGCATTTGTGGGACACCTTCAGTGCCCTCACATGTAGGAGGGTCAGTTTTAGTTCACAGTTAGATTTTTCCAACCTGCTTTGGTTCTTAGCATTTGGGGTATATCTTCCCTGAGAATCTATTATCTATTATAAGGTAGTAAAAATTTAAGCACTTAGAATTTTGCTAAGAAATACGGTGTCACAAAGCCTGAATGACCTCCTGGAACCCGGCTTCATTTTAATGTGGGCAAATCTGACCGGAGTTGGCCACGTTGCCTTTTGAATTTTCCTGGGACCTTTTCCTGTGAACATAAATAAATATATCACTTACTATAACCATTTGGAAGAGGGTCATCCCTCCGGATTTTTTCATTTGGAAGATGAGAAGGGGAAAAAACTATTAGCTCTTATATCCCAATCTCATGCTCAAAGAGTCTTCTATTTAAACTGCGTGTGGAAATTCTCATTTTTTTTTTTCAAATCAAATCCATGTACAGCCTAAGGAAACATGGCCTTGAAAGATAGTGGGGATTTATCTCAGAAAACCTGAAACCAAAGACAGTTGATTCTGGTTCTGGGTAAGTCAAAGGGAACACAAAGTGGAATTAAGGTTTTTTTGGTTTTTTGTTGTTGTTGCTGTTGTTGTTGTTTTTGCGGGGGTGGGGGGCGGTCAGGAGTAGATTGGCTGTCCTAATAGGTCTGCAGTCACAGGGGTACAAAGCACACTCAATTTGTTTTGGTAGACCTTGAAATTGAACAGCCAATTTGGTCTGGCCATTAAGTCAGTCTTGATTTGGTCCGGGCATGAAGACAAGATTCAACCAGCTTGATTTTCTTCTTTAGCTTTGAAACTCCCTGTTTGGCAGTATTTAGGAAAAGTTTTGATTTCAAGAGTACAGAAAGAATAAAGAAAACACAGTACAGCCTTTTCTGCAGGGATCTAAAATAGGAAAGACTTCCCAAAGAATTCAATTTAAAAATGTTTATCTCTGTTTTACTGTAATGGGATTTTTCCACCCCATATTTATGGGCCTCTTCCTCTCATTTCATTCTTAAATACATCTAGAGACGAGAATAGAAGGAATGTCTCCCATCGTTACGTTTGGGCCTAAACAATGAAGTCGTTTGTTTAAAGGAGGAATATTTTTGTTAAGCACAATAGGAGTATTATACAAGCAGTTGTTTTGTGTCTTATTTATGAAGTATCTGACCCTGCATTAAAACACAAAGCAATACGGTGTCTATCACGGTTTCCTTCTGCAGATGAAACATTCAGCAGGAGACAATGAACAACTGAATACCCTAATACTTCATTCTCCAACAAGCATTGCGTGTCCCATAATTATCATCCTTTTCCTGGATGGATCGGTTTGCTTTAGCACCATAAGTCCCAATAGGAACGGTCTAGATCACCACGGTTATCTGCAGCAGTTGAGGCAGAGATGTGTGTACCCCAAATATCTGGGGTACTATATATATATATATATATATATATATATATATATACCCCATATATATATAATATATACCCCATATATATATATATATATATATATGTATATATATATACAGACACACCTATATATAATACACACACACATAGAGACACTCCAGAGAGGAAGAGGGTAATGAAAAAGGTTTTAATCAATAAAACACGAAAATAATTGCAAACAAAAATAATGTGAATAGAGATTGGGCATCATACACTTTGAAAGTCAAGGGGTTCACTAGAATCCTTGTGAAACTGCTTGCCTGGGGGTCCCTAGCAGCATTGTGCTTGCCAAAGGGGAATCTGGAATTTGGAATTTGGAGGCCAAGCATGGAGGAAAACAGGAGAAATTTCTCAGGCAAACATGTTTCCTTCCAGCTGTCCTTTATTGATCCCCATCAACCTCTGAATTGAAGATTTACTGCTGACCGGAGCATTCCAGAATGACTTTCACCTTGGGGGCAATCCCATCATGGCGACTAAGTTGTGGACGTGAATCGATTGATACCATAACTATTAATTACTTTTTAAAAAAGGCAGAAGGAGGGAGAGGAAATATGATGAAATTCTATTTTTTTTCCTGGCTGTGTTTGTTGTAACATTTGCAAGTACTATGTTTCTCCATTGCAGGCTTTAATAATCAGATCCCAGCCACCTCAGCTCCTTTCCATATGACCTTCGTTCTTAGGAAATGATAGGTAATACAGAGTCTCTCCATTTTCCTCCGTGTTTGCTGCTCCAAAATTCACAGAATTGGGCAACAGGGGAGTTCCCATTGCATCGTTTTCCATAGATGCGGATTCTTCAGGTTGTACCATAGATGTGTCTGAGCTGGGTCTCAGATCCAAGTTTTTCTCCCGATGTTCCTCTTAACGTTGGTACCCTTTTTGAAATGTTACTTGAAACATTTAAAATGTTATTTTAAAAATCAGCCTGCTGTGCGGTTCACATATCGAGTGTCAAGAAACATAGCAACGGAGAGAACCTCATTCTGGTCGGAAAGAGGAGTCTTTGTTGATGCAAGGAGATTAGATGTGAATCCCAGCGTCCCTCAGTAATGTCTTATGGGCAGATAGCCATGCTCTTTCTGCCTTCCTGGGCCATGTGAGCGTGCCCTCAGGCTTCAGGCTGCCTCGAAGTGTTGAGAAGTCACCACAGAGACCCTCTGACCGCGAAGTCTAGAGTAGTTCCTACCTGTACCTTTAGGGAAGTCGTTCCCCCAGTGCTGGTTGAGGGCACCAGCTGGAAATGCCTCTGTGGGTGTGAACGGTGATGTCTCTGCACCTGACCTAGAAGGAGGAGACTCAAAGAGAAAGATCATTGTTGTGCTTCATGGAGGAGTTTGGGGTTTTGGAGGACAGGTCTGGTGACAGGGTGAGGGATGGGAAAACACATCTCAGGGATGAGGGTGGGCTTAGGGGAGGGGTGTGGGAACACGCTGGAGGAGACAGGCACGCCCCCATACGGAAGGGGAGTCACCTTCACGCTCTGTGATCAGCAAAGTCCCCACGTCGCCAGGCGACAACCAGGGACGGTTAAGATGAGAACCTGCGATATTTATTGGACAGGAATTTCTCCCACTGTGCTGTCCATAATCCTTCCTCAACACCCGAAGAGTGCTCTCGTAGGAGCATGCACCGAGGGGTCTGAAGGCTCTAGGGTAGGGGTTTGTGGAGGATCCTGGGAGGCGGCCTGCCCTCTGCAATAGGAAGGAACCAGGCAAGGCTCTCCCCAGCCCCAAACATGGAAGAACCAGTGTTTGCAAGCTTCCTGGGACCCTGGGAATTGTGACGGGCCATCCAAGCAGACTACGCATGGGCCCTTCATCTTTTCCTGGGTGCCTGTGACACGGGACTTCAAAAGACAGGAGGATCAAGGGGCACATGGCCGACACTTGGGTTACATTGTGTAGCAACAAAGGGAAAAATATTTGGGTACATTATCTCCATGGTTGCAATTATCACCCAATATCCTTGTATTAACTTTAATGTGACCTACTCTCTTAGCTGTTAAATGTTCAGAACATCTCTGCCTGAATCACTCTCCAAATATATATTTGGATACAGGAAGGAGAGAGGAAAAAATGTTTTTGAAAAGTGCCAAATGGATTCTGAAGATAATCTTATTTCAGAGAAAATAATTAAATGAATGTTGTTTTCTCTTTAATTGCTTCATACTGAAAATCAAACGTGCTTGGGTTAATACGGTTCTACATCTAATTGAATTTTCTCAGTTCCTTTTATTATGGGACTAGGTTATATGGAAAGGTGATGACTTTAATGTGATTATTATATTGTTACACAAAATTATACCATCAAAGATTATGCAGCAACATTGCTGTTTTTTCCCCCTCCCTGGGGAATTTAATACTGTGGAGCAATGACCTCAGATGAAAGCCAGTGCCCTCTCCTGCAGGCCAGTAGTCAATTTCTATTTTGTAAGTCATAAATAACTCTTCAAAGAGTTAAATTGTAGCTACAATGTTAAGAACAATAAAGTTAGAAATTCATCTTATACATTCAACTATGAAATTATACAAGGGGTAGTTTTAGGGGCGCCTGCGTGGCTGGGTGGGTTGAGCCTCTGACTCTTGATCTCGGCTCCTTTCATGATCCCGGGGTCGTTGGATCGAGCCCTGCATCCGGCTCTGTGCTGAGCGTTGACCTTGGTTAAGTTTCTCTTTCTCCCTCCGCCCCTCCCCCCGGCTTGCGCTCTCTCTGGAATAAGATTTTTTAACAAGGAAAAGAAAATAAATAAAATAAATAAAAAGTACATTCCTAACATATCTACGTATCATTATCCTTTTATTCACTTTGTCAACCATAGTTTTGTCTGATGGATGGTGCTTTTTTCTTCTGTCCACGATCTTTAATGAGACCCACTGTTCTAACAAAAATGCTACAAAAAGCCCATGCCTGGTTTTTAGGAACCTGTACCTAAAATTTCAACATCGACGTAAAACACCATAATTAGCGATCTCACCTGGTGGTGGTTGTTTTTCTTTTACGTTTTTGTGTGATATGTTTTCACCCGTCATCTTCTGCCTGTTTGCTCTAGGGAAATTGTAAATCAATACCTTTTTCAGATAGCATATGGTTTCTAGGTACTGTTAGGCAATGTGTGAGTGGCAGAAAAGATGCTTATTTAGAGATGGAAGTTTCTAAGTGTAAACATGTTACAAACACAGCAATAAAGAGCAAGTCGTTTTATCACAGAAGACAAGGAATAAACAATGTATTAGCCCTATTCCCATGCACAACATCAACGTTCAGAGCACAGGGAGACAGATAAATGGGACTGACCACAGTATGCTATACTCTACACAGAGAGTCATGTTACAGAAACTATGATCTGACCCCCGGGAAAATCAGCACTCATGGGATCATCTGAATAATTTTAGGGTTTGTACGAACAATAATAGTGGGTAGTGGCTATAACGGGGCTGAGAAATTTAGCAGTTTCTGGAAGGTTGCCCTTAAGCTGATCATTTAAAGGCATTCCTATTCCATGTTTTTGAATAATGGTTTCATTTTTTTTCCTGATTCCTATCTCCCATCCAATGCGTCCTGTATGTTTTAGTAGTACATTTACATTTTACACTTTTAAACTTTCTTCCTGCTGATATCTAATATAATTGCGCAAGGCAAAGTGAATCACGTCTCCATGATTTGGGATTTTTGGGGGGATTCTCTTTCAGATTTCCTCTGCAGTCCTGGTTAAACCTTGTCAATGATTCAGATGCCCTGCAAAATGTATGCTGAATGTCTTTTTGCTGTGTGTACTTAACTATCTCTTTCTGATGTATCAATTAGATCAAGCTTGTTAAGGACCAGATTCCGGGTTTTTGTTCTCGTTTTGTTTTTGCATCTGTTTCCTTGGGTAAGACACGACAGAACGTCATTTAATTCTCCCATTGAAGATTTGTTTTTGTTTAAAATTCTTTTTAACATTTATTTATTTTTGAGAGACAGAGAGAGAGACACGGAGTGTGAGCGGGGGAGGGGCAAAGAGAGGGAGACGCAGAATCGACGCAGGCTCCAGGCTCTGAGCTGTCAGCACAGAGCCCGACGTGGGGCTCAAACCCACGAACCGTGAGATCATGAGCTGAGCTGAAGTCAGATGCTTCACCGACTGAGCCACCCAGGTGCCCTGAAGATGCACTTTTAAAATATCTTTCGGAGAGGCACCTGGCTCGCTCAGCCAGAAGGCCATGTGATTCTTGATCTCAGGGTTGTGAATCTGACCTCCACCATGGGTGTAGAAATTACTTTAAAGAAATAAAATATTTAAAAAAAAGAAGTAAAATAAAATATCTTTGGGTAATTCTATGATTTTGAGTTTGAGGTATGTCAAGACTCTTGTTAGCTTTAAAACCCAAGTTTGAGATTATGATGGATTTTTGGTGGGGCGATTTTCTGATGATGTCGTACCCTAACCTCTGTTCCCTGTTTTGGTCATCACTTATACATCTGCTTCATTTTGCTTACTGTTTTCCCGGTGTGGGATTTTCATTGCCATTATTTTCAAATGCTTTTTTGCTGTTTTGTTATAGATGGCTCGCCAGTAAATAGTCTGGAGCTGCATAATATTATTTACTTTGTTCTAATCCAAACTGAGTGTTTATACCTTTTAATGGCGGAGATGCCAGCCTTTTCTGTCTACTGTGATTCCTGATATATTTGGACATATTCCTACTATCTCAAGTTGTATTTGCATTTTTCACCCTACCCTGTGTCTGGCTTTTTTTTTCCCCCCCTCTCTCTCTCCTTTCATAACCTCTGGTGCTTTTAGTCACTGCCGGCTCAGTTTTCTTACTTTTCCCCACTTGCTCGTTTAAATATTCAGATTTCTTTTTTTTTAATGTTTATTTGTTTTCGAGAGAGAGAGAGAGAGAGAGAGAGAGAGAGAGAGCATGAGTGGGAGAGGGGCAGAGAGAGGGGGAGACAGAATCCGAAACAGGCTCCAGGCTCTGAGCTGTCAGCACAGAGCCTGACATGGGGCTCAAACTCACGAACCGCAAGATCATGACTTGAGCCGAAGTCGGACGCTCGACCGACTGAGCCACCCAGGCGCTCGTAAACATTCAGATTTCCAATTTTCTAATGAACTTTAAATCATCTAAGTGTCTTTTTCCTCTTTCTGCACAAGACAATGCTGTTAATGTGCTCACGCTGCTCAAATACATTCCCCACGCCCCAGTTTTCTTTTAACATTTCTATCCCAGCTTATGTTTCAGTATAAATATTAATACTGCATTACAGTCATTTTTGCAATTAGTGTGTATTTATAGATTTACCAAAATAGCTCATATGGCCTTTACTTATCTAGCACATGGAATCCTGGTACCTCCCATCCAGTTTATTATTACTCTTTGTGCTGAACTATATCTTTGCATAGTGTCTTTGCAGAGGGGTCTGTGAGTAAAACGTTGTTGGAGTCATTTATGCCTGAAAAATACCTTTATTTCTTTTATTAACTTGCATCATACATGCCTGTGATTGGAACTGTAGATTCTCAGATACTGTGCATCTAAACATTTCAAATATGGGGTGACGGACAATGTGTTTCCAGGGTGATCCTGATGGACCCCATTCCCTGGTGTTCACATATTTGTGTAACCCCCTCCCTTAGAATATAGGCAGGGGGTGTGTGGGTGGCTCAGTCAGTTGAGCATCCAACTTTGACTCAGGTCACGATCTCACGGTTCATGGGTTCGAGCCCCGCATCTGGATTGGCGATATCAGCATGGAGCCCGCTTTGGATCCTCTGTCTCCCTCTCTGTCTGCCTCTCCCCAACTCACACACACTCTCTCAAAAAAAAAAAAAACAAAAAAACAAACAACTTAAAAAATGTAGGTGGGGCATGTGACTTGTATCTAGGCATAAGCTATGGAACGTTTTAAGGGAGACGGCTGATGTAATTTATGGTTCCACATTGACCGATTTTGAGTTCATCTACAGGAAGGTCATCTGGGGTGGGCCTGACTTAATCAGATTGAAAGCCTTAAAAGATGGACAGGGCCCTCCCCGAGAAGACGGTTGTGCCTTGGGTCAACGAAGGGAGCAGTCGCCCTGGAGAAGCTGACTCAGGGTCCACCTGGATTCGACAGTTTTCTAGATGACTGGCATCTTCTGCATACTACTTTGTATATGTCCCTGTCCTTGGTGTGCCCAGGGTCTTAGGATGTCACTGTCACGTTTACCTGTGTCATACAGAACTCCATCCTGCCACCAGACTCTCTTCTAAAGACGTTCTGCTGCCGATGTTGAAGAAATAGATGGTCGTCGCTGCAGCCTTGTTAGACCCTGAGCACCTGACCCACCTAAGCCAGGCCCGGAGTCCCAGCCCACAAGAGCTGTGGGGTAGTGAATGCTTTCATTTGATCCACGTTTCAAGCTGCTGTGTCATGGGATAATTCATTACATGGCAACAGATAGCTAATACGCGTATGATTCCATTATAATGTCATTGAAGCAGAGTGTTGGAGACCTTGGTTCTGAATCCAAACGGATTTTACTTCTCTCGGACACAGTTTGCTCACCTATTAATTGGGGTAAAATCTATACCTTCCATCACAGTCATTATGTAGCTAACGTGGGGACTTTTCAGAGCTCTTAGTGGGGTGAGTGCTTCAGAATAAATATTTAATCAAGCGATGATTATTATCACTGTTGTTTTATCAGTCAAGGAACTGAACGTATGAAGAAATTAATATTGCTTAGCTCGTAGTTTTCTACTTATTAGACCAAATTGAGTTCTCCTTAGAAAGAAAGTACTTGCTTGAAGAAGCCATGCCTTCAGAACATCTGACCCTCTCTTGCTTGCGTGACAGCTTTAAATATGAGGTCTCTCCTTCCTGAAGATCTCTGCAATTATATACTTTCTACACTCACCCCCAAACATCAGCAACCCATTGATTTTTGAAGTGAACACACTGATTTTGTTCCCTCTCTTATATTACAATGACAAAGGCTTTTAATAAATGAGCGGTGGCCTTTATGTGAACTAACAGAAGTCCCCCTGATGGAGCAGCTATTAAGATATCATTCACACGTATAAGCAGGATCATTTATAAGGTCTTAGCAGCAAGACCCTTGGTCCCCATATGTTGCAAAGGCTCGGACTGTGACCCCTGACCAACATCTAGAATAGGTTGCCCTCCTCATGTTATGTAACTGCACATCCTAATTTTTGAAAACCCCGATCTTTGATATGTTATGGTTGTAAGACACATGAGCAGCCTTTTGGGGTTTTTTAATGACAATTTCTTATGGGTGCCCGAGTTACCTGGTTTTCTAAAAGGAAATCACAACTTCCCTTTAAGACTGTTTAATCTCAGTGAATCAAACAAGAAAAGTGACACATAAGCCTGAAAGTTATATTACTAATGCATAAGAGTATTACTTAATTTTCATTCAAGTGATCTATCTGATTTATTCATTCTCCACAACTACTTGCTTTGAAGGACAGTCTTTAAGAAATTAATCATGAATTCCACTCTTAAGAAGGCATTGGTTTTCTACAGGATACATTTGAAATTTTGGGAACAAATATATTTGTTTTCTTTTTCTTTTAACAATTTTTTTTAACATTTATTCATTTCTGAAAGACAGAGAGAGAGAGCGTGCAAACGGGGGAGGGCTAGAGAGAGAAGGAGACACAATCCGAAGCAGGCTCCAGGCTCTGAGCTGTCAGCATACAGCCTGATGCAGGGCTCGAACTCATGGACTGCGAGATCATGACCAGAGGCCAAGTCGGCCGCTTAACCGACTGAACCACCCAGGCACCCTCTTTTTTTTTTTTTTAATGTTTATTTATTTCTGAGAGAGACAGAGTGTGAGAAGGGGAGGGGCAGAGAGAGAGGGAGACAGAATCCAAAGCACACTCCAGGCTCTGAGCTGTCAGCACAGAGCCTGACGCGGGGCTCAAATTCACGGACCGTGAGATCATGACCTGAGCTGAAGTTGGATGCTCAACCGACTGAGCCACCCAGGAGCCCCCAGATATATTTGTTTTCCATTGTTGTTTAACAAATTGTCTCAGTCACAGAGGCTGAAAACAATAAGACATTTATTATCTCATAGTTTCTGTGCTTCTGGAGTGTGACTTAGCTGGATCCTTGCTCAGGGTCCCAAACGGTTACCATCAAGGTAGTAGCTGGGCTGTGTTCACACCTGGAGGTTCAAATGGAAGAGTTCATTTCTTGGCAGGTATATGACTGAGGGTCTCGCCTTTCTGCTACATGCCGGCTAGAGGCCACCAGCAGGTCTTGAAGGCTGTCCACAATTCCTAGAGGCCACCAAGTGTGCCTTGCCATTTGCATTTCTGCAACATGGGTGCTTATGTCATCAGGCTTGCAGAGAAGGTCCCTCAGCTTGGGGAAGGCATTCAGTTGGTTCGATGAAGCCCAGAAAAATCTCCCTTTGAGGAAGCTCAAGATCAACTGATTTGGGATATTAATTACATCTGAAAAGCTCTTTCACCATCGCTACATTCTTGGCTAGAAGCAAATCACAGCACCTGCCCAGGGTCAAGGGGAGAGGATTGCATAGGGCATGGACATTATGCAGTGGGGCCACAGGGATTACCCTAGTGTCTGCATGCCATAGTTGAATGATAATCATGAGGAAGTATATCATTTTTAGGACACTAGAAGCAAGGAAAAATACATGGTAACTGAATTTAAACACATACACACATACACACACACACACTCCAATATAAAAGGTATTAATCTCAGGGCGCCTGGGTGGCTCAGTCAGATGGGCATCTGACTTTCGCTCAGGTCATGATTTCACGGTTTGTGAGTTCCAGCCCTGCATTGGGCTCTGTGCTGTCAGCCCAGAACCTGCTTCGGATCCTCTGTCCCCCACTTTCTCTGCCCCTCCCCCATTGGTGCTATTTCAAAAAAAAAAAAAAAGAAGGAGAATGCTGAGAATGGAGTTAGTCCTAGTTTTGCTCTTGATTTTGTGACCTAGACAAGCCAGTTAAACCCTCTGAGTCCTAGACTCATCCTTGGTAAAATGGCTCTTTGGACTAGAAAATATCTATGGCCTCGTCCATCTCTAATGTCCTGTGATGCTTGGATATTGATGATGCATTCACACCTTATTGCCTGAAGAAAACAACAACTATAAAGATCTTTGCTGCACAAGTGATGGCCTCATGTGACCATAAGCACTTGAAACATGGCCAGTCCAACTTGAGATGTACTCAAAGTGGAAAATACACATCAGATCTCAAACACTTAGAATACCAAAAAGAATGTAAGATAGGCTATTTATATTTTTATATTGATCACATGTTGGAGTGATAGTATTTTGTCTGTATTTGGTCACATTACACATATTCCTAAGATTGATTTCACCTTGCTTTGCTTATTTTAAAGAAGTTTCTGGAAAATTTGAAGCTACACACAATTGGCTAGCCTTATTTTTTATTACTTAGCAAAGATCTGGAAATTCTTTCCTATCTGTTTACATTCACTTGCTGGATTTGGTTTTTGGCAGGGTGGGGGGCAGGGGGCTGTGTAGAATTTAATATATCTAAAATTATATCTACATTAGTCAAAAGTTCCTAAATATTTGCTTTTGTATGTCAACTGATTTGTTTTTGAGGTATATTGAAACTTGCAAACAGATCAATGATAGCAACTATTCATTTTCCTATAACATATCACACAAAAACATCTTATTCACATACCAAAATATCACTAATCCTTACATCAGATCAAAAAGAAGCTTATGTTACCATGTTTACACGAGTTTGTTATATTTAGGGAATAACAGGTATAAAATCACTTGCCTGCTATTACATGTAAAGATCTGCCTATTTTATTATTTTTAAGACAATTACATAGCTACTTAAAGCAGCTAGAACCTTAGGAAATATTTTTTTATAATATTTATGCATTTCTGTGGACAATCTTATGTTTCATAGTTGATCATTTAGACTGCTTAACATTAACAAGGCAGCCAAACACATGATTTGACCCTTCTCCATCACACCTGTATATCGTGATTCCCTGGGGGGTGGGGGGTGGGGTTAAGAACCATTCATACCTGGTAAGAATCCCAGTTGCTATGAGTTCCATCAAGATTTCTGTTAATTGGATTGAACTGGGTGCTGCCATTTAAAAAAAGTGCTATCCACATCAACCCAGATTGGTACCACTGAGTAGCAGAGCCTAGCTTTTGACCTAAATACAATATACGTGTTTGGGACAGCTTAGGAGTAAACAAGAAAGAAGGGAGGGGAGAAGGGAAGGGAGGGAGGGAAAGAAGGGAGGGAGGGAGGAAGAAAAATCATGCTATAATATGTCTTGGAGTTCAACTCTCTCTTTTACTCTTACTCGTTGTTTAATTCTATACCTCAGACTAATTTTTTTAAATGTTGATATTCCTGACCTAGACTTACCTTCTTTTTTTTTTTTTGTACTGTAGAGGATCCCAAATGAATTACATACATCCATCAGACACAGGCAGAGTTCTTTTGTGACTATAAACATGTAACAGTTGCTTGGGCAGCTTATACTTTCACCCAAACTAAACCATAATCATTTTGGAAACAATCATGGCCCCAGAATGGTCTAAGAGTCATTTGGAAGCTGCAGGTATTTTGTTTTCACCTCTTCCTGAGTTGGTGAAGCCTTCACTTTTCATTTCACAGAAAACAGCTTCTACTTAAGACACACAAACAGACATACCTTCTTGGATGGAAGAGGTTACACGGAAGGATGCCTGGGTTTATCTGAGTTCCCAGATGAGGAGACTTCAAGATTGACCTGAGAACAGACAAGCTGTGATTTAATGGAAATGGATGGTTTTAGGAGAAACACCTGCATGAGGGAGAAATGGGGCGGGATCTTGGAGAGGCTGAGAGAAACACCAGTGCTCAATACAAGTCCAGCTTTGTAGAGAGAGAAAAGGAATACAAAGATTAGGAAAGGTGGTTTGAGTGCCTTCAAGTGAAAGCTGATCATCCAAGAAGTCTTCTATCTCCTAGGGATTAACATTCCTTATCTTCCCTGCCACACTTGGACATGGGGGGGTGGTGGTGGTGGCATTTGTCCATGGGAACTATGACCACCATACCCAGGAAGCTGTTTCAAGTTCTCTTATTTTCTCTCTGGTCACTCTCCAGTGTCTTTTCTAGGTTAAGTTTTATCTAGGTCCCCAGATGAGGATTTGCTGAGCAGTGGGAGAGAGAAGTTCGAGTGTGTGTGTGGGTTTAGCACAAGGGCACCACAGTGGATGCCTAGCCAGTGGACGCGGGGCCAGTACATGAGCTCAGAGCTGACCACTCCAGATGTCAGATCTTGGGGGATACGTGCTTCCTCTTTGGGGGTGACCAGAGATGCTTTGGGAGAGATGCAATAAAATGCAGGACATTCCACAGGCACACAACATGGGGGCTGGAACCTTCATGTGTGTCTTCTCACATGGTTAGATTTTGTCTTATACCCATCTTTCCGCCCGTAGGAGAAATTCACACATGCCAACTAGAAACATTGCTTCATTCGTGCTCTAAAACTGTGTCCACCAGAAGTAACACAATCTCATTACAGATGCAAATGTAAATCCTATTCTGAAGTCATGGTTTTCCTTCAGAGAATATTGTAAGATTTTTCCCAACTTCCAGAGGGCTTGGTGAAGGGGTCGATTTTAACCTGCCGAGTGTAGGTCTTAATGTAATATAATTTTTCAAGGAAGGTTCAGCATGTTTTTTCTTGAAATATCTTTGAATTTAGCTTCATTGTGTAGATGGGATGATCTGCCCAGGATGGAATCAATCAACTGGCCCATCGTCATTGTTGGCATAGATGTTCCAGTGTGACATGAGTCCTGCCTGACATTTACTGTCTCACAAATATAGAGGATAGAAGTCTGAGATCAACGTGTGGGTAGGGTTGGTTCCTTCAGAGGGCAGTGGTTCCTTCAGAGGGAGTGTGTTGCACGCCTGTGCTGTTTTCCAGCTTCTCTTGGTTTGGTGGCCATCTTTGGTGCTTCTTGGCTTCCGGATGCATCACGCCCATCTCTGCATTTAATGCCACATAGCCTTCTGTGTGTGTGTGTGTGTGTGTGTGTCTCCAAATTTGCCCTTTGTATAAGTGCAGCAGTCGTATTGGATTGGGACCCACCTTTATGACCTCCCCTCAACTTAATTACATCTGCATCGATTCTGTTTCCAAGTCAGGTCACATTCTGAGGTGCTCTGGGTTACGTCTCCAACACGTGAATGTTGAGGCGACACAACTCAGCCTATGACACTACTGAATTAGAGAAATGGCACTGGAGTTCAGGACTCCAAGTCAGGGCCCTTCAGACCACCCAGGGACACTCAAACCTTGGCAAGAGAGACTCAGCTCCCCGACAAAAAGCTGGCTCAGCATCGGAAATCAGTATCCTGTTTCCACCATGTCAAGCTGTCAGATTCTCTGAATCCTGGAGGAGCACATCCGTTAATTTGAGATCTATACATTATCCAAAGTCTGGCTGATCCAAGAGGTTTTGCCAAATTCCAAAGGCAATGAGTTCAAATCTGCATCGTATTGTCACAGACAATCTACTAATCATCACAATATCCACTTTGGTAACTACTCACCTTTTAATGCGCCACAATTAAATAAATGTCAAGTACTTTCTTTTGCACAGGTTTGTCAGAAGTGTTCTTAACAATTACAGCCTGTCTCCTCAGCAGCAGCAATGAAGATTGTTGGCACTTGAGAATATTTTAAGTTTGTCATACTTCCCGGCATAATTTTGGAACCTGGAGAGAAACCTGCAAATCCGAGATGTCAGGTTTTTTTCCTTCGTTGCTATTTCATGCAAGTTTTATGGTCCAAATATTTGTTGCTATTAACGATTTCTTCTTAACTTTTAAGCATCACGAAAATGGCCATCATCACGAATGAGCCATTGTTGGAGACCAGTGTAGCTGAGTTCAGGAGTGCATGCGTGTGCATTCGTGTTTGTGGCTGGCTAATTTGCCATTTATGAGTCACTGTCCTTTAACATCTGTCAGTGGTCATTTCTCTATTTTTGTCTTATTTCTGTGCCTTTATAAAACAGTTCTGAAATACACACACCCCAAAACACAAATCTCTCTGCTGCAAGGGAGTGTGCATTTCAGTGTGCACTCGTAGAACTGGAGTCAAGGCTGGGTCAGAGGCCACGTGCATTTCAAGCGTGGATGTGCTTTGCCAAATATCCCATTTAAGGGGCTACCTGATTCATAGTATCACTATCGAAACACTTGCGATGTGTTATCAGTGTTTTACCCAGTGGTCAACCCAAAGGTTTAAAATATAGCTTCCCGGGGCACCTGGGTAGCTCAGTCAGTTAAGCATTGGACTCTTGGTTTCGGCTCAGGTCATGATCTCGTGGCTTCGGGGATCGAGCCCCATGTTGGGCTCTGCACTGACAGTATGGAACCTACCTGGGATTCTCTCTCTGTGCCTCTCTGTCTGCCCCGTCCCTGATTGTATTCTCTCTTGCTCAAAATAAATAAATAAGGTTGCAAAATAAATAAATACACAGGTTGCCATCACTTTTGATTTGCATTTCTTGACTTAGGAGTGGACAAAGAATTTTGCACTTATTTAAACTTATATAGCTCCGCTCAAACTCTGTTTAGACTTTGCCGTGGTTATTGTTGTAGGCGCATTTTAAGTATGGCAGACCATGGTCTGCCATATATTTTAATGATGACCTTATGTGTTGCTTTATTTTGCCAGGGCCACCCTAACAAACCACCATGGATTGGGCGGCTGTAATAACAGTTCTTTGTAGCACCTTTCAGGAGGCTGGAAGTCTGAGGTCAAGGTGTTGTGGCCTTGGTTCCTTCTTTTTTTAAATTATTTTTAAGTTTATTTATTTATTTTGAAAGAGAGAGAGAGAGAGAGAGAGAGAGTGCAAGTGGGGGAGAGACAGAGAGAGAGAGGGAGGGAGAGAATCCCAAGCAGTCTCCTCACTGCCAGCATAGAGCCCAATGTGGGGCTCGAACTCCTGAAACCGTGAGATCATGACCTGAGCTGAAACCAAGAGTTGGATGCTTAACTGGCTGAGCTACCCAGGCGTGCCAGACTTGGGTCCTTCTGAGGCCCAAGAAAACAGGATCCATTCTAGGTCTTTCTCCTGGATTTGTAGATGGTGGTCTTTTTCCTGTGTATTTGACATTCTCCTTGTGTATTTGCGTCTGTATCAAAATTTCCCTTCTTTGGAAGGACACCAGGCATACTGGATTAGAGACCACACTAATGTCCTCATCTTAACTCAATTGTGTCTTCAAATAAGACCACATTCTGAGGCGGGGGTGGGGGGTGGGGATTAGGGCTTCAACACACACATTTTGGGAGGAATGCAATTCAATCCATACGAGGAGAGACAGTCTATTTCCATCATCGGCAAAAAGGACAGCCAGAGCATACAAGGTCGTTCACGCTGCATGTGAGATCTTGTCTCACCAACTATAAGCAGGTGATCATAAGGCACTTAACCGAAGTGGGTGAGTTTCAACATTTCACCACCTCCTAAGAGGGGGGTTTCAGCTCCAATGTGATGCCCATTCTTACAAATGACAGCTCCAGGGAAGAAGGTCATCAAAATATCCATGACACTGAAGATTGTATCGTGTGCCATTTTGAGGGGGATGTGTAAAACCTGAAAAGGCAAAGCAACACTCAGAGAGATGTCTTTTGCAATCAGTTCCTAGCTGTTCCCGAGTCTTAGAAATGATGACATCCTCTCAATAACCTGCAAAGGGTTTTAACATTCTGGAGTCCTGCTCAGAACAACAGACAGAAGAGCATGCACCATTAAAATTAAGTGGAGAAATGGAAGGAGATTACGAGCTGCCCAAGAGATAGGAGAGATTTCAGGCCAAAGCTTAGAGACCTATTTGGGGAAGAGATATTAACATCGAGGGGACACCTTGACCCAGGACCCAGCACTCCGTGCCCGACTTAGAAACTGGGAAAAGAGAGAAAAGCTCAGGGTAGGTAGCTGGATTTGGTACACCAAGCCTTGTCACCTTGGCCACAGCAGCAATTTGGAACGGGCTTTCTGGAATCTTTTCAACATATGCCTTGACTTTTTATACAACCCACAGTGCTGGCATTGGTGACAAGTTTTATTAACTCGCTGCTCAAAATTCCCTTCCTATAAATGTTCTCCAACTCATATCCATGGTAAATGGACAACTTCTCTTTCAGAATTTGCAGGAGGGCAGTCTTGAAAAAAAATATCAATTTACTGAGATATGATCAGCATATAAAAGGTATGCATGTTTCATGTGTACGACATCATGAGTTTGGCAATGAGGGTACAGCCGTGGAACTGTGACCACAAGCCACACCATAAATGTATCCACAACGCCAAAAGTTGCCTCTCACCTTGTTTGCGTATTATTACTCTTTCCGCGTGTGTGATATCCTACAAAAGATCTATCCTCTTAGCACATTTAAAAATATCCTAGAGACTAGGGGTGCCTGGGTGGCTCAGTGGGTTGAGTGACTCTTGATCTCAGCTCAGGTCATGATCTCACGGTTCGTGGGATTGAGCCCTGTGTTGGGCTCTGCACTGAGAGAGTGGAACTTGCTTGGGCTTCTCTCTCTCCCTCTCTCTCTGCCCTTCCCCTCCTCATGCTCTTTCTCTAACTCTCTCTCTCTAAAAATAAATAAACTATATATTCTCCACCATTCTACCTGCTCTTCCTGTGAGGCTCTTTTAGATGCCACATGAAAGGTAGATCATGCAGTATTTGTCTTTCTGTGTCTGGCTTATGTCACTGAGCATAATGTCCTCCAAGTTCATCCATGCTGTCACAAATGGCAGGATTTCTTTCTTTGTAAGGTGGATTAATCCACCTTCTTTATCCACTCATCTGTCTGTGGACTTTCGGGGTGTTCCCAACTGTTGGCTATTGTGACTAATGCTGCAATGAACTCGGGAGTGCAGGTGTCTCTTTGGGATCCTTACTGCATTTCCTTTGGATATATACCCAGACGTGGGAGTGAGCAAGGCAGTCTTAAAGTCACTCCGCATCGGCTGGGCCCCTTGATGCAGACATCGGCAGGGGCTGAGCTGCTTCCTCTCCACCCCTGTGAGCCCCAAAGTTTGCATACCCAGAGAAAGAAGAAAGTTTGTCTGACGTCCCTAGTCTCAGCCCTACTGAGCTATGTTGCTTTGGTCTCTGGAATCAGGGGAGGGAAGCATTCACCATAAAGATACTGCGGAGTTTCCCAGTGTCCTTTCCGTTCCTGCTTATTACCTGCACTGGGAGACCCTGTGCACATCTCCATCCGTGGCGGTGCAGTTCACGTCCCTGCAACCGCTAGCAAACACTGCGCGTGGCAGTTGTGGTTGTGTGTTTCCCGCAACGCCCTAAAAGGCACGGTGACCGTGGCACAACTCTGTTGATTAGCTCACGCCTCCTGGCTCCGGGAGAAATCAGGCTCTTCTCAAAAGAAAGCAGGCTTTGTGGGGGGAAAGATACCCTAAGGACAAAGTGAAATGTGAAACTGTGGTGATATTTATAGATTCTCTACCTTATCTTGGGAAGACTGAATGAAAGACAGGTGCAGAGCAGTATCGGTTTGGTGTGGATGCAGGAAAAGAGAGACGCTGTCAGTGCAGAATTGGTGAGGAGAAAGGCTTTGGGCAACTATTGGCAGCCTGAATCAGCCCCCTCCTTTTTGCGATGACTCCCACGCCTAAAAGGAGGGGATGAAAACCATATGACTTTTGCCATGCACTGTCCGACATGAGATGCTGCAGAAAGGACAGTCTTCTGCAAGGCTTTTCTGGGAGGTCCATAGAAGCACACCCCACCGCTCAGAACGTTCAGTGTGTTCCTAGGTAGCTAGACACACATTATTAATGGAAGTCTCTCCTCCGGTATTTTTCATAGCATGGAAATGATTCTAAAAATAACCTGCAGAATTATGTAACTCCCTCTGCCATTATACTCTTGCTTTTTTTTTTTTTTTTTTTTTTTTTAAGAACTTCTAGATGGATCGGCCATGAGCTGTTTCGGCTAGAAGCAATATAAAAGATATATATCTCAATGGACCCTTCTCCTTCATTAAGTTCTAGACTGTGGATGCTCCTGGGAGTTATAATTTAATCTCTGCAATCTTCACAGTGCAATTTAAGCAGTGGGTTGAGTTGTAAAATGAGTGTTTCAACATCGAGTGCTCCAACAGTGAGATGTAAATGTTTTTACTGGTTTTTCTACAGCCCAGATTCTCCAAGAAAGTAAAAAAAAAAAAACAAAAAAAAACAGAGAGAGAGAGGCAGTGAGCTCATAGTTTTGGGGGTGTGGTAGATGGGAGCTAGGTTCACAGAATACATCAGATTGCTGCAGGAAAGCCCTCCAACTAAGGATCTGGAGAATTCTGCAAGAAGCCACATTCTTCAAGCCCACTCTCTGAGAGCCTTCAGTGTTGATTCTGGAACTCGGGGATTCGGTACAGCTTGGAAGTCAAGATTAACGTCCACCTGCTCTCTCCATTGTTCATTTTGTTTCAAAAAGCCTCCCTTTCTTTCCACTTTTATGAAAGGAAAGTACACAGAGGCATCTTATTACAACAATGAAATCTCAAATTGCCATTCAAACGGATTCAAAAGCACCTTGTACTGTGGACTTAAGTCATTAATGGAATCAGAATGTGCTGGTAAAACAATGGCTGGAAGACCCCAGAGGTGCACTGAGAGCTGCAAAGAAGAAGATTCACCTTTTCTATTTTTCAGTCGTGGAGAATGTGAACAAATTGTGAATTTCCTTTACACTCTACATAAAATACTCTGGTGAATATACGATTTCAGTTAGTAGAGAGGTGATTTATGACTTCTGTGTTTGCTCAGTGTTATTGTCATTGGAATTAAATAACTCAATGAAATCTATTTAGTTTGATAAGAATGAAAAATAGATGGGAATAAAGATACGTTCAAGTGTTTGACATTTGTCTTTTCTAATGGTTTAGAGTTATAGGTCCCTACATATATCTTGCCAAGGGTTCTTTTTAGACTCCCACTTATATTTAATTTTTATTTTTGATGTAAATTCATTGTGGGCCGAACTCTGCCTTCCTTCTTCTATAGAAAAAAAAATGAATGTTTCTCATTTTCCTTCTTGAGCAAACCATGGTATTAGTTGAATTAAAACCATGGTATCAGTTGAATTTACATATAATTCTTTAAGGGGTACCTAGGTGGCTCAGTTGGTTAAGCATCTGACTCTTGATTTTGGCTCAGGTCATGATCTCATGGTTCATGAGTTTGAGCCCTACATCAGGCTCTGTGCTGACAGTGCGGAGCCTGCTTGGGATTCTCTATCTCCGTCTCTCACTGGGAAATATGCAAACCATCTGCTTTCAGATCTTCCTATAGGTGTAGGAAGATAGGGTCTTACCTATTAAAACAGTGTTCATCTTATAAGTGTGAATGATGCTTCAATTAAGGTAACATCCTGGCTCACTCTGGTCTGACCATCATCTCTTATGCTGCAGAATTCTGTTGCTGATACAGCTACAGAAAATCAAAGCAAAACATTAACTCTTGGAACCATACAGATCTCTTTGAAGAATTATAGTTATTTTTCTATTTTATATGCTTGGCATAAATGATGTTTTCAGTGTATATTTATTGGATGGATGATTACATGAATGAGTGTAACCTATGTGCAAAATGCTGTGCCTTATAATTTGGAAGGCCACTAGGGATAGAGAAGGAGACAGAGAGATCTTCATCTTCTGGAACCTCCCTCAGCTCAGGGAGCTTCTGGTTTGTTGCCTTTCTCCATGAGTAATAAAAATAATAAGAATAAAATCCATAACATGCATGGAATAGAAGGTACTAGACTCATTTTGTTTTCAGGAGAACCATAGTTGAGGATTGGCTGCGGAAGAAAAGAAGGAAGTCAAACCACATGGCCTGAGGGGCTTTCGGGGATGTCTTTCCATTGCATAGTTGGCTTAATCCTGTTCCTGTGAGGTAGTATTATCTGCATCATCCAAATAAGGAGATGGAGACCAAGGAAGCTACAACGGGATGAGAGCTTCAAGGTTCATAAGTGGCATAAATGGGGTTCTGACCCTCGTATTTGAGGTCCAGAGTGCCAACCTGTTCGGCGAACATGAATCAGTTCATGCTAGAACTGTGTTTGTCTTTAGAGATTGCCACAGCTTCAGAAAACATTCAGCAACAACACCAAGTCCTTTCCAGAATGCAAAGCTATTACTTTCCAGGCCACAACTTCTCCCTTCTTCCCTCATCACAGTTACTCTTCATCATGCAACCAGTCATGCCCTTTCAGCTATCATTACTGGTATCCCTCGTGTGCAGGGCCACCCACCAAACTAAGAAGGTAGCAGCAAGCAAATGGCACTCCCTGCCCTGACAGAGACGGTACCTTACCTCAGACTTAAACTAACACACACGTGTGGTCTCACAGTTTCTGTGGGTGAGGAGTTCAGGCACAGTGGAGTCCTCTGCTCAGAATCCATCAGGGCTTCCATAGACGTATCGTCCATGCTGAGTTGTCATCCGGAGGACTGACTGGGGAAGAATCCACAGTTAAGCTCAGATGGGTTGTGATGTCTCATTTCCTTGAGGGCCCTGTTGGGTTTAAGTTTGCACCTGCATGTGTCCTTCTGAAGGAAAAGAACGAATACGTATGAAATGTTGGACTAGCATCCTTGACAATTTTGTCTAAAAGAAATATTTAAGGTTCATTTTTTGTTTCATGGACCTAATGTTCTCTTTGGAGCATAGAGGTGGTTATTTGGTTTTCAATTTTCCAATGTTGTATTAATTTTCAGGAACATTCTGTGTAAGACATTAATGGCTTCCTTAGTTAGTTATAAGTACACTCAAAACTATGCTGGGGTACCTGGGTGGCTCAGTCTGTTAAGCATCCAACTTTGGCTCAGGTCATGATCTTGCAGTCTGTGAGTTTGAGCCCCACATTGGGCTCTGTGCTGACAGCGTGGAGCCTGGAGCTTGCTTCGGATTCTGTGTCTCCCTCTCTCTTTGCCCCTCCCCTGCTCACACTCTGTCTCTGTCTCTCAAAAATCAATAAACATTAAAAAAAATTTAAAGACTACTATGCATACTCTACTCATCTACATGTATATTCCCGGGATTTAAGAGAATATACTTTTTGATGTCCATACCCTACCAACACACACACACACACACACACACACACACACACACACACACACAGAGTCCTGATAAAGAGTGGCACCTAGGGGCTCCTGACTGGTTCCATCAGTAGACCTTGCAACTCTTCACCTCCGGGTTGTGAGTTTGAGCCCCATGTTGGGTGTAGAGATTACTTAAAAATAAAATCTCTTTTTAAAAAAAGAATGACACTTAAAATTTTTGTATGTGTTTAAAAAAAAATAGTATTTTCTTCCTTAAATTTATTTCAGTAATCTCTACATGCACCTTGGAGCTTGAACTCACAACTCCAAGATCAAGAGTGACACACTCTTCTGACTGAGCCAGCCAGGCACCCCAAAAGCTCTTTTTGTTAAGTAAGCTCTAAGCCCAACATGGACCTTGAACTCACAACTCCAAGATCAAGAGTGTCCTGCTCTACTGGCCCAGCCAGCCAGGCGCCCCCCAGCATTTTCTTCTTATTTACTTCCTGTTTCTATTTATTTTCTTCACAGGAGACCAAATGATCTGAACTCTCTCTAATTCTTTGTCACAACAATGGTTGCTACCTTTATACACTGTCACTGTGAAGTATTATCAAGACATTAAAGAAAAAACACCTCCTTTTTAGGATATGGATCGTAGAAAGTTAACAGTGTTTTTCTTTCTAATCCTGGTCACATTATGAAACTCAATTTTGCTTAGATCCATTCCATCCCCGAATTGCCTTCCAGTTAAAGTAGGTTCAATCCGGTCTGCACCTCCTTAAGATTATTCCTGTTAAATGCTGTAGCCATTTGCTTTTCTATAAAAGTTCCCTAAAATACCTTCTCTTTTACTGATATTGCCGTCCTCAGACCCTTCGGTAAAGAAAACCCTTCGATTGAAGGAGAAAATCGGCCTGCTCCAGTACTGCAGACTTCCCAATGATTATTTCTCTAGCTCAGGATTCAGAAGCCATATTGTATCTTTCCAAGGCCAGTAGATTTCCTGCCATGGGGTTGAGTTCCCAAACCCCCAAAGGCTTTGCTATATTCAGGATCTCCATGAAAGCACTGTCTTCATGGGATATACACATTCGTACCAAGTTTAGCAACTACCACAGGATCTCATGTTATATGATTGCTCATCCCATTTGATTTAAAACAGGTGCCATCATAAGCTTATAGTGACGTAGAAATGGTACACTTGATCCTGCCATTGTTGGCTCTGAGGTTTCCACATTACAATACATATGTCAAGAAACTACAGAAATCCTTCACGGTGTCAGCAAGTCAGAAGCCATTCGTTTACGGAAGCGTGCAGGTGTGATGTGCATATTGCGATAGATGCGCCAATGCAATTGTCAGAGATAGGCAGCGCCTGCCCTACCATGGAACATTCCTCCTTCAGAACCCAGCTTCGGATTTTCTGACTCGGAATTTTGTAAAAGTGTAATTGTTGTAAAACCGAGAAAATTGCCCGGCTGTAAAATCCTTCAAATTTATCCGTGTATTATCTTTGCAGTTTTTCTTTAAAGAATAATAAAAAGAAAACCATCCAAGGGGATGGTAATTGCATAAAATGGCAGATAGCAAAGTAGATAAAACTTTAATCAAATCTTTTGGTGCTCAGATAGGAAAGGAAAATGTAAATCATTAAAAGGTTTATCTTTAAAAATTAGATGTAAACTGCTCTCTTCAGAGACCATCCATATTTATTTTTTATGTTTTATAAAATAGAACCATGTTTTAATCAGTCATACAAACATGGACGAAAACGATTTTCTCGTGGGGCCATTCAAATTCATTTGGCCTGTTTATTTTGCATTGCAGACACCTGAAACCCACGTTCCTGGCACTGAGATGAAACGTGGACTTGTTTAGAGGAAATTTTCTGGACATAATGGAAAATTTTATGGAGTTTGAGTGAATTCCTGTGAGGCAGGCCTTATAGTATTGAGTATAACAAGATTGTGCTCTATTTTCCTTAACGACCAACATGAAAATACAGAAGGTTTTACAACGCAGGCAAAATGCCCTTTCCAAGGTAAATATACCTAAGACACCAAAGCCCCAAATATGTATTACTATGCCAGTGTCTGTGTGTGTCATAAAGGAGCTAGGAGCTCGTCCGCCCCACTTTCTCTTCCCGGGAGCACGTGTACCCACACGTACCAGAAACCCACATGGTTGTGTTCATCTCCTTGCTACTCAAAGCCTCCTCCATGGGCTGCAACATCAGCCTTGTCCAGAAGCTTGCTAAAAATGCAGAAGGTCCACCCCATCCTAAACTTGCTCAGTCGGACACTTCAGAGTGATAAGCACCCCCCCACCCCTCCCCATGTGTCACCTGCACATTGCAGTATAGGAAGTTCTTGTAGAGAAAAGTCGCCTGGAGCCACTTGACCAGGGACATGTTTGCATAAAGGAGAAGGAACATTAATTGCACTCACTAACACTCAGTGAAGGTAGTATTGTCATACGATTTACGGATCCTATACCCGTAATTATCTTACTATTTATGATACAGGTTTGTGCACCTGATTGCACACATGTACGCACACAAAGTCCTGTCTGCTTTCCCTCGGGGTACACACATTTCAGCTCATGTGGTGTTTTCTCTGGATGTGTTACCATCGTCACCCACCATTTCCAAAACTACAGAGGAGAAACAGCTAAATATTCTGAAAACTCCACAACATGAAAGTTGTGACTCTGAGATTTAGAAATGACAGAGTATCTGTAGGGAGGAAGGGAAGTCGGTCTCCCTCAAGGTCAGGTCAGGGTTCATCATTGGATTCTCAAGTCAACACAAATCAGCTCACCGAGCCCATTTAACCTTTCCGAAATTTTTATTTTAGGGAGCAGGGAGGAGGCAGTGTGCTCTAGCTCAACAGTCTTCAACATTTTTTATCTGGGGGATCACTCTGCCTTTTGAAAAATGATCCAGGACCTCAAAGAACATTTTTAGTCTGGGTTCTATCTATCGTCATCTGGCAAAAGTGGAAATGAAAATGGAGAAACATTTGAAGTATTTACTTATTACTATATTAAATTTATATTTAATGTAATAAGTCCTTTGCATGCTAGTATAAATAACATCTTTGATTAAAAATGACTGTATTTAAAAAAATAGTGATTAGGGTCCCATTGTTATGTATCTGAGCAAATCTGCTCAGTGAGCTTCATAAAAGGCAGCTGGATTCTCAGATTGGGTTCTGCATTCAGTCTGTTATAATATCACCTGTCATGTAGTTTCTGGAAAATGTTACTGCAAATCAGTGAGGGAATGAGAGAGGAGGAAAGGCAACAGTGTCTGAGAATTGTCATGAGTGGGGTTTTGGCCCAAGGACCTTTGGAAAGGGTCCTGAGACACTCAGGGTTTCCTGAGCCGCAGTATGGAAACATGTGCTTGAATTTGTGGAAAGCTGCCTCCCACGGGCAGAATAACAGAAGTCAGGACCACCTTCATCATATTCAGGGATCAGTACAAAATAAAAACGTGGGGCCCCTTGATCTCAACTTCTGGTGAATTTCAAGATGGTTGAGAGCAGAGCGTAAAACCAAGTTGGTGATGGGGGTGGGTCTTCTAAGAGTGAGTTGCCTGCAAAAGACGTGGTAAAAAGTGAAATAAATAGTATTTCGGGCTGTAATGTTGGGAATGAATGGAGCTGTGTTTGGGTGATCTTTGGGACACCACTGGCTTCTCATGTGTCCAGTAGTGGGGGCAGGGCTGTTACTTGTGCTTAGGGCTGGATGTGAGACACTAGAGTGTTTCCTCTTGGTTTCTGCTTTTGGTTTCCCCCACCCACCTTCCCCAGGCAGAGTGGGTGTCTTCACGCTCTTTCATTTCCCCAGAAGTGCATGGATGTTCCTTGTTCATCGATGCTAGCCTGATGTCAAGGATGGGGAGGGTGTGGGGGAAAGGGGTGCAGTGATCTGTCCTCCTCATCTAATGTCAGATTTAGCTTGCTCTTGTATTCCCAGGGTTTAGAGATGGGAACTTCTCAGCATCCCTGGCCTCCCTTCTCTGTCAGTGAAACTTGGGTTGGCATCTACGGTTGGTCTTGGGTGGGAGGGAGTTTATGCCCTTTCTCTGGAGGTAGCAGAGTTCTGCTGGTCACCAGTATAGGATCTGGGGGCCAACAGAATTTTCTGACCCTCCCTTAGGATTAGAGGATTTGTCTGCTACGCTTGACCCAGCTGCAAAGCGTCTGTGCCTGGGCCCTGGGAGTGATGTCACTTGCCGTACCTTTGATCAGACATTGAAGATTTTGTTCCCTATGAGAAGAGAATTCAGGGAAGGTGGTGGGTCTTTGTGCTTTTCCCCTGGCAGGTATTGGTCAACCCCATCACACCTGTACCACTGAGGTGGAGTCTGTCTCATGTCCCACTCTGCTTCCAGCCTCTCTCTTGAGAAACAGTAAGACCACCTGAGAGCTTGTGAGTAAGTGTAGACTCTCCTTGTGCCTGGGGTCCTAAGCATAAAACTAAAAATGTAGGGGCGCCTGGGTGGCGCAGTCGGTTGAGCGTCCGACTTCGGCCAGGTCACGATCTCGCGGTCCGTGAGTTCGAGCCCCTCGTCAGGCTCTGGGCTGATGGCTCAGAGCCTGGAGCCTGTTTCCGATTCTGTGTCTCCCTCTCTCTCTGCCCCTCCCCCGTTCATACTCTGTCTCTCTCTGTCCCAAAAATAAATAAACATTGAAAAAAAAATTAAAAAAAAACCCTAAAAATGTAAACCCAAGATGCTCATTAAGCTATAAAGTAAACATGTACTGAATATTTTAACTTATTAAAAAGGGAATTGGTAAGGTCTATGGTTGGTTTGAGCATTTACGTCTGATAAGGAACAATGAAATGAATTTACAAATGGATATAAAACTGACCAATTCATGTACTGGTTTCCCATTGTGCAGCCAAGCAAAGTTGATGTGTGGAAAGAACATCGCACTGGCAAAAGGTGAAAAGCAACTTTTTCCCATGGGACCTAATTTGCATTGCTTTGGACAGGAATTATTTGTCTTGCTCTCTGTTTGTTGTCATTTAGAAAGTTGTAGATAGTCTGGTGAAGGCCTATGAAGGAAGAGACTACCTGAATGGATGAGCTAGCTAGGACATCCATGACATTTCAGTCTTTCAAACCTTCACCTTAGAGGGCGTGAGGTTGTTCCAGATTGGCACACTAGCCCTCAGTTGAGCTATAAAAGTTGGTTAATATTTCAGCAGATTTTGTCTTGCTTATTGTAGGGGGCCAATGGCAGGCTGCCTCAAGATGGGCCACCTTGGCACGAACAGTATTTTGAGTTAAAAGCCATCGAAATGGAGCAGATTCAGGAAAAACTCTTTACCTCCTCCTCAAGTGTCTAAATTTACACTGGAAAGGAGAGCCTGCACTAAGAAGAGAGGTATTAATAAGAGCTTCTTCTTTACCTAAGACACTTAGAGCAACCTTTGTTTTCCACACACATCCTGTCACCTTCCTGCTAATGGTCTTGCTCCTCTTGGTATCCTCAGACCCCTACCCCTCTTGTTCAGGTCACATAAGCCTCCCACTGCATGTCTTTGGAATTTCCAAATCCCTGTAGGTACAAAACTTAATTTGATGTTCTCCTGTTAATGGGTCTCATGTCAATTTGACTTTTCATCCAGCTGTAAAGACCCTGAAGGGCAGAGGAAAGTTTTCCTCATCAGCATTATGAAGGGGAGAGGAATATGACACCAAAATATCCCTCTTGGGCATAAAGGTTATTTTGAGCCGATTCATTTTGAGGAGCTGCAGACATGCAAGAAGCTCCACAAACCTAGTAGAAATTTACCTCTTTATGTTTAAAAGGGAAATTTCCGTTTGCAAGGGTGTCCCCTCCTCTGTGCCAGAAAGAGAGGGATGGCTGAATCTCTAGAAACTCGTATCAGTGACTTAAATCTTCCTAACGACCATCCCCTTGTCCTGTTCGTCTGTTATTGCAGGCAGTTCTCAGCCAAGAACCTAGAAAGGTAGAGGGAAAATGACTTCTCGCCGCCTACACTTTCCAGAGTGAAGGATGGCTCTCCCCTCCATGCTGAGATAGGTAATGGAGGTGGCATATCTCATCCCTCATTGGAAGGTCTTAACCACATTGGAGGGCTCAAAGCAAGTTCAGATTTCTGTAGGTTATCCTTCTCTTTCTCCTTGTAAGAGTAGAAGCGGCATTCTTTGCAGCTTCAGACAACCTCGGTAGATGTGGAAGAAAAAGGAGTGGTTTGATACTTTGACTGTCATGCTACACATACTAGCTTTGTTTGGAGGTGTGGGGAGCAAAGGAGAGTGGGTCTTGTTCACTGGAGGCTTGAAGTAGTCAGTAAAGAAGACAGACGTATGAAAATTCCCTGCAGGACACGGCCATAGGCAGTGAGACAGAAACTGGTACTGGGGGGTAAGAATCACCTGTAATCCCTATGCTTAAATTGGAACTTCCTAATTAAATGCCTTTCCCTCCGTTTGGTGGCATTTATATTAGTATTAACTTCCTTACACAGAACCTTTCCAGGATTTGGTTTATTTAAGTAATTGCCAATGGCTTGGAACAGGCAACAATTGTGCTTGATTAGGCAACCTTTCAGGACAAAAAAAAAAATAAAATCAGGTGTACTTTAAGGAATAGGCTAAGTGAAAATAATCTGTGTGAGGTCGCTCGGTGCCTGATGGTATTCCAGGGACTTGCACCAAGAAGGTTATTTTTATGCAATAAATATCTAAGTTCGATGGGAAACACAATAATATTGCAGGCATCGAGTATGCAACATAGCAACACAACCTCTCTTCTTGTACCATGATGTGGTTGTGCTTTGACTTATTAGTGAGAACTAGCTTTTATATTGTGTTTCCTAAGTCACCTGAAATCTGTATTTTAAAAGATTTAATTTTGGGAACAGTTTTAGGTTCATAGAAAAACTGAGAGGGAGGTGCAGAGGTTTTCCATATACCTCCTGCACCCACCCACACATCAGCCTCCCCTGTTATCAACACCCACACTAGAGTGAGGCATTTGTTGTAACTGACGAACCTATATTGACACATCATTATTTCCCAGAGTGCATACTTCACATTAGGGCTCGCTCTTGGTGGTATATGTTCTACAGTTCTGGAGAAACGTGTGATGGCCTGTGCCCACCGTTACAGAATCGCACAGCCTAATTTCACCGCCCTAAAAATCCTCTGTGTTCTGCTAATTCATCATTACCTCCTCCCCAACCCCTGGCAACCCCTGATCTTTTTACTATCGCCATAGTTTCACCTTCTCCAGAGTATCATCGAGCTGGAATCATAGACTATGTAGGCTTTTCAGACCCATCTCTTTCACTGAGAAATGTGAACTTGACGTTCCTTCATATCTCTTCACAGCTTGAGAGCTCATTTCATTTTTAGTGTGAATAATTCCGTTGTCTGGATGGACCACCATTTATTTATCCAGTCACCTATTGAAGGACACCCTGGTTGTGTCCAAGTCTGTGCAATGATGAATAAAGCTGCTGTACAGCCACCCGTGAGCGGGTTTTGGGGTGGACATACATTGGTCAGCTCTTTGTGGTAAGTACTCAGGAGCACGATGCCTGGGTCGTAGTGGAACTGTAGTACATTTCACTTTTGAAGCAACCACCAAAGGGGCTGCACCATTCTGCATTCTGCCCAGCGGTGGATGAGCCTTGGTGCTGCTCCACTTCCTGGCCAGCATTTCGCATTGGTCTTTGTTCTGGACTTTGGCCATTCTAGCGCACGCACAGTGCTATCTCACTGTTGTTTCAATTTGCATTTCTCTGATGACATTTTTCATTAAAATCTTTTCTATTTCATCACAAGTGGACAGGTTAGCAGGACCAAACGCAGTGTTATTTTTCAGGTGCTGTTACAGAGAAAATTAGACTCAGAATGCTGATTAAACGCTCTCGAGTTTGCGCTATTGTAAGCGATAGATGAGGTTTTAGAATGGAGGTGTTTTCTCATGCTCTTCTTCGTCATTGCAGAACCTGGTACTTTGTGTTAAGGAGAACAGTTTACAATGGGTCTAAGTCACACGTAGAAGACTCCACAACTGTATGGGTGTTTTATTTTCCTTAATTCAAAATAGAACATGTCACAGTCCACATGTGAAGTTGCTATTGCTGGCAGACTTTTTGTTTCACCTAAATTATTGGCAGAATTTTCTCCAGTTTCCTACAGTATGTGTGTGCACTGGGTTTGGATCAATGGTCTTAGCAGGCAATTATAGACATGCAGGGAATTTGGAAGAAAGAGCGAAGATAATACGGTGGTAGGACAACCACATGGGCTTACAGTCCACACTGCCTTTTTATGAGCACCATCGGGACCAGACAAAGATATGGAGAGGAACTTATGCCCATATTGATGTGACTAATTAATGCTCTGCCCACACCCATAACTCACACTTAGGCTCCATGGTTTCTCTGTCTCTACAGTGGACACGAGTTTTACAATTCTAGGAAAGACATCGGCAAATTTGTTATCCTATTATCAGGAGTGCATGGAAAGTTGGGGAGAGTCCTGTTTGTCTAGTTTGTCTTTGATATTGATGTGTGGATGTTACATGCCATGATGCATCGCATTGGGGAAGGCATGGAGGGGTTTCCATGCTTTGGAAGTTAACCAAGCCTGAGTTGTAGCCATGACTTGGCCATGATAATAATAATGCCCCCTAAGTGTGTTAGTTCTTAAGTGGGTAAAAAGCACATGGCACATGACTCAATGAAGAGGAGGATTACAGTTATTTTCAGCAACGGATGGATCTAATAAACATACGCTTTTAAAAAAACGTTCAGTGGTTTCAAGGAATATAACAAGGTGGCACGAAAGAACTGGATGTTCTTTGAAGCAAGGATCTGTTTTCATCCTCCTCAGTGCCAGCCTTTAGACAGTGAGAGGGTGATTCATGCTGAGTACTAGCAATTAACTGTCTATGATTGAAATGGTCAATGGTTTTATCTATTGATTTTCAATTACAGTGACTGTCTTGTTCACTGCCCTGCTTCTGTCCCTTGTTGAAGGAGATTTTGTGGAGGGTCTTGTTTTCATGCCCTGAATACTGTTGACTGGACCCGTGCAGAGAATCTGATCAAGAAGGAGAGGCTGGACAGGTCAGGCGTGCGCTGGGGTGCACAGGGCTCAAACACGCTACTAATATGCTCCTTCCAGAAACCTCAGGTAAATAACTCTTAGAAGGTGATGTCTCCAAGTGGGCGAGCTGAGTCTGCAGGAATGCAGAAAGACAGTGAGGAGGAGGAAGCCCTGAGTGACAGGTGAGCAGCAGCGGATATGAAGTAGAGAAGGGGAAAGAGAGGAGGGAAAAGAAGGGAGCTGGTACCTGGGGAAGCAAGGAGCAGACACGGGATAGAATGAGAGGGGCCAGGACAGTATAAATGAGGAAGGAGCCAGCAGACCTCCACGCAGTTAGCCTGGTAACAACTTGATGTTTGATGTCTGGGTCTGGTTTCCCTTCTGGTCTGCCAGTGCCTTGAAAGGAAATGATCTTTATTTACTTATTTTTTCACATCCATCCATCCATTCATTTTAGACAGAGCATGTGAGGGGCATGTGACATCCATTCATTTTAGACAGAGCATGTGAGGGTGAGGGGCAGAGGGAGAGAGAATCCCAAGTAGGCTCCACACTCAGCACAGAACCCGACTTGGGGCTTGATCCCCACCCTGGGATCACGACCTGAGCTGAAATTAAGAGTCAGATGCTCAACCGACTGAGCCCCCCCAGTGCTCCAGGAAATGATGTTTATTTTTAATTTTTTGTTTATTTTTGAGAGAGGGAGGAATCAGGCGGGGAAGGAGCAGAGAGAGAGGGAATCCCAAGCAGGCTCCGAGCTGTCAGCGCAGAGCCTGACGTCGGGCTGGAACTCACAAACTGCAAGATCATGACCTGAGCCGAAACCAAGCGTCGGATGCTTAACCAGCTGAACCACCCAGGCGCCCCAAACAATGTTTATTTTTAAGCTTATTTGAGTCAATATCTGTTAACTGCTGATGCATCAAACATTAAAAAAATCAGATACTAAATTTTGGGTTTGTGTATTATACGAACACAGGCTAAATATAGAAAGCTTTGCATTTCAGATAATTAGGAGAAAAAATAGCATCATAGTAAATCCCCCTAAAGAGAATTACTAATATTTGTCTACATTTCCTCCCACCTTTTTTCAAGTGTATTGTATGTATTGTGATATTTATATCCAATTTATTTAATCCTCAATAGAGTATATTACATTTTCTAAATTTGTATGTGCTTCTCACCACGTTGGTTTCTGATACATAGTGGTCCACTGACTTGATGCAATGTCATTTATTTAAACCTTTACCAACAGGAGGCATTTACATTGTTGGTCTTTTTTCTTAATTTCAGCTCAGGTCATGATCCCAGGGTGGGGATCACGCCCCAAGTCGGGTTCTGTGCTGAGTGTGGAGCCTGCTTGGGATTCTCTCTCCCTCTGCCCCTCACCCTGCTCACATGCTCTGTCTAAAATGAATGGATGGATGGATGTGAAAAAATAAGTAAATAAAGATCATTTCCTTTCAAGGCACTGACAGACCAGAAGGGAAACCAGACCCAGACATCAAACATCAGGTTGTTACTAGGCTAACCGCTACTGACTTTGTTTTTATTTTCACAAATGAACTAAGACTACCACTGTTGTCCATCAACCATTTCCCTTAAAGGCTCTGCATTATTATTTAAATTTTTTTCTTTCAATGTTTATTTTTGACAGGCAGAACACGAGTGGGGGAGGAGCAGAGATAGAGGGAAACACTGAATCTGAAGCAGGCTCCAGGCTCTGAGCTGATAGCACAGAGCCTGATGTGGGGCTCAAACCCAGGAACTGTGAGATCATGACCTGAGCTGAAGTCGGACACTTAACTCACTGAGCTACCCAGGCGCCCCTCCTCTGCATTATTTTTAAATCATCTTATGGCATTTGTTGTGGAAAACCCCCTGAGGATAATCTATTTTTTTCTTCCATTTTTTTAGGTCACTTATATTTCCTGCTCGAATGCCTGTATGTGATTCTTTTCTCTTCCATGAAGTTCTTGGCAAGCCCTCTGGGTCACCAAACTCAATTATTTCCTCGGCTTTAGGAAAATTCTTTCGATGATGGTTTCAATACTGTTTTCCCTGCAGTGGTCTTTATTTTCCCAAGTTCCAACTGTTCTTTGGAGTTGAAAGCAAGATCCTGGAGGACTCTTAAGCCTGAGAAATGTAATACATTCTACCATCATTAAAAAAAAACAAAAAAAAACAAAAAAAATACAACTCGTGAAAAACTAATTTGTGTTCTCTTCGTTCGCCTTCATTCCGCCATCTGAGATTGGCTTACTGGGTTGATTTCCCCACACTTTGCTCTTTGGTACCCCAGACTGTAAAGCAGATCTTCATCTCGGGATGGCGTTTCTCAACTCCACACAATCTTTCCCAGCTCTGCCTATTGTTACCCCTCCCCTACTCCACACTTTAGATCTCATTCTTTTCATGTTTAATTTTTGAGAGAGGCAGAGCGTGAGCAGGGGAGGGGCAGAGAGAGAGGGAGACACAGAATCGGAAGCAGGTTTCAGGCTCCGAGCGGTCAGCACAGAGCCCGACGCGCGGGCTCGAACCCATGAACCATGAGATCATGACCTGAGCCGGTCTGTCGTTCACCCGACTGAGCCACCCAGGCGCCCGTACACTTTAGATATTCCTAACTATGTTAGAAAGTATGCCATGTACAGCATGGTGATTCTAGTTAATCCTACTGTGTTGTATATTCGGAAGTCGCTGGTTTGTAACCATGTGTGATGATGGATGTGAAGCAGACTAGTGGGGTGATCATTGTGTAACATTACAAATATTGAATCATGGTGGTGTACAGCTGAAACTAATCTTATATGTCAGTTGTATCTCAATAAGAAAAAGAAGACACTGGACCTTCTGATCTTCATCTTGGACACGTGGCTTCCAGAATTACAAGAAATATATATAGTTTTTTAAGCCTAAAAGAGAAAAAGGGGCATGAGGGTCCCTTGTACCTAGGCTTTGGCACATATTTGCTGCCTGGGTCATGCTTTCTTCTCCCCAGATCTATCATGTCCATTGTGATTCTTTCTTTTTCCTCTGAGACATCATGTCTCATAACAAGCCTTTCCTATTGTCCTAAGGGATGTGCCCAGATCTCTGGGTTAGGTGTTCCTCAAATGTATTTTTGAGGACTCTATTACCTACAAAAATGCCACCAGTCTATTTTAAGCTATAAAAAGGCAGGGAAAATATGTCTTGCTCACCAGTCTGTTTTCATTGCAGAGCACATTATCTCAGAGCATTCTAAACAATAAACATTCAGCATATCTCTTGTATCATTAATTATTTAAGAATGTCCCCTGTGAGTGAGGGAAGATCTGGGTGAGGGAAGATCTATAAAAGCCTGATGTTTGCACAAAGCGTGTAGAGTCAGAGCCTCGTCATTGGGAGAAAAGCTTTCAAGCAAATCAGCACTTTTGAGCCAACATGTTGTCGGAGGTGGAGGAATCCCTACTTCTTGACCTGTCTGTATCAGAAGCTTTTCAAATATTGTCCATTTCCATCTTCACAAGTGCTTGGTAAACTAGACAGGAGTGGTCCTGCTTTGAAAAGAAAGAGACTGAATGATGGGAGAGGTGCCCAGTTACACCAGACATTTGCACCGCATTCTACTCCGAGCTGCTGTGAATCTGGTTTCGTGATTTTGATTGGAAAACCCAGACTTTGCACCTCCATGTAAAGCTTGGGCTGCACTCTTGAGGGCACTTGACCTGAGAGGCTTCCCTGATTTTGAGAGTCCCCCCTGCCACTCCGCGTTGCCCCTCCCAGCCCTGTGTCCCTCCAGGTTGTAATGGGGGGGGGGGGGGCTGAGGGCATCCACCTAATTTCAGTTGCAGCCTCATGTAGCGTGCTAGCACAGGCCCATGGCAAACGCAATTTGATTCTCCCTGTTTTCCTTTACTACTGAGAATCGTGTTCCTTCCAAATCCTTGTTCTTCCTCATGGATTCCTGCCTGTCTCACTCCCAACACCACCCCCTCGAAGAATTATGCTGTGCAAACTGAGAAGTCCTCTTCTCTGCCATGAACATTTTAAATTTGCATGGAGTAAATTAGTCTTTCCAGTATGTGGTTATTATGCCACAAACAGCAAGAACATTACACTATTTTTTAACATTCCTCAGATTTTACACCCTGGTCCCATTTTTATAATTACTAAACAACAGACACATGGAGAACATTTATTGTGAAAATGTTAAAATCGTTTTCTTTTGGAACTTGTTGGTCATAGGCAGTTCTGGAAGCAAAGCTTGGGGTGACTTGGGTTACATATTAAAAGATACGTGGGGTGGAAGGCAGCACTCGTGGTCAACCAGGTGAGCCCGAGCTCCCCAGGCAGGAGTAATGTGGTTGTGGAGGTGACGTCTGGGACCTTCCATCGCTCATGGTTGAAATGCTGTCCACCTGATATCCACTTAGGGGTGACCTCAGGAGTGAACTCTGTCTTTCTCCTCCTGATCCTCATATCTCTTCATTTTATCTTGACCTCTGGCAAGACCCTTACTTTTTCCATGTTGACATACCAACTGGCAGAGTCTGGTTATACCCAGAGTGTCAGGTTCAGTTTATTTTTTTAAATGTTTATTTTTGAGAGACAGAGAAAGCACATGAGCAGAGAAGAGACAGAGAGAGGGGGAGACATAGAATTTGAAACAGGCTCCAGGTTCTGAGCTGTCAGCACAGAGCCTGATGAGGGCTCAAACTCGGGAACGGCGAGATCGTGACCTGAACCGAAGTTGGACACTCAACTGACTGAGCCACTCAGGTGCCCCAGGTTCAGTTTAAAATGTATGGGAGGTTTTATCACTCTAGGTTTTGTTTTTCCTGATCAGCTAGGAAGACCTACCAATAAAGATCAATCGGCCAGATATCATGACTTTAATGTTATGAAAAGGAAATATTTACCAAGAGACACCAAAGGTCTTAGAATAAATCAAGTTTGAGCACAAGGTCCGTTAATCCTTTTCTCCAGGATAGGGGAGCTCTCAGCACACTTTAGAGTATTCAGTAAATATAGTCAGTGTCATGATTTACATCTTTCTTCTTTTTATCTTTTACACATTTGACACCATCTAAATGATACTGGTTCCAAAATCATGTGCATCGGAAGCTGCATTGGCAAGAAAATGGACAAGGTCATGTGAGTTATCTTTCTTATCACTCGACCCTGAGATTCCTTCTAATAAACATGTGGGTGTGAGCTACCAGAAATGTGGCTTCCGCCAGGAATCTCCACTTCTGATGATACTATTTTGAACTTTTTTTTTAACGTTTATTTATTTTTGAGACAGAGAGAGACAGAGCATGAACGGGGGAGGGTCAGAGAGAGAGGGAGACACAGAATCGGAAGCAGGCTCCAGGCTCTGGGCCATCATCAGCCCAGAGCCCGACGCAGGGCTCGAACTCACGGACCGTGAGATGGTGACCTGAGCTGAAGTCGGACGCTTAACCGACTGAGCCACCCAGGCGCCCCTTTTCTTTAAAAAAAAAATTTTTTTTTAACCTGATGATACTATTTTGAACGAGTCCTTGGGTTTATGCAAAATGAATTTATTTACACATTTTTGTCAACAAGCATTTTTTGAAGTTACTGACCAAAGATGGTTGAGTAAAGATGTTTACTACACTCTTTCTCCTTAAAATCCACCATAAACAACTGACAAAAACTACAGGGGAAAAATAACCTCTGTCTTTAACAACATAAGAACATTTTCACAGACACAATCACATTGAGTCACGTCTGCTGATTGAACATGGCTTAAAAAAAAAGATGGTTCCCCTTTTCTTGGAGGACGAAACACAAAAAAGCTGAAGTGACAGTCAAGGTAATGGTGAGTGGGTGTGAAGAGTTGCATGCACACACATCTAACACGTTGATAGTATAAGGTTGTTCCCTTCATAGTATCATGAGTTTTCCATCATTTAGTCCCCATATGTTAATTTGCATTTCAACTGTGGTATGTCCTGTCTGGCAGCAACTGGTTAAACTGTCACGTCTTTTATCTTTCCTTGGACCTGTTGTGAACCTGCATCCAGCTTGCCTTGGAGTGAGGTCCTGGGCTATACAATGTGGACATAATTCGTGGGGGTGACTTTCAATTCTGCATAAACATCTAATTATATGTTTCCTTCTCTTTTCTTTCTCCACTGGCCAGGATGAACACAAACATGGAAGCATCAGAATTTAGCTATGAAAAATTACGGCACCAAACAATGGACAGCAATTGGTGCCTAAACCATTTCTTAGAGAAGTTATTTGTGACTCAAGATAGCCTGTTTCAGACATCACGTGAGTAAGGGTACTATAGTGTTTGAACCATTATACAGTTGTGGGTTTATTTCATCAGTCAGGGTTACCTTATCTAATACAGTGTATGACTGTTCCCTTGCTTTGAAAAATGGAATTAAGTACTTTCATCACAGGTAAGCCCAATATTAGACAAGCCTGGAATTCGTCTATGTGCTCTACTTTCTTTTCCTTTCTTGAACAGTTCATCCTAAATCCATAGGGTAGGGCTGACAACAGCAGGTGTCCACGCCAGGTCAGGGAGAGAGCTTCAGTGTTCCAGAACAAGATGTCAGAGCCAGTATAAGCAGGAGAGGTAGCACCAGTGTGGGGGAGAGGAAGCCAGATCAGCTATGGGAAATTGGATACGTATGGGGAGGAAGAAGAAAGAGCATGTGCATTAGTCACGAGGGGAGCCACGGTTCTCATGGTCAGATAAGGGAGTTAAAATTACGAATGGAGAAGGTTTCAGTGAAGATTGTGGTATGGAAATAGAATCAGAGGCATCTTTAACTCACGATTTTTGATGCAGTCAGAGATCCAAAGAAATGAATGTACATAGAAATGTATGCAGATATTCCCTAGTTCTGTTTAGTCAGAGGGCCTGGGAACAGTCCAATGAGCACATCGAGGGCCCAGGTTTTGGCTTCTATGTACCACTCTTTATTAAGAGATACCAGGGCTCCTTGAGATGAAGAAAAAAAAGGGGGGGGGGGAAGTCCAGGGCTGGGCTGGATCAGAAAAAGTACAAGATGAGTTAGTAATGTCTTGTGCCAGAAAGTGCCCAAATGATGAGATCATGTCAAAGCACAGTGAGGCTTATTTGGAGGATCTAACACTGGTTAAACTGGGGACAGTTTGAACGAATTAGAAGCCATTGAGTGAAATGACAAACCATGAGGCCATATTGATCTAAATAAATCAAAGGAAAATGTTAGGAGGAATAGGACATTTTCATAATTTGAAAGAACTGCACAATGATACGTACTTACAAAGGGCAAATGAGTGCCTTTACAGTAAAGCATGAAAACATGTCACTTTAATGGAATGATCAAGTGACCATCGTTGTTAACTGCAGTAAAAAACGTTGTTCACCACAAGACAGGATCAAAGGGGAACATGTCATTACTTCTGGGATATTCCTGCCAAAGACACAAAGCTTGAATGGAGTCATGCAGACAGTCAGACAAACCCAATTTGAGGGGCATGCTGAAAAATAACTGGCCTTGTGAATTTCAAAATTATCAAGGTTGTAAAGGTCAAGGGAAAATCCGAGGAAATGCTCGGGATGAAAGACACAATCAAATGTCTCATGTGATTCTAGAATGTAATTTTGTTTTAATTTTTAATTTTTTATGGAATGTAATTATGTCTAAAGGACATAATTGTGATAGTTGGCAAGGTTAAATAAGGTCTGGCAATTAGACCAGCTTAATGGATCCAGGATAATTTCCTTATTGTGGTGTAAGAGTTTCCCCATTTGTAGAAAACCAGTAGGGCATTTTCAGGATTAATGATGCATCAGAGTCACCACATTGACTCACAAATGTTTCTGGAAATTAAAAATAGTTCTTTACCCTACACTTGGGACATTCTGTATATTTGAGGGTTTTTTCTTAAGTTGTAAGGAAATGGACTATCACCTTCTTCTTGTGAGACTTCTGAAAATGATGTGGACCTCTTTTGCCCCCAGCAAGTTCACTGCCTGTATGGATGGGGATCCCACGCAGGTGGGGTAGTTGAGGGAGGCACAGAAAAATCTTGGTCAAAGTTAACTGTGAACTAGTATCTCCTTTCCTGCAGAGTGGAGGCTGATGCCCTCCATTGAGGAATGAGGGGCTGTGCCCTCCCAAAGCTGCATCGCTGCAGTTTTGTTCCAGGTGAGTTGATGCTGCTGGAGGGGCCATCCAGATGGCTGAGTCAATGCTACTGCGCTGTGGGTCAACAGATGCAGGCACAGCTCCCTGGGTTTGCTCAACTCAGGTTGGGCTCCCGTGAGATCCCCAAAGAAAAGTGGAGGATGAAAATTCTCTCTTGTGTAGAACCACTTGGCCCTCCTTCTTCTGTTTCCTTCTATATCTTCACCACTTTCCCTGATGTTTTGTCTCTGTTATCTTTTCTGCCTAAGCCTTTGAGATTTTCTTTATTGGCCTTCATGATGGCCCAGAATATCAATGCTTGATATTATTCTAGAATTACTATCTAATGCAACACATAGGAGAAAGAAAAAAAGTTATCTATGATACAAGAGGGTGGACTTATCTTCAGAAAGGTTAGATTTGTAACTAAACCCTAAGAGAATGACCCAGAAAAAAAAATGGAGACATTAAAATGTTGAAGTAAAATGGCTATTTATGGTATTGACACACAAGTTCAATAATTTCCCCACACATGAGTAATAATACGTTAGAGAACAAGCTAACAGATAACCCACATTAGCAAATAAGCAAAAAATAAAGTGCCTCAAAATTAACTTAACAAGCCATGTACAAACATATTTAGAGAAAATGTTGAAACATCATTGACATATATTAAATAAGAATTAAATAAGTGGAAAAACATGTTATTATTTTCTTGGCGAGGGAGCTCCGTATTGTAAAGATGTCAATCTCCCTAAATTAATTTGTAAATTGAAAGCAATTTCAATATCAATGCCAACAGGATTTCTTTGAGTACAAGAAAAGCTGGTTCTCTGAGTAGTGAGGAAGCATCAGCCCCTCTGGATACACAGATGGGTTATAAAGCTACATGTATCATAGGCACTTGGTATTGGCAGAACAATAATCAGAGAGCAATCAACAGGACAAAGAGTCCATAAATAGATTGACACACAGAAGGGAATTTAGTGGATGACAAAGAGAATATCCCAAATGAGCGAGGAAGAGAGAATACACTTAAAGCTGTGAGACAGCGATGTGGCCATCAGAGGGTACAATACGTGCATGCACAAATAAGTGTTTATACAATATAATTCTTCTTTTAAATGCTTGTTTATTTTGAGAGACAGAGAGAGCATCAGTGGGGAGGGGTAGATAGAGAATCCCAAGCAGGCTCCGTGCCGTCAGCACTGAGCCCAGTGCAGGGCTTGAACTCACGAACGATGAGATCATGACCTGAGCTGAAATCAAGAGTTGGATGCTTAACCGACAGAGCCACCCAGGTGCTCCTATATAACTGTAGTTCTAAATAGTGTCTGTGTGTACATAGAGACGGTACATGGATAGATGAGATAGATGAGAGAAAGATAGATATATAGATTAGATATAGATAGGTAGGTAGGCAGGTAGGTAGATAGATATTCCTATTAATCTACCTGTGGCTTATTTTATTCATTATATAAATTTAAAAATGAGGGTAGAGATTCCAGAACGGAACAGGAAACTCAGTGATGAACTGGAGACAACTTTCAAAGCAAGACAGAAACTCCAGGCACTACACAGATTTACTGATTTGGCCACACATGAATTTGTATTTTCTGCATTCAGACATATACTAGAAATGAAATCAAAGAACAAATTTTAAAAAATGTATCTCTTGGCCTAGGCCATCCTGAATTTGAACACAGGGATGCTTTCGTTTGTGCATTTAATTATTTGGTATCATCAAAAGCCGACAGCATAGCACATGACATTAATGGTTGCTCCAGACACATTAAATTGATTATCAGTTCTGTTTATTAGAACTCCGTAAGTGGAAATATAAAAATTTTCTCCATATCCAGGCAGGAATTGATTCACTTATCCTTAGGAAGTAAACGAAATCCAAGTTCCCAGAATTCAGCTAAGCATGAACTTTGGGATACAGGAGGAAAAATAAATCAACACTATGAGAACTCATTCAAATTATAAGAAGGGATTCAAGTTATAGAATGCTTTGAATTCTATAAACTTTGGGGGTCTTTGGTAACAGCTTTATGGAGACACAATTCACACACCATGCAACTCACCCATTTAAAAGCGCACAATTGAATGGTTTCTTGTATGTTCACAAAATTGCGCAACCACACAATAAATTTAAAGATATTTTCATCAGCTCAGAAAAACAGCCTGTATATTTTGCATGCAATTCCTCACCACCCCTCCCCTCCAATCCATGCAACCACTAATGCAGTTACTGTTGCTAAAGACTTGCTTACTGTAGACATTTCATATAAATGGGAGTCCCACAACATGTGCTTTCATGACTGGCTTCTTCTCATGGCATACTGTTCCCAAAGACTACTCATGTTACAGCAGGTGTCAGTACATCGTTTCTTTTCATGGTGGACAGCCCATTCTATGGTTGGACCACATGTGGGTTTTTTTTACTTCATCCATGCATGGAAGTGTGAGTTTTCCAACTTGCCTCTTCGTTTTCAAGAGCGCTTTGGCTACCATGGTGTGCTACAATTGCGTATGAATTTCAGAATCAACTTTCCCATTTCTGAAATAGGCCATTGGGGTTTTGATGAAATGGTAGTGAATCTGTAGATTGCTTTGGTGAGTATCATTCACCATAACAAGATGAAGTCTTCCAGATTGTGAACACAGGATACCTTTCCACTTTCAACTCTTTACTTTCTTCCAGCAGTGTTTTCTAATTTTCAGAGTATGAGGTGTACTACTTTTTTTTTCACCTCTTTTTTTCTTTTTCAAGTTAAGTTGTACTTCTCTCATAGGATTTATTCCTAAGCATTTTATTATTTTCAAAGGAATTATGGATAGAATTGTTTTCTTATTTTCATTTTTGGATTATTCATTGCAAGTATATAGAAATTTGATCCATTTTTCTTATATTAAGCTTGCATCCTTAGAATTTTCTATGTACAAGATCATGACACCTGTGAATAAAAATGGCCTTTTTCCTTTTCCTATCTGCATACCTTTTTAAAAAAGTTATTGAATTTATCAAAATAAACTGGACTTCCAATTTTTTTCTATCTGCATAACTTCCATTGCATTTCCTTTTCCGGCCAGTCTAGAATGTTCAAAACAATGTTGAACAGAAGTGTTAAGAGCAGAAATCCTGGTCATGCTCCTTATCTTAGGAGAAAGCATCCAACCTTTCACCATTAACTAAGATGCTAATGCTTGGTGTTTTGCAGATTTCCTGCGGGCGTTTTTTTGTTGTTCTTTTGTTGTTGTTTGTTTGTTTTGTTTTGATTTTCTGTATATGTTGGAAAAGTACTACAACTGATTTATGATCTATGTTCGAATTTTGACCTACATACTTCCTTTCATTCTGAAACATGTATAGCCCTGTGCCATATGCTACATAGTAAGTGGTCTTAAACTTGTGCTAATGGTACAGTGTGAATTCCCAAATACCTCAGGTAGAATTTAATATTTAGCAAACCTAAATTCGATTTTAGTGCTTCCTCCAAAATAAACACACAAAGAAAAACAGACAGAAGATTGATCCCATGGTACTCAAATACAAATTTTAAGTAGAATGCAGCAATACGAAAGTATTGGTAATCTTAGAATCGATTGAAAATATATGAAGAAAAGTGTCATTGTAAATGGTGCTGAGAAGCTCCATTCCGGAACTGGTCAGCTTCAGTTTACAAACAGTAATGTTGTCTCACAACTATAAAGCACTTGTCAGTTTACAAAGACCTTCTATAATCATTATCTCCTTGGTATCTTCCAATTTTGCGACAGGTCAAATGTGTATTCCTTTTCAGAGTGAGGAAACTGTGTTTCAGAGACATCTTAGGTTATGTGAATGCACACACTGCCCTAAGGGTGGTGCTTGTACTAAACATTAGGTTTCTCCCTTTGCTTTCCAGAGTTCCTCTCTGCACCTGGCATGATGTGTACAGAATTTTTAGTCACCACCACCTGTAGTTACCACAGGAGGCAAAAACGGGAAAAGTTGATTTGGTTTAAAAAAAAAAAAACAAAAAACAAAAAAATGAAGCTCAGGAATTTAAAAGAGAATTCAAATGTCCCATGACATCAGGATGGAAAATAAAAGCTATATTTAAAATATGAGGGGCTCCTGGGTGGCTCAGTCGGTTAAGCACCTTCAGCTCAGGTCATGAGCTCGTGGTTCATGAGTTTGAGCCCTGGGCCAGGCTCAGCTGAGAGCCTGGAACCTGCTTTGGGATTTGTCTCCCTCTCTCTCTCCGCCCCTCCCCTCACGCTCTGTCTCTCTCTCTCTCAAAAAATAAATAAAAATTAAAAAATAAAATACAAATATGATTATGGGCTGTTGGCACTAATTAATGTTAATTTATTTTTGCCATTCAGATGCTTCACTGAGGTGAGTTCATTGATGTGTGATGCTGATTCAAAACTTTTCTACATACATATTTTAGGTAAAAACGCTCCAATTTTGAGGATGGGGTTCCAGTTTCTCAACGGCTTGAAATCCACAGTCCATAATTAAAGCAATTTAAAAACATTTAAAGAGATAGGACATCTCCAGTGTGGGTTACCTAAATTTCAGGATATTGCCCTGTGTATTCTGTTTCAAGATCCATAGATCCTATGAAAGAATTCTAAAATATTAAAAAGAGAAAGGGTTTTTTTTTGAGAATTTTCCTTGTAAAGATGGGATTTCATGAGTTCCAGTGAGCTCCAAAGCAAAAACGGTCCACCCAGTCAATAAAAAAGGGTTTGAAAATGAATTATTATTATTATTATTATTCATTTATGAGGGAGGGATTTTCAGACTTCAGGCCCATATCCACATTTTCCTGCTATGTCGCCATGTGCCCTGGGCACAATTACAATGTATGCCACACTCTGGGAGTCCTGTTCTGTCATTGTAAGTTTGTTTGTTTATTTTCAGAGGGAAGAGTATGAGCAGGGGAGGGACAGAGACAGAAGGAGAGACAGAATCCCAACCAGGTTCCATGTTGTCAGCGCAGAGCCCAACACAAGGCTCGAACTCACAAACTGAGAGCTCGTGACCTGAGCCGAAACCAGGGGTTGGATGCTCAACTGACTGAGCCACCCAGGGGCCTCCTGTTCTGTAATTTTAAGAAGCCTCAGTGACAGCCAATGGGGTCATGCTTCCACTGACAGTGAACTCATAATGTGCAGTGTAAATATGGATTGCCACATATTTGAGCAACTCAGCTCACAGCAATGTCTGTTGTACTTGAGAAAGTACATCGGGACAGGTGATGAGTCACACCTGCACTGCAAGTTGGCTTGGCAGTGTGATGTCTGAGCTGGTCAGGGAAAATAAAAGGCAAAGTTGGCGAATATTCTAGTTTATTCTGCGGGTCTTGCCCGTGGTATGCTTACTTCTTGGCATACTTAAAGGCATGCTAAGCGTTAGGTTAAGGGAAGCTTAGAGGATGTTTTGATCAGAATTCTCCAGAAAAACAGAACCAATAGTGTGTGCGTATGTGTATAGTATATATATTAACATTAAATCCTGGTGGCACCCATGGGAAATAAGAACATATAAGCGTGTCTGATGGGTTGTTATGAACATTCTGGAAGGAGATATGGCGATACATAGCAAAGGCTTTAGATAAAGGACTATCCTTTGACAATCAGTTCCATTCCTAGAAACACACTGTAAGCAATCATTGGTGTGTGCAAAAATTTAATTGTGTGTTCTCCCAAGTTCTGTTCATTAACGGTGAAGAGATGGCCGGAAACTAAATGCCCCAAATGGAGAATTGATGAAAATAAAAAGAAGCTGAATTTCAGTGCAGCTATTTCAAGATGGTACTCCAGGGGTGCCAAGGTGGCTCAGTTGGTTAAGCCTGCAACTCTTGGATCTCAAGGTTCATGGGATCCAGCCCAGAGTCGGGTTCTGGGTACACAGCACGGATCCTGCCCGGGATTCTCTCTCTCCTTCTCTGCCACTCCCCAACTCGCTCTCTCTCTCAAAATAAATAAACTTTAAAAAATTAAAAAAAATTAAGATGGCATTCTAGGATAGGTTATAACAACACAAGTTAAAATATTCGACAGATATAAATACAGCTACAGATATAGATAGATAGATAGATAGATAGATAGATAGATAGATAGATAGATAGATACAGATATATCTCTATAGAAATAACTAAAAGGATATATACTCAATAGGAAATGATGGTATGATTACAGGTAATTTATGCTTCCTTCTTTGCACATTTCTGTATGTATCAAATATTTTAGTAAACAACAACAAAAAAGTAACTTTCCAGTGGAGAATCCCAACAATACCACCCCGGTCAGGCAATCAAACTCAACCCCAACAGTGCTGTGATGTTACTAGAACGTGCCCTTGTTAGGATGTGACAAAAATGATCCTTGGTCTCTTGTCTTTCTTGTGAAAACCCACAACCCCAGGTGAAACAGGAGAAAAGTATTCCCACGAATCCCGATTGAGTGATATTGTACAAAATACCTGAGCACTCCTCGTTCACACCGTCCAGCTCAAAAACCAACCAAAGTCTGGGGAAACCGTCAGAGCCAAGAGAGAGCTAAGAAAACATGAGGAGTGAATCGAATGTGGCATCCAGGTGGGGTCCTGGAGTGGCAAAGGGATGTCAGGGGATATGAAATAGGGAATAAGGACATTGGAGTGCAGTAGGCCTTTGAGTTAGTGTTGTGTGTATAGAGATGATGTCTGCGGAGGGGAGAATTCACCAAGGCGACTCTGTTTCCTGGTGTAGACTGCGTCAGTCTCTTCATCCACATCTGCCAGTTCCCCCGTTGAGAAAGATGCATAATGGGTGGTCTCATCTGAGGTAAAGACTTTTCTCGGAGCCTACTCTAGGCATCGTTGATGAGCATCTAGTCTAGACTGTATCAAATCTCACGTGTCTCCTTCACCCAAAAACAGCTCCTCTCTCTAAGCCTTCTGGCACTTCTGTGGGGAATGCTTCTCATACCCTGTAATGGTCATTTCTGAGAACATATCCCAGAGGAAGAGACCTGCCCTAACCTTCCTCTGGGCTGGACAGGACTGAGGCTCAGGTGTTTCTCTCACCTGCCCACTGAGTGTAAGTCCCAGCTCCCGGTGATGTCACAGAGCTGGGGTTCAGCTCTTTTGTGACACCAGGGGTTTCCCTGGGATGGGCCAAGATGCTTACCATTATGGTGGGCACCTTCATTCAGCTACAGTGTTGACTATGAACAGTTAACAAAGAGTTTCTAAAGCAATTTCCGGAAAAGCTTTGCTCCCAAATGGTGCCAATTTCTATCCCAATCAGCCATAGAGGTAAGGGTGTTGTTTTCCCCTTAAACCACATTTTTAAAAAACTGTTAGTATTTTCTGGCCATTTATTTTTTCGTTGGAAGGTCTGACAGCTGCATTTTTTCCCTGACAAGGTTTTTCTGGTTTACCTAACACAGTTGGGTTGGGATAGAGCCAGCAGAGTAGCTGTGGGCTCTTGGTGGCCCGTGTTTAGGGCAGCAGGAATCAATGACAGAGCGAAGGTGGATCATTGGGAAGGGAGAAGCAATCAGCTATCGGGAAATGGAGATAATATTGGGTATGCTTCAGGGGAACGGACTTCAGTCCTCTGTCTACACCTTCACGGTATCTTGGGACCAGTAACTGTGAGTCTCAGCTTTGCCTCCTTGCAACATGGGGACTGGAGTTCTGAAAAGCCACTTCTGGCTCTGATATTTTACGGCTACAACTCCATATGACAAAATTCACAAAGATGCCAGAGATTCGCTGTGCCAAGGGGCTAGTTCAATACTTACTAGGTCAAAAAGGCTGTGTACTGGCATTATCAGGTGATCTGGATTATCTACTCATGATCTGTACCTGGAGGGCTGATCATGTGACAGATGAGTGGATTTGAAATTGTGTCAGTAGAGGAAGAGAAGTGTGAAACGTGGGGGGATGAGTTAGGCAATCATGTGCTTTGCTCATTCAGCAAAAACAGATCACAAATCTTCTCTGTTAGGAGTCAGGGTGACATTGAAGGAACCGGAGGGAGACAAGAAGAGAAAGGAAGCGAAAGAAGGGAAGCACCGGGTAGGAAGGTGAGGAGGAGATTTTGTGGTCTGTTCAAAGAGTCACATTTGCTGCCCATGGACCTGACAGCAGGATTCGTGCAGAGGAGGTAGGGCCCCAAGGTCAACCAGTAGGACAGGTCAGATCAGAAGAGACAGAGGATGCCATCCTAAGGAACTGAATGGATGTTTCACAGGTAATGGAGAACTTAAGTGTATGAGCTGTGATAATTAGAATTGTGTTAAGGTTTCCGGTTGAGGGGCATCTGGGCTGCTCAGTTGGTCAAGCATCCAACTCTTGGGTTTCGGCTCAGGTCGAGATCTCACCGTTTGTTGGATCGAGCTCCGTGTCAGGCTCTACACTGATTGGCTCAGAGCCTGCTTGGGATTCTCCGTCTCCCTCTCTCTCCCTGCCCCTACCCCACTCTCTTTCTCTCAAAAATACATAAATAAATAAAACGTTAAAAAATTATTAAAAAAATAAAAGGTTTCTGGCTGATACATAGAAGATAAAGAGGAGGTGAGGCTGAAGGGAAACTAAATATTAAAACTGTATCAATAGACCAAAAGTCAACAATGTGAGAAGTTTGTCTTCAGCTTCTAGCATGCTGGGCATGTTGGGCTCAAGGAAAATAGCATAGCTTTAAACTGACGAATTACTAAAAATACATGAAGATAGGCAACTTAGCATTCATTTAAGAACTCCCCCCCCCCCCCCAGAGAGAGTGAACCAGCAGGAGAGGGGGCAGAGGGAGAGACAGGATTCTAGGCAGGCTTAGTGGAGCCTGATGTGGGGTGCGATCCCATGACTGTGGGAGAATGACCTGGGCCCAAGTCAAGGGTCAGACGCCCAACCCACTGAGCCACCGAGGCACCTCTCAAGTAAGAACTTTAAAGGCAGACCGGAACAAATGGAAACAAAGTAATGTAAATAATACTGGGAGTGAATGGATTAGAGAAAAGAGTATTTTTACAAAATCATCCTCGATATGATTTTCTAAGGAACAAACAACAAAATATAATGTCAAGTATATAACTATGAAAGGCATTTAAAAAACTTAGAGATATCTAAAAGGAGTGAAAAATTATATATAGTCAAATACAGAGAAAGTAATACTTATGAAAGATATATACTTATATATAGGATAGGAAGAAAATCCTATCCACTGTTTCATAACCAAGTGTTATATATATAAAACATTTGATATGTAACATATTATATATACAACTTGGCATGCATAATATAAGTTATAACATATACGATGTGAAAATGAGAATGAATGGGAGTATTATTTTTACAAAAACATAATTTATCAAAACTGACTAGAGAAGAGGTAAAAATCTTAGACCAATCACTCCAGCAGACATTGAGAAAGTTGCCAAACGATTATGCCATAAATGTAATGAGTTGTTTTAAATTCTGATGAAACACAGGATTCCTGTGTATTTATAATTTTCTAAGAACAGAGAAAGAAATTAGGACAATAAAAGAAACCATATGTCATTACCTAGTAAGGTTCCTTTCAGGAATGCAAGGCAGGTCAACATGATGAAATCCAAATGTATAACTCATTGTATTAGGGGAACACAGGAGAAAGAGTAAGCATTTCTTTTCATAAATTAGATAATTTAGATACATTATTAGATAATTAGATAAATTAGATTGGATAAAAATCAATATCGATATCTAAGAATAAGTGTTACTAAAATAGCAAGAGAAAGAAATTTCCTTGCATGATTTAAAAAAGAAAAAAGTTATTTCAGGGGCGCCTGGGTGCTCAGGTGGTTAAGTGTCCAACTTTGGCTCAAGTCATGATCTCATGGTTTGTGGGTCTGAGCCCCGTGTCGGGCTCTGTGCCCACAGCTTGGAGCCTGGAGCCTGTTTCGGATTCTGTGTCTCCCTCTCTCTCTGCTCCTCCCCTGCTCGTGCCCTGTCTTTCTTTAAAAATGAATAAACATTAAAAACATTTTTTTTAAGTTACTTTAAAAGTATAGCTATGCTGAAGGTAAAACATTCGATATTTCCCCTTAACCTCCACCAAGGACATGACAACATTCCTCACTGAAGTTTTGCTGACCATTTGCCTGCAGAAAGATCATATTTGATGGGAGGAGGCAAAATTGTTGATATGTGAACATGCTCTGAGATTTGCCCCTAAGAGTCAATTCAAAATAAACAATGTTCAAAATTATAAAAGTTCATTATGAAGCCCAGGGATAAAACAGTAACTGTGTTAAAAAATTGTTACTGTTGACTGCATTAAAACAGAAAGTCAATATGGTTTTTACGTCCAAACCCTAACCAGTTAGGAAACATAATTTTACCATGTTGCTAGCAAAGTATCTACAAAATGAAAATAGAGGGGCGTCTGGGTGGCTCAGCCGGTTAAGCATGTGACTCTTGATCTCAGCTCAGGACTTGATCTCGGGGTCGTGGGTTCAAGCCTCACATTGGTCTCCATGCTAGGCATGAAGCCTACTTAAAAATAAATAAATAAAAATAACCAAATAAAAACGTCATAATAGGAGCAAAATTAATGAGAAAGTCTCTGGATCTATATGAAGAATGATGGATTTCTTTACTCATACAACTTCAAAGTCCAGGGGCAGGGCTCCTTTTTTTTTTAATGTTTATTTTTGAGAGACAGAGAGCATGCGAGAATGGTGGTGGGGGGGGGGGCGGGAGAGAGGGGGACAGAGGCCCCAAAGTGGGCTTTGTGCTGATAGCATTGAGCCCAACGCAGGGCTCAAACTCACAAACCGTGAGATCATGACCTGAGCCAAAGTCTGTCACTTAACCGACTGACCCACCCAGGCACCCTGGATTTATTATTTTTTCAATTAATACATTAAACTATTTTTCAAGTTTATTTATTTTGAGAGAGAGCATGCAAGCAGGGGAGAGGGAGAGGGAGAGGGAGAGGGAGAGGGAGAGGGAGAGGGAGAGAGAGAGAGAGAGAGAGAGAGAGAGAGAGAGACAGAGAATCCCAAACAGACCCCACACTGCCAGCGAGGAGCCTGATGTGGGGCTCGATTGCACAAACCCTGAGATCACAACCTGAGCCGAAATCAAGAGTTACATGCTTAACCAACTGAGCCACTCAGGTGCCCTGAAGGATGGATTTGTTAAACTTACTCGGAGGACATTAAAAAATGAAATGATTTAATAGAAAGCACTGACTAAATATGGAGACATAGCTCATGCTGGTCTGGAAAGACTTAAATCATAAAGATAAATTCCAGTTGACACAATTTAATGCAAATTCATTCAAAATATCAAAGGTTTAACTTGAAGAAATACTTGAAAGTTCTTTTGAATGAACACATTTTGTAGATTTTTTCAAGTAAGTTTTGAAACATACAAGAGAATTTTTTTCAGATATTGAGATGTTTTATAAGGTTAAAATAATATGTTGAAAACTCCAGGAAGAGGGCATACTTACTCCATATAGACGATTTTACAGACATATAGCAGGATATTCTGAACCCACACTAAGAGCGATAGAGATATAAGCGGACAAGAAGGAAACTCAGAATGTATTAAGTGAAGAAAACAGTTAAAACACAGTTTGTACAGTGTTGGCCAATTATGATTAAAAACGCATATATACCCAAGAGCGTATTTACAAAGGGGTAACTGAACGTCTGGAAGGTTATATGTGAAAATGTTAACAATGGTTACATCTGAGAAATGTCAAATAAGCTAAATTTTAATTGCTGACTGTGGCTTCTCAGCAGCATGCAAACTAGAGAGAAGACAGAGTAAAAAGCGAGAAGCAGCCTCTAATTTTGCCAGTTTGTTCTTTTTTTAAAAAAAATTTTTTTTCAACTTTTATTTATTTTTGGGACAGAGAGAGACAGAGCATGAACGGGGGAGGGGCAGAGAGAGAGGGAGACACAGAATCGGAAACAGGCTCCAGGCTCCGAGCCATCAGCCCAGAGCCTGACGCAGGGCTCGAACTCCCGGACCGCGAGATCGTGACCTGGCTGAAGTCGGACGCTTAACCGACTGCGCCACCCAGGCGCCCCATCAATTTGTTCTTTATTAATGGATTGATGGAACACCATTGACGGGGTGGAAAGGCAGGGAGAGCACGAACTGATGAGACTCTCAAACAAATTCACCGACTATTTTCAAAAGCCTGGGCCCCAGCCCACTAGACGATGTTGGGAAACGCATAAGCTTCAATCAAAGGGATTATTCGATTGTGCCCATACCTTGACATTAGCCCAGGGAGACCCATCGCAGAATCGTGACCTCCAGATACGTAAAGGAAAAAATTCGTGTTGTTTCAAGCCAAGTAGTTTCATGGTGATTGGATACGGGAGCAAAAGAAAACTAGCAGTTTCCTTCTCTGATGGACTATTTCTGTCCCTGTGTGGGAAAAGTCCCATTTCTGTAAAAGAGCAAAACTCTAGCAGATCAGTCTTGATAAGGACTGGCCATTTCCATACCTCCAGATAAATAGCATCAAGCTTGTCCTGACCAGTGATGCTCTGATGGCCAATTTCTTGGATACAAGCCCAGATTAGGATTCTCTGGGGCCAACAGGTACAGAAACGTACTGTCCTTGATGGGCCCTTGAAGCACACCAGATCTCTTTATTAAAAATGAAATATTTTAGGGGCGCCTGGGTGGCGCAGTCGGTTAAGCGTCCGACTTCAGCCAGGTCACCATCTCGCGGTCCGTGAGTTCGAGCCCCGCGTCAGGCTCTGGGCTGATGGCTCAGAGCCTGGAGCCTGCTTCCGATTCTGTGTCTCCCTCTCTCTCTGACCCTCCCCCGTTCATGCTCTGTCTCTCTCTGTCTCAAAAATAAATAAACGTTGAAAAAAAAATTTTTTAAAAAAAAATAAAACTGAAATATTTTAATACCGAAAGTGGTATGTTAGAAGAGGCAACATACATTCCCATTAACATGTAAGCAAACCTTATGCATTCTTTTTTCTTAATAGTTACAAAACCTCTGAAAATTTCTCTACATGCTGTTTCTTTCGCAGATAGTCTTGGCTATAGATTTATGTGTTTCTAAAGCAAGGGAAGGCTTCTCTTTATACTAAAGTCACCGTCCCCCCTTCGTCCTGTAATGCACATATGTATGTGTCGGTAATTCGTATTGGCCAAGAGCAAGAAGAGAATTGACAGTTTCCAACTGGTAATTAATTCCTGCACATACACAAAAAAGGTTAGGAAATTGGAAATGATGAGCTGGACAGACTATGGTACACAACAGCACTTCTCAAATTGTGGTCTCCAGACACCTCCATTGAGATGTCCTGGAAACTGGTCAAAAAAAGTGAAGTGTCCCGTCCCATCCCGGACTTGCTGAGCAGAAACCATAGTAGAAGCAACCACCTTGGCTATTAAGCAGGTAGGTGCAATTGTCTGAAAGACACAGCTCAAACACATCATCCACGGTTTGGGTGGGATCGTGGCAGCAAAGAGAAAATTAGTACCAACTCTACAACTTTCTTCTTAATTTTTTTAATGTTTATTTGTTTTTGAGAGAGAGAGGCAGAGAGAGAAAGGGACAGAGAGGACCTGAAGCGGGCTCTGTGCTGACAGCAGACAGCTCGACACGAGTCTTGAACCCACAATCCATGAGATCATGACCTGAGCCAAAGTAGGACTCTCAACCAACTGAGCCACCCAGGCGCCCCCATGTCTAAAATTTTCAAGTCTTACACTCACCCACGTCCCAGAAATGGATGCCGTCCTGGGGTCTCTTCTTTCTTTGTCCTTAAAAAAAACAAACAAACAAAAAATACGCTATTTACACATCTTTGATTATTTGCTCCGATTGTTAATGAAAAATAAAGGAGAATTAATTAATAACATCCTCAATTCAATAATTTCACAGATTTGAAGAGTGTCCTCACTTTTTTTTTTTAGAAATATCATTTTTATCTGTCTCATGTCTACTAGCCAGCTGCGTACAAAGTATTAGAGAGAATATGCGGCTCACAGACACATTATTATATTTTCAAAGGAAAAATGGTGAGCACCCATGTATACAAAGCAATTTTAGGAATTCATGAGGGTTTCATTTTAAATGTAAATCAACAGATTATGGAAGCAGTCTGGACTTGGTACATTTTTATTCTTAATCTGTTATCTTGTTTCTGAATGTCAGTATTGTTTTTGAATTTGTTTTGTCTCCTGTCTTTTGTAAACACATTACTTCTCTTCCCCTTTGCTTTTCCATGGCTGATCTGTTGGGTGCTTTTTATGCTTTAGCTGTTAATTTGTTTCATGTCAAAATAACCTTACCACATAATTCAGGACCCCACGTGGTTTGGGCTTTGAATTAATAGGATTATTACTAAATTTCCATTTCACTTTAGGGTGTCAGGATGGAAGCAAAGGGTGTTTCAAAATCAAACATGTTTTGTGACCATTCCTTTTAAAACCTCGTCTTGAGTATTCTGCATGTGATAGGTAGATAAATTGGCTCCTTAATTGAAGAATACAGGTACATATTTTACCATCAATTACAAATAAAGCCTTGCAATGCACATTTAGGCCAGTATTTGGAAGAAGTAAAAGAAATATCCAGGCTATTCATCATGAATCCTTTATAGCAAAGTCAGTGAGAAAAATTAAAAAAACATTCATAAAGGCAGTGACACCTCCCATTAGTAGACAAATATGTCCTGAAGATACTAAGGTCTTTATACTCTACTCACCATGCCCCTCCACTTAAGAAGAAATGCACGTAAGGCATGTATGGATCTTGTTGGTTTTTAAGGCCTTGTTATGGGACCAGTTCTTAGGCCAGTAACATTGTCATTGCCTGGGAGCTTGTAGAAGATGCAGAATTTCAGGACCAAACCCATGCCTAGGGCGGACTCTGCACCTGAATAAGTTTCCGGGGTGACTCATATATCCATTACAATATGACAACTAGCACTCAAGGAAAACCATTTCCTAAAACACTGAAGATCTGGGGATCCCATTTTTAAATGTTATTTATTTATTTTGAGAGAGAGAGAGAGGGAGAGAGAATCCCAAGCAGGCTCCGCACTGTCAGCACAGAATGTGACACGGGCCTCAAACCCACAAACCACAAGACCATGACCTGAGCTGAAATCAAGAGCCTTCCACTCAGGTGTAGCTGGGGGTCCCGTTATTAAATATCCTACTCGCGATGCTGCTAGTGAAGAAAATGTCCTGCATGTTAAACCCTCATCTGTCTTCGGTGTGAAGATGTGTGGGTAGTGAGTCAGGGATGGGGGAGGAACTTTGGTCACGATGCTGCCACAAGAAAGCAAGGCTTTTTTTGCCCTTCGGAATCCCAGCCAGGTGGCTCTCCCTGTTGGACATGTGGACTCTAGTAAGAGGAATATGGTGCCCTCTTCTACCCTCGGCTACTTCCTGATCAAAAGACGGGGCACCCCAATTTATTTTTAATCTCTTTTAAGAAATGCAGAAAGAGAGAAATCTCTAAAGGCATTCATCCTAATTTCTGTCTCTTAAAAAAATCCATAATTCATTATTGCATTAGTTTTATAAATGTCTACTTTTAAAGGAGTAGGAAGAAAATCCTATTCTTCAATGTTTCGTATCTAAAGAATATGATCTGCAAGAAAAAAAAATCATTCCTCGGATACTTAAAAGCAGCTCTCCTTATGTTAATTATTGAAGTAAAGCATGCCTTCCTATATAGCCACTGGTGATCATTTCTCTCCACAAATTGTGGAAGAAAAAAAAATCCACTCTGGTAAACGCCTTAATTTGATGTCTTTGGTTCCCAAAAGGATCAAATTCCAATGCATTGCAAGGAAGGTATTTATTCTCAGTGTTGTGGCATCCCATTTATTTATGCATTTGCTGTGCCTCCTACCTGTTTCTCATTCCTGCAAATCAATCAAGGTGTTATCATGGAAGCATTTTCTATAGAGGCTGTGTTTATATCTGTTACAGGGATTTGACTTGACACAGTTGTGGGGTGGCCTGAGCAGCCTTTCTCAGGCTGTCATCCTTGTGCCTGTTGCTGCAGCTGGAAGTCCACAGAGCAGGTGGTCACGAAGGGACAGCTGATGTTAACGGGAAGAGATCTGGGCAGGCTGGAACTCACAAGCATGAGTGAAGTTGGACAGAAACTTGGGTCCATTATTGTTGCCTCTAACCTTTGGTAAAAGCATCCTGCAGAATCCATGGCCGTTGATCGTGCACCTGCACATGCACCCCGAGCCTGTGTGCTGCAGAAGCCAATAAAGGAGCAGGGAAAGGAAAATACACACAACTGCTTCACACCAAGGTGAGTCAGTAAATCAGAGGCAACCTGCAAAATGGCGGCTGCTTCTCTGCTACCCTCCTAATCCCTCAAGGATCTCCTTGGTGGAGATTCACATATCGGAAGGGGATTTCTGGAATCTGTGATTCAGCAAAGCCAAGGGGACACGTTCCAAAGGCATATCCACCTTCTCCTCTCCCCGACGTAGCTCATGTAGCATCTAATGACCAAGAGCTTGAGATTGGTGAATCTGAACTTAGTTAAACCCAGACTTCCTGGCTGCAAGTCAAGTGACTTTCCACAAAGCAAACAACATGAAATGTCCAAATACGTGTCCTATTCTGTGACCCTGCTTTCCTAACTCAGGTGTCCAGTTTTGATCGTCTGATATAATGCACTAAAACTAATGTCTCCTCTGAATCCATAAGCATTCTGAAACAGGGTGATGTTATTGCGTATCCACTGAATGAGATTGATAAAGAAGTAAACGAGGTAGCAGGATAAAGCTTCATATGCAAAGGGGTTCAAGACCAAAAGTGGTCGGCTAATCATACTGCTATCCCCAGCGGTTCCCACGTTTGGATTGTACCATTGCAGTTGTGGAAACTGGCCACCACTGTGTCCTACCTTCCTTGGAAAAACACCCGGTTTCAAAGAGACAATCTTAGGAACGGTGCTCCCCTGAATCTAATCAACCTTGAGTTTCTCCACACTAACCTATTTCTTCCATCCCATCACTTAATGTTTGCCTTTTAAGCTCATGTTCATCCGTTTCCTCTAAAAAGATAGAAAGAAAGAAAGAAAGAAAGAAAGAAAGAAAGAAAGAAAGAAAGAAAGAAAGAAAGAAAGAAAGAAAGAAAGAAAGAAAAGAAAAGAAAGCTCTTTCTTTTGTTAGTAGCTGGAGGCTGATAATTACTCTATGTATTTAGTAGCAAGTATCATTAGAATTCTGAATTAAAAATAAGATTAATGATTTAATTTCAATCTTGTCAGGATGACCCATTTAAAAAAATACTGATGTGATATAGTGCTATAAAAGATTTAAGCATAATTTATTGATAAAACCATTACAACTGCAATGAGAGAGCTATTTGTCTACATAATGGTTCCTGAAATCACAGATAGTACTTTCCCATTATTTCACTGCAACATTTATAATTCCTTTTTGGAGTTACCATTTTTTCTTTCTTTCTTTCTTTCTTTCTTTCTTTCTTTCTTTCTTTCTTTCTTTCTTTATTTCTTTTCCTTCCTTCCTTCCTTCCTTCCTTCTTCCTTCTTCCTTCCTTCCTTTTCTTTCTCTCTCCCTTTCTTTTTCTTTCTTCCTTCCTTCCTTCCTTCCTTTTCTTTCTCTCTCTCCTTTTACCTTCCTTCCTTCCTTCCTTCCTTCCTTCCTTCCTTCCTTCCTTCCTTCCTTCCTTTTTAACAACCACATATGGTGCTTCTGTTCTAAGCCTCTTACAAATCCCAGCTCAATTCATCCTCACCACAATCCCATAAGGTAGCACTGTTGTTCTCCTTACATTATGCCTAAGGAAATGGAGGTGTGGAAAGTTTTGGTAACTTCTCCAGTGGAACACAGCAGGTCAATTTTGCAGCTATGATACAAACATAGATTCTGGTTCCAAAACCTACCTTCTAACCACTGGTCTGCATTGCTTTTCCATTATAGAAAATCCAGGGACAACTTGTTTCACTTGGGTTGGAGACAGTAGCAGATGCACCTTTGCATTTGGGAAGGCAGCCAGGTAACAAAATTATTGGCATAAAAACTGCTCAATATTTCTCATGGCCAGATAAAATATTATAGATTTTCTCATAACAAGGAATTATGTAACCCTGGATGTCAAAAGTTCACTTAAGACCTTCTGCTTCTGGTGAAGCAGCAGTAACAGGGAATCATCTTCTTGACAAAACAAAACAAAATGTAAAACAATGGTTTTCAAGACATTAGGTATCAGTCCATTGATGACAGTTATTCCAGAAAGATGGATAATGAATGATGGGAACACTATCATTGAACAGCTACTGTATTAAGAGAGATTCTAGGCAGTGGTTTCAAGAACGGGAACCCAAGCAGGACCAGGCAGGCTCCTGGTTTGAGGTGATGGGTCCCAGAGGATACAGAACAAGGCAGTTAGGAATTTCAGGGCAGATTTTGCAGAAAAGAATGCTACATAGAGAACCCCAAAGAACGGGAGAGTACCCTAGTGGAATAATTAGCAAATTACTAATCAATGCATACACATAACCTGTACAGTCATGATACTACGTAAGGGTGGGATATAACCATCCAAAGAATGAGAACACTGCTCAGGGGTCACAGAGGACTATAAGCGGTGCCTGATTCCACCCTCCAGAAGGAAAGAAATCTCATAGCATAGAAAACATTGCATAAAGTCTTCAGGAATATTCCAGCTCAATAAGGAAGAAATCATTCTTCACATCCTGAGCACTGCTCAGGTCTTGCTACCAAACCTTATTAGCCAGACTAGAAGAGATAAATCTCCTTCCAAATAGCTTAACTAAATCCCAAAAGAAAGCCAATGAGTTTTTATAGGAATAAAAATACCCAAACCCAAAGTGGTAAGATGCACAACATTCTACATTGAAATATTAACATACTTGAAGTATAGCAACAGAAACTATCAAAAAATAAAATATGGAAAGAGAACAAATAAAAATGAAAAAAGCATAAGTGAACTATAATATATCATCAAGTATCCTAATATGTGGGTGATTAGAATGGTCAAAGGAGAAGAAAGAGGCCACAAAAAATTTTGAATTTAGAGTTGTCAGAAATTCCCAAAACTTAAAAAAAACCCAGAAACCTCTAAGCCTAGAGATCCAAGAATCTCAACAAACTCTAAGTGTAAGAAATATAAGAAAAAATTTGCCAAGGCACAGCATAATCAAATTGCTCAAAACCAGTGATAAAGATAACATCTGAATAAGCATCTAGATTAAAAATACATTTTATTATAGATGGGTAAAGATAAGAATAACTTTAGATTTCTTGTCAGTAACAATTTAAAAAAGATGGTGAAGGGCACCTGGGGGCTCAGTAGGTTAATCATCAGACGGGCTCAGGTCATGATCTCATGATCTGTGAGTTTGAGCCCCATGTCAGGCTCAGTGCTGACGTCTTGGAGCCTGGAGCCTGCTTCAGATTCTGTGTCTCCCTCTCTCTCTGACCCTCACCCACAAGCTCTCTGTCTCTCTCTCTCAAAAATAAATAAACATTTAAAAAATTAAAAAAAAAGAAAGATCGTGAAGAAAAACATTTAAGATTAAAAAAAAAAAAGTCACCTAGATTTCTATACCCAGCAAAAATATCTTTAAAGTAGCTATAGGTGAAGAAAACACATTTTCAGACATATGAAACCCTGAAGAACTCATGACTAGCACACTTGTACCACAATAAATGTCCAAAGAATTCTTTTAGCCAGAACAAAAACAGTATTAGATGGGTATTTGGATTAACGCAAGAGTAAATAGCAGAAACTCCTTGATAAGCCTATTGGATTATATAAATATTTGTAAAATATAATTGATGGTACAGGGTGACTAGATGGCTCAGTTGGTTAAATGTCCAACTCTTGGTTTCGGCTCAGGTCATGATCTCACGGTTGGTGAGTTTGAGCCCCATGTCAGCTTCTGTGCTGACAGCTCAGAGCCTGGAGCCTGCTTCAGATTCTGTCTTTGTTTCTCTCTCTCTCTCTCTGCTCCTCCCTTGCTCACATTCGGACTCTTTCTCTCTGGCAAAAATAAATAAACATTTAAAAAAATAAAAAAAAATATAATGGATGGCATAAACAAAAATGACAGGATGTTTTGGGGAATAACAATAGTATATGTTGGGGGTGGGGGAGTAGAAATATACTACCCCATAAAACTGGAGAAAGAGAACAAAAACCAAAAACTGATGAATATTTCTCACTAACAGTCGAATATTCTAAATGCATGTTAGGAAAGTGTTCAAAACTGCATAAAAAGGGTAATAGATCATGGTCAAGGGAGATTCCAAATATATAAGGTTGTATTTTTTAAATTTTTTTAATGTTTATTTATTTTTGAGAGAGAGGAGAGGGAGAGAGAGAGCATGCATGAGCACAAGTGGGGGAGGGACAGAGAGAGAGGGAAACATAGAATCTGAAGCAGGCTCTAGGCCCTGAGCTGTCAGCACAGAGCCCGAAGTGGGGCTCAAACTCACCAACCACGAGATCATGACCTGAGCCGAAGCCACTCAATATACCAGGTTGTCTGAACATCCAAACTCAATGTCCTATTGACTAATTACAAAAGAAAAAAACCTTGATCATCTCAATATTTGCAGAAAACAATTTGTTGGGGTTCAGTGTGTATTCCTGGTTTTAAAAAACACACTGAAAAATTAAAAAAAATTATCCATCTGATAAAAGGCATCTACATAAACTCTACAATTAATAGCATTGTTAGTAATGGATTTTTCCACCTAAAATCAGAACAAAACAAATGTGTCTGCTTGCACAACTTCTTTTCACCATTGTACTACAGATTCTGACCAGCATGATGAGGGTGGGTTGGGGGAGCCAGTGGGAATCAAAACTCCAGATTGGAAAAGGAAAATTAAACCTGTATTTAAATATGGAATGACCATCTATGTAGAAAATCCAATGGAATATAACCAAACAACTACCAGAACCATCAAATGTATTTAGCAGGATTGCAAGATCAAAGATCAATATACCAAAATAAATTGCATTTCTATAGACCAGCAACGAACATTAAAAAAGTGAAATTGAGAAAGCAACATCAATAGCAAGAACATTAAGTGTATGAAATACTTTGGAGGTAACTCTGACGTAGGATGTGTGAGACCAGTACACTGAAAACTACAAACCAGGGGTGAGTGGATTTGAAGACTGAAATAAGTGGAGGGGTATACTTTGTTCATGGGTTGGAGAACTATGTAGGTTTCAGCATGCCAGTTCTCTCCAAATAAATCCACAGATTCAACCCCATTCGATATTTTAGCAGGGTTTTTTGTCAAAATTGATAAACTTATTCTAAAATTCATATGTACAATAGCCAAAGGGGGAAAAATGTTTGAAAAGGAAAAACAAGTTTGGAGATTTCATACTACCTGTATTCCAGATATATTCATGCTATAGTAATCAAGACAGCATAATATCAGTGTGAAAACTAACAGACCAGGTGAACAGAATATGGGACTAGAGAAACAGATGCACACATTGATGGTAAACTTCATGTCTACACACACACAGTCATGACATCTGAGGGACATCAGGAGCAGGTATTTGGGACACACACCCTCAGATCATCTTCCAACTTCTGTGCAGACTCAGTGACCGATATTGTTTCTAGATAAGCCTTCATTCCTTCTCATCAGAGATTATTATGTAGCTGTTTCTAGCTGATGACCAATCCAATTTCCCATGTTGGATGTTGACCACCCCACATCTTTTTAATTTTTTTTAATGTTTATTTTTGAGAGACAGAGAGAGACAGCATGAGTGGGGGAAGGGCAGAGAGAGGGAAACATAGAACATGAAGCAGGCTCCAGGATCTGAGCTGTCAGCACAGAGCCCGACGCAGGGCTCAAAGTCATGAGCTGTGAGATCACCACCTGAGCTGAAGTCGGACGCTTAACCAACTGAGCCACCCGGGCACCCCTTCACCACCCCACATCTTAGTTTACAGGTGAGAAAATCATACATTGGCAACTGGGGAGAAATTTGAGGCTGACTCAGAAGAAGCGCATTGCTCAAGTCAGATCCAGAATTTTCTGTATGGCAGGCCAGGGGAGAGAATAAATGGTGTGGAGTAGGTCCAGAATATGGTCCAGCTGAAAATAAAAGGCTAAATTGCCTATAGTTACACCGGTACCATAGAATACTTGGGTTTGATCTACCTTTAAACCTGTTCACTTATGATATTTATGATCTAATAGCATCTTTAACCAGAGTTAGGAATATTTAATCATGTTTTATCTGAAAATATACATAATTGGAAATGTGTTTTTTAAAATATTCTTATTGACTTACTATACTGTCTAAACGATTTTCCAGTTCTATAAGCCATAAGCTTAAGAAGATTAACTTGTTTTTATAAATGTATTTTTCTTGATTAGACTACATGTCACAACTACATTTTAAAATGATGTGTCGAGATCAAATATACTTAGTATCATTTTAAAAAACAAAGATCTATTTATAAAATGAAGAGATGTCAATTCCATATGTACTGACAATTCATTAATGATTTATATCCACTGGTGATATTTTCAGAATAAAATCCAGTTTCAATCTGAGAAGGCTAGGAAATAGGAAAAAGTATGGCTTTTTATAGTCTGGTGTTTTTGAACCATAAAATATAAAGAAAATATTTTGGGGGGCTTTGATCATGACATTCCATGAGTCAGGATTTTACTATCTGTAGGCATTGCCAATCACTGTCGACAGAAAATTTATTAGAAAGCTTTTATGAGACATTGGTTGGAATTTTCAAAATGATTTACTAATAATTCATTATCAATTATAGCTATGGTAATAAACTGATTGGAGCTTTTAAGAGACCATGTTTTATAGTGAGGAACATACTCTAAATATATCTCTTACACATTTAAAAATTCTTATGAAGTATCTGGAGTAGACATAGGGGCTACTTTAAGACAATGTTTGTCTAAAAATGCACTTCTTCATTCCAGTTCAGATCAGATTATTACTTGATATAATAATACGTATAAATTGGTTACAGGAGATTATGTGAGACAGCTTGTCCCTCCTCCCGAGATTAATTTAACATTAAATTACCTTTGTTTGAGAGTGAAATACAGTATCAGCATTTGTTTATAAAAGACAATACCAAAGCATTTTCATCTAAACCCTAATGTTCGTTATGTTCAATTACAGAGGAGATAATTTAACAGCTTGTGTCACTAGTAATGGAAAATCAAGATAGCCGTGTTCATTTTTGCAATGCAAATATAGGACATGTGTGTTTGTAGTGTTCTCGTCGGTGGACAAAAAATGCATTCCAGATATGATCACCGGATTGAAGACTGTTTAGATAGGTTGGCATTTCTGAAAGATTGGAAAAAAGCACCCAAGGTCAACAGCAGTAATGGATTGAAGAGACCTCACCAATATTCGGACTGTTTTCATCGAAAAAGCATATTTTATACTGAGAAGGAAGATGTATAAGAGGAGTGTAGTCACATTGCATATTAAAATGTACAGCAAATATGTACAAAACATACAGGAAAGTCTTTATAATGAAGACGATGATGAACTGGCATGAGAAAGGGAAAAAAATGAAATAGAGAATAGAAAGAAGAGAAATAGACCCAAGGACACATAGAAACCTAGCGTAGGATAAAGTTCAATCTTAAATCATTTGGGGATAATGGATGTTTTAATAATGGACACTGTGACAGATGTAGGCAGCCATTTAAGAGATGATAAAATTAGATCCACTCCTCACACCGTACTCAGAAACGAATCCACAATGGACCAGAGAAAAGGTAAAAGAACCAGAACTACAAAGTGGTCAGGACCACTACAAACCAGAAAAATCCTTGTATGGCCTGGGTGTAGGGAAATGGCTTTCTAATCATCGCATCTAGACGTAATAAAGTCCAAATTTAATAAAAGAACGGATGCATACGTTTGGCTACATTTATTTTTTAAATTATTTTTAAGGACTAGTTTTCCCTCACGTATTTTTTTAAGTGTTTATATTTTAAAGAGAGCATGAAGGTGGTGGTGGGGGGTGGGGGGAGGAGCAGAGAGAGAGGGAGACACAGAATCCGAAGCAGGCTCCAGGCTCAAGCTGTTAGCACAGAGCCTGAAGCGGGGCTCGAGCTCATGGACCGCAAGATCATGCCCTGAGCCCAAGACAGCCACTTAACCGACTGAGCCACCCAGGCGCCCCAAGACTTGGTTCCTTTAAAAGATAAATACAATTGAAAAACTTTCAGCCAGACTTTCAAAAAAGAGAGGATTCACATAAATAAAATCAGAAATAAGGGAGTTTAAATAACAACAGGTCGTGAGTTTGAGCCCTACATCAGGCTGTCTATCATTACAGAGCCTGCTCAGATCCTCTGTCCCCCTTCCTCTCTCTGCCCCCTGCCCACTCTCTCTCTCTCAAAAATAAACATTAAAAAAGAAATATTTCTTCAATTAATAAGTATTTTACACCTAATAAACTTGATGTAGAACTTAAATTTACATTTCAATTGATTTGAAATATGCATACCGTGAAATAAACTTGACTTCCGCAGTAAGTTACCATTTAATTTCTTAAACCAAGTGTTTGTCCAGGAGCCTCCATCTACATGTTATCATACCCTTAGGATTCAAAGCCATGCGTCCCCTGTGTGCCCTCCAGTTAACCTCCCCGTGTGGGTAACCACCTTCGGAATGCCGTCACGTTGTGACAAGTGGATGCACTCGGCTCTCAAGTCCCTTGGGGGACTGAGATTCCAGCAACAGTTGGATTGCTGTGAGTGCACGCTACACTTTGGGGAGCAATCGTGAGCGCATAAGTATCCCTTACAGGAACCGGGCTACTCCAGAACACGACCATGCTCTCTCTCGGATGACCACCGTCACCTAGCGGGAATGTTCATGTTCTTAACCAGTAATCGTCCCAGGCTGTGCGTCTCAGGCATATGGTGCCTTGGTCTGCTTTGTTTTCCCTTTCACGACCATCACTTGGTCAGATGTGATGTGGAGACACTATGGTTGCACGTGACGCAGACAGCCAGTAAACCTCTAACTGCTTGGCGGACCTGGAGGTTCATGGTCCAAGCACAGGACTGTCAGGGGCTGATACCAAGCGTTTCTAAAAAGAGGGAGAGGAAAGGAGAGGAAAAGGAGAGGGCCACACAGGCTGGAATTAGTCACGTGGAAAAGTTCCAGAATGGGCAGACATCACCTGCATCCATCTGGAGATGCACAGCGAAGGCCATAGGGTAACGTAATTGTCTCTTGTCTTCAACTCTCTTATAGAACATTATTTTGCAAATACTTGCAATCTCCTCTTCCCGACTCCTGCCGCGGCTCATTCCCTCCTGTGATAAGTATTCGGGGAAGGAGAGAGATTGCCTGTTGTCTAGTTTTACACTTTCTAGCCAAAACCACAGGAGACGCTTTGAGTTTTACATAGTTGGGTTTCTGCCCCAAATGCTGGACACAATTTGTGTTTGGAGAAGTGCCACCTTTCAAAAACAAAAACAAAAACAAAAAAAGAAAAGAGATTAAAAGGTCAACCGAAGAACCTGCAAACACCGGGAATTCTGGCTGCCTGCAGGGGTGTCCTCGCTGTTAGATGTCGTTTCGAGGAGACCAGAAAACTGGGGCTCGCTGGCCGTGTTTGACAGAGGCTGCTGCGGGTCAATCATCACGTTTGGGTTGGTAGAAATATTGTCTCAGTGTTTTAGGAGACTAGGATGAGGTGAACTGTAGCACTACTGTTGTTTTTCTGCTTGGACTCGGAATTTTCAGCAGCTGGTTTAAGTTTACTCCTTTCTCGTTTTCAAACTTGTTCCCTCTGTCAGGTTTCGTGAGTCGCTGAGACTCATGCTGACTTTAAAATTTATGTGATGTGTATGTAAAATCTTTGTAATTGATATAATGTGCATGTGAGATGTATTTTTTAATAATTGATATTTGAACATTTACAAGTACGCGGTGTGGTTTTAATCTCTATTATACGGTGAGGAAGGTTAGGGGAGTACGAGAACGTACTTTCAAATACCAAATTCGTTCATAGCAAAGTAAAACTTCTCTTTCTTTCAAGGGTCAATGATAAAATCTCACCTTTTAATGAACCTGGTAGATTGAAACATATGTGGATCAATAAAATTCATTTTTGATTCAAAATTGAAATACAAGAATCAGTGAATTCGACTGGCATGAAAGCATTAGTATGCTATACGGTGGCTCAGCGAGGAATGGCAAGAAATATATTAAGAAATCAAATCAGAATGATTTATTATCACCCACTGCTTGGGAAAAGTGTGGAAGACAGAAACTTGCTAAAAAGGAATAAGCAGATTGGAAATGACTTCCAAGAAAACGCAACAGCTTTAACCATGGAATAAAGTAGACAGCAGAATACGACAAGTGCAGAATTAGTATTTTTCAAGTGAAACATTCTTGTAATATTTGGGTTCCAATATTTTGACAACTGCCAGTTGCCTATACGAGTAAGTAAGTGTTGTCATAATACGGTGCTGGGACGTTATATTTACTTTTCCACAAATGAGAAGTACATTTTGGGATTTTCTGAACACACAGCCCAACGTTCACCAACCCTGTAGTTCGCCACATGTGATGTGAAAGAACCAATTCGCAGAGATGCTACGGAGAGTCCTGATCTCGAAGATAGAAACTGTAACCAACACAGCTCTTTGCCTTAAAGTCTGCGGCTCATCAAATGACTAATGTACAAATCAATGCTTCTGCCTTATCACGTCTATTTCATAAGCTTCCCATACCAATTCTTCCTGCCCTCATCCACCTTCCCCCTTCAACCTGGAATCTGGTCTATTTGAATTCCAAAGTGTATTCCTAGTTCCTGCACCCAGGGTGTTCTATAATAAAATCAATAACCCTCGAATGCACATGCACCCATAATAAATATCATACCCAGCACAGCCAAACTGTAGCACCTTGATAGATAACAAGCCCCAGCTTAGTATTCAAGAAGGAAAGGTAACTTCTATCATTGAATCTCTTTCTTTATATAGAACTAGTCGACTACAAAATATGATCAAATAGATGAATCCCTGATCCATTTCTTACATGCTCTTTTATACGGATGCTTGCCTTGCAGCAGGAGGCCAAATTCAGAGGCATCTCCGCGTGCTTGTATCTGCTGATGCCCACAAGAGACTATTCAGGGTTTTTACGAAAATAAATATGGCAGATACACACGTTGGAGAAATGGCCAACATTTACTTTAAGCTGCAACTGCGCTTATTTTGCGAGAGGTGGTTTATGGGAATGATCCTTGTAACTTTTCAGTGTCTCTAGGAATTATTCCTGGCTGACACAAGTCTCTGAGACAGACTTTGAAGAACTTACTCTTCCATGACGCCTTTCTGCCTGCCTACATCCACCACCTCGACAAAATAACCTGTACACGGCACATAAGATATTCTCTCAGCGTACGTGAATTCAAGCTCATTATATTTTAAGATGATTTAAATAATTTCTAAGGCCTTTTGGGTTACTTGGTCGTGGCTGGCTATGTTAGAGAAATGGGGGTGGACAAAGAGTTCGGGCTGGGGTGGGGGGTGGAGTTGCTATGTGAACCAGGGACCTGAAATAATATCAAGTCTAGTGTTCCTGAGAGACAGAAGAAGGGATTTTTCTCCCGAGTAGTCCATTTGTCCAGTGGAGCCTGCGGATGGGGAAATAATGTAATGAAGTGATTCTGTTTGCTCACAACAGGAATGGGGGGGGGGCGGGTAACTGGAACCCCACGCAAGTGGAAGCAGATGTCATGAAGATGACAGGCTAGTTGGTATAAGTGCCACGTGACCCTTCTTGTCCTACTTCTGTGTTTTTTACAGGACAAAAAAAAAAAAATCCCATTTTCCAGGTAAGCCAACCCATTTTCTAACAGCACACCCTCCCCCTTCGTTATTTCTCCAATGTTCCCATCTCTGTCCAACTCCCTCTTTATCCCCTGCCCCATCAGTGTCTTCTGGAGTCCAGTTTTAAAAGCACACGTTAAATGTCACGTGTTGGGTGAAACCTTAATTAATCTGCTCCAGAGCCCGCTAGATGTGTCTTTTTAAAAAATTAAACAGATAGTGGATGCTTAAGAAATGTTAGCTCTTGTTACTGTGATTATTAGATGAATTGTGTCAGTTCTTATTTATGAAGGCAGACGTGTTTACTGTGGCTCAGGGGTTTAAGAAGGTCAAGGCTACATGGGGTCCATTCTCTTGGTCTCTCTTTCCTGGATGGTGACAAGATAAGAGTGGTAGCCCCAGCCACAGTGTGTCCCTTCCAGGCAAGAAGAAGGAAAGAGAAGAGAATAAAAGGGACAAGCCGGCTAATTCCATTTTGTGTCAGATCATCCTTTGTGGAAGGCAAAGCAATGATTTCCACTTAAATTCCATGCCCAGATGCGTGTTATATGACATGACCCAGCTGTAAGGGACAATGGACTGTGGAGTCCTCTCCTGATGGGACACACTGCCACTGAGGACAAAGCATGAGGACCCCTTGGCCATGAAAGAAAGGACAATGAACATTGGGCAGGAAACGTTCGAGACCCCCCCAGTCTCCCGTTCCTATGTAGCCATGTTGTATCCCATCCAGCCTAGCCATCCATCATACTGAAGGGAAGTAAAAGCCCAGTCAAGCTTTATCTCCATCAGCGATGAAAAGCATGTTTTCTACAGCAAACAACAGACCATGTTACTCTGGTAGTGACTCAGGAATTATAAACATTTTCTGTTGTACATTTTTTTAAGTGTCTGCTTGTTCTGAACCTGAGCTTTCTTTACATTCAACTTACAGTCCCTGCCTCTCTTCTGTATTTTCCCGCAAGGGTTTGTCAGAAAACCTGCATGTGTTCTCTGAACATTCTAGACTCAAAAACCTCCAGGTCCTCAGGCTCATTTTGAGTTTAAGTGTAAAATTTCACTTTTGAGAATACCTGTTCTGCTTGAGTAATTTTTCTGTGGAGAATCTCAAGCCATGAAAACCTATATGTCAATAAATCATTTGCCTGAAACCAGTGGGCACATCCAAAGTGCCTCCTCTTATGACTATGAAGGACTCATCAAGAGTGTTTTGAGTTGTACATCACTTCAGAATGTTACTGTCTGAACTAATTCCATCTTGGTCAGAATTATGTCCTGAACAGTGGATTTCGACTAGAAAGTCAGGGATTAGTAATTTAATCTACATCTTTTGTATCACCTTGATAAGCCACTTAAATTTCATTTAATGTGAAAATGAGTAAGACATTCAGATAATTCAAAGCTCAAATGTGAGCTCACATTTCATTCAAATTGTTTGATGCATCTTTCCAGTGTTTCCTTTATGCAAATAAAAAATGAATGGGTAACATTTTTAAACCCCTTTTCCAACACAAACTTTACATTTCAGGGCACCTGGGTGGCTTAGTTGGTTAAGCATCCTACTCTTGATTTCCACTCAGATCATGGTCTCACAGTTCATGAGTTCATGGGACTGAGCCCCTGCATCAGGCTCTGTGCTGACAGCATGGAGCCTGCTTTGGATTCTTTCTCTCCTTCTCTCTCTCTGCCCCTCCCCCGCTCATGGTCTCTCTCTCTCTCTCTCTCTCTCTCTCTCTCTCTCTCTCTCTCTCTTAAAAATAAATAAACCTTAAAAAAATCAAGGTACCTTTTCATATACATTATTTTGCACTGTATTTTTTTCATCTAATATAAAGAAATCCTCATATATTTAGCAGAATTCTATTTGATAGTTTTCAAACTCCTTTACCATTTCCTTCCTTGGGAATTTACTCTGTATTTCTTTCACCTAAAATAGTTTCTATGATGTTTAATCAACAAAACAAAACTAGGCCATATTGCCTTTTATTATCTTCAGCAAGTTTTACAAGAGATAAACTTCCAACATGTCCACAAACCCATACACGGCAATCTTTAACATTATCTGATAGTAGTCCCAAAGCTAAAATATATGGCAAACAAGCAAAATGATGATATTAAGGGGCACCTGGGTGGCTTAGTCGGTTAAGCGCCAGACTTCAGCTCAGGGCATGATCTCATGGTTCATGAGTTTGAGCCCTGCATTGGTCTCTCTGCAGACAGCTCGCAGCCTGGAGCATGCTTCGGATTCTGTGTCTCCCTCTCTGTCTGCCCCTCTCCCACTCATGCTCTGTCTCTCTCTCTCTCTCTCTCTCAAAAATAAACATTAAAAAATTAAAAAAAAATGATGATATTAAGGCTCTTTGCCTATTAAAGAATCACAACCTAAAATTCATGTCTGCACCTTTCAGGATGTGAAATCAATGACCTCAAGAATGTCCAAGTGCCTTTGCATGAATTTCTGCCTAGGAAGAGTGACAGAGTAACTGAAGACCAGATTTCTTCTACTGATTCAGTATAAAACTGAAAAACTAAAGGTCGTTAGGGAGTCATAGATTAAGTATTAATTGTCCTAGAAAATATAAGGAAGTGGGCAGTCATGACTGACATTTATAAAATCATGGCATATGTATACACCTATATTTTCTTGTTCACATAGTTCCAGAATATGAGAACCAGGACACATTCCTGGAGGTCAGAACATGATTGTTTTATGACACACAGAAGCATTCTTCACATGCCAGGAAACAAGGCTACAGGATCTATTCCTCGAAGGGGCTACAGTAGATGGAGAGTATATAATAGGTACAAAAAGATCCCAATAAAGTCAGACATGATGAATCCACATAAGAAATAGAGAAATAGCAATGTTTGATTTCTGTTTGTACTTGCGGACATGACACCATGCAGGGTGACTGCGTCACTTAACGAAGTCTTTACGTAATTGTCAAACATGGAGCATCAGATGTCCTGTGGGGTTCTCTGTCCAAATCGTGGAATCAGCCAGTGCTGTGCCTTTGCCTGGCTGCTTGAGGATAGCTTGCTAAATAGGTCAGCTCTGGATGTGGCCAAATAGTATGTTCCAGGTGGCAACGGCTGGACCAAGGTAGGGAGGTGATAATGCAATGAGACTGTAGGAGGGAATGTGGTCCTAGAAGGTACAGATGCCCCAGTCATGCAGTCATCCCCAAGAGAAATAGTTTAGTGGGGACAGGATGATGGAATTTGGTGTAGATAGTTTACTGGAATAATATCCAACGGAAGATGTTTGATAGAAATAGTTTATGGGTGATGGGATGATGAAAGTTGGTGTCGGTACCTCACGTTGGAAAGGAGGAAGGAAGTTGGTATAGTTTATTGGGAATAGGATGAAGGACGTTGATAATGTACTTTATTGGGGATAGGATGATGGATAGCCTAGCCATCCATCCTACTGTAAAGATTTATTCCTTAAAGATCTAACCTGCTGTTTGCTCCAAAAGCTAAAGCTTGGTCTCAATGCTTTGTGTTCTTTGTTTTGTCAACTGGGGTTGTGGATTTATCCTACCATGTGCTTCCTCCGGGAGAATCCTTCTGCTCATTTTCAGGGTGCATCACTCCAAGGAAGAACCACTTTCCAGATGCCGGACACCTTCTGTGCCTACCAACGCTGGTGCATTTTAAGGTAATTGTTTATTGTGTTGGGTCTTAAATCATGAGGCAAGTATAAGATCTAATCCCCAAATCTTCACAACAGCAGTTCTATACAAATTCTCAAAGGAGACATTTTTCCAATCTGGATTTCACATCAACAGGGTACATATCATTGTTATTTCCTTGTATTAACAGGTGGGTATTTTTTTCTAGTGCAAATCTTGACTAGCAGAAGAGCCTTTTGAGTTCGTGGCTGAAGGAAGAGGTCTCCATTTCAACTCCATCCTTTGCATAAGACCAAGGTCTTGTGTACTCTCTGTCCTGGAAATAGTTACTCCCCTCAGAGAAATTTTGATCCCTCTGGACAGTCTTATTTCTTGTGCTATTACATTTCTACCCCTAGAAATCAATTCTTTCTACTTCATTATAATGAGCTCTGCATTTAAAAGAATGTGTGGTACACTTTATCTGGAATTTCTATGTCTTTTCTGGTAGAAATGTTAGTTTGGAATAGCTAGTCTGCCATACTCTGCAAGCAAAAAATCCTACACATCTTTCTTTTTTCCATCCACCCTGCCTTTACCTCTCCCACTCCCCTTTTACACTGGATGATGGACTAGCCTCCCAGTGAACTTCATTAACTAGAGACTTCTATTTCTGTCTACTGGCAATGATTTCCATGAGTTTAATCTCATCTAAGTTTTATTTATATCCTAATTCCCTGCTCCAAACCTTACTCTGCTCTCCTATTGTTCAAAGATGAAAATGTTTGGATTTCTAGGACTCTTTTCGTTTTTACCTCTTTCTTTATACAAGCTCGTGTTGACCATTCCTCTCAGGATTTCTAGGACTCTTGAGCTTTACTTTTTTAGTTATGCAAACTCATGTTGACCATTCTCCAATGAGCAAAGTCCACTGTCATCCATGCGACTTAAGCAAAGTCTCTCAAAACACTTCCTTGTAGCCCTCAGTGCCTTTGCTCATTTGATTCTTTTATCCCGTGGAGGAACTTCTCTTCCTCCTCCTTCTGGGGTAAATCCTAAACATTCTGCAAGTCCCACCTTGTTTTTGAGGGTTTTTACTAATCAAGTTACCTCTGACCCTAGTAAAACCCTGTAGCATTTATTGTAATTGCTTCAAAGTAACAGGTAAATACACTCAGGCTTTTATTGTTCATTATTTTATGGGCATTCCCTTTGTCTTCCTGGTTGTAATTGTTACAAAGATTTTAAAAGACGATCCATTAATCCCAAAGTGTGTAGCATAATACTGATGGTACTTAATAGAGTGATCACATAAGAAATGCTTTAAGAATGGCCTATTTAAAGTAAACATCAACTGGTGTTCACTTCGTTATCTTCTTTCCTGAGAATGGAGAACATGGCACCATTCCTTCAATTAAGTAGGATACTGGGTGACCACTGGGTTCGTAGATCTGTTACTCAACATGCAGCACAGAGACGGTAGGCATTCGCCAGAGGCCCAGGTCTTTCTACGTACTTCTCTCCATGTCCCTGTTCTCCTGGGTTGCCTGGTACGCAGCATTGCCTGTAGCTTTGTTCGAACTTGATACATATTCATTGGGCGTACTTGGTTGGGATCCTTACAGCCCAGACTCCGGATGTACAATTAGAATACATCCTGTGTTGCTCTGTCTGCTCCTACGAACCCCCTCAATGAGAGGAGTCTCTCCCCTTCAACTGGTTTTGGTCACACAACCCACTGTCAATTCAGCAGTGTAAATTATCCAGTTATAGACAAAAACATGTTAAAAACTTGACTTTGATTTAAAACTTTTCTTTTTCCCCAACTGGAGTCTGTGGGAGACTGTCCAATTAGAGTATACAGGGGTGATGGTAGTTCTGGTGTTCTGTCTCCCTTTCTCCCCTACCTGAGTGTTTTGTTGTGGTTTTTGTTTTACACTGGGGTCTATAAGGCGGGGGAAGCTGGTAAGGGTCTGAGGACACTGTTGCTTGCAAGGCACTAATCACACTCTGTTTTCTTGCCCTAGAATTAGTTGATTTCAAGGCTAACATTTGTCTCATGGACGTTTTGGTGGTTTCTTTGCTAGTTCCCTTCTCTCATGACAAAGGAAAGTGTGTGTCTCTCTTTAGGACAGAAATGCTAAAATCTCTTTGGCTCCTGCGCCTGGAGGTAAGGGGCAGGGGAGAGGTTGGGTCTTCAGTATTTAAAGTGATCTCAAACCAACATGGAGATGTGGAGCTCACGGTGGTCCTCAGGTGGGTTTCGGCATGGTGTTGTTCTGTTGTTGGAAGAAAGTGAGATAAATTTCCAGACAAGGCCCTGGGCTTTGCACCACAGGGCATTTTAACCTTCTCAGGAGAGAGTCAAGACCTTCCAACGTCAGGGCATGCACATCTACAAAGGAGACCTACCCACAGCAATCTACAGATTCATTGCAATCCCTATTAAAATACTAATAGCACTTTACCACAGAACTAGAACAAATAATCCTAAAGTTTATATGGAACCATATTATACCTTGAATAGCCAAAGCAATCTCGAGAAAGAACAAAACTGGGGGTAACACAATCCCAGATTTCAGAAAACACTAAAACACTGTAGTGATCTAGCATTATGTTACTGGCCCAAAAATAGACACATAGATCACTGGAAGAGAATAGAGAGCCCAGACATAAATCTACACTCATATGATGTGTTAATCTACAACAAAGGAGGCAAGAATGTACAAGGGGGAAAGACATCAACAAATGGTGTTTGGTAAACTGGACAGCAATGTGGAAAAAAATTAAAGTGGACCACTTTCTTACATCATACACAAAAATAAACTCAAAATGGGGTAAAGACCTAAATGTGAGACCTGAAACCATAAAACTCCTAGAAGAAAACATAGGCAGTAGTTTCTTTGACATGCCATAGAAACATTTTTCCTGATATGTCTCCTGAGGCGAGAGAAACAAAAGCAAAAATAAACAATTGGGACTACACCAAAATAAAAATTTTTGGCAAAGTTTGCAAAGGAAACCATCAACGAAAGAAAAAGAAAACCTAGATATTTGCAAATGATATAAATCGTAAGGAGTTAATATCCAAAAAATATAAAGAACGTATACAACTCAACATCAAAGAAAACAACAACAACAACAAAAAAACCCCACAAAAAACCCCAAATAATCTGAATAAAAAATGGGCAGAGGACCTGAATGGACATTTCCAAAGAAGACATCCCGATGGCCAATAAGCACATGAAAAGATGCTCAACATCACTCATCGTCAGGGAAATACAAATCAAAACCACAAGGAGATATCACCTCACACCTGTCAGAATGGCTAAAATCAAGAACACAAGAAGCAACAGGTGCTGGTGAGGATGTGGAGAAAAAGGAACTCTTGCGCACTCTTGGTGGGAATGCAAACTGGCACAGCCAGTCTGAAAAATTGTACGGAGGTTTCTTGAAAAATTAAAAATAGAATTACCATATGATCCAGCAATTCCAGTTTTGGGTATACACCCAAAGAAAATGAAAACACCAATTTGAAAAGATCTATGCACTCCTATGTTTACAGCAGCATTATTTACAACAGCCAAGATATGGAAGCATCCCAAGTGTCCACTGATAGATGAATGGATAAAGAAGATGTGGCATATATATACAATAGAGTATTACTCAGCAATCAATAAGGGGGGAGGGAAATTTTGCTATTTGCAACAACATGGATGCACCTAGAGGGTAGTAAAGCAAGATAAATAAACCAGACAGAGAAAGACAAATACCATATGATTTCACCTATATGCAAAATCTAAACAACACAACACATGAACAAACAAGCAAGCAAAAACAGAAACAGACCTATAAATAGAGAAAGAAGGGGGAGATACAGGCTTCCAGTTTCGGAATGAGTGAGTCAGGGGGATGAAAGGTCCAGCACAGGGAATACAGTCAGCGATACTGTAATGGTGTTGAAAGGTGGCTACATGTGTGGTGAGCACAGCTTAACATAGAGAGAAGTTGAATCACTATGTTGTGTACCTGAAACTAATGTCCTGTTGTGCGTCAACTACAATGAAGAAAAACTAAGGCTTTATAATGGGAAAAACAAGAGAAAACACTACAGAGGAGACTGAAGGAAGTGTTATGAAAATAATGATGCTGATGAGTATTTCTTACACCTGTTACAGCACATATGCTAAAATGCGAAAACACATGTGAGTAAAAATTAGAATTATAGACAACGTAATAGAGTCCATAAAGTTAATAGAAATGAACTCAGCATTTGACATGCCATTAGAAATAAATAGAGTCAATTGATTCATTAGGAGAAGCTAACAGTATTCTGGTACATGAAACTGTAATTTTTATTTTTAGATGGCTTTTAATATGGTGACGTTAAAAGATGAAGTCGTTAGGGTGCCTGGGGGGCTCAGTCAGTTGAGCGTCCCACTTCAGCTCAGGTCATGATCTCACGGTTCATGAGTTCGAGTCCTGCACGGGGCTCAGTGCTGACAGCTCAGAGCCTGGAGCCTGCTTCTCATTCTGTGTCTCCCTGCTTCTCTCTCTGTGCCTCTCCCCTGCTTGTGCCCTGTCTATCAAAAGTAAATAAATAAACACTAAAAAAAAAAGGATGAAGTGGTGAACATTTGGCACAGCGTCTTTACAATCTGTGAAATGGCAGGCTGTAGGGACATCTTTGTGCGTATCCTCAATGCAGGCAGATGCGGGAGCATCCAAGCTGGATTCAAATGCCACTCGGTGCTGTCTAGATACTCAGAGTATGCAAACTCCTGATGTTTCAAAAATCTAGAATTTCAGGTGGGCTATTTCTCCTGCAACCAATCCTCATTACGTGAATTCTTCAGATGGGGTTTGTGGATAACTTGGGTAGGAGGTACTGTGGAATTATTTTTTTTTCTGATCAGTTATTATAGTTTGCCCTTCCTTGATATTGAAAGACAGTGGATCTATATACTTTAATGATCACGAACCACAGAGCAGTATCCACATCTGATATTGCAAGACTTTAAAGAGTAATTCTGGGGGTTCCTGGGTGTCTCAGTCGGTTAAGCATCCCGACTGTTGACTTCAGCTCACGGTTGGTGAGTTTGAGCCCCGTGTCAAGCTCTGCGCTGAGAGCTTCTCTCTCTCTCTCTCTGCCCCTCCCCTGTTTGCTCTCTATTTCTCTCTCAAAATATAGAAAACTAAACTTAGAAAAATAAAGAGTAATTTTAGGGGTGGGTAAAGGGCCCATAGGCATTAGTTAAGTTGGGGAGATCCAGAGAATGAAAAAAAAATGTAAACAATCATATTTTTTCAGGAAGGTAAATATACATAACTAGCAAAAGTCCCTGGTTCTACTCCTTAAAACAGAGCCAAGAAAATAATGCATGATTTGACTTTTATTACAAGAAATTATGAAACCCATGCCATGTCTCAGAATCTCTTTGGCCTTAGGGTTATGAACGTTTATCAGCAGAAATCAAATATATTTGCATCTCAGCAAACACCAAGACACTGAAATATCACCACTGTGGTGGTGGTGAATGCACCGGGGCCCCTAGGAGGGCGCCGAGGGAGAGATCTGTTGACTACGAAAAGTTTTGACGGGTGAGGCTGCGATCTCAGTGGGATGTGTGTTGAGCAGACATGGCAACCAGTCTTCCTGAATAGAAAGTGGCACAGCCATTGTTCGCAGTGGGCGCCATGTTCTCTACAGTTCCAAACATAATTAAGATTTCATCTCTAGGTTGAACATTTCAATGATGCCAACAATGGGTCAAGATTCAGGAAAGAGGAGAGAAGCATGCCCATCTTTTACTTTTTTATATGTTTTTTAAAGTTTATTTATTTATTTTGAGGGTGAGAGAGAGTGAGTGGAAGAGGGGCAGAGAGAGAGCAAGAGAGGGAGAATCCCAGGAAGGCTCTGCAGAGCCTGATGTGGAGCTCGAACCCATGAAATGTCAGATGACTTGAGCCAAAATGGAGTCTGACACTTAACCAACTGAGCCACCCAGGCGACCCTCTATCCCTTCACTTTAAATCTGCATTTTTTTAAACTTAATGTACTTATTTTGAGAGAGAGTGTGAGTGAGGAGGAGCAGAGAGAGAGAGAGAGGGAGAGAATCCCAAGCAGGATCCACACTGTCAGTGCAGAGCCTGATGCTGGGCTCAAACTCACCAACCATGAGATCATGACCTGAGCCGAGATCAAGAATCAGAAGCTGAACCGACTGAGCCACCCAGGCACCCCAACCATCCTCATCTTTTAAAAGGTAGAGCCTAGGGGCGTCTGGGTGGCGCAGTCGGTTGAGCGTCCGACTTCGGCTCAGGTCATGATCTCACGGTTCGTGGGTTCGTGCCCCGCTTCAGGTTCTGTGCTGACAGCTCAGAGCCTGGAGCCTGCTTCGGATTCTGTCTCCCTCTATCTCTTTCTCTGCCCCTCCCCTGCTCACACTGTCTCTATTTCTCAAAAATAAATAAATGTAAAAAAAAAAAAGGTAGAGCCTAAAATCATGTCTCTTGCTGAAGGCAATTTTCATTCAGTCTCTCAAATGGGTTACCTAAATTCCTGCTCTAAATCTTAAGAGACATAAATCTCCCACTTTTATAACAATATTTGATACATTTGTTATAGATCAAAAATTTTAAACGGACCTCTATGCTCACACATGTATATTAATAACTAATATGATGCTAGGAATAGCTAAATTGATGTATACTAGGTGTCAGATACGAACCCTTTACACACAGTGCTAACTCACTTAATTCTCTAAGGCTCTGTGAAGGAAGTAGGTTTGATCACATATGAGGAAACTGAGGCAGAGAGAGGCGTTCAACTTGCCCAAGACTGAAAATCTGATAAAGGATGGCCTATGAATCCAGCAATCTCGCCCCTTATGCTATAACATACCCAGACCCTTAATTTAAGAATAATATTAATGACGACGATGATGCACTCCCTAACTGTAATACACATAGGAGATACATGGAAAGCGAAACGTGATAATACGATATGTATTTTCACTAATGACATAATGAAGCAGTCCGGAGCTATGGTGGGTGAGCCGTTTTTGTCAGTGACTCAAACATCATGAGCAATGTTGGAATTTTTCTGAAATTGTTAACAACTCTTGGTACGTTTCCAAACAAGTAAATGACAATTTTCCCTCTAATTACTTGGCAGCTGTGTTCCTGGAAAATTCAGAGCCCTATTAAAACTGTGTGGAAAAAAAAATACTCCTTGAGTTTGGATATAAAATGGAGTTAGGTTCTAGATTGATAGTTACTGAGAGCTTCCTTTTAACGTAAATGAATACCTGAGGTATTTCGAAGTTGTGTGGGAAAGAGTGCAATTTTTGTTTGGCTTGGGTTTTTTCCAGCATACATTGCTGAACTTTTTATCATTCCTGGCTCCTGCCCACTAAGTGACAATAGTGACACTAAATTATTATAACAACTGTCACAACGACTCAGTCCATAACCACCAGTGAAGAGTTAGTTTTATGGAATCCACAGGTAGAATTCAGGATCTCCTCGGACTCTGAAATCGAGGCAAAACGCTGGGCATAAGCGCGCTCTGCTGGGGACCCTGTCGCTCAGTTTCAGCAAACTCGCAAATCATAAGGATCATTGATTCTCCCAGAGGTCAAGAACCGTTGATGTTGGATGCTCCATGACGTTCTAGGCTATGTTCTTCCCACTTCTTTTTCCATTTGGTAACCACACTTTCTGGCTGGCATGGGGCATTTCTTGCATGCTCAAAATGTGCATGATTTGGCCTGCTGCTTCACCATCCTCTTGGCTTTCCATCGTGGATTTTTAATTTGTAGTTAACCGTGTCCTTGCTCATAACTGCATTAAAATAAGCTAGGAGAGGTGGACTCCTCCACGCTAAAGCTCCAGATTCTGCTCTGATTTTCTCTGGTGGCGTGTGCAATAAAGGCGTGGTTTTGAGAATCACCACTGAAACGTGGTTGTATCTCAAGTACAAGCATGCTTTCCAGGTGCTAAGTAGCTAATGCCGTCCTTTCAAACGTGCAGTGTCCTCACAGGTAATGTGAATGGTACGGGAACCGAAGAAGCTGGGTACCTGCTGACGCTTCCTGGCCATTTGGTGTGCCAGTCCTCTGAGTCACAGTTGGTGCCACTCCCCAAAATACATGCAAAGCTACCAGGGCAAGTTCAATGTGGGAACAGGACATCATTGTTGGGTAAATAGCCAATATGTACTGGAAAAGAAGGCTCAGTAGTCCTGCCTTAGGTCAGGTAGTCATCTGAATATTTTGTCATAATAGCTGTGTTAATGTCATAGTATACATTTGCAATTATTTGTTTCTGATCAAATGTGAAAATGTTTGTAATAGAGCCTTTTGACAAGAATGAGCTCCAAAAAAAGAGCAAATTTAATTAAGAAATAAATGTCCATTTTTCTTTTTTTTATTAAATTTTTAAAAAATATTTACTTATTTTTGAGACAGACAGAGTGTGACAGGGCAGGGGCAGAGAGAGAGGGAGACAGAGAACCAGAAGCAGGCTCCCGGCTCTGAGCTGTCAGCACAGAGCCCAACGTGGGGCTCGAACCCATGAACCTTGAGATCATGACCTGAGCCAAAATCAGATGCTTAACTGACTGAGCCACCCAGGTGCCCAATGTTTATTTATTTATTTGAGAGACAGATACAGAGGCAGAGAAGGAGCAGGGGGAGGGGCACAGAGAGAGGGAGACACAGAATCCGAAGCAGGCTCCATGTTCTGAACTATCAGCACAGAACCCAGTGTGGGCTCAAACTCACTGTAAGATCATGACCTGAGCTGAAACCAGATGCTTAACTGACTGAGCCACCCAGGTGTCCCCAATGAGTGTCATTTTAGATGGCAGCCATCCTCAAAAATATGACTCGATGTTAAGAAAATAGAATGTGAATCTCTCTTGGTGTAACTTAAATGATTCCTTTTCCATCACCAGCAGAAAGTGAATTTGCATGCCATGTTGGGAAGCATGACCTTTCATTTAGATCAAATGACTATTCAAAATTCTTCGCTTTTCCCCAAGTTTCTTGTGCCTGTACTAACAGTAACATAAAGACTGTTAGCATGTTGACTCCACTCGTAAGGCTTCATCGAGTGACATCGGTTTTATAGTCACAACTTGAGATGCTTAAAATAGGATATCCATGAAAGTAATTTTAACAGTGGTTCAATTTTTCAACCAATTCAAGGAATAAAAGTAGAGACTTTCCAAGTTCATTGGCCACCTGGTGTATTAGGAATGCTATGTTCCACATGAAAGATGAAATTATTGGTTTGGTGGTCATGATATGAAGACAAATCTTAAGGAAGTGTATGTCTTGGTAAAATGATGTTCTTAGTAAGTGGAGAAAACAATGGGGCAGACAGGTCCGTGGCAGGAACTGTGGTTCACAAATCATTCACAATTTCAACACGAGTGGCTGTTCTATGACAATGTGTGAAAACCTGAGCTGCGATGGTGGACAGTTACAAATGAACGCAGTAGGGCTATAGCGTCCACGATCAAAATCTGGCTTCCAGACCCCGGAAGTCCCCAAGAGTGCGAGAAGGGGCTCAAAACAAGAGGTCAGAACAATTTTTAGAACAAAATCATGTTTTCTGCTCCTTCCTCAATGTTGATATGTGTACCTAATGTGCCAAACGTAGCCAGTCAAGCTATTGGTGACTTAGAACCAGTCAAAGCACATCAATATCTATTGTTAGTCACTGTGTTATTCATACCATCCATCCTCAGAGACCTGGGGGAAAAGACAGCTTCACTTAAGAGTGACCTCTATGAGGGGACACCTGGGTGGCTCAGTTGGTTAAGCAATCGACTTCGGCTCAGGTCATGATCTCACGGCTTGTGGGTTCGAGCCCCATATTGGGCTCTGTGCTGCTAGCTCAGAGCTTGGAGTCTGATTGGGATTCTGTGTCTCCCTCTCTCTCTCTGCCCCTCCGCTGCTCACACTCTGCCTCTGTCTCTCTCTCAAAAATAAATAAACATTTTTTCCAAAGTGACCTTTATGAAACAATAAAGCTACAGATTTTATTAAATCTCAGCCCCTCAGCAGGTGTTATTAGTAATCTGCATGGTGCAATGGGAGGTGTACACGAAACTCTTCTGCATGCTGAAGCACGACTGCCACCTTGCAAGGAAGCACACGTGTGGTTGTTTGTGTTGCGAACTGAGCTAGCAGCTGTTTTCCCGGAAGAACAGATAAAATGCACCCACCTCGGTAACTAAAACGTGAAAAAGGGAGCCTTTCACTTCAAAGAAAAATCTAATTTTTATTTCCTGAGAGCTTCCTATACCTAACGTCATTTCAAATTGGACTGATGATATTAGCAAACATGGTAATGACAATTAGTTAGAAAGCTGCCATCAACATCCATGGGGAGGTAAGTTTTCAATGTCTTAGGATGAACGCCAAGGAGGATTCCTGGACTGCATGGTAAGAGTACGTTTCATGTTGTAAGAAACTAACCAACTGTCTTCCAATATGGCCGCACCATTTCATGTTGTCACCAACAGTGTATGAGAGCCTCTTTTCTCCGCACTCTTGCCAGCATTTGCTGTTGGATTTGGGCCATGCTAATGGGCGTGTAGTGGCCATACGTTTTCAGGGTCTTCAAATAGCTGTTCTATGCATCCTGTCCAGGGAGAGTCAGCATACAACGTACTGTCCCCGTTTTACAGATGGGATTGTATCTTCTCAAAACTCATGTGTTGAAACCCAAACTCCCATATACCTATATTTGGAGGGAGGGCCTTTAAAGAGGTAATTAAGGTTGAAAGAGGTCAAAAGGTAGGGCCTTAATCCAATGGGACTGGTGTGCTTAGAAGGAGACACCACAGAGAAAGGGCCACATGAGGACACAGGAAGGCAGCCATCTACAAGCTAAGGAGAGAAGCCTCACTCAGGACGTACCAACCCTGTCAACCTTGATCTTGGACTTACAGCCTCCAGAATCATGAAAAAATAAATCTCTGCTTTTTAAGCCAACCATTATGTGGTGTCTTATTAGGGCAGCCCAACAGACTGATATACCATCTTAACCAGAACCAGAATGCAAGAAATATATTTTTTAAAGGTTATTTATTTATTTTGGAGAGAGAGAGAAGTGGAGGGGCAGAGAGAGAGAGGGAGACAGAATCCTCAGCAGGCCCTGTGCTGTCATTGCAGAGCCTGATGTGAGGCTCGAACTCATGGAATGGTGAGATCATGACCTGAGCTGAAACCAAGAGTCGGACACTTAACCGACTGAGCCACCCAGGTGTCCTGCAAGAAATATTTTTTAATGATGTGTGTGTCTGTGGGTATATGTAAAAAATACTTTTAAATAGGACTAATACATGGCTCCAACAATTTGATAAAACTTATTTTTCAATTAATATTCTTACAATTATAAAATTTATAAAATTATAAAATTTTTGTCTCTAATTGTCTCTAGTTCTGGATGAATGATGAAATTTTTTAAAAAATAGATTTTATTTTTAAGTAATTTCTACACTCATTGTGGGGCTCGAACTCACAACCCCTAGATCAAGAGTCCAGAGCTCTACCGACTGAGCCAGCCAGGTGCCCCAGAATGAAGAAATCGTACAGTCACCTTACTCAACATCATCCTGACCACTCATTCCCCAAATCTCCCATATCTCATCCTTTTAAATACTCATTTATATAGAATATGGAATACATTTTCTCTGACAGCCCCCTTGCATTCAGCTTTCAAGTAAAGACATTAATCATTGATTAAAATTTAAATCACCACCTTAATGTTTAATAATATTAACAAAGTATTTAATCCCTTATTGGAAATTAAACCCATATTTCTTTTTTTTTATGACAGTATGACAGCTATGGAACCAGCGCCCCAGTAGCAGGTCTAATGGAATTTCTCTACGGGCGTAAGTGTTACTCCATGTCAACCATAATAGATGAGCTCTAGCCAGTGTCTCTGGCAATGGGCAACATACATACTGCTGAGAGGTAAGTTGTGATAACATCCATAAAGGTGTTTGTGGGAGCACCTGTGTAGCTCAGTTGGTTAAGTGATTCTTGATTTTGGCTTAGGTCATGATCTCATGGTTCATGGGATCAAGCCCCACATTGGGCTCTGTGCTGACTGTGTAGACCCTGTTTGGGATTCTCTCTCTCTCTCTCTCTCTCTCTCTCAAAATAAATAAATAAACTTGGAAAAAATAAAGGTGGCTTGTGTGGACGGTAAGTCGGTTACATGTTGTTTCCCATGATGATGGGGGAAGCTATATAGGAATGAAATTTCGGTGTCAACTTTTTGCATGATTCTTGGGGTATGGAGACTTGGAGGAAAGAGACAAGAGTCACCATCAAAGTGTTTTCCTTCCTGAGATTAGCATTTGGGTCCGTGCTAAAGCACATGGCAGTCAGTGTGAGGGCTGCAGGATGCCAGGACCCAGAGTGAGGCGACATTTTGTGCAGACGACCTCAGTGACATTCAGAAACATATTCAGTGTCTAAACCTTGATCTCATCAACTTGTTTCAACAGAGAGTTCTACGGACTCTGACTATTTCCTAGTGTCAGAATAAAATAAAGATGTAGGCATAAAAGTGTTCAGTCAATTGTAAAACATTCTACAGTTATAGAGTCGAATTAGTATCGCATCATAATAATTACTGAATGGTGCCTTTTTGAGAACGGAAGTTGAGATATTTTAAATTCTGCCTTATCCTTTACGTATGGGACTCAGTATTACTGTTACACATTTTTCATTCATTCTCATGGTGATAGCATTTTTTTTTATCCTCGGTAACTGTTAGAATGCAGGCAAGCTTCCAAGCCTCTCCAAATGCACGCGTTTAGGATAACCATAAATCGACAGATATTTACTGAAATAATGAGTTCTAATTATGAATATGAATTGGATTAAAAGGCATGAAGTATTTACCCAGCAATTGACCGGATTAACAAAAAAACAGTGGGACTCTGTGGATACTTATTCTCATGATTTATTGCAAGGATACATAAATCTGTGCTTTTAGAAGTTTAGACTGTATATTTTGCCCTTGATTTATAAAACCTGCTAATAAATCCAGTTCAGCTTCTCATTGAGAAATAATTATTCTAAGCATCAGCTCTAGCTAAGTATGAGGATTTATAAGCCAGGAAAACACATGTGCAAAACAAACCACAGATTTTAAAATCATGCCAATAAATCTTATAAAAAACAAAACAATAACCTGTTATTTACAAGTCCGTACCTTGCCCTGGGGCTATAAGTAAAGATTTAGAAACCATGGCCTTAAGTATGTACAATTTTGGCCAGCATTAAGAATCGGAATCTAATCTGAATTCAACACGTTGGAATTTCTGAGTGGCACATATTAGGAGTCACAGCAGGAAAAGACATATTACTATAAAAGAATGCTTAAAGAGATTTCGACTTGCAGGAGTTGGTAGGGGTGACAGATGCTGTTTTGGTACCTTGCCCAAGCCCCCCTCACAGGGCCAATGCACTTGTCTTTCAGCTGTCAAACTTAGGTGCTAGTGGCTCACAGCTCATCTCCCTCTAGAGCATTGCCCTTGGTTGACAATGAGTCGCCCTGTCTGGAAAGTGACCCCCTACCTCTCCTCCATGGGGACCATGACATCAAAACCCACCATGATGTGAGATCAAGGCTGCATTGTATAGACGCTGCTCCTTTCTCAGTCTTTCCCCCCTCACATCCCTTGTTGGGTTTTGCAAATCAACTGTACCCACATTCTTTGTCTCAGGCTCTGTTTCTACAGAATCAAATGCAAGGCCCTAGCTGTTTCTACCAATTCTTCACACATGGATTGCCATTCCAACTCATTTGGATTACCAACACCAATTTAAGAGAAGTAGAAGATAAAATCTCCTTTAAATTTGCAACTAATTATTTCATGGTGAAGCTCCTTGGTCGGAGTCTCAACGTCTGAATGCATTGGCAGCATCTTCCCATCTTTCCCATTTTGTGCTTGTTTGCACAAAAATTAGAGGTGACTTTATACGTGCAATAATCACCTGAAAAAGGATACTGATATTTCATTTGGTTTCAGTAACTGAAGTCTTGGTAATTGAAGCTCGATGTATTGGTGTCTGTTTTAAGATGGGCAGGTTTGTCTCCGCCTGACGAAAAGGTTGCAATGAGATACGGGCTTGTTGAGTTCCAAAGCCCCTGGTCCCCATCACAACTTGGAACCATCATTAAGAAATGCATTAAGAGCACAGGACGTTCTGAAATGAACACACTGCACTTTGGGAGTTAGCAAAACATTTTCCATTACGTGCGGATGATGATGAATGTAGCTGTAGATGATGAAGATAATAATGGGGCTTAAAATATTCAATACATAAAGAACATTCCATACACGAGCTACTGAAATAGATCCAAGGCTATTAGTGATTCCCTTTGTTGATTAACGTAGATGCGTCCACAGCAAGGATTCCTCATCTCCCTCTTTTGGTTTGGAGGTGAAAATGCACCTGTTCTATGCAGACGTGGTACAGCACTTATAGCAGTGACAAGGGATGTTGAATTAATAGGGTAATAATTAATCTTGAAGCTCCAATGCCAAATTCAACAAGGCGGATTTCTGGATGTGGCTCATTCGTCTCCTCAGAGGTGCCATCATGCACATGTGGGAAAGTGGAAGCCATTGGCAACTTCCAACAGTTGGGAAATGCTAGTTGGGAAGGGAACTCTAGACCACACACCCTGGAATCAAATCACCGCTTGTACTCAGCACTTCTCGTCTTGGGACCTCAGGTAACTTGCCTCTGGGGGTATCCGTACTCTGTGCAAATGGGTATAATGATACCTTCTAGCTCATGGCTGTTGTGAAGACTGAATTGTGAAAGGAACAAATGTAGCCTATTTAGAATGCTACCTGACATAAATCACACTAAATAACTGTGTGAAAATGTTTTGTTTATTAATGTATAATGAAATATTATATTAAATGTAATATCAACAAACTGTATATAAATTAATAAATTTTAATATATAATATTAACATGTGATATTATGTTATAATATGTCAGATCATATATCATTAACATATTACATATCATCTATCGTTATATGATAAATGCATATTATATGATATATAATGTATAATGTAACATTATATTACGTAATGTACACACTAATAGTATTCACTTGTATTCTTACAGATGTGAATGTATTAGTGTTGCTGTATTTTTTTTTTTTTACGTTTATTTATTTTTGAGACAGAGAGACAGACCATGAATGGGGGAGGGTCAGAGAGAGAGAGTGAGACACAGAATCTGAAACAGGCTCCAGGCTCTGAGCTGTTAGCACAGAGCCCGATGCGGGGCTCGAACTCACGGACTGCGAGATCATGACCTGAGCCGAAGTCAGCCGCCCAACCGACTGAGCCACCCAGGCGCCCCTAGTGTTGCTATATTAATAACCAATATATTTATATATAACAATAATATAAGGTATAATTATGCATTATAATATATAATTGTGTGTATACAGAGAGAGACAGAGGGAGAGGGAGGCATATAGGTGGGGCATATGTAGAGACACATGCTAGTGTGTCCTATATGTATAATGTTGGCAACAAGTCTCTCACATTCTTCCCTTTCAAGCAATGATGACGTGACCAGGCTTCCTATGAGGTGGCTCCATTACTGGAAGTGCCCCTCCTCACTGGAAGTGTTTTGCCCTCTTCCCACATTTGCTTTCTTCAACATCAAATTTTACACTACTTTTATGCTCTATGACACATTGCAGAGTTCAATCACACCACGATCAAGATTGCCCCACTCACCGAAAGGAACACAAAGTCCAGACCAGCAATCTGACTTCAGGAAAGAAGGAGACGTTAAGGACGGGGGCATAGGTTTGCTAGATTCAGAGGGAATTGGTACTTACACCCTGGCAAGTAATGGGTGGTAGCAATAAAACACACACAAGCTAATTGCCATGACTGACTCTCTTTATAGGAGTATGTGAGCATATGCCCACGAGTTTTAACATATGCCCAAGACTCCCAGAGGCCTTATTCCTTAAAAAACAATTCATATTTTCAAATGGGAAGATCTCAACTATTTGTTGCTTGATAGGGTTTGCTGATATATAAAAAGAAGCACATTTAAACAGGGGGAAAGACATGAATGAATGAGGAAAATAAACATATCAATTATTAATTGCATATTTCACGTGGAAATACTTAGGACACTTGAAACTGATGACCCACCATTTCTCACGAGGAGAATAATGTAATTTTCCTCATGTCCAAAAAATATTATTAGTGGGTTTGCTATTGTGGAATGAAACTTTGCCGCTGGGGACAGGGGATTGAAAAGGGGCAGGGTTGGTGTGAAGACATTTGTTAGGTTTCCCTCACGCTTTCTCTTTGATGGGTTTTAAAACATGTTAGAGAAATATTTTTAAATCCCCTATGTACCTACCCTCGATTTCATTTTTCTTGCTCTCTTCCCAGCAGAGTTCACTCAGCTTGGGTCTGATAGTCTCTTGGATCCTTACGTTTTCTTATCATTCTAATACATATGAATCTGTCTATCTAATTTTTTTAATGGTTATTTATTTTTGAGACACAGAGAGACTGAGCATGAGTGGGGGAGGGGCAGAGAGACAGAATCTGAAGCAGGCTCCAGGTTCTGAGCTGTCAGCACAGAGCCTGATGCGGGGCTCGAACCCACAAGCCACAAGATTATGACCTGAACCGAAGTCAGATGCTTAACTGACTGAGCCACCCAGGCACCCCCGCATCTGTCTATCTAGCTATCTAGCTGTATCTATTATCTATCTACCTATCATCTATCTACATGTCTCCATCTATATCCATCCATCCATCCACCGATCATCTAGATTGATGCATCTATCAATCAACCTAGCTAGCTATAATCTACCTATAGCTATTATCTGTCTACATCTATCCATCCATTACCTATCTATCTATCTATCTTCTATCTATATCTCTCCATCCATCCATCCATCCATCCATCCATCCATCCATCATCCATCATCTAGGTCGATCTATCAATCTATCATCCATGCATCCCTGTATCTATCTATCTCTCTCCCTCTATCATCCAGCTATACCTATCACCTATCTACCTATCATCTATCTATATCTGTCCATTCATTATCCATCCTTCCATCACGTAGATCTATCTGTCTATTCCCAAAGTGGCATATCAATCTATGCTCTTCTTAACACTACAAAGATCCTTTTTTCTTCATGTTTTCCTTAGTAATTTACACAGTCGGACTTCATTCTTTTGCCCAAGGTAAGGGAATTTTATTCATGTTTTAACTTGAATTCCTCTGTCCACGAGTAAAAGACAGTTTTCATGTGTTATTGGCCATTCATACTCTTTTTTCTAGGTGCTATCTGGTTTCTTCCATATTTTGTATGGAGTTTTCCCCCGCTTTTTTTTTTTTAAGATTTTAAGTAATCTCTATACCCAACGTGGGGCTTGAACTCCCAACCCCGAGATAAAGAGTCACTCACCCCATTGACTGAGCTGTCCAGGTGCCCCTTCCTGCGCTTTTCTGATTTATTAGAATCTGTGTGTGTACTTTTACATATTCTTATATACACAGATACTCACATTTTTATATATAAATGTATTATAATACAACACATTCTTATATTCCCAATATTAATCATAAACATTTGGGGTAAAACATGTTTTAGTCTTCACACATTCATGGCTTTTGTCTTGTTGATGTTATAATAAACAACATACATTTTTCTGTATATAAGTGCATTATAATACAGTACATTGTTATATCCTTGATACTAATTACAAATGGTGGGGGTAAAATGTGTTCCAAAGAGACTTTCCACATTCTTGACTTTTCTCTTTGTTGATGGTATCTTTTATTTTTAGAAATATTAATCATCTGTATTCTAGGTAATTTACATTGTTTTAAAATAATTGGTTCTTTCCGCGTTTTATAACTGAGCTGGGTGGCCCCTTAGACGCTAACCTGACCCAACAGGTTTCCGACTGCCCAGAGGAACCAAGGGTGGTGCTGAGCCCCCCAGGAGCAGGAGGGGAAGCTATTAGAGGCAGATGTGTTTTCTGGTTGTTTTATGGATGGCTCACTTTCCAGCTTTTGTTGTCTTGATTTTTTTTTTTTTAATGGATGGCAATTTCAGCCACAATTTCCTTTGAAGACTCATGATCTACCCAAGAACTTCATTTCACATTATGTATGAAAGCCACATGTCTCGTCTGAGGTTATAATATTGCTGAAGAAGCTCTAAGCAAAATTCAAGTGTCATGGTGTGTTACACACAGGTGCCCTTTACACTGATGTGCAGGTTTACCTCACTGCATAAAGGCAAAACAGACGCATTATTCTTCCCAATACCCCAAGTGTTGTACGCATTATTGCTCTTTAAAATCAATAATCAGATAAGAGCCGTGAAGGAAGATGATGTAAAAACACACGGGAAAGAATATGCCTTCGCCATGCCGCTAAACGGTCCCAGCTTCATCTTTCTTAAACAGAGCGCCTAATAAGGCTTTTCTGATTGCATAACCACAAAACTAGATGACCGTTTGAGACGATAACGACATTAAAAGGCATGTTATGTCGTTTTTCAGAACTGAGTGCGTTTGGCTGTTATTGGAAACAATTGCCCATAAACACCAACATCATCATCATCACTGCAGAGACACATCAGGGTATGTTTCCAACCTACGTTTAAATCACTTTTATTCGTTATTACCCTGTGACCTAGTTTTTTTAATTGGAAGATATTCCCTCTCAGTACTAAGTTTCTAATTAAATCCCAGACTAAAGTGTGAACCTGCCCCCGTGTTGTTACAGGAAGTGGACACCATTGGAAAATTAACATGTATGTTAATTATGTTCGTCTTTGCAAGCACAGGAACCAGTTGCTGGATTCTAGAAACATTGATTTGACCCAATCTTGTTCTAAAGGTTCTTAAATTGGGGGTATTGTATTCTACAATTAATTCTATGCCTTGTGAAACGAGCTTTTAAAACTCCCTTTGCTAATCTTGAGGATATTATGTTAGAGTGTAATAAGACAATCACAAAATGACACATCTGTATGATTCCACTTATATGAAGTCCTCAAGATCATCAGATTCACAGAGACAATAAGTAGACCAGTGGTGGCCAGGGGCTGGTAAGAGGGCATATGAGAGGGCAGTGTTCAGTGGGTAAAGAGGTTCTGTTTAGCAACATCTAGACAGTTCTGGGCATGGATGGTGCGATGATTGCCTGGCCATGTGAATGTACTCAGTGTCCCTGACCTACTCACTTAAAAATAGTTAAGAGGGTGCATTTTATGTTGTGTGTGTTTCACCATTAATTTTTAAAACTCTGTTTTAAAACTAGTAAATGCGTGTTCATGGTACAAAGAGCATATGTGAGCAAAGGAAGAAATGATAAAGGTTGAGGTAGTGATTTTCATTGGCCAGGCCGTCATCGTTATGGCTTATACTGCTCTAGGTTGATGCGGGTCACAAGAAAAAACATAGGCATGCCAACATATTTTCTGAGTTCTTTTTTTTAACATTTTAAAAATGTGTATTCGTTTTAGAGGGGGGAGGGGCAGAGAAACAGGGAGGCACAGAAACCAATGCAGGCTCCAGGCTCCCAGCTGATGCGGGAGCCTGATGCGGGGCCATAACTCACAAACCGTAAGATCATGACCTTAGCTGAAGTTAGATACTTAACCAACTGAGCCACCCAGGCTCAGGGTTTGTAAAAACCCCTGAGGTTTTTAAAATTTAAATATATTTGACATAGAGTGTTGTGTACATTTAGGGTGAGTAACGTTGTTCTGATATATTTATGTATCGTAATACGATCGCTATTGTAGCTTTAGTTAGCATCTCTATGACATCCTTAGTTATCATTTCTTTTCAAGATACTTTTTTTGTGTGTGTGAAATGGTTACCATGATGCTATTCCAAGAAACAAAGACCAGGTAATAAGAATCAAGTAGCTTTTGAGCTAAGATATGCGTTGGGAAAAGGTAGGCCTTCTAGAAATGTTGATAGCTGGCTGGAAGGTTAGAATTCTTGAGTTCAATGTCAAGCTCATGTGGAAGGAGGTGGTGGTGGAAAGAAGGTAAACAGCTTCATAACCATAGGATGATCACTGGTCAGTGATAAATCCAGAAAAGCTGGGCCTCCTGGCCTCAGGGTTAGAGTTTACATGATTGTCAAGAAGCAAGTCACAAATCTTCTGCCATAATATTTGCTGATTTCCTTTCTCGTGCACATTGTTGGGATGACGTTGGCCATCAGTGCCATTCTTTGTCTCAATAACATTAGTTACGTGGTTGAGCAGGACCAGCATTTTCCAGGGTACTTTTTCTTTCTTTGACACTCAATATTTTAACTTGGCAATGGTACGGTGTCAGACATAGGATGCTTTCTGCAAAAGCGAGTCGGGGTTACTTTCATTTGGGGTTCCAAAAAATACACGGACATATCTACTCTGGCAAGTTTATTGCTTCAGCAACAGGTGAAACAGTGTACTCAGTAGGGGGCCACCCATGGTAAAAAAAAAAAAAGTGGTAAAAGTGGAAAGTTCTTTCTGGAAACACGGCCCCTCATCTTTTATCCGTGAAAATCCTTCCGAGGATTAAGTGGTATTGTGCCTCGTGTATTGTTTTTCTCTAAATCCTGTCTTGTTGAGGACGGTGTCAATAAAACAGCATACAGACCTGTTTGGCCATCATTCACGTGCTGGCTGATGCCACAAATCATGTCCCTTTTATGGACATTTCTGTCTTCACTGCCTTAAATCAACTCATTCCGTCAAAACTCCCAATGGGAATATCACTTGAAATGATGGTAGGGAAGTAGGAACTATATAAAAGTCAAACAAGGGATAATGTGTGACATAATTCTGTAAGCTTTTACCTATAAATGTGAGTGACTGGATTAATACTTTTATTACTATTAACATCTCGGCACTTAGAAGCTAATTTAGACCATTTTTGATACTTTAGATCAGAGCTGGGCCGGATCTCAGCGGCTGCTTATGTTTGTTTGTTGATAGCTGCCGAGTTAAAAATGGCTTTTACGTTTCCAAATGGTTAAATTTTAAATGGCTGTACAGCATTACTTCTTGGTCTGTAAACTTGAAAACCAAAATATTTACTGTCTGGCCCTTTATGAAGAAATCTGGAGAAGCTTGCTGTGCCATTTTGGTTTTATACATAGATATTTATTTCAAAACGGGCCTCAAAGGATTTTATGAGAAAAACCCCAGGGAGGGAGTGGATATTGTACCCAGGTCAAAAATCATTTTGAAAGGAGTTTGAGCATTTATACAAGTAAGGCCAATACCATTGGATCATTGCAAAAGAAACTCACAAGTACGTGAATGTGCCTTTTTCCCCTCCCTAAAGTCTATAAAAATACATTTTGTGCCTTGAAGAATTTCACTTTTGTTCTGCTCTGGTGGTAATTTCCCTCTTAAATAGTTACTCGTAAAGTGGTTTAGTTACACAGGAGTTAGTCTTTGGAAGAAAACAACTAAGTTCCATCCATCCCCTAATGCTATTTACACTGTTCTTATTAAGGAATCAGCCTCATAACTTCCCAAAGAGGGTGGTGGGTAATGGCAGGACAGTTTCTAATGCCTCAGACGCACTTTCAAAAGTTGTACCGATGCGTCGCTCGGGTGGTGGTTGAGAAATGTCCCTGCATCTCAGGAGATGCGATTGTGAAACAGTCACATGTATCCGTTGATTAGCCTCTTGTCTCTCTTGGCACGCCAACCCCCAGAAGTGCATGCACACACGCATATGCACGATCACGAAAGGATTTAAGCAGCGAGAAGTCCGTGTCTACAAAAAGCACACTTTTTGGCAATTTCCATGGATGGCTTCTAGACCATGCCTGGGGCCAGTCTGGAATGAGGTCTGTATGATCATAGCCTGCATGAAGGTTCAGAATCCAGGAACTTCTTCATTCACTTTCAAACAATTGGTCTTCTACAGGTTAATACAATGTTGATCAGAAGCGTTAACTGTTGCCATAGCAACTGTGTATGCGGGGCAAACCGTGTCCTAAGCACTGTGTTGTAAATGCAGAGCCCTGATTTTTAAAAGGCTCTCAGGAGCTGTATGATGTAAGTGTGATGTACACAGCAAGGAGAAAGGGTCAGTATAAGACCAAATTCTGCTTGCGTCCCTTCCCCCCGGTGCTCCTAGGAGTTTCTCCATTTGCAAAGGAGAGAACAGGAAAGAAACGACCACGGTGATAAAAACACCACGGAGGTTAAACTCAGTGGAGTGTTGTAAGGACTTTAGGGCGGGGAAAAAGGCACATTCACGCACCTGCGGGGGTCTGCCAACATTCACAGAAGGGGATGTTAGAGAATGCAGCCCTTGGGGGCACCCAGGTGACTCAGCCGTCCGACTCCTGATTTCGGCTCAGGTCACCATCTCACGGTTCATGAGCTCAATCCCCGCGTTGAGCTCTGCGGGGACAGTGCAGGGCCTGCCTGGGATTCTCTCTCTCTCCCTCTCTCTCTCAATAAATAAATTTTAAACAAATTAAAAGAAATGATAATAAAAGGAAACGCAGTCGTAGCTCAGCTAGGCGGCACGGTCTGAACGCATGGAGGCAGGTTGATGGCTAATTTCCTGTGTCCACCTGAGGGGTCCTGGATGCCCAGGTCGCTGGCTAAATGTCATTTCTGGGTGTATCTGTACGCATCTCTGTGCATGAGATTAGCATTTGAATTGGTGGTCCCAGTAAAACAGGAGGCCCTCTGCCGTGTGGCTGGGACTCCTACAATCTGTCGAGGGTCTGCCTAGGCCAAGGGCAGAGGAAGGTTGAATATGCTGTGTGCCTGACTGATGGTGTCCTGTCCTCCCAGTGAGACTCCTGTCCTTGGTGCCCTTGGTTCTGCCACATCGCCGCCTGCCGAGGACTCACAGCCCTTTCCCCAGAGTCCCACTTGCCATGCCTGTGTTACCTCCCCCTTATTTTGCCCCCTGTCTCAGGAACAGCCAAGCCCCTCCTTCCCACAGACGACGGACTCCCCACCCTGCACGGAGATCTGCCCTTCAAAGCAGGAAACCTGTGTCATCCATCAAAGTCTTCATAAACGCTGTTCAACAGAGTGGCTCAGCCCTTTTTATCCGCAAGCCCCGTCCAGGATGCGAGTGTTCACACCCGTCATTCTTGAGCCTTTCTGTGTGTGTTGGGCTCATCCGCCCCTCCACACGGGAAGCCACCGCACGGCAGGCTCTGCTGGCTCAGGTTTCTGGCATCCCCCGCCTTCGCGGGACCTTCCAGGGCTGAACGTTACTCACTGCCTGTTTGTTGACTGCATCTGAGTCATGGGGTAATGGACTAGATCAACGCCCTGGTGATGATTTCGGGGTGCGGAGCCTTTCCCGCTTTCAGAGGCTCCGTCAGGGACGACACCCAGTCCGTGGAACACAGGCATTTCACTCCTCCTGTGGTTCCTCGAAATGGCCCTTGTGAGTCAGCCTGGCATGCGGATACTGAGACAGGGCCTCCCGACCGTTAATGGCACAGCTCACAAAGGGCAGGGGTTCCTTGGGTGCAACAGAGCCTGCACTCTGTGGCACTGCCCTTCTCTGGCAGAGCTTGGGAAACCCATACCGTGCTGGGGATCAGGATGTCCCGTTGGGGTGGGGCACTGAGGCAATGGGAAGGGAGTTGCTGAATTCGTGGTCCCATAACAATCAGGGACTGATGGGACTCAGTGCCTCCCTTCCCTGGGTACCGGCTGCAACACAGCAAAAGCAAGCTACTCAGCGTCCCACAAATGGGTCAGTCTGTCTCTGTGTGAGCCCTGTGCCTGCCTCTCTATTTACAGTGTCCCCGACTGGGCTGCTCTCAGCCTTCTATGGTTGTCCACCGGGCATGTGGCAGACCCACTGGCTCCGTGGATCCCTCCCAGACAGGGATCGGCTTACCCTCGGACTCCTCACAGGTCCTGGCTCAGTGTGGAACCCCGCTAACCATCCACCGGGGATGCAGGCGAAAGGACAGGACTTTGGTTTAGCACTGGGGCATTTCTGCTGTGAGCCTCCTGCTCTTACGCTGTGCTTCTCCTTGAAATCAGGACTTGCTCCTGTGTCAGTATTTTCCCACTTATGAAAAGTGTTAAAAAATCAATCACATCGTGTGCTATCCATGGTCATCCAATAATACCTGTTTCATCTGAAAATTGTGACTCCCACAGTCCTCTTCCTCCTGTCTCCTTCTGCCCTTCCCCTGCTCTGAAGAATCCAGTCAGGATTCACAAACCACATTTTTCATCTCTCTTGACATCTTTTTTTTTTTAATGTTTATTTATTTTTCAGAGAGAGAGAGAGAGACAGACAGAGAGAGCTCACCAGCAGGGAAGGGGCAGAGAGAGGGAGACACCGAATCTGAAGGAGGTTCCAGGCTCTGAGCTTACAGCACAGAGCCCGACGCGGGGCTCAAACTCACGGATCATGAGACCATGACCTGAGCCGAAATCAGATGCTTAACTGACTGGGCCACCTAGGCTGCCCTAGTCCATCTTTTTAATGACATAAACTTCTTTGTTTCGGAGAAACCACACATATGTGTTACGTGTTACACGCAGCAACGTGTATCAGATTTTATTTGTAGCCCCCGGTCCTGATGCTGGTACAACCAACATCAATGTGCATCACTGCCCGGCATGCAATGTGGGCACATCCTCTGTTCATCTGCCTACTTTATTTTTGACGCTTCACATCTTCTGTGATGGCTGATTAGGCTTTTCAGAGGACGGAAACAGCGGCCAAAGAGAGGGTAATGCTTGTAACTGAACACAAAGGTTACTCTATTTCCTTTTTGAGCACCCCCAGGCATATTTGGGGTATAGCACTTGGTCATTCGCATTTCCCTTACATTCTAGTTTCCAAAGAAATGCCTATTGAAAGCAGAAAGGGTACTGGAGCAGAAACATGAAAATAGAATAGAATAGAATAGAATATTTATATATTATATTATATTATTATTATATATATGTTATATATTATATATTATATTACATATATTATATTAATTATATATATTATATAAATCATATACATTAATTATAATATATAATATATGTAATATAATATATATGTAATATATGTAATATAGTTAATTATGTACTATATGTAAAATATATGTAATATAATATATAATATAACATATATTATATATTAATTATATCATATTAATATATCATGTTATATTTATATTTCATGTTTCTATATTTACTTATATATATAATTATAATTTATATAATTATGTATATTATGTATGTTATATATTGTATGTAAAATTATAATTTATATATTTTGTAAATTATGTATATCTTTATAAAATTTATATATTATATATGTATTGATTATATACTATATTTATATATTTGTTTAGTATATATTATATTTTATATAGTCACTTACATATAAATATATTTGTATATATAAATTTATATAATTTATATACATATATGAAATACATACATATACATATAGGTATATATTTATATACATATATACATATATGCATATAACTTATATAATTTATTTTTATTTTTAAATTTATTTTTATTTTTTAATTTTCAATGTATCATTCATTTTGTGAGAGAGCCAGCGAGCAGGGGAGGGGCAGAGAGAGAGAGGGAGACAGAATCCGAAGCAAACTCCACGTTGTCAGCACGGAGGCTGACGTGGGGCTGGAACTCACAGGTCGTGAGATCATGACCTGAGCTGAAGTCAGACATTCAACTGACTGAGCCACCCAGGTGCCCCTAAATTTATATAATTTATTTTACATATATTTAATTTATACACACACACGCATCTGTCCAAATACCCAGAGATGAGATCCAATGTAAAATAAACTGAGTTGTGTTTCTTCCTGTGCCTCTCAGACCCCATCTTTCTGTGATCTTGGAACTAGTCTCCCCAAGAACAAAAGCAACATTCTTTTTGGTGCCACTTTCTGCTTTGTTTAGATCACCCTCAATCTGATTAACTTCTGACAGATGATGCAGTGTCCGAAAATAGCTACAACACGGAAGGCACAGTGCTTGTTAAAAATGAACCAACCCCGCACCCCTCCTCCTCACCGTGACCTTTCCTTATCTGATCTTTTCCTCGGCACCAGTTGACAAAACAGGCTCTCTCCCCTTAATTACTCTGGGCTTTCTGGAGAAAAAACCCAGCTTGCCATGACTAAACTTCAGTAGCTCCCAGGCTGCTAAGAAAGCAGAGGGTGGTGTGGTCTTTGTGCACTCTGTCCCCAGCTCTTGTGACGTGCAGGCATTTACAGACACTCCAGAGGTGGTTTCCATAAACGCTACCCTAAGTTCAGGTTTTTCTTAAAACGGAAGAGCAGAGAAATGTTTCAAGAAATCTTACTGTAAAAAAAAAAATAAGTTCAGGAAAATCAGCTGGTCATCTGACATTTAAGAAATGGTCTCGTGGAGATATTGATCTGTCAACTGGTCTCTCGTTGAGAAGCAGTTATCAATCTAACAGGTTGTTGATTTTTACACCTGTCCTGCTCTTAAAAAAAAAAAGCACCAAAATTTGCAAATAACTATCTTCTATGCTAACACCACAGATGTCAAAGTCTGCCAAAGGCAGGTGATTTGCCTTGGGCAAGGCTCTGTAGGGCAGCCCTCTCCCCTGGCAGTTTCCGTGGAAGAACACATGGTAACTGGAAGAATGCATATACTCCATGCTCTCAGACTGCTTCGATCTCCATCCGTGGGGCCTCTGCAAGTGATACTTTGTCTTATCTTTCTCCAGAATCCATGGAATACATTGTGTGCAGTCCCCATGGAGTAGCAGCCTCAAAGGAGTAGAGAAGTCATTTTGGGGGAGAAGGAAGTAGCAGTTTGGAGTTTTCAGAGAGTAGTAGGATTGCAAGTCTGTAGCCGCATTGGGTAGATTCGAGTCACTGATCTCAAGCCCCACAGCACATGCACCCCAATGCCCCGTGGGGTTCTGTGGCTGCCTTCCTAAGTTCTGAGGCTGCCGGTTGCCCCCTGAACACCTGCCGGTATCCAGATACCACACTGGTGTGATGCACTGTGCTGGCCTTGGGGATCCTGCCCAGCCGGCGGGACAAGAACCATCTGTTGGGAACGTGAGGTTTGCAGTTGTCTCTACCAAGACCTCAAAATGCTGATGTGTCCGTGTTGGTGGGGATGCCTTCACCCAGGCTCAAGTGCAGGATGCCTGATGGAATAAAAGTGACTTTGGAAGGAAAGAGGGGGTGACAGGGCACCGCGGAGGGTGCTGCGCCATACTCAGAGATGGGAGCGTCGCCCATCTCAGTGAAGCCTCCTGAGAGTTGAGGGATTCAGAGAATCACAGAAGCAAGGTCAGCCAGTGGGGGACGAGACGTTTTCATCCAGCTTCAGAGCAGGGAGACGTGTGGAGGGCACCCACCTCGATGGTCTTCCACAAAATGTCACCAACCGCCATGGCGCCCAGAGGATGAATGGCTTTGGCATGACTCCCCCGCCCCCCACCGTGTTCTTTCCAAGGGAATGATGGATGACCCCACAGCCCATTATCTCCCAAAGTGAAAGGGATTCCGCATCCAGACGTCAATCAGAGCCCTTTGAGTCCCATTCATTGACCGGGTGAGGCGAATGACCCAAACTCTGGGAGTATTTCCATAACCCCATCAGCACGGAGCAGACAGTCGGTGCATAATCGTTGCTTACTGCATCCCTTCTGATGCCACCCGGTGGTTTATGCAGCGCTTGGGTAAACACCCTAATTGCAGAGCGTCTCAGACTGATGAGCAGACCCAGAAGGGCATTCTCGGGAGCTGAGCGGCCTCGACTTCAAAGTGATTTGTTGTGCTGTCTGGCATCTGAAGGAAGCTGAATAGTTTCATTTTATGGGGGGTGGGGGGCAGGAGAGCACGCAGCTTTGCAGCCCTCCTATTAAGCAGGAGGGTCCTCTGCTTTGTGTCTCTTACCTCCTGGCTCTGCCCCGGCAAAGGAATGCCCCCCCGTGGAATCCTTTGAAGGCTCTGCCAGGCTCAGAGAGCCCTGGCTATAATCACTGCACATCAATGAGCTCATTCAGCTCGGCTTGCCCATGGCTCGGGGCCTGCTCCGGGTGCACCCGTGCACCAGGGAGAGCACCTCCAACCTACCAGGTGTCCCGGAGCCCACCTTGGAAAGGACTCTCGGGAAGTCTCACGGGATGGAGAAAGCAGTCATTTCAGAGAGGTAACACTGTTTTCCAACAAGTCCCTTCCGAGGAAAATGAGTTGCGGCGTAGACACGCCCTTTGTCTTGGACAGGTTTACCTCCCAAAGCACTGGAGGAGGGGGTAGGCCGTTTCGTGCATAACCAAGGCTACTGAGTAGGAAATTTCCGTGCCCAGGCTTTTTCCAAAGCATCTCTGTGTCCGTAGGGGCCTGGGGGCTGTGGAGCCCAGCATTTGAGACTCAGAGCCATCATTATTCCGGAAATAGCCAATTCTTTCATTCATTCACACGTTCATTCATTCACAGGAACGTGAGGGGTCTCTCTGCGCTCAGGGGAAGTTGACAGTGTCTGGGGACAGTTTTCACTGTCCTGACTCAGAAGCTTGCTCCTGAATTCTGGTGGGTAGAGACCAGGGGTGCTGGGAGACATCCCAGAGCGTCCAGAATGGGCGCCCAGCAAAGTTAGGACCCCACGTGTCACTAGTGTCGAGATGGGGACACCCTGGGGCAGCCCAAGCAGGAACCCATGAGCTCAGCCTTGAGGAATCACTTTAGTAGGTGACATACTACCATGGACACTCAGTCTTGGGTCTGTTGAGAAGGGTACGGATTGCGCAACAGATGGATTCTCCAAATTCCTGTGTGTATACATACATTTGGCCATGGCAGACGCGACAGATTTGTCGAAGCCAAAACATGGCTAAATATGCACGGTTCGAGAAATCCCATTGTCCACCCACATGCTCTCTGGGCCGCCCCCCACCCCCCCACCCCCGCCCCAGGCCAGAGCTGGCTGGACCACATGAGGTTCATCTTGTCCCGTTTGATCACGTGTGTATGTATGTGTGTGTGTGTTTTCCCTCATTATAACACCATTTCCACAAGGAGACGGCCCCTCACACCAATGCACAGCTTGTCTTTGTGATTCTGTTGGCTCCCCTTGGTCAAACCTCTTCTGTCTTCCTATCATGTGCTTGTGGTTTCTGGGGCAGAAACATTCCCCATTCGTGTTCTCAGTGGCTTTTCCTGTAATGTTTTTCCGAACCCGTACAAGTTCAGCTGATGTTCTCGGGCATTAAGTATTGTGGTTCTAGTAAACCCTCTCCCAAAAGCACTCCTCTCCCTTCGACGTAACATCTCTCAATTTCTCTCTGTGTCTATCTAAGGAATCCCACCGCATCCCGTTCCCCATTTATCTCTCCTAATTAGGACTAGGTAGGATGCAGCCTTAAAGCTACTGGACAATCTTAAAATTATGTAGAAAATAGCATTTCCATATTTTCCTCTTTTCTGCCATACCACAGGAGTAAAATGTTTTTCAATTGCTCTATATGCTGTATCACCTCCTTGCTGTTGCTACATATCAAAAAGTAACCTGTGGGTGTGTCCCTCAAGGCCATATTAAGTCTTGCTTACACACATGCATCTGTAGGTTTTGCCTCTCAATGAACACTCTGGGTTAAACTGAGGCTGTCTTATGGTCTCATGAATAAACAGTGATTCCCTAAATCTCTGCTAATATGCTCACCTACAGAACCACCTGTCTGTTTTCATTGTGTCCACCCAGGTGCTACACAGCTTTGGGGTTCAGCCACAAACCCACTGACTATGGAAATCATCTTGAAGTAGAACAGCTCCCATTAATTCCTCCCCTTCTGAGCTCTTAGTATAATCATAGCATTCATATGGCCCTTCATTATCACTGAATGGGAGAGTTGCAAAGAATCTCACAAGTGGTCTGCCTCCATTCGCTCATTTTATGGGCGAAACATACCGAATCAAGAAAACTGGATTACACCAACAAATGTGCATTTCTACTCTTAGTAGCTGTTGACCCGCATGTTGTTTTCCCTGCCTTGCTAGATGGGAGGGATACGATCCTGTCTGTCTGCATGTAAAACTCCATCTCACTATCCTGGGCACATGATGTGGGTGCTGACCGCTCAGATACAGCAAATCTTCTTGTATATCTATTTTATTCTTTTATGCATGTTTCTACAATACGGGATTCATCTTACAAACCTCATGTCTGGCAACTGTTTTGAGGGACTTGGAAATAAGCAGCAAATTTAGCCATCAAACGTCAAGTTCAAGGTAAGAATGCAATAGAATTCTTTTTCAAACTATTGATTGTTTATCCTGGTGGGAAGATTCATTTCTCCTGCTGTGGAAAGTCTTCATTTGCATGGATTCTTAGTTACTTTCCTTAGGCAACCAGCTGGAGGCCACTGTCACCCTCTGATATGCTTGTCTAAAGTCATCTACCGTATAACCTCCCAAAATGATTCCCTTTCTTCTAAACCCATCTATTTGTGGGGTGCCTGGGTGGCTCATTCGGTTAAGTGGACGACTTCAGCTCAGGTCATGATCTCATGGTTTGTGGGTTCAAGCCCCATGTCAGGCTCTGTGCTGACAGCTCAGAGCCTAGAGCCTGCTTCTGATTCTGTGTCTCCTCGCTCTGCCCTCCCCCCCCCAAGTCACACTCTGTCTCTGTCCTCTCTCTCTCTCAAAACTGAATAAACATTAAAAAAAATTAACCCATCTATTTGCAAGTTTTTCCATTCTCTGACATTCATTGCTTAATTCCATAAACATTCAGTGATCAACTGTGTCTTTATTTCTACAGAGTTGACACCCTCATGCCTAGGATTCATTCTCTCAAATATCATATGAGTTTTGACTCATTATTTTGTTTCTTGTCAAAAAGAATATAGTGTCCATGACTCAGATATGATCATTCTGCTATAATAAAATGAGTATGTCATTTTCTGGGTGTTATGGCACTCAGATACTCAGGGCAACTAGAAGCACATCCGAGAACTGGTGTGTGGGTAGAAATGTTCATCCACCCAGAAATTAAAATATATTCTTTGCCTGCCTTAGGGGTCATGGTACCCATTTCTGTGTGGCTCCAACCCTCACCACGGTGAATCCCTACCTCACACACTACAGACGTACTCTTTCTTTAGCACCACAGAAGGAAGATATATAAGTTTTGTCTCCCCCCATTCTGTATTGCTCAGTATAAGTGGTATTCTTTCCCAAAGACCGTCTAGGCAGAACCACGCTTTCAATAGCCACCCTCACTGGGGAGCTAGACCCCCATCTGCACATTTGTTCTTCTCGAAATCTACTTCGAGGATATGTACTGTAACATGCCCTTCTGAAGAAGGGAAATCAGTTGAAGCATTAATATTTGTAGCAAAACCTCAGCTGTGAAGGGGTGACCCCCAAGGACGCAAAAATCCCAGCAGCCAAGGTTGGCTCTGACGGGTCCTACAAGCATCCCACGTAATATCTCCAAATGCGTGATGCATAACCTCCTTGTAAACACGTTTCACCTTAGGAATATAGTGCTGCTGCTATTACCGTGAAGCTGGTAAAACGAAACAAGCCTGGATAGATCATTTATAAATATACCAACAAATAGAATTACTATGGAATCTGTCAGAAACCTACGGGAGCCTCTCGTGTCATACTTCACAGAAGCTGGCATCTTTCGATAGTTTTTACCCTTTTGCCAACCTATGCTCACTTCATGTGACACACACTCCTCAACCATCTTTCATAAATGCTTTCTATCCTTTCAATGTGGGTGTGGATTTTCTCTTGTGACGCTCCAGAAAATATAATTTCCAGGTAAACCATCAGAGCCATGATGTGAAATGTTGAAGCAAGAAAAGATACGGCATTGACTGCCATCAGTCTTGCTAACTCAGCCCCAAATTTAAAATGCTACCACTAGTCATGCTTTGCAATGTCCTTTCATGAGTCAGCTTCTCATTGCTTTAGCCTAGGCTCTGTATTTTTTTCATTACGTGTAAAGTCAGGTTTGACCGTCCATCACCAGGGAGCCTCTTAGCTTGTGTTCAATACAAGAGAAACAATCCCCCTTGTCAGGATGATGCGTACAGGGACTCCACATGCGGACTGAGTTTGGTAAGCTCGCTAATTATCGCAAACCATACAGAAATGCAGTCGTTCACAATTCTAAAACACGATATCTAAGATATGCACAAGCTGTACTAGTCAAGGGAACAGTGAATTAATCGTGGTCTTATCTGGTCCTTGTCTTATTAAAAAAAAAGAGAGAGAGAGAAAAGAGACCAAAACCAGCTGTGGGTAGTGACCCAGGTCCTTGTTATGTAGGTCACACAAGCAAAAAGGTTTTAGTGACAGGGCCAAAGGACATTATTTCAAGAAAATGCACAACTGGGCTCTAAAAACATTGCATACAAATTTTTGCACACAAATTTCCAGTGCGGTGGAATTAGATAGACCCCAACTTGATTTTAAACTGCAATGCAGAACAGAGTAAATTCTGGATAAGTAGACTCCTCCCAAAATACATCTACCCTGGGATGAAACTAACCACCACAATGTAGTGAAAGCCCAAAGTTGCAGATCCTTTTGAAAATATACAGAACAAAAGTACATAAATAAGTACATATAATATTTTACACTGAGATCAATTGGTCTTCAAAATTTCCTCTGTATATATTTTTATATTAAGACAGTTTAAGATATTTTGTAGGAAAACATGGTAATTAAGAAATGTGAATTGACTGAAAAACTAATACACAAATATAATAATAAGTGGATTATTCTTGAAAATATGATCACTCATTTTTCTCAAACATTCACAAAGTAATCAAATTTTAGGAATGGGATTTACCTACGATTACTAGATTTGCTATAATTATTTGATATTTACTTGGTGTTAAATAAAAGAACCTAGAGAAGTCATCTATGTTCTTTCTAGAAATAATTATTACACATAGTAAGTCTCCCCAATCCAGATTTATAAAAGGAGGTAAATTAAAAGTTTAAAAGTTTTCTGCCACTACGATAAACACAAAAACAAAAACAAAAACAAAGGAATGGACCAAAATAGACTTCTTACATAATAGAAAATGTTGAGTTCTAAAAGTAAATTAGAAACAGGACACCTGGGTGGCTCAGTCAGGTTAAGCATCTGACTCTTGATTTTGGCTCAGGTCATGATCTCAAAGTTTGTGAGTTCAAGCCCTGCATCGGGCTCTGCTTGGGATTGTCTCCCTCTCTCTGCAACATCCCCCCAACCCCGCCCTTGTGCATTCTCTCCCTCTCTCTCTCAAAAATAAAGAAACATTGAGAAAAAATAAACAATAAAATAAAAGTAAATTAGAAACAAGAAAATAAGTGGAAGTAATTATGAATGTAGGGCTACATCTTTCTCTATCTTCAACCTTTGAAGAACAAGTCTATTAATTAAAGAGCTAGAATCCAAGTAACTTAACAAAAGTTTAGAAAGATTGATTACTACTACTATGTATTTATAATTACTTCAGAGCACTTTATAAAATTATTGTTATTTAAAGTAGCTAAGCTTCTTGTAATTCCCTTGGGTAATCTGAAGACAGATTAATTTTTCAATTACAAATATAAACATCTACGTCGGGGAAAACATTTTACTTTACGCCTTTCTTCTTTATTTAGGATTGATATTTAGTCTGTTTCTATTTTGAGAACATTATCACTTTTTTTTAACATGCCCAAATGAATTAAATCTTACAAGATCTAAGATTATCTGTCAACAGAAACAAGAGATGATGTCTTTAAAGTTCCAAGAGCCTCAGCATTTGGCCAAATTGAGCCCCACAAGGAACATACTGTAAGTCCTTAAAAACACTGAGAAAAGCCTCAAAAGAGGTTAAATATGGTAAGACGGAGATTAATGTGTTTAGTCTCACCTTACCATTGAAGGGATAGGTTGGACAGCACGCACCCCTCAACAGCAGCACCCAAGACTATGAGTAACTGTGAATGAGAGCAGTCTAACTGCGTTACACAAAGAACTTCTCTGTGGTGCCAGAAAATCCCACACACACAAATGCGTCCCTGCTAGATAGCACAGCGGGCCCAGCATAGGTGAGGCAGGCAGTTCCCTGAGATGGGATACTGATATAGCCAAAGGAAGGAAACGCAATAGGGAAATGTCCCCGATACATGCGGACATATATAAAAACTAGAGTTTTGCTGATTCCAGGTGACAGGCATGAGTTCCCCCAGCCTTAGGGACTGAAAAAGGGTGTCCTGAGCCATTCGAAACAGGGACACACTGGGGAAGGCTCTCAATGAGTTGGCTGGTTGTACACGTGTGATTGAACAACGCACAGTGACCCAGGGAAACGTAAGCTTGCTGTGCCCAATGTCATCTCCATCAGAAAAGAACAGGAGTCAATCCTGAAACAGGACACCCAGGCAGCCATGTCCCTCATGATGACAAATATTCTATCTTAGCCCACACCCAAGCCATGCTAATTTCATCCATGTTTGCTTACCATTGAGGCAGGTTAGCGCTCGTCTGTCTGGACTCCTTTCGGGAACTTCTGTAGAGACAGCCTCAGTATGTGTAGCTGCAAACTGGCTGCGGGAACACTGTTTGTGTTACTGAGCAGGTCCTGAAGAGTCCACAACCTGTGGAATGAACAGAACATAGACCAACCTGAGCCCAGGTGGACGCCCACACACACGGATCTGGTCTATAGATCTGGTCTATATACTGGGAGTTCCAAAAAACCTTCAATGATCTTCCTTCACTTTCTCATGTTTGTCGATGACACAAAACCAGGACTTTTTCTCTGCTGTGCCATTCTGTCTTTGTCCCTAAGGATTATTCCTACTGGCTTCTGATTGATTGCATAAGCCATGATGCCTTCATCATTTTCTCCTACTTTTTTGGAAAAAGAAATTTTTTTAATGTTTATTTTTGACACAGAGACAGAGCATGAGTGGGGGAGGGGCAGAGAGAGAGGGAGGCACAGAATCAGAAGCAGGCTCCGGGCTCCGAGCCGTCAGCACAGAGCCCGACGTGGGGCTCGAACCCACGAACCGTGAGATCATGACCTGAGCCAAAGTCAGACACTTAACCGACTGAGTCACCCAGGCGTCCCATCTCCCACGTTTGACTTCAGGATCTGCTTTTACTTTTGCCAGGACTAGAAGCCTCTTCCAACAGGCTTTACAGATCTTTCTACTTCTCAGATATATGGCCAAATTAGTTTTGTTCTAAATTATCTCAAGGTAACCTGGAGCCTGGAGTCTCATTCTCGTATGCCGCTGCAGTCAGAGGGTACGACAGACATGAAGACGATGCCGGGTGTGCAAAAGTCAATGGGACGAGCACAGATGTGCAGTCCCAGAATTTGGGGAGGGAAAGAACAGGAGCAAGGAGCTGGGGAGTCCATGACCCCTCCACTGAGCAATCTGCCTGAGGCTAATGATCTCATAGAAACATGAACACCTTGTGCAGAAAATCTGACAAATCTCCATGTGTATTTGATCGGGAATCACAGAGAACCACAACCCGTCTGCCTGCAAAAATATAGGTCCTCTATTGTTGAACCTCCCAGTTTTTAAGAAAAACAAGACATCAAATTCTAAAATCAACATCTAACCAACTTTAGATGCTCAATAAATCACATTTTAAAAGACAGTGGTTAGCATCAATGAAACATTCTACAATAATAAAAAGGACAGTAGCACAATTATGAAGAATCTTAGTTCATTTAAAAGTGAGGAAAGGAAAACCTCTGTCTTTTTCTTTCTTTCTTATATAGTCAAGAATATAATAAAGTCTACATAAAGTACAGGAAATTATTCTGGTTAGACATAGAATCTCTACTATCTAGAAAGTAAAAAACATCCCTTTATATTGTAGGCAAAGGCAATAAGCAATAAACCAAGGAAACAAAGCCATCAAAATTGAAAACACTTCTAAGATTTTTAACAAATTTTGTAACTTTTTGTCAAACTTAGGCATTATAAGTCAGGTCAAATAAAATTTACTTTCCAAATCTTGTTTTTCATTTGCTCCTTCATACTGTGGAATAAACTGACACTTTACGACAGTTTGGGGGAGGTGCCTGGGTGGCTTGGTCGGTTAAGCGTCTGACTCTTGATTTCGGTTCAGGTCATGGTCTCACAGTTCATGAGATTGAGCCCCGCGTTGAGCTCTGCATGCTAACCTGGGGGAGCCTGTTTGGGATTCTCTGCCTCCCTCTCTCTCTGTCCCTCCCCTGGTCACACACTCTCTCTCTCTCTCAAAATACATCATCATCATCGTCATCATCATCAAGAGTTGAGGGGCTCCACAATGGCAGTACTAATTTCATTATAATACTGTTATTAACAATGTGTAATGTGCTCATCATTGCTATCTTTATTTTTTATTTTTCAAGTTTATTTAGTTGAAAGAGAGAGAGGAAGTGGGAAGGGAAGGGGCAGAGAGAGAGGGAGATAGACTATCACAAGCAGGCTCTGCACCATCACCACAGAGCCCAATGCGGGGCTTGAACTCGCGAACCGTGAGATCATGACCTGAGCCAAAAGCAAGAGCTGGACGCTTAACCAACTGAGCCACCCAGGCACCCCATCATCACTACCTTTACATGAATCAATAAACGTGGAAGAAAGAAAAATAAAAAAGTAGCAGTTACATTAAGGAAAAAATGGATGCAACGCACACAAAACCTCTCTCTACTCTTTTTTGTAACTGCATGTGAATTTATGATTATTTCAAAATAAAATGTTTGAGTGAAGAATACAACAAAACCCCATGCAGACCAACTTCATGCTGTGCCTTGGGTGGTCGACGCCCTCTGTCTTACACTGGTGTGTGAGGGGCACCAGGTGGCTCAGTCGGTTAAGCGTCTGACTTCAGCTCAGGTCATGATCTCACTGGTTCTGAGTTCAAGCCCCACCTCTGGCTCTGTGCTGACAGCTCAGAGCCTGGAGCCTGCTTCGGATTCTGTGTGTGTGTGTGTGTGTCTCTCTCTCTGCCCTTCCCCCGCTCATGCTCTCTGTCTCTCAAAAATAAATAAACATTAAAAAAAAAAAAACCTGACATGTGAAATGTTGGTTGTGGCTTGAACTGCTGGAATAAGGCTGTGGTTTGTTAGCTGCTCGGTTGGTTTGCGGCTACTGTCGATATATATTTGCTCTGGAACATGACTTGACATCATGAAAGATCTTAAGTTTAAAATTTGGCAAGAAGGAGCACATTTGTAATGTACAGGCATGCATCATTGAAGACGAAAAGTGACCATGGAGCCACGAAAATGAACCCAGGCAGCACAGATGTAAGATAGAAGAAACTCTTACCCAAGACCCAAACATGCATGCCCCAAACGAACCATCAGACAAACTTAGGAACCGCACTTTATTTGAATGCTAGATTTTGAGGGTCCCAAAGCAGATGTGGGGAATCTACCATGCTAAGTATAAACTGTGTTTTCTGTGTTGATCGGGTAATTTTCGCTAAGACACCTTTAATGCATTTCACTGGTGTCTCCAGGACAACTGGTGGGCATCACTCTTTCAGAGGAAAGGTTTTTGAGGTTCTAAGTTTCTTCATGAAGGTGGTGGGGGGAATTGCACAGTTTTGCTGATTTGAATTCTGCTGTGCTGATCTTTCTTTGTAGGATAAAAATAGTTTTATCAGTTCGCTCATCCCTGATTAAGCCCTGGGCAATCAGTTCGTATCAGCCAGTCTCGAAAAAGTGATTTGCATGCAGTGGAAAAACACAGGAGATGGAAGAGGTGGAATATCAGAAGACACCATTTGGGAGCCATGTCTACCACTCCTTCCTGGGTCAACGTAAACTGGATAAACCCAACACGCAGTGCTTGCTGAGTATTTGCGACACCAGGCTCTGTGTTACTTGTTCACTTTTATCAAGCTCACTTAAGTCTCAATTGGACCCTGAGAGGCAAAACTGTGTCCGGGATATTCTCTCACCGAACAGATGAAGAAATTGAGATTCAGATGGGTTCATGGATTTTCCTAGGCAGAGTATTCTAGGTCGCTGGAATGGGTTCCAAAGTCATGGCCTTAAATACCAAACGAAGCTGTGTAAAATTGTTGCATGTTTTCTGTGTCTTTTTCTCTGTTGAAAGAAAGAAAAGGGAAGGGAGGAAGGGAGGAAGAGGGAAGGGAAGGGAAGGAGAGAGAGAGAGAAAGAAAGAGAAAGAAAAGGAAAGAAGGAAAGAAAGAGAGAAGAAAGAAAAAGAAGAAAGAAGGTAAGTAAGTTCTGCCTTCTTCCACAGAATTTTGGGGATCGAGGAATATTTATTAAAGCATGGTAAACTTCCCACTACTATACCAATATGGGGTGCTGCTTTTGCTATTATTGTATGCTTACAGGCACTTGTTTCTTTCATTTATGTTGGAAGATGTATCTAGGAAGAGAATCAGGACAGGACCTCTTTTCAGAGCACTCTTCCTGGTTGTTAATTCCACACAGCAAAACTAAATGGGATGCTAGAAAAATGTGCTATGCAAACAGAGGGTATTTGGGGATAAATGGATATTTGTATTAATTAGAGGACCTTGGTGCAGGGCAATGTTTCCAAAAGGATATTTATCAGAATGAAGGTTTCTCAGAATTATCTGAGTTAAAAGGATCTATGGCCAGAGAAGTTGGGAAAACATTGCATATGATAATTATTTCTTGTGGATTCACAGTACACAGTGCTGTTCAAAATGTTAACATGAAGGGGCGCCTGGGTGGCTCAGTCGGTTAAGCATCCTACTTCGGCTCAGGTCATGATCTCACGGTTGGTGAGTTCAAGCCCCGTGTTGGGCTCTGTGCTGACAGCTCACAGCCTGGAGCCTGTTGCAGATTCTGTGTCTGCCTCTCTCTCTGCTCCTCCCCTGCTCACGCTCTGTCTCTGGCTCTCTCTCAAAAATAAATAAAGATAAAAAATTTCCCACAATTTGGTCCTGGAGGCTGGGAGTGTGAGATCCAGGTGGGGCTGAGGCTGGTTCCTCCTGAGGCCTCTCTCCTCAGCGTGCAGATGCCACGTTCGCCCTGCGTCCTCACGTGGTCGTCCCTCTGTGCGTGTCTGTGTGTTCATCCCCTCTTCTTATAAGGCCGTGGTCAGGTGGGATCAGGGTCCACCGTAATGACCTGATTTTACTTTCATCACCTCTTTAAAGGTCCTACCTCCAACCAAGGTCCTTGGAGTTAGAACTTCAACCTGTGAATCTGGAGGTGGGCAGGGTCACAACCCAGCGCATCCATAACAAGTACCCACTAACACTGTAGGAATAGTAATCCAGAGAAGACATCAGAAATGCTGGTCAGAGGATAGTTCACCCTGGAGATAGCGGCCAAGGACATTAACGGGCTGGACCGTTGAAAACGCACTCCCTGCAAAACACACCCTTCGACCTGGTGTTTAATGTCATTTAAACCAAATATTCCACCAACAGAGCATTCACCGCGATGCCAACACTTTGCTGGCTCACTCGTGATCACGAAAGTCCCCAGCGTCCCCCATCTGCCCACCTCGTGAGCCCTTGTGATTATACCCCGGGGGACTTGTAAGTGCAGAGTTCCAGGGAACTATTAAAGGTACAGAGATGTTTGCAGATGTGCTCTGAATCGTGCGCCGCTATTAAAGCAATTATTGGATCAACTATAAATCCAGCTGGATAAACTCTGAAAGAGAAAATCCTTTTCACTTCCCTTAGCCTATAATGAGTCCACATGTGTTCCTTCCTCCAGCTCATATTCACCTGACAGAATGATGCTCAGAGCTGGCCAAGCTTGAAATTACGCAACGGAAACATCTCATTCTGAAAATCCACGAGACTGATTCTCCACGGACGCCTTCTGTGGGAGATAGCAGTCTGCCATTCAGAAATCATGGGTGGAAGTAAAAGTGCGTCAGGTGACTTACCGGGGGCCCTTGTAGGTGGGCTGGTGTGGCATGTGCAGAGGTGCGTGGGGGCGTAAAGGGGGAGGGAGGGCGAAGCCCTCTCAGTTACCTGCAGGAGATTTTTGGCAAAAAGACTTTTCTCTTTGCAGGGGCTATGGAAGCAAGTTAAGGAATGTCTCTTTGTTTCTGTGTTCATAAGAACCCAAACAGAAAGTCAGGAATGGCTCTGGGAGTGTGGCAGGGACGGACAATGAGCTGTGTTTCTGCTCACCTTGGTCCAGCGTAGAGAAGTACGTCTTGCGAGGAGTGTATTAAGAACCCTGCAGAATACCTGAATCCCCTGCCTTCTTAACTGTCCTCACAAATTACCCTTTCTCGGAGACCGTGGATTTTAAACCATTTACCCTTTGTTTCCCAAACAAACAGGCTCACTCTCTTAGCGGTTAAGTGGAGAATCAGGAGTGCTTTTCTGTTCTGTTTTTCAGTGCTTTTTCTGACACGTTGATAGAAGCTGAAATTCACTATTTTTGCATGTTTTTCTTTCTCTTTCTTTTTTAAAACAATGTTTACTTGGGAAAGCGTGAGCAGGAGAGGTGCAGAGAGAAAGCAGGACAGAGGATTCAGAGCAGGGTCCAGGCAGACGGCAGTGGGCCTGATGTAGGGTTCCAACTCACGAACCATAAGATCATGAGCTGAGCTGAAGTCAGCTGGACACCCCTCCTGGTTTTTCTATAATTCGAAACCAGTGGGCAAGCCTCAGAGGCTTCCAGTATGAGGAAAGCAAATTTATTTTGCACAAAATGCTCACTTATCATGGAGAATGCCTAGAACCCAGCATTGCATTTTCTGGAGAAACATCAGTCAGCTTGTGTTGAACAATTCAAAGTGTTGACTTGTAAAGCTTCTCCAATCACTCAATAAATTTCCACCTTTGCACTGTGCCTTTGGATCCACTGAATATGTAAATTGTTTGTTTAGTGTATTTGAGGAGATGCATAGGATTCATATGTGGACAAATAGACTTAAAGCAAACAATGTCTTGTTCATCCTTGCAAGAATATAGTCATGCATGTGAAAGACTCCAAGCAGTACAGAATATGTGGACAATACGCATTACCACAAGTATTATAAAAGCAGGGACAGACCAACTTATCAGGTACTCGTCGTTTGAATGACGTGGATTGTTCGTATATTGATTATGCCCCAGTAAAGCTATTAAAAAACCCCACATGTTGGCATAACACAGTCTTAAAAATGTCCTCCACCTGTAATAACTCTTTTGAGGGGTTACTCGTATCAGGAATTTCCTAGATATAGCAACAGTAAAGTTTCTACTATAATAGGACATAAATTACGATTTTAGTTTCTACATGATGGTATAATTTTTCATATTGAAGAAGAGAGGCTGAGTCCAGGTTAACACTTGGGTGTCTTTTCATTCTGAAGGTGTGGGCAGTAAAAATTTTGCCTTGATAAAGAAGCTATTACAAGCACGTATCTTTTTTTTTTCAATATATGAAGTTTATTGTCAAATTGGTTTCCATACAACACCCAGTACTCATCCCAAAAGGTGCCCTCCTCAATACCCATCACCCACCCTCCCCTCCCTCCCACCCCCCCATCAACCCTCAGTTAGTTCTCAGTTTTTAAGAGTCTCTTATGCTTTGGCTCTCTTCCACTCTAACCTCTTTTTTTTTTTTCCTTCCCCTCCCCCATGGGTTCCTGTTAAGTTTGTCAGGATCCACATTAAGAGTGAAAACATATGGTATCTCTCTTTCTCTGTATGACTTATTTCACTTAGCATAACACTCTCCAGTTCCATCCACGTTGCTACAAAGGGCCATATTTCGTTCTTTCTCATTGCCACGTAGTATTCCACTGTGTATATAAACCACAATTTCTTTATCCATTCGTCAGTTGATGGACATTTAGGCTCTTTCCATAATTTGGCTATTGTTGAGAGTGCTGCTATAAACATTGGGGTACAAGGGCCCCTATGCATCAGTACTCCTGTATCCCTTGGGTAAATTCCTAGCAGGCAAGCACGTATCTTAAAATATTTCGTAACTTGAAGGAAATGTTACAGACTTCTGTAATTTACCCCTGGGCATTTACAAACCCTTTTCATTTTGTGCTATTACAAGTTTTCTCAGGAATTTTTGTTGAAATTTTAAATTTTTTCATGGGTTCATTAAGTTATCTTTCATTCACAGGTCTCAACTTGCAAATTCGATGGTTAGCCCTTTTAAAACCCACTTGAGTATTTAAGATTTCACTTGAGAGACTCACTCTATTTCCATGGAAAAGTTGGTGCATTCATGTTATAGCTCGAAAGAGGGGAAAATTGGTATCTGAATCTGAGAGACTGATGAACTTCCCACAAAGGATTTATTTAATATCTCTGTCCCTCCATTGCCATTTGACTGATCATGTAATGGTTCCTAAGATTCACGATACAGACTTTAGTAATTTACAAACAACTCAGCTGCACTTGAACTTTTTTGAATTCAGTAGAGTTTGTTGGTAAAGGCATCTTTCCCCATTGTTTTTTTTGTCAGTATCCTTGGTTATGCTTTCCAGATCCCAAATAATACCATTTGCTAAGAGCCATGTATGACTGCGTTCTTCATCAGACTCTTGAGGCCAAGCGCGGAACTTGTGTATTGACTCTGCTGTGTGTTTTGAGCACAGTGGCTGTTGAATAAATATCTGTTAGATGAATGGACAGATGAGTTGCTGAGGCTCTGTCTTCAAAAGCAGATTTTCTAAGGCAGCAGATAGAACATGCTTTGCATGTGGCTGGATTTAGACTGTGGTCTTGACATCATTTGATGCGAGTAAAGGAGAGCTTTCACTTACCATTAGAAGGTCAAAGAGGCAGGATGATGGGGATACGGGGGCCTTTCCTGCCCTCAATGAGATCTTTCAAGTATATATGTATAAGTAAAAGATAAGACACTCTTCCCTGAGTCACAAAAAAGACCATATGTTTGTGTGAGTTCTCTGTGCAGAATGCGCTACGAACTACAGAGAGTATGAGCAAATCAACTCAGCCAGAAGGTTGTTTTAGTGCAGAAAGATAATGAGTCATTAGACTAACACCCCTGCTCAGGCATCTACTACTGTGTGAACTTGAATAAAACATGTCACCTTCCCGATCCTCAGTCTTCTCACCTGTAAAATGAGAACAACTGTCCAGAGTTTGGAGACGAAGAAAACGCATATGGTGCTTTGTAAGCTGTGGGTTGTACGCCTACAATCTGAGTGTATAGGATGTTCAGTCTAGGCGCTGGATTTCAACGCCTACCATCTGAGTGTATGGGATGTTCAGTCTAGGCGCTGGATTTCAACGCCTACCATCTGAGTGTATGGGATGTTCAGTCTAGGCGCTGGATTTCAACGCCTACCATCTGAGTGTATGGGATGTTCAGTCCAGGCGCTGGATTTCAACGGACACCTTGACAGCCACGGGCATCAGCTGGGACCAATTGAAATGTTGGCCATCCTTGCCCGTTTGAGTTTATGAAACACACTGTGAGTCTTGACGGTGACTTTCTGTGCAGTCACATGGCCTCAGGGTCTCTGGTAACAACAAGCATTTAAAATCATTTACCCCTTTCTCAGTTTCCCAGTGTTTGACATTCATTGATCATAATAGAGCACAACATGGTTTCCATGGAGATCAAAAAAACACTTTTTGCTCTCAAACAATTCTCCCACGTTTCCATCCAATTAATTGCATCAGGTCCCTCGGAACACACAAAGTGTGGCCTATGGAACAGAGCAGGATGATTTGGATCCTTCTTGCCACAGTTCCGAATGCAGTTAAGATCTTCTACATGGGTAAGTGACATCTGTTGGTTAAGATGTCAACACTTACACTTACCTTCAACCTTACCAGATGCTAAATAAAATCAGTGAACTGTTGGCTGAAACCTACTAGCAATCAGCTAGTAGGTTTAAACATTTTTTTTAAGGTTCATTCAAGTAATCTCGATACCCAACATGGGGCTTGAACTCACAACCTCAAGATCAACAGTTGCATGCTCTTCCAAATGAGCCAGTCAGGCATCCCTTAAACAGTTTTAAATAAAGACTTGTTGCTGGTAATTCAAATAATTTTAATAATTCTAATTTGAGGGGCTCTTGGGTTGTTCAGTCAGTTAAGCGTGCGACTTTGGCTCAGGTCATGATTTTACGGCTGGTGAGTTTGAGCCTCGCGTCGGGCTCTGTGCTGACAGCTCAGAGCCTGGAGCCTGCTTCGGATTCTGTGTCTCCTTCTCTCTCTCTGACCCACCCCCGCTAGCTCTCTGGCTCTCTCTCTCTCAAAAGTAAATAAATGTTAAAAAAAACAATAATACTAATTTGAAAATTTTTAATAATTCTAAATAAACATTCCTTGAGTGTTACTATCAGAGATGAGGGGTAGACTTTTATTTCTGCTACTAAAACCAGACCATGGATTAAGGTGATTTTGGTCACACCTCTGTCACTAACTGGATTTGTGATTTTCAGCAGGTTACATAAATTCCTCAGTTTACATTCCTCATCTTTAAAATGAGGAAATGAGACTAAAGCTGTCTGTGAGCTATACCTACTCGGAGATTTTTTTCTTAATCCTGTATTTTGAACACTTTGGACTCAGAAAGCATTTGTTCAATAAATTAAAGGGATAACAGGCATGTCACTTCATAGTAGAAACTGCATTTCATGCATCGTGTTTTATCATTTTTTTGACAGTTCACTTTAAATTGCATCATTACAGGGGCGCCTGGGTGGCGCAGTCGGTTAAGCGTCCGACTTCAGCCAGGTCACGATCTCGCAGTCCGTGAGTTCGAGCCCCGCGTCAGGCTCTGGGCTGATGGCTCAGAGCCTGGAGCCTGTTTCCAATTCTGTGTCTCCCTCTCTCTCTGCCCCTCCCCCGTTCATGCTCTGTCTCTCTCTGTCCCAAAAATAAATAAACATTGAAAAAAAATTAAATTGCATCATTACAGGGGTGCCTGGGTGACTCAGTCAATTGAGCGTCTCACTCTTGATCTCTGCTCAGGTCTTGATCTCAGGGTTGTGAGTTCGAGCCCTGTGTTGGGCTCCATGGAGCCTACTTAAAAAATAAATAAATAAAATTACAAACTGCCTCATTATATATTGAATTTGTTGTGGTTTGTTTGTGAAAATTAACTTTACTTGTCACCTAGTATAGAAAGTTAGCACTTTAAATCGCTAATCGGGAATCCAGAAGTACCCACGTACGTGGGATATATTCCAAACATCCTTTTGAAATCTACGACAGAGATTTCTTATTTATAACATATAAGAAATAATTTTTCTCAGGGCACTTGGCTGGCTTAGTTGGTTGGGTGTCTGACTTTGGCTCAGGTCATGATCTCACAGTTTGTGGGTTCGAGCCCTGTGTCAGGCTCTGTGCTGACAGCCCAGAGCCTGGAGCCTGCTTTGGATTCTGTGTCTCCCTCTCTCTCTGCCCCTCCTCCACTCATGCTCTGTCTCTCTGTCTCAAAAATAAACATTAAAAAAAATAAAAGAAATAATCTTTCTCTGGTGACAGGTGGAACCAAGATATGTGTTTGTATAGTGTAGTAGTCAGAATAATGTCCTGCTGCAAAATGTTCACCTACTAAAATTCCCAGTGCAGGTGACAATGTTATCTTGTATGATGAAGCATAATTAGGGTTGCAGATGGAATTAAGGTTAATCACCTGACCTAAACATAGAGAGAGTATCCTGGATTATCCAGGTGGGCTCAGTGGAATCATCCAGTTTCAAAGACACTTAAGAGATCAGAATGGCGAGAGTTGAGGACTTGGTTAGTCCACAATCAAGGAATGTAGGTGGCCACTAGATGCTGGAGAGGACAAGTTGTTGGGCTGCTTTCAGGACCAGAAACTCCTGATATCTATGCAAAGTATGAGGGCACTGCTAAGTGGCTAAATCAGCCTAGGTCAGATGAGAGCGGGAAAAGGCTATATATCTGACCATAATTAATTTCATAATGACAAATGAACATATTTTGTTCATTATCGTCAGCACCGTGGACAAAATTTGCAAGCATTTAATCTATAAATGAGCACTCTAGAAATAAACGATTTTCACTAATTTAGACTGACCTTCTCCATCAGTTAGTGTTAAGTCATTAATAATATATTGTTACTAATTTGCTACAATACTAATCAGCCTTGGGTCAATTATAAACATCACGGACATCACATGGACATTCTACTCGTTATTGGGAATCAAATCCTCATCTCTACTGAAAGATGAATAGTGACAACATGACATTAATTAAGTTAAGCTACATTGAGTTGAGAGGGGAGGGGCATACCCCTCATCATTTATTTATAAAGCAATCATCTATTTCATGTGCTTCTCGTTTTAAACTCCTTGAAGGCAGGAGTGTTTTGCTTGCTCTGGTGTCTTTCAAAATGCCTGGTCTGTGCCTTGGTTAGCCACGGAAATATTTGACATGAAATGCTCAAATGCATATGGGGCCCTGTCCGGAAGAGGATGGGGAAACAGATAAAAATAGGTAGTTTCTGAGGGAAGGGGGCAGAGGCAGAGACGGGAATTTTGGAATACATGGTAGAGATTAAGAACGAATAATAACCATGTGTTCTAGATATAACTCAATCCATTCAATGTAAGGACAACGAAACATACAGTTCTGGCCAAGAAGCTTTATAGTCCAGGGACACAGGGGTCCCTGGGAGGTGTTCATCCAATCTGAAAAGCTGACAAGCAGAAATCCTCGTATGCTCAGTGCTCAGGTCAGCAACCCTTTTGCTTCCAAATTTGATTCATAATTAATGTCAGGTCCCCTTCGAAATTACTAAATTTTAAAATATTCCCAAGTAACAGTTTTGATTCTCAGAAGAAATAGGTAAGCAACAAAGATGTTCAAAAGACACAGGGCTGAAATCACAATCATGAGATTATATTCCATTTAATGAGAACGTGAGACACTGTGTATTTAATAATGGAACATATAAAATAATGAAATGAAACAAAAATGAACATAGAAAAAAGATACTTGAGAGGAAAGGAGTCAAAAAATATTTGGCATTATTTCAAGAAATTCAGGAGCCATGGTGATTGTGGTTTCTACTCTTCATGTTCTTCTCAATACCTTTCTACACATAACAATTTGTTTTGTCAAAGAAAGAGCTAATAAAAATTAAAAAAAAATTTTTTTTAGCATTTATTTATTTTTGAGAGAGAGAGAGAGAGAGAGAGAGAAAGTGTGAGCAGGAGAAGGGCAGAGAGAGAGGGAGACACAGCATCTGAAACAGGCTCCAGGCTGGAGCTGTCAGCACAGAGCCCAACGTGGGGCTCAAACTCACGAACCGTGAGATCATGACCTGAGCTGAAGTCCAGCACTTAACTGACTGGGCCACCCAGATGCCCCAGAGCTAATAAAACTTTTAAAAACTTACTTTAAAATTGGGAGCAAAGATTATAATCCATGTCATTTTATGAAGGACTTTATAACACTGTGTCATTTATGCAGCTTTAACAAATTTTCCACAGTCTTCCAGCACACATACCCCACTCTGAACATCTGCATTTAATTTGACAAGTGCATTTGTCCCTTCCAAATATCTACGGTTTACAACATCACCAACCGGCAACAAATTTGGTTTTCCAGGAAACTTGTAGGACTTACTCTATGTTCACAAAAAAATGATTCCAAGAGAAAGTGGAATTCAGATAATCACGCATATTGAAAATAAACATGTTGCCAGTGTCCGGGACTGACAATTCAATTTGGAAAGGAAATGAGCACTTTGAATAAAAACATGTAATTGTGAGTACTTAAGTCATTATGGACTAATTTGGGTTAAAAGAAGGTATCATACGGTAAAACCCAACATGAATACGAAGACGCATTCTAACAATTCATGTGAAAATATTTCCTCAGCAGCTCTGCTTGTTTCCCAGAGAACATACCAGCAAGGAGCGGAGAATCTGACGCGCGGGAGCACGCGTCACCCACGGCAAAAGGACCAACGTAAAACGAACCGGGAACTTTTCATGTATCCTGTGTTCTCTTGAAAAGCTTTATCACCTCAACCGAGCAGTCTTCCCAATGGTAATTACCTTTCTCCCCCCAAATATTTAAGATCCAGATGTGTTTCTTTATGGAATGGCTTGCTCTGAAATCCATCACTGTGAATTCTAATATTCTCTGGAGATGAGGTAAAACTGAGAGAATAGATGTTAAATTTGGTTCTGCCACGTACTGAGTGATATTTAGTGTCTGGAGTTCTTTGTTCCTGTTTCCCTATGAACAAAATGGCAGATGAGTCATAAAGATGATTTTTGTTTACTAATTAAACAGCCATTACGCACTTACTATATATAGTATGTACCAGGCACGATATCATGCTCAGGAATTACCAAGATGAATAGGGCTCCTTTGGTGTTTACATGAAGCTCATGGGTTAATAAAGAAACTAAGTATGTAAATAAGGTCTATATTAAATTTGCGCAGGAGGCACACTGACTACAAACTAAGACTTGACCACCTCTTGGTGTTGGCACCTGTCGCTTAAATATAAGCTTCTCCAGGACAGCAGTTTCTGTTGCTTTTTTTTCTGCTGTATCTAGAATAACTAGCACAGTACTTCAGAATACAGTTCAAGAAAACTGACCGAATGGACAAATGCCCAGTGCCGTCCAATAGAACTTCCAGCAATCGTGAACATGTCCTGCATCACTGGCATCCAATATGGTAACATCAGGCCACAAGTGCGGCTACTGAGCCCTTAGAATGTGGCAGACATGAGTGAGGAACAACTTTTTAATTTAATTAAAGAAGAAATTAAATTTAAATGGCCCCATGCAGCCAGGGGTTGCCATAATGGACAGTACAGGGCTAGGTGTATTTTGAAAACAAACATGAAATGCTTATTTTGTTTTTCACTGGCTAGTCTATGCCACTAGAGTCTAAAAACGTACTATAATGATACTTCGAAGGCTTTTAACCATCCTCCTCACTGTTATTTTTCAAATGTTTTCTAGTGATTCACTGTTTTTCTATATGTCCTTCTAATTGGTTGTTGCTTATATGTGGGAACACCGTTTGCATATTATTTTGTATCCTACATTGAATTCCCAAGTGAGGGAAACAGCATTGCCACTCATATCACAAGCAAAGGTAAATTGCTTACTCCACGAGCAGCTCCTGGGAAGTGGTAATTAAAAGACCGACAACAGATAACTACCAAATGGGCAAAGGACAGGAACTGACCATTCCTAGCAAAACAAAGCAACACAAATGGCTTTTGAACAAGGGAAGAGAAATGATAAAATTATTAAATAAGCAATTACAAGTACACAGAGATCCTATTGTTAATGCGTTGGATGAGGGGAACAAGCAAATATTGGGTACAGCAAAGCCATCACCAAGGGTCCATTACTTCTTTCTGTGTTCCTCCTGGGGAGCACTGACCTTATTATTTTACCTGTACCCAACTTCTCAGTGCAAAATAAATAAGCACCTAAGCACAGACCTCAAGAAGCATATTCTGTGTGCAATTATAAGGGCCCGGATGCTGGCTTCTCTGCTGTGGACACCTCAGCCCTTTTGGAAGCAATTTCTGATAAAAACACACCATGTTGAGACCAGCCCCAATTACTCGGTGCTGTTTCTCTCGCTTTGATGAAGAAAGAGAACGAAGCCCTTTGTCTGTGGCAAATGCGGATGTCTCTTAGCAATTTATCACTCTCACGTCAACAGAGTTTCCTTGTTTGTCTCATTTCTGCCAGGGCATGGAGCTCACAGGAGCAGCTCAAGCAGGGAGGAAAAAGGGAGCAGACCAGACTGCCAGAAAGGATACAGTTTTGGAAAATGTCACAGTCAAGCAGAGAAGCTGAGTACGGGGAAGAGAAGGGTGGGTAGATGGAGAGAAGAAGAGCCTGCTTGTGCCCATCACGAGTTGTGGCAAAAATAAATAGTGAAAACAAATGACGACAACAAGATAAACTGGCAGGGGGAGCATGACCGTGAAACCCTCAAGAACTCTCGAGGGTTGGCTGTCGCTTTCATTTGAAAGAGAAATCACATTTAGGAGGCACAAACCCAAGCCATGGGCAATTGTCTTCTGGAGACCTGTGCTATCCGGGGTGGTGACCATTTATCATGTGAGGCAATAAAGCTCTTTATTTTTTAAATATATTGTTTTTTAAGGTTATTTATTTGGAGAGAGAGAGAGAGAAAACACAAGTGGGGCAGAGAGAGAGGGAGAGAATTCTAAGCAGGTTCCATGCTCAGTGCAGAGCCCAACATGGAGCTTGATCTCAGGAACCATGAGACCACGACCTGAGCCAAAATCAAGAGCCAGACGCTTATCCAGCTGAGCCACCCAGGCAGCCCATGAAGCTCTTTAAATGTGGGAGTCTGAATTGAGACAGGCTGCATGTACAAAACACACACCTGATTTCAAAATATGTAAACTCTGTCCACAGAACATTTTTAATATTGGTGGTCTATGTTGAAATAATATTTTAGATATGTTGGGTTACATAAAATGTTACTTTAAATCAACATCACTATCTTGTCTACAGTTTGAGCAACTCTCCTCTCCAATGGGCTTCCAATTTACCCTTTGTCTCCTCAACTCCTTCTCTTTGTTCTCTTCATAAGGCAAACATTTTCCTGCATTGGCTAGTTTTATATGTCTTTGCTGAATCATGTGCTATTTTCCCTCTTTCCACATAAAATCCCTTCTGCTGTTCAACACTCTATCTGCAACACACTTCTACCTGCTACAGAATTATCCCACCATGGAGTGGGGGGAGAAAAGGTGTTTTAACATCCTTCCTTCTTTTTCCTCAGTTCTCTGGTGTCTCTCAAGATAAAAGGACCCCTTCCCCCAAATTCCTTTGGAAGACATCTGTCCTTAGAACTGGTTGGTCATTGCCCTGTGAGCTGTTGCCAGTTTCCTTTAACACAGTGAGCCTCACTTCAGCCAGATCTTCTTACCATAAATAAAATTATATCTGAAACACAGAAGCTAGCTATTTAACACTTGGGTATAATCGTCATGGGACTATTTTAAGGAGACTAAAAAAAAATTTGTTGTACATCTGGTAAACTCAGAAACGGTGGGAAATAGTGAGTTTTTTTTTTGTTTGTTTTTTTTTTTGACATCTCCACATCTCAACCCATCCGTTGGGTTGATTGGATCCATCCATTGGATGAATACCTGGCCAGACTTGGCCAATGGGAATGTTTTAATGGCCTGTTGAAATATAGATCTTCATTTAAATTTTCCATCCAGAAGTTACCTCTCTGAATTAGGAAATTATTGTGCCACTCCGGTTGCTAAACAACCTGTCTGTAAAACACAATTAGGTTGTACACAGAGCAGAGCTCTGTAACGGTATCAGAATAGTCAGTCTAACGCTTTGAAAATTACACTGAAGGTCATCAACCTTGCCAGGTGTCTTGATCTCCTCGGGTTATCAAAATAAAGTACTGTAGACCTGGTATCTTAAACTACAGACTGTTGGGGCACCTAGGTGTCTCAGTCGGTTGGGCATCCGACTTCAGCTCAGGTCACGATCTCACAGTCCGCAAGTTCAAGCCCCGCATCGGGCTCTGGGCTGATGGCTCAGAGCCTGGAGCCTGCTTCCGATTCTGTGCCTCCCTCTCTCTCTGCCCCTCCCCCGTTCATGCTGTGTTTCTCTCTGTCTCAAAAATAAATACACGTTAAAAAAAAAAAATTAAACTACAGACTGTTGTGCCTCACAAATCTGGAGGCTGGATGTCCATGTCAGGGAGCCCAGGGAGGTCTCTCTTCTGGCTTGAAGGCAGCCACCTTGTCACTGTGTCCCCACATGGTAGAGAGAGAGCAAACTCTGGTATCTCTACTTCTTGTACAAGGACACTAATCCCATCATGGGGCCCCAGCCCCATGACCTCATTTAAATCCAATCACTCCCAAATGCCCCACCTCCATTTTATGAACCAGAGTGAAGATTTTGGTTGTTTTGTGTCTCAGCATCCCATTGGTTTTGTACTCAGACGGCAAGGCTATATTTGCTTTTGTCCTTGTTCTTAATCATTCTTGCCATGTCGGAGATTTAGATAGCAGAAAACTAGCAAATTCTTCATAACAGGCTCTCTAAAGGAGCTGGGACGGGGTGCGGGGAGAAATGTGATTTGTAGAGTTTACCAATTTCTGTGCTGTAAGTAATCCTACTGTGGCTGATTTCAAGCTACCTGTGTGATGTCACTCAATGGAGAAATGGGAAGGCACCATGTTATGTCACTGGGAAGGCATGCACCCTGTCGAGATTTTGGGGGCCACCTGATGTGCCCTACTGAATGTCAAGCAATGCCCGACATCACTGACTGAAATCAAACAACATGGCACCACTCTGTAAGGGGAACTCCAAAAGACATGGAAATCAAAAAAGCCTGCCTAACTCACATTAACCACGTCAATACAGTTATGACCATGAGGTTTTACCGTGTGTGCTGGTATATGATTTGGAAACACACACCAAAAAATGCAGCTTACCCAGCACAGAATCCTACTAATCGGTTTTAAATCTGGTAGTGTGCACCCACTGGGATTGATTCCTGTGAGATCGACAGGTTTTCTCATGCCAAGAGGTAGTTGGCACTTGCCACCAGATGAATGAATGGATTGTAGACGTACTGACAGTCTTATAGCAGTCTACAAAAAGCACAGCGACAGAGAGGCAAAGGATAGCAAATTCACGCATTCAAGTGAATCGTACTGAGGTTTCACTGACTAGATCAGGGCATTTGTGAAAAACAAACAGGACTAAAATGCTTCCAACTTTATCCCTTAGGGAAAAACTACACTTCAAGAAAAGCAACTGTGTTTGTTATGAAAAAGAAAAAAAAAAAGTTGTGTTTTCATTACTTTAAATGTGTTTTTAGGTGACTTAAAAAAAAAAAACACCTTAAGAAAGATGTCAAGGAGTTAGATTATGCCTCCATTTTGTTGAGAATATTAGTGAGAATAGTTGCTTGTATAAATTTCTATTTGGGGATATGAAAACAAACACACACACATCAATAACAAAAACACAGCAAGGTTGACTTCAGTGACAAGCAGGGAAAACGGTGGTTTTAAGAAGTTATCCTTTGGAGTTGGGGCAATGGATTCAGAGGGTTGATTGCACCGCGACTTGAATACAGTAGTTAGACACATGAATTTTTTTTTTAACAGTAGAAATGTTTTCTTTCATTCCCACACATGAATTAGAATTAGAATTCTTTGAATTCTATACTGAAGATCAGGAACTAAACATTTTACTTTTATGTCCCTCCCATGGGGAACTTTTAAATTAAGTTGGTCTCAGGCTATTATATTTATTTTAATCCCTGGAGTTTATTTTTCCCAACCATAAAGACTACAGCTTACTGGTGTACTGTCAGATGATGCTGAATACTCAGAAAACAGACCCATTATCTTACTCAGCAAACGGATTTTCTCACACCTAAGACAAGTGATTAGGTTTGTAAGCTTTTACAACACCTTGTTCAACTTTTCTTAGGAAACCATAGGGATCTTTTTCCCTGTTCATTTTCAAACTACATAAAACAATGGGAATAAAACATTATAATTTTAGACCTAGGGTCTCTTAAAATTAGGTTTTTAAGACCAAGATCCAAATAGATGTCTGTCTGTCTGTCTCTATAGAAGTACTATCTTAGGTCAGGTTTTCTGACCTAAGAAAAGGTGAGAAGGGTTATTTTCACATGTGCATGGAAATTTTTGAAGGCAAGCTCTCAGAACAGGAGGATGGGGTTGGGGTGGTAAAAGCAAGGTGATGTGATCTCTGGGCACGTGAACTTCAACCTGACCCCATGGGGAGGTCTGGAGCATGACCCACACCTCACATCACTCAGTACCATTCTCTCAGTGCATCCAAGCTGCTAGAACAGCATCTCGTAGCCTGGGGGAGTCTATAAGCAGCAGACATGTATTTCTCAGCTCTGGAGGCTGGAAGTTCAAGATCAAGGTGCTGGCAGATTCCCAGTCCAGTGAGATGCACTTCCTGGTTCATGGATGGCTGTCTTCTTGCTGTGTCCTCACATGGGAGAAGGGGTAAGAGAGTGTGTGAGGTCTCTTTTATAAGGACAGTAATCCCATTTGTGAAAACTGATCATCTTCTAAAGGCCTCACCTCCCAATACCATTGCATTAGGGATTAGGTTGCAGCATGTGAATTTTTTCTCAGAGGGAGCCATCAACATTCAGGCTACAGCACGCACACAGCCTGAGGCAAAAGAGTCAGCCTTCTGTACTGCAGGTTCAGCCTGTCATTGGATGCAGGCAGTAGGTGTTGGGGGTATCCATTGAGGTGATATGCATGAAGGACTTAAATGGCAGAGACTTGGTTATGACCTGTGTTAAGCAAAACCAAAGTATACACAGGAAACTACCAACAGTACAATCTTAACCATGCACAAAAACCTGCTGAACCAAGATGAAGCAGAAACACACCTGACTGTTATTAGCGATTATCTCCGGAAGATGCATGAGTGCCATTTTCTGTAATTTTCTGTAGGTTTCCAACATTTTTATAGTGGATCGTGTGTAGCGAATAGGAACCCATACTCAGGATGTGTGCAAAACTTGGCTTTGCAATCCAAATAAGGTTAGGACTTGCCATTCTTTGGAAAATGGGTCTGCACACTACGACCCCTGGACTGAACCCTACCTCCTGCTTGTTGTTATAAATAAAGAGTTATTGAGGGGCACGTGGGTGGCTCAGTCAGTTAAGTGTCTGACTTTGGCTCAGGTCATGATCTCGCGATTTGTGAGTTTGGGCCCCGCGTTGGGCTCTGTGCTGACAGTTCAGAGGCCGGAACCTGTTTCAGATTCTGTGTCTCACTCTCTCTGCCCCTCCCCTGCTTGTGCACGTGCTCTCTCTCTCAAAGAACAAACATTAAAAAAAATTAAAGTAATTAAATAAGTAAATACAGAGTTATTGGGACAAAGACACGCCCATTCATCTAGCCTCTTCTAAGATTGCTTTCCCACAGGAGCAGAGTTGAGAGAGCTCAATATACACCACGTGACCACTCTAACTCCTTTACAGTTCTCTGCCTCATCTGTGAAATGAGCTAATAGCTCTTACCTCATAGAATTTCTGAGTGGTTAAAAGAGAAAACGTGAGTCAAGACCTAACTTATTAGCTAAAATTAGCTGAGATGTGAAGGTGAGGCCTAAAACCATAAATTCCTAGAAGAAAACATAGCAGGAATGTCTCTGACATGGGTTATAGCAACATATTTCTAGATCTGTCTCCTGAGGCAAGGGAAACAAAACCAAAAATAAACTATTGGGACTACATCAAAATAAAAAAGCTTTGCACAGCAAAGCAAACCATCGAGAAAATGAGAAGGGAACCTAATGAATGGGAGAAGATATTTGTAAATGACATATCTACTAAGGGGTTGATATCCAAAATACATGAAGAACTTACACAACTCAAAACCAAAACCACAAATAATGTAAGAAATAGGCAGAGGGCTTGAATAGACATTTTTCTAAAGAAGACATATAGATGGCCAACAGACACATGAAAAGATGCTCAACATCACTAATTATTAGGGAAATGCAAATCAATACCCCAAGTGGATATTGCCTTACACCTGTCAGAATGGCTAGAATCAAAAAGGCAAGAAATAAGAAGAAACGCTAGGGACGCATCCAACTTTGGCTCAGGTCATGATCTCATGGTTTGTGGGTGTGAACCTTGTGCTGGGCTCTGTGCTGACAGCTCAGAGCCTGGAGCCTGCTTCAGATTCTGTGTCTCCCTCTCTCTCTACCCCTCCCTCGCTTTCTGTGTCTCTCACAAAATAAATAAACATTAAAAAAAAAAAACAGAGAAACCCTAATCTGAAAAGATATGTGCACCTTCTGTTTATTGCAGCATTATTTACAATAGCCAAGATATGGAAATAGCCCAGATATGCACTGACAGATGAATGTACACAGATGATGTGGTATGTGTGTGTATATATACGTATCATGCTAAGTGAAACAAGTCAGAGAAAGAGAAATAGCATACAATTTCACTTGTATGTGGAATCTTAAAAAACAAGGCAAATGAACAAACAAAAGAAACAGACCTGTAAGTACAGAGAACAAACTTGAGGTTGCCGAGGGGGCGCATGGGCAAAATGGCTGGAGGGGATTGAGAAAAATAAACTTCCAACTGTAAAGTTAATAAGTTACGGGGATGAAAGGTACAGCCTGAGGAATATAGTCAATGACATTACAATAGTGTTGTGCATTGGCAAATGGCGACCGAGCATGGTGAGGGCTGAGTAATACTGAAGACTATGAAATCACTATGCACTATACCTGAAACTAATAGAACATATGTATCTATATATGTATCACTAATATAACATTCTGTGTCAACTACAAAAAAAAAAAAAAGAAAGTAGAACTTAAAAAAAGGAGCTAACTCAACTTTCACTATGTGGTGGCCACCTACATCTGTCTTTATTTACTGTCCGAAGCACGGCTAATCCCAGCAGCCTCTTACTACGAAAAATAAGAAAGAACCAAAGGGAATCACCACAGTTCCCCAAACTATCTGGAAGCCTGTATACCCGGCAACTGATCTGATTCTTGGTGCAATGCCTTTTCAGTAGATTCATAGCTTCCATGCGCTACATGCAGTATGTATCTGCAAGTATATTCCAGGTTTTCAGAGTGATGTTACAAAGCAAGAAAGATTGCATATACAAGTTCATTAAGTTTCAGTACCAAAATATCTTTCATATAGGAGTGATTTGCTCAAACCATTTTTATGATTTGTAGACAATGTGGTTTTTAAGATAAACCACACCAAGGGATTGCATGTATTTCTTCTGTGTATTGTAAACAGATAGAGCTTTCTAGAAATTTCTGGAAAATTTTTTTTGCTACATTAATATAAAGCAGATCAGCATACATTAGTTGCATTCTTCAAGATGTGCAGCATCATGCTTTTGGATTCTATTCCATAATGCCGTACCGGGGAGCAAAGGCAATCTGTAGCAGACATTTTATTTCAGCTGCTCCTACTATAATCACTGTGGTCCTATAGATGTACGCCAGAAAAAAAAAAAAAAACAATGTAGCTGAATGAAGTGTATTTTCTGTGCCTTTATTTCTCACGTAAAAATTTCATCTGGGGAATCCTTAAGAATGAAATGCAGGTAGTTCTAAAACTACACGAAGAGCTGCCTTTCAAGGCTGCCCCTATTTGTGTTATTTTTTTTTCCGAGTAACTCAGCATCTCAGGAATAGTAAATGAATGGCTTAGGCTCTTACCACACAAAGGAGATTCCAGAATTATGATTCACTGTGACATGCATGGCAGGTGCTATTTAGAGACAGGCTGCCTGCTTACGAACAGTTGATAAGTGTCTCCTATACATAAGGCACCCGCTGAGAAATGTGTAAATAAAATAGTCCCAGAATTAAATGAGTTTAACATTTTTGTAGAAGAGAATCAATGTTTTAGGCAAATACCTACGAAACAGGGGATAGGCAATACGTTCAATGTGTTCAATGAACGTAATTGGGTATTTCCTATTTGACAGGTCCTTCAGAAAAAAACAGCAGAGAACCCCTTCCCTCTTCTCTGGTTGGGATTAGAAATTATCTGCCTTGAAAGAGTTCATGAATTAACCAATCAAAAATTGAAGAGTTTCTCTCTATGGTGATGTGAGGAGAAGCTGGGCTTTAGACCAACCAACCAGATGTGAGTATCATATTGGATGTGGCTTTATTCCCAGGCCTCTGCAGGCGGGTGTGGGGAGGGAATTCAAGACCACAAGCCAGCACTCATGAGCCAGGCTAACTCTGTACAACAGGCTGTCGTCCGCACATTTCAGATATCTTAGAAGATGCCATTCCACATCTCAGCCTTCTCCTGGGTGAGTGAAGGGAACAGAAAGCCAGATTAATGGTGAAAATGGTATGGACCTGCCATAGTTACAGGCAGGAGAAACAGCCACCCATGCGATATCCTGTTCTGGAGTGACGGTCGGGAATGTGTTAGGACAGCGGACAGTCTGTCCTTCGCATTTTCCATTCCACACCCACAGTCTTGCTTGGAGCCCTGAATGTAGTTGTGTCAATGCCATTTAGACAGAATGCTGTGTGAGGGAGACGCACTGCTTAAATGGAGGTCTTCAACTAAGCTCTGCCATCAGGGTTCACGGTGAAAATAGATGAAGGTGGTCAAGGTGAGCAAAAGCGTGTATAACTCAGGCCGAACGATATCACTCTGGACTAGTAGACACTCAGCCCTAGGCTCCAGCCTTGGTTCCTAAGGCTGTGAAACTGATTTGGAAGAATGATCTTCCTTAAACATCAGGTGGTCGTCCCGACAAGAAACCCTACAGTGTTGTGGTTGGCCAATCTGATGCTCTAAGAATCAGGCAGTACTGTTGTGTTCATTCTTGTAGCCCAGTCACTCCAAGTTGGAGTTCCAAAAATATTGCAACAATGCAAGGAAAATGGCCCTAGTGGTGTAAAGTGGGAAGACAGATTGATAGAAGCTTGCAGAAAGTGATACTGTAGTATTCTCACTATAGGGAACAGGAAAGTCTGTTGGGATAAGGCATTTGATTTGGTCTCCAGAAAGAGGGGTGAACTCAACTAGGTGCTCTGGCGGAAGACAATGCCTTGATCTGTAATGTCATGGAGAAGGTCATGCCCAAGGTCAAAGATATTGGACACTTTGCAGCTTCTTCTCCAAAGCCTAAGTATCGTCTGTCTGAAGCTAGAGTATGTGAGAAAAAGTAAAGGAATTTGAGGTCACCCAGGTAACCCCATGGCAGAGGACCATGATGGATCCACCAGGGGATGCATCAGAAGACCTTTAGGATCAAACTCTTAACACAGCTTTCTTTGTTGTGTAATAGTGCTTATTCTTTATTTTTTTAAAAAAGATATATTTGCAATGAGACAGTCAGCGATAATAAAAGGTATTCCTATGCTCATCTGATGCACTGGAAACAAAGGATCGATAAGTGACCAATTTAAAAGGCCATCCTTATCAAAGACAATATTGGAATTTGGACTCAGATCCGTAGACAAAAAGTTTCCATGCCTACCACAAATTTACTGATAAGGTTACATTTGTTCGTAAAGCATATGAAGCTTTTTGCAAGAGAAATAATTTAAGATTCCCTCACTTAATTCACAACAAAAACAACAGGTGGAAACAAATGTAATTGTGTTTACGAGCGTGATGTGTACAAGTGTCCTTAAAATGGACAGCAGGGCACGGAATGCCAGGATGGATACGTAGAAAATTCATCACTCATTTGGTTTCCACTGTGGGGAAAATTAAGCAGATACCTGAACTCTGGCTGCGCTGATTTCATACCCCATCGATGCCAACTCCGTTACGTACCGTTTCTGCTCAAGAACTACGTGTTCAGGAAAGCTGGTAGGTCGAGCTGTGTTCTACTACTTAACAAGATCCAATACTCAATTCAGCGAGCTGAAATTAACTGCCTCTCCCCAGCTGGCAACAAAAAAACAAAAAACAAAAAACAAAAAACAAGGCTTCCAATGGTAAAGTGAATTAACTTATTTGCACACACTCTGGAGAATCTGACAGTCTCCCTACCAGCCCAGGGTTTCCTTAGCACAGGAACCACATTCCCTCTCTTCACTTGACTGGTTTTTACTTAAAGGAAGAATGTAGCTTGAGGGAAAATGGGGGACAGTTCATCTAAGAGAAGAGAATGAAACCAGCATGGTCTCAAACATGGTCAGAATTACTGAGTCATTTGAGGTCTGGCTATGGAAGAAGAGAAGGATACATTTATTGGCTTTTGATGATTTAAGAACTTTTCAAGGGAAAATATCAAAAGACAGGGTTGTAAGTGCTGTAATCTGTTCACCCACTGGAGCCCGGGTCTTAAAATGAGTAAAGGAGATGACAGGTTGACATTTCATTTTAAGCAATTTGAAAATTGAGGAGGCATAATTAACTGGGTTGATGTTTAATCAATTTTAAGAAACAATTAACGCATGAACATACAATTATCGAGCTTCTTGTATTGTTATAGTATTGCCCCAAATACAAAGGTGAGTGCCATATATATATATATATAATTTGATCTCTAGCCATAACAATCTCATGAGGATGGTACACTGATCTACTTTTTAGAGCTAAGCAAACAGAAGAGGGCACATCACCTCTTGACAGAGCTGTGACTCTGAATCTGGCTTGCTTATCTTAACCACCTGTGTGTCCTAGATTGCATCACGTGGCTTCAAGCTGGAGAGGAAAAGGCACATGTGTGTCTGTGTGAGCATGCATATACTGTGATCACATACAGTGCATGAATACTGAGTATATGAGAGACTCAGTTGGGTGGGCTTTATTGATATTCCTATCATAGCAGGCTCTCTGTGAGTGCACAGGGACAGATCGGTATAGCCCCTACTCTACCTGGATTATGATAAGTGGAACATTAGGATTTGGTGGCTTTAATGCACAAGGAAGGAAAACCCAAGCAACAGTGAAGCGTTAGCAAACTGACCAGTTTTTTTTTTTAAGTTTATTTGTTTATTTTGAGAGAGAGAGAGTGAGAGGGAGAGAATCAGGGAGGGGTAGAGAGAAAAGGAGAGACAGAATCCTAAGCAGGCTCCACACTATCAGCACAGAGCCTGATACAAGCTTCAAATGCACAAGCCATACGATCATGACCGGAGCCGAAATCAAGAGTTGGACACTTAACCGACTGAGCCACCCAGGCGCCCCAACAAACCGAGCAGTGTGATGGGAGACGAGATCTGTCTTAAGATATAACCAGAAGTCAGTGTGGGGAAAAAAAAGAGTCCCTTGAATCTTTTTCCCCCAAGTTTTTATTTAAATTCCATTTAGTTAACAGAGTATAATATTAGTTCCAGGTGTAGAATTTAGCGATTCAACGCTTTCACACAACACTCTGCTCATCGCAACAACAGAGTCACTTGAATCTTAAGTGTAAAGGAGATTGGGGTTTAGATAAAGATAGTACTGGGAGAAATTATCAAAATCACACACTGTAAGGTCTTCTTGAGATCTTTAAAGGGTATACTTCAGCTGACAAAAAATTCTACCTTTCTGCAAAACCATTCCTGAATGATGGCATGCAGATAGAAAGATTCACTGTGTAAAGTCTAAATCTTAGAACCTATGAATGAAAAAGTCTTATTTCAGAGAGTGGAGGGGGCTTTGTATTATTGGATAAAAAAGTCTCACGGAGACCCATATGCAGATTAAAATGAAGAAAAATTCTGGTCTAAATATGTTGAAATATTTCCCATGTGGAAATTCATTGTGGGAATCAAAACACTTCAAGAAAGTAAGAGAATTTATTTCCCAAAGAGCAAAAACAAAGGTGGGAGCAGGGGAGGAGGGCTTTTGCCTTAGGAAAAAGATTCCATCCTGGGAAAGGTAACTTTGTCTTCTGCCATCAACCTGCTATAGCTGATGTAGGATGAAGACCCATGGCTTCAAGATCAAAAACGAATTCCAACCTACTTACTTAAAAAATAGTGGTTTTCAATGGCTAAAATCAAAAACACAAGAAACAGCAAGTGTTGGCGAAAACGTGGAGAAAAAGGAACTCTTGTGCACTGTCGATGGGAATGCAAACTAGTGCAGCCACTGTGGAAGACAGTATGGCGGTTCCTCAAAGAATTAAGAAATACTGTAGGCTCGGGGCACCTGGGCGACTCAATCCGTTGGGCGTCCGACTTTGGCTCAGGTCATGATCTCACAGTTCGTGAGTTCGGGCTCTGTGCCGACAGCTCAGAGTCTGGAGCCTGCTTCAGATTCTGTGTCTCCCTTTCTCTCTCTGTCCCTCCCCCACTCACGCTCTGTCTCTGTCTTTCTCTGTGTCTGAAATATAAATAAACATTAAAAAGAAATAAAAAAGAAATACCATAGGATCTAATAATTCTGGTATCTGGGTAAATCCCCAAAGAATACAAAAACACCAAATTGAAAAGATACACACACACCCTTATGTTTCCACCAGCATTATTTACAACAGCCAAGATGTGCAAGCACCCCAAGTGTCAGCTGATAGATGAATGGATAAAGAAGATGTGGTCTACACACAATGCAATATTATTGAGGCATAAGAGGCCGACATGTTGCCATTTGCAGTGACCTGGATGGCTATAGAGGACATAACACTAAGTGAAATGAGCCAATCAGAGAAAGACAAATACCATATGGTTTCACTCACATGTGGAGTTGAAGAAATGAAACAAAGAAGAGTCAAATCGAGAAACACTCTTAACTATAGCGAATGAATTGATGGCCACCAGAGAGGAGGTGGGTGGGGGATGGGTAAAACAGGTGACGGGGATGAAAAGTACAGTTACCATGATGAGCACTGAGTAAATCTATAGAATTGCTGAATCACTATGTTGTACACCTGAAACTAACATGATGCTTTATGTTAATTATACTGGAGTTAAATTTTTTAAATTTTAAAAACACACAAAAAATCCTCTTTTTCATGAAAATGTGAAGATACTGAAATCTGCTTTGGCTGTTTCATTCCGGAAAGAAGGTGACCTCGAATGAAGAATGCAAGTGCCACTAGAAAATCCGATACTAGAGAAAATGAATCACACATCTATGGCCTGAAGAAGAGATATGATTTAACAAGGATTGTTGAGCCCACTGTGACCAGCATTCGACATTTTTACTGGGAGGAAACTGTAAAGGGAGAGAAGGCTTAAAATCATGGTATGCTGAAGGCAGGGATGCTGGAAATGAGCTTCGGAAAGAATGCATTTTCTCTTTACCACCGTCGCTCATAATTCAACCAACACCATCTTCCGTCCAGAGGAAATTTTAATGTGTCACTTAAATGAATGCCCACTGATCTCAGAGTCAAAATTGGTTGTGAAAATAAATGCACGGTGATAAGTATTTAGGAGGAATATATCATATTGCACAAATTTTTGTTAAGTTTCAACTTACAGGAATTTCTGCATTTTTAGTGTGGATTTATGGGCAAGTCTAGACACTGCAATTATGGACAAGTCTAGACACTTCTGTGTTTCTTTTTTACAAAAATGGAAACAGAGAGCTCTACAAAGTACCCTGACAATTATTTATATTTAAGATATTTGCTTTAGTAACAAAGCTACAATATAGATGTTTGGCATATACACACAAAAAAAGAGATTGTATTTACCCGCTTAACAGTTGAGTTTTTGGAGATCTTTCTTTGTGATGTGAATACTATAAGTGAAACCCCAGATTTTGTTTGCCCAACAGTCAAGGTTTGGGCAGATTGCTAAATGTATTATTGCTCACATGAGAAAGATAGGCTCACAACTTAACCGCTTGATTACAAAAACCAACAACGTGCCCTCTTTTTCACAACACTTTTTTTTTCAACGTTTTTTATTTATTTTGGGACAGAGAGAGACAGAGCATGAACGGGGGACGGGCAGAGAGAGAGGGAGACACAGAATCAGAAAAAGTTTCCAGGCTCCGAGCCATCAGCCCAGAGCCCGATGCGGGGCTCGAACTCACGGACCGCGAGATCGTGACCTGGCTGAAGTCGGACGCTTAACCGACTGCGCCACCCAGGCGCCCCTCACCTCAACACTTTTTAATATAACATACTCTCTGTGAATGCTACAGATTCTAAAATGTCCCTAAGTGCTCAAGGATGTTTAAGAGGATAGGCATGTATTGTGCCTTGTAGTCAACAAGTTTTTTTTTCCCTTCTAATTTTTTTTAATGTTTGTTTATTTTTGAGAGACACAGACACAGAGTGTGAGCGGGGGAGGGGCAGAGAGAGAGGGAGACACAGAATCCAAAGCAGGCTCCAGGCTCCGAGCTGTCGGCACAGAGCCCGAGGTGGGGCTCGGACCCACAAACCGTCAGATCATGACCTGAGCCGAAGTTGGACGCTTAACTGACTGAGCCACCCAGGCACCCTGCAAGTTTTCAGCAACAAACTGGGTCAGGCACTTGATGTTCATTTATTTATGATTAACTCCTTCTGGCTATCCTGCAAGGTAAGTCAAGTCAGCAACCTTCAAAGAAACCTGCCTGTGATTTCAGGTTGGGCTATAAGAAAATTCCCACTTTGTCTTGTATGAAGGGTTAGAAGGGAGATTACAGAAAGTTGCAACAATTTGGGGCAATTAGAGTCATGCAGGGACCTTGGCATTTCCAATACTGAGCACAGCAGTTGCATCACAACCCCAGACTTTAGCCTCTACTACAAAGCTGTCATCATCAAGACAGCATGGTATTGGCACAAAAACAGACACATAGACCAATGGAATAGAATAGAAACCCCAGAACTAGACCCACAAACGTATGGCCAACTAATCTTTGACAAAGCAGGAAAGAACATCCAATGGAAAAAAGACAGTCTCTTTAACAAATGGTGCTGGGAGAACGGGACAGCAACAGGCAGAAGGATGAAACTAGACCACTTTCTTACACCATCCACAAAAACAAACTCAAAATGGATAAAGGACCTGAATGTGAGACAGGAAACCATCAAAAACCTACAGGAGAAAGCAGGAATGCTTTTTAGCTTTTGATTAGAAAATGTTGGAACTTGTTCCAGAGTCGGTGAGTTATTAACCTAGAGTTCGTCATTGTGTTATTTAATTATATATTCCAGTATGTCCCTGTTCTTTGAAAGAATGGTAAGAACAAGTAATTGTAATGATACCATAATTTCCTTAGCACCTCTTTCCCTATTTGAGTCTCTACATATCTTAGATCAAAGGTACGATCTTGGAACAGATGCAGAAAACTGACATTAGCAGACTCCTGATAGGATTTGCTCAAAATTACATAAGTAATATTCTTGCCAAAAAGCTTAACCTGAATCTAATCAGGAGACGAAAGCAATTAGACAAATCCAAATTGAAGAGCGGTCTATGAAACAAACACCGCGGATGCTTCAAAAATGTCGATTTTTTGGAAACAAACCAAAAAGGCAGAGGAGCAGTTCTAGATTTCTGGAGGGTGAAAAAACACACCAAGGGAAGGCCAAGCATGAGTATTAACGAGAGTCTCATTAGATAGCTTTCTAGACTTCAAATTTGTAATTGCAGTATATATGTACTCTCATTATAAAGAATACAGATAGGAAATGTGACAACTGGACAATTTTAATTTGTGAGGGTACATTAGATGTTACTTTATCTCTCTTAAATGTCTTAGATGTGATCTATGTATTACGGTTATTAGGGAGAACGTCTTTGTTCTTAGGACACTCTCACTAAAGAATTTATCAGTAAAATGTAGTTACTCTCAACAGATTCAGAAAGATGTGCATACATATATATACATATATGCACACATATATATCATACATATAATATACATACATATACATATATGCACACACATATATATTATACAATGTATATGCATTTTATATATATTTATATATGTGCATTATATATACCTATGTATTTATGTATGTGTATATATATGTTTGAGATGGTGCATAAGCAGAAATAGTAGAGAGATAATCTGAGAAAATGATAAATATTAATAGTGACTCTCAATGCAGGGTATGTAAGTATTCATTGCATTGTCATTACCACATTGATGTAGTTTTGACATTTCCAAAATAAAAGCATGGGAGGGAATGAAAAGCTCTGATGCTCATGGAGAAAAGCATAAGTTACTGAGCGCTCTCTGTGGCTGCCCTTCTCTGTCCAGCTAAACTGTATTTTCTTACACCATATGGCCTATATATTTTTATATACTTGCAAATGTTTTCAGAGGTAGCAACTCCTTATTTTTCTGTCTTCAGCAATTCCTTCCTTCCTTCCTTCCTTCCTTCCTTCCTTCCTTCCTCCCTCCCTCCCTTCCTTCCCTCCTTCCTTTCCTTCCCCTTCTTCCTTCTTTCCTTCCTTCCTTCCTTCCTTCCTTCCTTCCTTCCTTCCTTCCTTCCTTCCTTCCTTCCTGGCTCTGGGGAATAGGGAAATTCACTCAGAGCCAACTACTGTGAATATGTTAGATAATCAAAATGGCAGCATGACAGAGCAGAGACATAATAGGAATACAGCTGCGAACTCTGACCTTAGAGGCTCATCATGTGACATTAAGCAAGCACCTCTGTGCCTCAGGTTCCCTCTAGGCCTGTTAGTGAGTTAATACAATGCATGTAAAAATGTGTTAAGTTGGTAAAGTTCAGGATTAATAATGGGCTCATAAGTGTAATTCAGATGATAAGTATAACCAATTTTAGCAACTGGGACGTATTGTAAAAATCGAGAGATTTTTAAAGCAATACAATTAATTTTGGGGTGGGGTGATATGTTGTCTTTTTAAAACAACTTATACCAAAGGAATTTCAAAAATGGTAGAGAGCAACATTGGCATATAGCACTTGGATCCACAGGTTGGTCCATTACTTTAAAAGACTTGTGTTAAGTGATCCATCATGCATTTGTGTAGAGTGACATTTGGATGTGCATACACACTTATGTTTGCAAGTGATAAAAGCTTCAAGTGATTTTCTAGAAGTTGCTAAGAAGTGGGATATTCACAAAATGGAGCGGAGTGAAATTATATAACAGCAACTAGGGATTCACACTACATGTGGCATAAAAATGCAATTCTCAGTGGATAGATTTAGGCAGACGATGGGATTTTCAACAGAACATTTGTCCATGGCAACTATTTGGGGGAACTGACAGACTATACGGTGAAGGACTCTGCAGGAAAAGTGGTGATAGGGTGATAATACAATTTTCATATTCACTAGTGGCTTTTCTAAGGATAGTTTTTCCCATAACCATCAAGAATATTTCTATTCCCGGGGCGCCTGGGTGGCTTATTCGGTTAAGTGGACGACTTCGGCTCAGGTCATGATCTCATGCTTCGTGAGTTTGAGCCCCATGTCAGGCTCTGTGCTGACGGCTCAGAGCCTGGAACCTGCTTCGGATTCTGTGTCTCTCTCTCTGCCCCTCCCCTTCTGGTGCTCTCTATCAAAAATAAACAAACATTAAAGAAAAACTGTTTTTAAATTAAAAAAAAGAATACCTCTATTTTGAAGTCACGGAAACCTTACGAATTAACTCTTATTTTCGTTTTTCTTTTTTTGTCTTTTTTTTTCTGAGAGAGAGAGGCTCATATTTTCTGGATAGGAATAAAAGTGAGAAACTTAGCCACTTTCTTTCTAACTTCTGGTTGATGTTGCAGTTCTCAAAACCATTGTCTGTTTTATTAGCTTTCCCCTTCTGTCCTATTTTACACCCTCCACTTTCTGACTCCTGCCCATAACACTCTCCAAGTTCAGTTCTCAGGCTCAGATTCTATTTTAACCACCCACGTCCAGAGAACTCCCTTCCTACCATGGCTGTGATGTTGCCTTCATTTAGTGAGAGCCATGTTCAAGGGGGATGTCCGTCAGTGGATGAATGAATAAATAATAGGCTGTATCCATACAATGGACAAATTTTTGGTCATAAAAAGGAAGGAAGTACTAATACATCCTTCAACATGGATGAACTTTAAAAATGAAAATATATTTTTTAATTCCAGTATAATTAACATACAGTGTTGTATTAGTTTTAGGTGTATACTATAATGATTCAACAATTCTACACATTACTCCATGCTGATCATGATGAGTGTCCTCTCATGCCTACCACCTATTTCACTCATTCCCCACCCACCTCCACTCTGGTGACCACCAGTTTGCTCTCTAGAGTTAAGAGTATTTTTTTGTCTCTTTCTTTATGTTGTTTCTTAAATTCCACATATGAGTGAAGTCCTATGGTAGTTGTCTTTCTCTGTCTGATTTCACTTAGCATTGTACCCTTCAGATCCATCCATGTTGTTGCAAATGACCAGATCCCATTCTTTTTATGGCTGTGTAATATTCCATTGTACATATATACACCACATCTTCTTTATCCATTCATCTATCGATGGACACTGGGGCTCCTTCCATAATTTGGCGGTTGTAAATAATGCTTCAAGAAACGTGGAGTGCATATATCTTTTAAATTCATGTGTTTTTTTGTATTATTTTGGTAGATACTCGTAGTAGAATTATTGGAATATATGGCAATTCTATTTTTAATTTTTTGAGAAACTTCCACAGTGTTTTCCAGTGCTGCACCAGTTTACATTCCCCCCACGTGGGTTCCATTTTCTTGATATCCTCTACAACATTTGTTGTTGAAAACGTTATTTTAAGTGAAAGAAGTCAAGTAACGACAGTACCATATGATTCCATCTATGTGAAGCGTCTAGACCCGGCAAACCCACATAGACACAGAAAGTAGATTAGTATTTGCCTACGGTGAGGCAGTGCTGGTGGCAGGGGCAGGTGGTTGAGGGAGACAGTATGCTTTAGGAGGTGATAACCATGTTGGAAAATTGGTGGTGATGGTGGTTATATAAGGCTGCATATGTTTTAAAAACCATTTCATCATACACTTTGAATGGGAGGATTGTATGATTTGTGAATGTTATTACAATAAAACTGATACCGAAAACAAAATTGTGGAAAGCAGGCTTTGACACAAGAGACGTAGAAACTGGTGATGTTCCTCAGTCTCGGATTATTTATTTGCACAGCCAACAGCTTGGTGCGCTAACACCTGCCAGACATGCACCTGCAAGGCTTATGAACAGTGTTTATGGCGGGACATAAATGCCCACGGCTCTGCAGGGTCTCGGGGTAATCCACGCTGCAACTCCGATCGCAAGCAGAGCCGAACATTCCAGTTTACTGTCTTGAATGACTTTACACAAGAAGCGGGAACATTACTGCCCTGGGAAAGCCATGTTCCTCCGACGGTGCGCGTCTTCCTGGATTCCTCACAGGCTGTGAAAGGAATTCATCTGCATATGCTCAAAATATAAGAGTAAATGCAGTATTTTGTGAATGCGCTGACATTTTTTAGTTTAAATTTATGACAGTGGCTTCGTAAAATCAGTCAATGGAAAGTGATTTTTTTTTTTTTGGACAAACGTGGAAATTAGAATAAGTTTGAGCAATGGGTGACGGGTGCAACCTTATTTCAACATTAGTTTTCACAAATTTGAATGTAATGCTTTCAGGACACACGAAATACCTTAATAACAGAAGAGTCCCTGGGAACAAGTTGGAGGGACCCTGTTCTAATGTGCTCATTGATCATTTAAGTTTAGAGGAACTCAGTCCCAGTTTCCTTGTCTTTGAATCTTCTTCTTCTTCTGTGATGACCTGATTTTAGAATTCCAGTTCTCAATATATTGTATGACCAAAGGGTGCATTGCTGAGAGACAAAAATGTATTTACGCACATTATTATGTCTATGTGTTTATGTGTACGTATGTGTGTATATAAATTACACATATAGGTACATATATTTAATTTCATCTCTAAAGAACGCACCCCTTGACCACAAAATTTATGATACCAGACAATCATAAAACATAATTTTTTGCTATCGGTAATTATGCCTTCTTCATTTTAGCTATAGAGTTTTGCTTCAGAAAACTGAATTTAGTCACATGCATCCTGTACAACATTTATGTGTGATGGTTCTTCTTGCTCAGAGTTTTTCAAGGTCTCTGACTCTTGCCTTTTCCATGCAGATAGATACATTGAAGTAAAGCATGCCACTGCCGATTCAAACCCAGTGCATTATAGATTTCCTCACATTGGAGTATTCTTTTCCCTTGTGCCATCTTTGATCTGGAAGGTAATGCGTGACTTCTAAATGGTCTTGTGTTTTCAGTCATGCCTGATACCCCCCATATGCTCCAGAGCCACACAGAGGAATTCTTGTCAACTACCTATTCCCCTGAATCACTTGTTAGCTGGACGACCTTCTTCAGCATCTCACTCTTTACCTCGATGGACTTCCCCAATCTTGTCCTAGTTATATTGTTAGCCCTCTGAGCCCCATTGGTCCGCTCACAATATGTTAACTTTTCTTGAACTTTCCCCCCAGTTTCATGCTATGTTTCTTGCTGGTGGTATTGTTTCCACATGATAGGGGTTGCAAACCTCACTTAAATGTATGACGTGACTTTCTCCTTGTTCAGGAAGACTTTTCCATCATTCCACAGTGTCCCACAATAGACAACTTCAGCCCCATATGGGCAGCACACCCATGAGACATTTGCTATGTGTTTTATATGCAGTTGTGTATTTTTTAAAGGGTATTTAAATGGTTTATTTATTTTTGAGAGACAGAGAGTGTGTGAACATGAGCGGGGGGTGGGGGGGCAGAGAGAGAGAGAGTGGGGGCAGAGGATCCAAAGCAGGCTCTGTGCTGACAGCAGGGAGTCCAATGTGGGTCCAGAACTCACAAACTGAGATCATGACCTGAACCAACGATGGACGCTCAACTGACTGAGCCACTCAGGTGCCGCTTAGCTATGTTTTCAAGGGACCTCCTAGAAAGGCAAATTTATATCCTGTTATACGTGAAATATCCATATAAAGATCTAAGGATGGTTTGCTTATAGTATTCACACCCCTTTTAATCCCACACAGACTATTCACTCGGTCCACGCCTGTCAACATGACCGTGGTAATCACACAGCTATCCCAGAGCTGAGTAAGTGAAAACGCTTATGTCCTTTGGTGTTGTTGCAATGGGAGAACAAGGCAAGTTTAGGCATGAGTCTAGTATCAAGTTTCAGGGAGGTATCACCCCTCTGAAATTCCTCAGGTTACACGAGGTCGTCAAGTGTCAAAATGCTGGATCTCCAGGCCAATTTTTCCCCAGTGCTGTGCTGAGATGTGACACCACTTCCATTCAACGTCACCAGGGACTTCCAGGAGACAAGGTATTCCTTTTCTATGCCTCCGTAACAAATTAATACGAAGGCAAGGCCTTAACATGACACCGATTTATTAGCTTGTGGTTTCTGTGGATGAGAATAAAATAAACTTGTAGACATGGCTGCGTTCTCTTCTGGAAGCTCCCGAAGAGAATTCCTTTGCAGATGCATTCCTGTGACTCAAAGAAGAATACAGTTGTAGGACAATGGTCCGTACGTCCTTGAAAGGTTGTCAGCTTCTGGGGTCTGTCCCTCCTAGTCCTCGGCCCTCTGATGCCAGCCAGGATGTGTTGAGCCCTCTTCCTGCATTCAACCTACCTCATCCTTCCTCTGTCTACCTCTCCCACACATCTCCAGGAGTCCTTCTTCTCCCACAATAGACAACTTCAGCCCCATATGGGGCTCAATAAAACTGAGTCCTTTTAAGGGCTCATATGATTATGTTGCGCTCACCTGCATAGTCCAAGAGATTCTATTCTAAGGTCAGCTGATGAGACCTTAACTCCATCTGTAAGGTGCCTTTGCAGCAGAACCTAAATTCATGTTTCACTGAATAAACAGGGGCAGGACTCTTGAAGAGACATGTTCTGAAGGTTGCAGAGATGGCTATCAGGAAACCATGTGGGGACTCACTAAACCCAGAATCAAACCATCAACGGACTGGTACCAGAAGCCAGAATCGAGGGGATGAGGTAAGTCAATAATAAGAGGTAAGTTGTGTGATCCTCAGATAAACAGGAAGAAGTGCAGGTCCATGGTCCTCTCTTGTGAGCTAGACGCAAAAATAAAGTGGCTACATTCCCCACTGTTGAACTGCGTTCCACCCACATGAAACCTCAAGTCATGTTATATGTGCTTACATCTCCCAGTAATTTCCTTTGCTCTTGTCTCTGCCTGGTCTGTTCCTCCCCCTGGGATATTCCTGGGATCTTCACGTCACTCATTAAGATCAAGTAGACATCTCCCTTTTCAAGGACAGGACACCTTTGCCCGTCTTCGTGGGCAGATTTTCCTTGTCGTCTGCAACGTCACCCTATTGGGAGCTGTACACTTCTTTTCCACGTAGCAGGCATCTCCCCTTTGTACTTGCCTATGTCCCCTACCTAAGTGGAACTCTATCCCCGTGATTTCCACACAGCCTCCTGAAAGGTTCCTGAGACATTGTAGGCACTAAATGAATACTGGTAGAATGAAATGTTTTTATTATAAATTAAGTAGCAGGTGGGTAATAAATTGTGCTGTTGAACGTTGGTTGTGAAGAATGCATATTGTGTTACACCTTCAGTAGTTTCATAGAGAACCAAAATTTTAACATGTTTCTTTAGGGAAACATGATTTGGTGGGTAACAATAGCAGAAAAATACAATTAAATTTAAATATTTATGGTATATTAGTGTGCTAAGCCCAAGCAAGCAGAAGAGCAATACCTAAAAAAGCCCCAAGTCCACCCCAGGGGGGAATAACAATCAACACTTGGTCTGCAGAGTTGCAGCTAATTTGTGTAAGTAATACAATGACTTACACTGACAATGCTGAGAACAGGCATGTTGCCACTGGAGTCTTATACCTTGAAGGGATTTATAACACATTCCACCATGAAGGCTGTGTGGGTAAATCAGGTTCTGAAAACTCTCTCTGTAGTTACCCTAGGTCGTTTAAGTCAGGTCCTTGACAAAAGTAGTATTTTAGCCAGAAGAGGTGCTTACCAGCCACACAAAAACATTTTAAGTACCTTTGCACCTGCTCTGTGTGTTGGCTTTTGGTCACCTTTCTATCTGTTTATAGATGGGTTTCCTCCTGGAGGAAATCTCAATGATTTCAGTAGCAAAGAAGGAGAATCTTGCTTTCCTCAAGAGTCTGCTAACTAGTTAAAGGGCTCCATAAACTGTGGGTACCAGGTATTATCAATATTGAATGATAATGATTGTATAGGTATGTGCTTATTTTCTATGGATGCTGTGACAAATTACTGCCACACTTAGGGGCTTAACACAAATCCCAGTTTGCATCTCACAGATATGAAGACAACATTTCAGCAAGGCTGAAATCAAGGTGTCAGCTCAAATGGCCTCTTATCTGGAGGTACTGGAAGGAAATTAATTTACAAGCTCAACCAGGCTGTTGGCAAAATACATGTCCTTGTGTGGAAGAGAGCTCCTCTTTTCCTGGAGCTGTTGGCTACAAGTTTTTCCCTGACTCAGGAGGCCCCCTACATTCCTTGCTTCATAAGCCACTTCCTCCACCCCCAAAGCCAGTCCCAGCTGACTTGGCCCCTTCTCACATTTCTCTGAACACAACTAGGAGCAATTTTTACTAGATGGAGCCCACTCACAGGACCCAGGAAAACCTCTGCATCTCAAGGTCCGTAGGCTTAATCTCATCTACAAAATCCCTTCTGCCATTGTATTAGAGGGAGGTGCCATAACAAAGTAAGACACACTGGGGGGCTTAAACAAGAGAAATTTATTTGCTCCCCATTCTGGAGGCTGGAAGTCTGAGATGCAGGCGTGGGCAGGGCTGGCATCTCCTGAGGCCTCTCTCCTTGGTGTGTAGCATCCGTCCTCTCCCTGTGTCTTTACACGCTGTCCCTCTGTGCAAGTCTGTGTCCTCATCTCCTCTTCTTACCAGGACATCAGTCCTATGGGATCAGGGCCCACCCTAATGACTTCAGTTTACCTGAATCCCCACTTTAAACACCCTATCTCCAAATACAGCCATGTCCTGACATATTAGCAGTTAGGACTTCAACATATGAATGGAGGGAGAGCAATGTGGCCTATAACAGTTGTGTAAAGTAATATATCTAAAGGTTCGATGAGTTAAGACATGCACACTGGCAGGGGTGGGGGCATTATTGAGCCTACCAGAGTTGAACTCTTGAAAACTAGCAAATAATTAGGTTTATAGCAAGAGGTAAAACCCAAGAATTCCTCACACTGTTATAAAGCAATGGTAAACGTTTTCAAGGGCACCCTCATGATAATCTCGTGTCTAGAACCACCCAATGGAAGGACACCCCCATGTTCATGTGGGGTAATGTGCAAATTTAGATATGGCTTTACAATGTCATCATCACTGACCTCATATATCTTCACATACATAAAAATCACTATGGATTTTTAGTATTAAATAATAATTATTATTACTTGAAAGTAATCTAAATTTCACCTAATTATTCAGGCTACTATGCTCTGGTAAGAGATTCATGTTTCCAATACAGCATCACTAGCTACTTGTGACAATTTTAGCGAAAATTGGGATTAACTACAATTACAAAACATTGATGAAAGAAACCAAGGACAACACAAATGGAAAAATAGTCCATGCTCATGGATTAGTAGAACCAATATTGTTAAAATGTCCCTACTAACCCAAGGCAATCAGCAGATTCAATGTAATCCATGTCAAAATACCAACAGCACTTTTCATAGAACTAGAACAAATAATCCTAAAACTCATATGGAATTACAAAAGACCTCAAAGAGCCAAAGCGATCTTGAGAAAGAAGAACAAAAATGCAGGTACCACAATCCCAGATTTCAACATATACTACAAAACTGTAGTAAACAAAACAGTATGGCACTGGCACAGAAACAGACATGTAAATCAGGGGAACAGAAATAGAGAGCCCCAAAATAAGCCCATGATTATATGGTCAACTAGTCTCCGACAAATGAGGCAAGCATGTCTGATGGAGAAAAGACAGTCTCTTCAACAAATGGTGTTGGGTAAAATGGACAGCAACGTGCAAAAGAATGAAACTAAACCACTTTCTTACATCATACTATAGTGTACAGGTATTCTATACAGAGAATAAACTCAAAATGGACTAAAGACCTAAGTGTGAGACCTGAAACCATAAAAATCCTAGAAAAAAACATAAGTAGTAATCTCTTTGACATTGGCCTCAACAACATTATGCTAGATATGTCTCCTGAAGCAAGGAAAACCAAAGCAAAAATAAACTATTGGGACTACATGAAAACAAACAGTTTCTGAATGGCAAAGGAAAGAATCCACAAATCTAATAGGCTATCTACCGGATGGGAGAAGATATTTGCAAATGACATATCTGATAAAGGGTTAGTATCCAAGATACATAAAGAACTTATACAACTGAACAACAAAAAACCCCGCAAATTATCCATTTAAAAATGAGCAGAGGACCTGAATAGATGTTTCTCCAAAGATATCCAGATAGCCAACAGACACATGAAAAGATGCTCAACATCACTCATCATCAAGGAAATGAAACTTAAAACCACAAGGAAATATATCACCTTCCACCTGTCAGAATGACTAACATCAAAAGACAAGAAATAACCATACCGGTGAGGATATAGAGAAAAGGGAACATGTGTGCATGGTTGGTGAGAATGTAAATTGGTATACCCACCGTAGGAAAGAATGTGAAGGTTCCTCAAAAAATTAAAAATAGAAATACCACACGATCTAGTAATCCCACTGAGTATTTACACAGAGAGGACAAAAACACTAATATATGCACCACTATGTTTATTGAAGCGCTATTTACAATAGCCAAGATATGGAGTAGCATCATGTCCACTGATAGATCAATGGATAAAGAAGTGGTGTATGTATACACACAATGGAATATTAGCCATAATAAAGAATGAAATCTTGCCATTTGCAACAACATGAATGCATGGAGGGGGTATTGTGCTAAATGAAATAAGTCTGAGGAAAGCAAATACCATATGATTTTGCGTAAATGTAGAATCTAAAAAAGTGAATGAAACAAAGCAAAAAAGAAAAAGCAGAAACAGATCCATAAAGAGAGGAGACACTGATGGTTGCCACAGGGGTAGGGGATGGGAAGATGGATAAAACGGGTGAAGGTGAGAGTGAGGCATGGGCTTCCAGTTATGGAATAAATAAGCCATAGAGATAAGAGGCACATCACAGGGAATACAGTCTATGCTTTTATAATAGTGTTGTATGGTGAGATGGTAACTACAGGGGTGGTCGGATAGTGTAACACGTATAGAACTATCAAATCACTATGTTGTATACCCAAAAGTAATCTAACATTGTGTTTCTACTATACTTCAATAATAATAATAATAATAATAATAATAATAATAATAATAAAAACCCTTGAAATTCAGTACGTCCAACACGCTGGCCACCTTCCAAGAGCTCCATACATACTTGTGGCTAGCGACGTTGATAGTGCGCAGCACAGAAAGTTGTGTTTGACAGCACTAGTCTAGACAGTAATATTATGATTTTTTCATGATGTGATTCCCTCAAGACAATGTAAGCTGATTAAGGGTATTAGAATCTGGATGTTGATTTCTCATTTTGGAGATATGCATGATGATTCATTTATATAAAGGAGTTATTATGTATTCAATATAGGACAAAAGAAATGAAGACCACCATTTATACCGAGGAAGTCAACCAAAAAGGAAATATAATTGCCAGAATATATATCTGTCTGCCTCATGCATGTGGTTGGATGTCCAGACATTTCCAGAAATGTAACGCCAGCTTTCATTGTTAGTGATGGATTATACCCCATAGACTCCAAAAGTCTTCATTTCCAGTTGATTGTTTTTAGAACCAGTATTTCTTTAAAACAAAGTTCAAGTAAGTGTTGGAAGCTGAAAATTACCTACTGATATAGATGTGGTCACTGCTTTCGAGGAAGAGAAAAAGCGTCACTCAGAGTTCATTAGTAAGCCTTGGGGTTTTACGTATTTATTAGCTGGCAGAGATGAAAACCTCCATAAAAGTCCTTTATTTTCATTTATTTATGGACATCTCTAAAGGCTTAAATACATTTTGTTTGAATTCGTATACCCAACAGAAGTTTTAGAACAATTTTTAAAGTTGGACAACTCTTTGAAACAAAGGATGTTTTTGGGTGAGTCCCAGCGATAATTTAGGGTGATAAGGATTTGCCGTGAACATGTAGAAATTAGCATTACTGGAACAGAAGCCGAGGATTAGTGTTGGTACTGCTCTGTGTCAAGGTGGCAGGTCCTGGCCTGATAAATATCTGAGTCCCTGGATGTTCGCTTGATGCATTGCTGGTATTTATAAAGCATGGGTACTCTTCAAACATGCAGGCACATTTCAGGGGTGCATCAGACATACAGATAGACCTGTGGCTCTTTCTCTGGATGCACTTTCCCAACATGGACAGAACCATGTGGTGTCTAAGGATCTTCTGCTCCATCTGAATGGCAAGTTCCGTTTCATTGATATTCTGGCATGTCTTCATTTATTAGACAACTACAAGGACTGGAGTGTCTTGAGTTCTCTGAAGTTCTCCCAAGCCCTGAAATGTATCCAATGCCAGAGGATCCCTGATTCTACTTGCTCAAGCCCCAGGAAACTGCTCCTTTGTTCTTAGGGGTGTGAAAGAGAGCTTCGGAATTAGAATTTCAGAACCTGAAATTGTAACACATCACTTCTCTGTTATTTGGTGGTCAGCAAATCATTTATTCTGAGCATGTGCTAAAAATGATAAACACAAATGCCTGTCAAAGTGTTTGGATGTCTGAAGACCATGTATATAGGGGCGCCTGGGTGGCTCAGTCAGTTAAGAGACCATCTCTTGATTTCAGCTCAGGTCATGATCTCACAGTTTGGGAGTTGGAGCCCTGCATCAGGCTCCTCACTGGGAGTGCAGAGCCCACGTGGGATTCTCTTTCTCTCCTTCTCCCTGCCCCTCCCCTGCTCATGCTCACTCGCTCGCTCTCAAAATAAATAAATAAAGCTTTAAAAATAGAAATAAAATAAAGACAATGTATATAAAGCACCAAAGTTGTGTGCTCAGAACATACGATCATGTGAAGTAGGCATCAGCAGACATCATGCTTAGTATATATGATAATCTAGACTAGGGGTTGACCGAAATCCCTGTAAAACATGTTTAGGCTTTACAGGCCATTCGATCCTCCATGACCATGACTGCTCCAGTCCTGCTGCTACAGCATCAAAGCAGCCACGGAGAACTTGTAAGCAAGCAGGTATGGCCGTATTTGCTGTCCTTGTAGCCCAAATCGAAGTCTTGTGATTACATCTTGGATCGAGACTAAATCCCAGAGTGTTGTACACATGGCACCGAAAAAGCCATTCCCTGGTAAGTGTAATTATGATGATTTTTATTACTCTCTTTCCGAATGACGATAGTAATATTAACAACCGTGATAATGCTCATTACGCTCTTGATACTTGCCAGATGTTTAATCTTCCTGATTATGGGGTACATTAGGTATTTCCATCCTACAAGTGCAAAGATGGGGATGTAGAGAATTTCCACCTGCCCTCCAAGTAGAGAGAGGCAGCCTGGGGCAGCGTTGGGTTGTTGAGTCACGCGCCCAAATGCTGAAGCCAGGACACAACCCTGCAGGTGAGTCAACACTGGCTAGTACCACAGTGCATGACTTTGGTGCAGATAGAAGGTCACTGTGTCACCTTGCCATCAAATGTATCTCTCCCTCCTTCCCTTACTGGTATATGAGCTTGGAGAAGAACCCGACTATCCTTTGTCCCTATTTCTTTATCTGGAAAGTGGAAGTGAGATAGTATGTATGTCCCCAGGCAGATAGGAACCACTTAAGTTACAAAAATCATTGCACATGGTCAGTGCTTATAAATATCAGCTATTAGAGGTGGTTGGAAACATATGTCTGCAGCTTGGTGACAGGCATGTATAGGAGACATAGATTTGGGTGTCAGCATAGAGAGATACTACTTAAAGCTACTAGCCTGGGTGATAACTCATCAGGCAAAGGTACAAGTAGATTTTCCATTTGTGTACAAAAAAATCATAGGGTTGGTGAAAAGTATAAATCTGAGGCCTAAACTATATTTATCAGCATCACAGAATCAAGCTTTTTTCCAACTGAATGTACTCCATGGGAATGACAATGTTCTTTTCTCTCCAGAGCTACCTCACGTGATGTCTGTGAACCATAGTCCTCTGCCCAAGTATATTCATTTCTGGAAGCTGTCAAAAATCACCACAAAATCAAGGTGTGGACAGGGTTGTTTCCTCTGAGTTCTATGAGGGATAAAATGTTTCATGCATCCCACCCAGCTCCTGGTGGTTGCTTTCGGTCTCTGAAACTCTTTGTCTATAGATGTGTCACTCCAGTCTCTGTTTCTGTCCTCACATGATATTTTCTGTATCCAAGTTTCCCTCTAATTTCTGTTTTGGAGACGCCAGTCACTGGACTAAGGATTTACCCCAACCCAGTATGATTTCACCTTAATTACATCGGCAAAGACCCTGCATCCAAGAAAGGACATACTCACGGTGCCAGAAGTTGGGACTTGAATATCTGGAGGACACAATCAACTTCCTATACCTAGTCATCGCCAACTGAGATAATGTTTTGAGAAAACACAGATAATGTAAACATGTACCCTAAGTGCAAAAGCTCAGACCCCACTTTATCATAGGTCAACATCATCACACCATGGGAATGGAAGGTCTAGTTCTTGGCTGTTGATCAAGGAATGTGGTGAGAATTAAAACATGGAGGTAGACCCTTCCCCCCCCCCCCCCCACAATGGAAGGCCAGGTGCCTCGCTGAGAGGAGGTAACAGGCCTGGAGCAGAGTAGGCTTCATTGGTGTCAACAGGCTGCAAAGATCGCAGCTTCTGGAAGACAGAAGAAGTGTGGGCTTGAGCCCTGCAATGGCCCCCCTTCACAAACCCAAGAGGACAGCCCGTGTATGCAAAGCATGCTGGGAATAAGCAGTGCCATATGGCAACAGGCCATGTCCAAGAACGAAGCTCAGCTGACATGAAATGGGAGATCCCTGTCTTGATGGGGCTGCATGATCAAACAAAGATGCAGACAGGACTTGAGCAAAGACTGTGGTCTCCAGGCTTGGTGCATAAGTAGGGTGGGGTCTTCAGCCAAAAACCAGTTATCAGAACAGGGAAAACGTTCAGAAAGGGTGACAAGACTTAGAGAGTTGAGTCCTTTAAATCCTTCTGTCTAGAGTAGAAAACGAGGAAGGAGGCAACGGGTGGAGAGGGTGGGGAAGCTCCGGTCTGCATGTGCAAAGTCAAGGGCAACCAAAGGCAGGGTTGGGGTGTTGGAAAGATAGGGGACACACACGGGTTGCTAAGCCTTCAGCTGATCATGAGAAGTCCCCGGAGAAGGCTTCTTTGGGGGTTTCCTGACATCCTGTGAAGGAGTCAGAACACCATGACCCCTCCCTTGTCTTGGACCCTTAAACTCCAAGATCCTGATGTCACCCTGCAGATCAGTATGGAGGGTAAGGGCGCAGAATACATTCTTGAAAGCGAGGCTCTCAAAATAAACTGAAATGGAAACTCATGTTTTAAACATCGGTAGCGCTGGAACCACTGTAATCCTTTGATATAGATGTTTTGCTGTAGGCTGAATTAATTAATTAATTTGCATCAGGCCTCTGAACCCAAAGTGCTACTTTCTAAACTAATATGCATTTCCACACACAAGTCTGTGACACAGAAGGCCAAGTAGGACAGCAAGAACGCTGGCGGTTTGGCAATCGCTACCAAATCTTCTGATGTGTCGCTATTTTTAACGCATCATTGAGACACATTTTAGGAAATTTATGTATCATGGGGAGGGGCCTAAAATTCCAATATTGACTATCCCTTTAAACTATTTACATTTTATTGTCGATGTGTCTGGTTTATGACGGTGCCGAAATCTCTTCCCAACTTTGTTGTAGGAGAAGTTTGGGACGTAGTTACTATCAGGGATGAGAAGGCAGACTTTTATTCCCAATTGTGTTCTTTCTACTAATAATTATGCCTGGCAGTATAATAAATGCTCATGATGTGAACATAAATGTGCCACCACCCTTACCACCCTCAAGAGGCTTAAAGACTGTGATGAAAAAAACACACTTACGTATTGACAGAACAGGATGGTGTAGACCAGGGATCTACAAACTTTATAGCCCACAGGCCATATTCTGACTGCTACCTACTTTGTGTATGGCCCGTGAATAATTCTAAACATATTTTTAATAGCTGGGAGCACCTGGGTGGCTCAGTCGGTTAAGCGTCCAACTTCAGCTGAGGTCATGATCTCATGGTTCATGAGTTTGAGCCCTGCATCAGGCTCTGTACTATCAGCGTGCAGCCTGCCTCAGATCCTCAGTCTCCTTCTCTCTCTGTCCCTCCTCAACTTGTGCTCTCTCTCTCAAAAAAAAATACATACATACATACATATATATATATATATATATATATATATATTTCATTTTTTAAATGATTATTTTTGGGAGACAGAGCACAAGCAGGGGAGGGGCAAAGAGAGAGGGAGACACAGAATCCGAAGCAGGTTCCAGGCTCTGAGCTGTCAACACAGAGCCTGACATGGGGCTGGAACTCACGAACCGTGAGATCATGACCTGAGCCGAAGTTGTACGCTTAACTGGCTGAGCCACCCAGGTGCCCCTGGAAAATACATTTTTAATAGTTGCAAAAACCCAAAAGAATAGTATCTTGTGACATGTAGCAACGATATGAAAGTGTACTCTTACAATTCCACCACTATAATCATCGGTATTCACCCATATCAGTTGAAAACTTTTGTACACAGAAAAACCGGAACATGGATGTTTATCGTTGCCTTACTTCTATAACAGCCAAAACTAGGAAGCAACCAGGATGCCCTTCTGTAGGGGAATGGATAAATAAAGTAGTACATCCAGACAATTACATATCATTCAGTGCTTAAAAAAAAAGAGAGAGGTTTCAAGCCATAGAAAGGTATGAGGTATTCTTAAATGCCTATTATTAAGTGAAAGAAGCCAATCTGAGAAAGGTACATCTTGTATGACTCCAACTCTGCGTCATTCTGGAAGCAAAACTGTGGAGACAGTAAAAAGATCAGTGGTTGCCAGGGGTTGGAGGGAAAAGAGATGACTCAGCAGAACACAGAGGATTTTCAAGGCAGTGAAAATACTCTGTGTAATACTGTAATGGTAGGTCCACATCATTATACAGTCGTATGAAACATAGGACATCCAACACCATGAGTGAATCCTGATGTACAATATGGACTTTGGGTGATTTGATGGCAATGTACGTGTTTCTGTTGTAACAAATGTACCCTCTGGAGAAGGATTTTTTTAAATGTTTGTTTATTTTTCAGAGGGTGAGAGAGTGCACACAACAGTGGTGGGAGGCAGAGAGAGAGGACGGAACATATGAAGCAGGCTCTGAGCTGTCAGCATAGAGACCGACACGGGGCTCAAACTCATAAACCATGAGATCATGACCTGAGCCGAAGTCAGACTGAGCCTCCCAGGTGCCACCGGGGGAGATATTTTTGAGGGCAGGGTATTGATAATGAGGGAAACTGTACATGTGTGGGGGCAGGGGATATATGGGAAACTCCTGTACCTTTTGCTCAATTTTTCTGTTAACCCAAAATGTAGCCTATTAAAAACTATATGAAACACAAATATCAGTGTCGATGGAAAAAGTTTAACGGGAATATAATAATAGTGATTCATCTATGTATTGTCTGTGGCTGCTGTGGGGACTATAGTTGTAGAGTTGAGTGTTTCAGACAGAGGCCACATGGCCTGCAAAGTGGAAAACGTGTACCAACTGGGTCTTTCTGGAAAAAGTGTGATGACCCCTGCTCTATAATTGTGAATCCAGTGTCATCACGATAGAAGGAAGAAGTAACCAGTTCTGCTTCCCTGAAATACTGAGTGAGATGTTCGGGCTGGATTTTAAAGAATGCGGTGGAATTAAGGGTTTGAGGACCTTTCTCTTGTTTTCTATATTTGTTTTGCATTTCATGGCATTTCCTTAAATTGGCAGGCATCCCTGGGGGTGTCAGAACCTGCAATCACAGAAAATCGATGTAAGATAATCACTTCTTACATTGATATCGGTAAGAGAATGTCACCTGCATGGCTGAGTTTTTGACATTCTTAAATGTTTTTGCTTTCATTGACAAGTATAGTTAGAATTTTCATGGCGCTCTATAGTAGTGTGTGTGTGTGTGTGTGTGTGTGTGTGTGTGTGTGTATGAAGTATTTTGCAGAGACACAGACACAGTCTGAAGACATTGCCTAATGTCAAATTGCTCATAAAAGGATGTCCACTTTGCCACTTTTCCTACTTTGCTTTTATTCAACATAGTATGGGAAGTCCTGGCCGCAACAATCAAGCCAAAAAAATAAACGAGTGAAAGAAATAAAAGGGATTCAAATTGTTAAGGAAGAAATTAATCTGTCAATATTTGTAGATGACATGATTGATAAATGGCAAATCCTAAAGACTCTAACAAAAAACTATTACAAGTAATAACTGAATTCAGTCAAGTTGCAGGATACAAAATTAATACACACAGATAGGTTGTGTTTCTATACTAATAATGAAGAAGCAGAAAGAGAAATTAAGAAACAAATGTATTTACAATTGCAACAAAAAGAATACAATGCCTAGGAATAAACTTAACTAAAGAGATGAAAGGAACAGATGGAAAGATACTCCATGCCCATGGGTTGAAAGAATTAATGCTGCTAAAATGTTCATACTACCCAAAGCAAACTACAGATTCAATGCAATCCCTATCAAAATACCGAGAGCACTTTTCAGAGAACTGGAACGAATAATGCTAAGTTATGTATGGAACCACAAAAGACCCTAGACAGCCAAAGCCATCTTGAGAAAGAACGGAGCTTGAAATCCCAGATTTCTTTTTTTTTTTTATTTTTTTTAACGTTTATTTATTTTTGAGACAGAGAGAGACAGAGCATGAATGGGGGAGGGTCAGAGAGAGGGACACACAGAATCTGAAACAGGCTCCAGGCTCTGAGCCGTCAGCACAGAGCCCGATGCGGGGCTCAAACTCACAGACCGCGAGATCGTGACCTGAGCCTAAGTCGGCCGCTTAACCGACTGCGCCACCCAGGCGCCCCAAGAAATCCCAGATTTCAAGACACATCATGAAGCTGCAGTAATTAAAACAGTATGGTCCTGGAACAAAAATACACAATCGACCGATGGAGCAGAACAAAGAGCCCAGAAATAAACCCAAGATCACATGGCTGAATTAAAGTACAGCAAAGGAGGCAAAAATATCCAGTGAGGGAGGCAGTCTCTTCAACACACAGTTTTGGGAAAACTGGACAGCGACATGCCTGAAGAATGAACCTAGACCACTCTCTTACCCCATACACAAAAATAAACTCAAAATGGATGAAAGACCTAAACGTGAGACCGGAAGCCATAAAAATCCTACAGGAGAACATATGTAGTAACCTCTTTGACATCGCCATAGCAACATTTTTGTAGATACGTTTCCTGAGGCGAGGGAAACAAAAGCAAAAACAAACTACTGGGACTGCATCAAATAAAAGCCTTCTGCACAGCAAAGGAAGCCATCGATAAAACAAAAAGGCAACTTTTTGCCTTTTTGTTCCATTTTGCCTTTTTGCTCCAACACACAGAATGGAACACACTGAATAGAACAAGATATTTGCAAATGACATATCCAATAAGGGGTTAATATCCAAACGATATAAAGAACTTATACAACTCAATATCAAAATCCCACGAATAATCCAATTAAAAAATGGGCTGAGAATGGAAAGAAACATTTTTCCAAAGAAGATACACAAGCGGCCGACAGATACAGGAGAAGATGCTTAACATCACTCATCGTCAGGGAAATGCAAATCAAAACCACAAGGAAATGTATCACCTTACAGCTGTCAGAATAGCCAAGACATGGAAACAATACAGTGTCCATGAATAGAGGAATGGATAAAGAAGATATGGCATGTGTATATGTGTGTTTGTATGTCTATGAAAATTATATATATATATATACACATATATATATACACACATATATAATATATATAAATTACTCAATATTATATATATTACTCAACCATAAAAAAGAATGAGATCTTAGGTTTTGCAATCACATGGATGGACCTAGAAGGTATTACGCTAAGTGAAATAAATCAGAGAAACACAAATGCCATATCATTTTGCTTATATGTGCAACAAATACACACACACACACAAAAACACAAACAGACCCATAAATACACAAAACAAACTGGTGGTTGCCAGAGAGGAAGGAGGTTGGGGGATGGGCAAAGTGGGTGAAGGACAGCGGGAGACACAGGCGTCCAGTGATGGATGAAGCCAGGGGATGAAAGGTCTAACACAGGGAATATAGTCCACGGAGTTTCAATCACATTGTGTGGGGGCAAACAGTAGCCACATTTGCAGTGAGCTGTGCAGAACACACAGAGTTGTCGATCCCTATGTTCTACACCTGATACTCATAATATTGTGTGTCACATTTACTTCAATAAAAAAAAGATCAGTTCTTGTTTTTTGTGATATTGTGCTTCAATGGATGTCCAAACAACAATAGCTGAGGGGAAAATGAGAGATAGACAGATAAAATGGACTTTCACCCCCATAACCCTCACAAAAACCTACAACCTATTGCCCTGTTTTTCTTCCAAAAGGTAGAGCTTTGGTTTCTGAGGCTAGAGTAAGAAATGTAGGGGTGCCTGGGTGACTAAGTCAGTTAAGCATCTGACTTTGGTTCAGGTCATGATCTTGGGGCTCGTGAGTTAGAGCCCCGCGTTGGGCTCTGTGCTGACAGCTCGGAGCCTGGAGCCTGCTTCAGATTCAGTCTCTCCCTCTCTGTCTGTCCCTCCCCTGCTCAGTCTTTTTCTCAAAAATAAACATCAAAAAATTAAAAAAAAATGTAAATTCAAGCAAGAAAGTAATGTAAAACCCAAGAAACAAAGGGAATACCACTGTCAAGGTGTTCTGGCAAATGGCACATCAAAGTCAAAATTTCAAGAGTTACACTGCACCCCAATCATCCTCCTTGGCCTCCTTCAAACATAATACGATGGACCTGCTGGTGTCTCTATGTCGACCCTCATGCCTAAGTACAAGGACTTGTCCGTGTGGTAGAAATGCGCGTTAGGGAAGTTTCTCCCAGGAGACAGAGAAAGAACTGGTCAAGATCCACTTGCCAAATGGTAATGAAAATATTTAAAGAAGCATAAAAGGCATGGCTACATTCCCCTCTTTTTCTGTAGTACCAGTAGTTAAAAGGCGTCCAACCAAGATGTCACAGAGGACAGGATCCACTTAACCACAAAGCACGATCAACAGTTACACCCACATTTCAGAGAAACACTGGGCTTCTACCTGGTCTAATGTAGAAAGGATATATTGAACCACAAACAATGGATTAACGGATTCTCTACAGTGCTCTGCAAGATGAATAATGGAGGTTTGATTACGCGGTGGGAGTTACTTATGGGTGCCAGCTAATCAGGGCCTGAGGATTGGGTCCTCCCTGCCTTTTCCCTGTGAGTGCTCAGAGGTGGCCAAATTCCTTTCTGGATGACAAATGGGCCATGCCAAGGAGCATAAAATATACAGCTTTGAAATGTGCCATGCTGTGCTGGCTCTTTCAGAGCAAAGCTGTGGGGAGCAAGGATGAGCTGTCCGTGTGTCCTTGTCTTTGGGTGTGATGCTTACAAGGCTCTGTGTAAAGGGACTGGCAGCTGTGATGAAGGGGGAGGCTTTTTTTCTGGGATTCTGGCAAAAAAAAAAATGACTACTCTGATATTCATAAACCATAGCAACTGGCAACTAAGAAAAATGATTTAGTAATGGAAGTCAACTTGGCAGGGGTCAACAAAATGGAGCACACCAAGTTGGATGCGACTTACAGAGGCAGGGGTGATACTGATTCACCAAAAACATGGGTACCCTTACCTCTAGAATGAAGATCTGCCCCAAGCGGAGGCATGTTTTAGAAAGCAACATCGGCAGGTACTTAACTGCCATAGATTGGGAAGGAACAGAAAGGAACATCGCGGAGGCAAATGCTTTGTGCTAAAGAAAGAAAGAAAATAAAGAATTTTGGTCCCTCCCAAATCCCCCTGTTCCATTATAAAGACGTGATGAACTTTATATGTTAGTTAAGTGATTTTTTCCTCAAATGGGATGTTGGCATTGTCTAAACATTATAAAAACTCTCTTTTATCTCCCTTCCTGAATAGGCAAAAGTCAAGATTTGATTTCAGTTAATGTATTTCTTTTAATGACAAAGGGAACAAAGGGAAATGGACTTTCGGTAACGGGGAGGGAAGCAGAAATACGTGGAGAGGAGTGATTCCCACGGAGTATGTCTTCTTTCCCTCCCTTTATGTTCTTGCATCCATTCTCTTCCCCAGATGCCTTCTGTGTTTCTGTCCGTGCTGTGCTCCTGAAGCTGTCTTAGGAGCACACACTCATTTATTTATTCAGCAGGCACACAAACGGTTTACCCTGAGTTCGAGGGTAAAGCAATTAGATTTCTAATCAGATAAAGATGGACTCGGGAAACAGGCTAGATAATTTCTTGTTAAGAGCAAGCACCCTTTGAAAAAGACCATAACACGTCTCCAATTTCATATGCCAAACGGATCTCTGAATGGGTCTAACTCATTTAGCTATTTTCCCAAAGTAACAGGTAATGCTTCTCCAAATAATTCAATTTATTGGCGGGGGGGGGGGGGGAGAGAAAAGACTCTTGAATCATCTGAATAAGTGTGTCAAGCATATTCCTTGGAATCTGTTGCTGTGTTCAATTCCAAAGTGTATTCTCATTTTCTTGGAAGGAGACTTGGAGATTTAAGTTATTCATCCAGTCGATTTTAGACTTGTTCACTTCCAGCATTGAAATCAATGTTTCATCCCTTTATACAACTTGGACTTACTTCCCCCTCCAAGTACCAAATATTTTACAACACGACTTCCGCAATGAAATAATGATACTTATGAATCCCCTTCTCTAAAAGGTATTGGAATTTTGCCTCCTCGTCAATTGAAGATTTGTGGGTTATGTTCATTAGAGAGGAGTTATTCTAAATAGGACCCAGGCAGTGAATCAGTTGCTATTAAACTGGAGTAAATTCTACCATGCTGAGTTGTTACAGTGCAGATTTTTATACCAAAAAATAAACAGTGCTAGAGTTACTCTGTCCACTGCTGATGCAGTTATCTCTTAATCAGTGCACAGAGGCACCTGTTATATTTTCAATACGATATTCAAAGATAAAGTATTTTCATTAATAACACCTTGGAATATTGTAGTCTTGAGAGCCACAGAGAGGGAATGAGAATACTAGGAAAGTACCCATTTCTGAAGGCACACGCGGGTAGGAGGCAACACTTCATTCCTACAGTGAACATTCCGAGTGCTTTCTTTGGAATTTATGTTTTATTTGCTGGTGAGGAAATGCCTCTTTAACTATATTTAAATTGGGGCTGCATGAATATTTTAAGTGATGGTTTCCATCAAAGGAACATTTTCCTTATGGAATGAGCAACAGAAAAATATTCCACTTGACTTTCACTGTAGGGTTGCAAAGCTATAAACCCGATCTCTTGAAACATCAGAATTCACCACCTTAGTTATTAAAATAAATAGATTGGTAATAAGTAGTCTAATTCTGGTCCTTTATACTATGACATTAAAAAATATTAGGAAAAATTTTTAAAAAACAGTGAAGTAGAAAAAAAGGAATATTAGATGGACACACATCCTCTAGATATATAAAGGCTGAAATGAACTTAGTTATGACCATGGTAGCTAATTGCTTCTTAGAACCTTCCCTACAAGGAACCCTTAGAGCCACCATGTAAGTGAACTGTGACAATTATACCTGATCTACAAATAAGCAAACTGACATCCCCAAAAGTTAAATCCAAACATGTGTCAGGCAGGGAGATTGATCACTTACCCAGGTGTGTCTACTGAATGTGAGCTCCTAACCACACATTCGAGTTCACAGCATTCTCCCTTTCTCAGGGACGGAGACTACTCACAGATCCACATGACAGTATCAGGCACTTACTAAAAATAATTGTTGCAAACATTTAATAAGCACCTCCTGTGTACAAAAACAGAGTACTGGGGTGCCGGGGTGGCTCAGTTGGTTAAGTGTCTGACTTCAGCTCAGGACATGATCTCACCATTCATGAGGTCGAGCCCCACATGGGGCTCTGTGCTGATAGCTCAAAACCTGGAGCCTGCTTTGGATTCTGTGTCTCCCTTTCTTTCTCTGCCCCTCCCCTCTGGTGCTCTGTCTCTCTCTCTCTCTCTCAAAAATAAACAAACATTAAAAACGTTTTCAAAAGCAGAGTACTACAATAAGTTATACAGAGACAGGCAAAACGCAGCCCCTCTGAAAAACTTAGGAAGCTTGGGAGAGAGAAATTATAGGACATAATCTTAGTTAATAGGAAGAAAATATATAATTTAACCAAGATACTACATTCTCTGAGGACTACCTTTAATTATTTTGTTTGTGTGTTTTAAATGAGAACACAGTAATTCTGTCACTATAATATCAATTAAATTTTTATACATCTATTTCATTGAATATAAAGTTTAATTTTAAAGGGTTCATTGAATTTATAGTTGACAAATCCTTCTTATCCCAACTTATAATTCCCGGCTCTTGTACTAAGATGTGAATTTTTTTTTCTTGTTTACAAATCAAAGGGATTAAAGCCATTACAAAAAAAGTATCTAGAATTGGCCACTGTCTCTCTTGGGCATTTCTCTGAAATTTAGCATGGCTGCTGATCAAGTCTACTAATGGATATTTTAGTGTCTAAAAGAACACTGCACCAAGTGTCAGGAGACAGGGAAAAATATTTAAAATATTAAAAGTATTACTTGACCACCAGGTTTTTCAATCTCCACAAGGAAATTATAATCCCTTCCCACTTACCTGACAGGTGGCACACAATCATAGGGTTGTGAAAGTCGTTTGCTAATTATAGACAAATGGGCACATACAATGAACCATCACACGGAGAACATAGCTTTTAATTCATAATCCCCTCACATCTAACATACAACCTGGAATAAAATGAGTGGTCCATAATGTTTTCTGAATCAGTGAGCACATTTCAGCATCCCTACTTCTCCAAGAAGTTCCCTTCTGATTACTTGGGATTTTCTCCAGTGCTAAAGCACTCTGTCTACACCAGCCTGAATCTTAACATAATGTATTTACTCAATCACTTAAGTCCTGTTCATTGCTTGTTTGTCTGTCTCAACATGCACATCAACTTTACTGAGAAATTAAAAAAAATTTTTTTTAATGTTTATTTTTGAGAGAGAGAGAGACAGAGAGAGAGAGAGAGAGAGAGAGAGAGAGAGAGAGAGAGAGAGAGAGAATGAGTGGGGGAGGGGCAGAGAGACAGACACAGACTCCAAAGCAGGCTCCAGGCTCTGAGCTGTCAGCACAGAGCCCGACGCAGGGCTTGAACTGAACTGTGAGATCATGACCTGAGCTGAAGTCAGAGGCTTAACTGAGTCACCCAGGCATCCCTACTGATAACTCTTTGAAGACAGAAATTAGTACCATGACATTCACATCAATGGAGAGGACATAGGAAAACAGTTTGCAAACAGTAGAAGGCTCTATAAATGAGGAGGAGGATGATGGTGGCAAGAATATTGACCTGGCCAAACAGCCATCCTGCCTTCAAAATCAAAGCTGAGCTCACACATTGACTGACTTCCACATTTCATTCTTTGCTACAGATTGCGTTGAATATCAAAGTCCACTTGTTTGCATGGTACGGGAAGTCCCTGCGGTAAATTCCAATATCCTGAATTTCTGGACCAACGATGGCTGTATCCTTTGATTACTATGCTGTCCTGGTTGGGGCTTACAGGTGACACAGAAAAGGTAAACTAACAATTTCCACATACACCTCAGTGGATGAAAGGAGGTCCCAGGGCTATAGTTCAAAAACATCTCTTTGTTTTGGTAGATTCTGTAGTGTGAAATACTTGTAAATAATACTTTCATTTCAACCATTTGTCATCAGTCACGAACTGAGTGAGGTACAGTTGGGTGGTCTGGCAGGGACTGTACCAAAATATGTATATTGTAATTTGAATGGACCTCTTGCCCCTGATAGGTCACTAAACCTTGTAGCTCGCTATTTAAACATTCATCAGTATACAGAGGTTCGATAATGATAAGCAACCAAGCCTGTACTCTACTGATGGTTTCTTTTTTTTAGCATAGAATTAAAGTAAAAAATCTTCAGGGTAGATATCCACTGAAGAATGTAATAATAGCGCAAAAATAGATTAATTGGAATGTTTTTAGAAGCACTGGTAGATTAAAAATCATCAATGGAATAATTTTACAAAAATAATTTGCAGTGTTTTTTTTTTTCCCTATGCCACTAATTTGTAGACAAGAGTTGGCATGTGTAGTGATAGATGACCAATACTTCCTCAAATAAAATACATTATTTGTGTTCTATTTTTAGGATTGGTATTCCTATTTATGGTATGTGATAATCATGATTTCTCTCTCACTGAAGCCCTGTTTGATTTATCCACTCCGTGCCCCCCCGACCCCCATCCCTATTTCCTCCAGCCCAAATTTTCCCTCTTCCTTTGCTTCCCTTCCCACATTGTTGCATCTGAGATACATAGCACTGCAGGGTTAAAATACTATACAGTGGAAATGCCCATCCCAGGAGTAATGCAGCTTCTAGGACACAAAGAGATGCCCCATACTGGTACCCAGGATTTCTCCACTGGAAAACAAACCTCTTCTGTTTTCTAAAGGAAGGGAGTGGTTTTCTGGAAAACCCCATGGATAAGGCAATGCCTGAAGGCTTTTGGTGAAAAAACTAAAAGCAGAAACATTAGAAACTACCAAATCTATGTATTTGCAATATGCTGTGGGATCCACCAAGAAATAACACCATGCTCTCCATTTCACAGCAGACCCTTTCCCACTGGCCAGGCACTGGGATTCACAGTTTGGCCAGGCAAACTGTTGATATTCCTAACACCTTAGTCATTTTATCTTATTTTTTTATGTTTATTTATTGTTGACAGTCCGAGCATGAGTGGAGGAGGGGCAGAGAGAGAGGGCAATACAGAATTTGAAGCAGGCTCCAGGCTCTGAGCTGTCAGCACAGAGCCCGATGCAAAGCTCAAACCCACAAACCTGATATCATGAGACCTGAGTCGAAGTCGGATGCTCAACTGACTGAGCCACCCAGGTGCCCCACACCTGAGTCATTTTAAAAACCAAATTTATAAACTTTAAAAAATATGTGAGATTTGGTCTTATTTTGGCAAAATCTTGACTGTTATCTAGTACCTATGTGTTGATCTGATAAAGCAATAATGACATTTCTCAGGATATGCCGATGGGTCATGTGAAAGGAACATGACTGAGGAAAAACATGTGTTGTCTAACAGCAAACACACAGTTGACCTGATGACATTGCCTCCCTCCCTCCAGGTCTTTGATGAAAAACTGTGATCATATGAATTTGTCTTAGTATGAGCCTTCCAAAAACAATTAAGTGCCTTTTTGTCGCCATTAAGTTTCTGGTTCCATGTAAGAAAATGACTCTATAGTATAAGTTAATTATTGACTCTTTCAGATAAGAGAGCCAGAGATTAAAAGTGTTAATAAACATAACCGAGAAAAAAGTGCCTGTTTGCAATACAGGTATTCACAGAGCAAATAATGCTGGCCCTTAAAATAAGATAAATGGTCTCACTGTGGGTACCATTCTCTACAATCTGACACTCTGCAAATACAATTCTGGATTGAGATTTCTCTCATTATGACTTTTAAAACTACTCTGACTTTGTCAGTCAGGTTGAGATAACCAGAAGCAAAATTCATTCCTTAAAATACCCTGTGCGTGTACATTTACAGGAGAACGTAATGCTATTTGAAGTGCTCCATATTTCACCTGATGAGAAACACTGCAAACTTCCAGCCAAACATCAGAGTCATTAGCTGCATTGATACAATGTAGTTTATCTCATAAAAGTACAGAAATATTTTGCTATCTTTGTCTAGGATCATAATCTGATGGCAAAGTATCCTGAATCCAGACAGCAGAAATACAACAGCTAGAGGTAAGTGATCTAATGTAGTCAACAGATACAACATTTCCTTCCATTTACTCTTGGATTATCTAGACTACAGTAGGGTAGAGCCTTCATCAAGAAAATATATATATATATATATCAGTGCTCATGTAACTGATGAAGTCTATGGCTAGTATTTGAGCTATTATTTCCTCTACCATAGATTTCCAAGGAGACTGTATGTGCACTACAATTTGGAAAACCCTGACTAGAATGACAAGAGCAGATGAGTTCCTAAATTTCTTTTTTACTACATTTGTGGCATTCCTAAAGATATCACCCACTCAGAATGGATGGCTTATTTTATTAAACTATTCCCTACATGACAAAAGTGGAGTCATGAATCTGATGTAGTATAGTACATCATTTTTCACTCCCAAATCACATTTTGAAAAAGGCCATTAGTGGTTTAAATACCCACACATACCAAAAGGGCATGTGCTGAGAGTCAACCACACTATCTATAGACGCCATTCATGGAGAATTTCATAGATTCAGATTCGTGCTATTCAAAATAACAGAGGAAAGCATCTTGAAACCCAGGCGATGGGGTCATGACAATGATAGCTATGGGTAGGAGGGCAGGTTGCTGAGAAATTAACTAGTCATTGTTGGAAATTACTTTCATATAAGCTTGACAGACAGGATCATTTTAATTTATTTATTCATTCAACAATTGCTGGGAATCAGTATTGTGCCAGAGAGAGTCCTAGGCTTTGGCATAAGGGCCCTGGTTTTAAGGATCTTGCACCCTACCAGGAAAGGCAGATCAATGAATGAACGGTGAAGGTGTGGTCAAGGATGCGAGGAAGAAGCATCTACTATGATGTGGCCGGGACGCGAACTCAGATGCTTGAATGGATGTTTGTGTGACCCCATGTCCTCTGAAGAAGCAATCAACACAAAAGTAACTACAGGAAGGTTTTATGAGGCAAAATGTCTCCATAGGGTGAAAAAGTGGGGATGGGGCTATTTGCCTCTTCTGCCCATGTCATGTAATAGGACTCACACAACATGTAGCACTTTGTGACTGCTTTCTCACTTAGCATAATGTTTGAGGCTTTATCCATGATATAGCATGCATCACTATGTCTACCCTTTTCATTGCCAGCTAATACTCCACTGTGTAGATGTACCACACATCATTTATCCATTAATCCCTTGATGGTCTTTCTCTCCATGTTACCAGGGCACCTCAATATACAATCTGATGTTTGTAAAAGAAAAATCTGTTCCATCATACTTCTGTGTCTGAATTCCCATGGTCTGCCTCACTCCGGTACAATGCTGGGGTTTGTCCTCCAAATCCATGACAGGTAGCTGTGCAGATTCACCTACACTTTGTCTTACCTCACACCTCTCAGTGACAGCCACAGGATTAGACCCAACCCCACCACTCACATATGACTTCGTAATAGCATAATATACTTCCAGTCTTCAGACCTAGCTTCCTACTTCCATTACACCAAAGTAGACCTCCATATTTGTTTCATGGCACACGGAGAATTTGATGCCCCAGAATCTCTGGCAGACATATGTCTCTTGCAGGTAACACATCACCTTCTGCTTTTCTTTTATCAAAGTCTCAAACTCCTTAAAAATCCAGCTCAAGAGGGGCGCCTGGGTGGCTCAGTCGGTTGAGCGTCCGACTTCGGCTCAGGTCGTGATCTCGCGGTTCGTGGGTTCGAGCCCCGCGTCGGGCTGTGGGCTGACGACAGCTCAGAGCCCGGAGCCTGCTTGGGATTCTGTGTCTCCCTCTCTCTCTCTCACCCCTCCCATGCTCGTGCTCTGTCTCTCAATAATAAATATTTTAAAAAAAAATCCAGCTCAAGAATTGCGCTTCCGTGTGGCCAATTAAGATCCTACTGAACCAACAAATGTCCATGTACCAAGAATAAACTCCAAACAGTATATATCAATCAACTACCTGAAGTTAGAGGAGAAGATCTAGAAACAGGCGCATCCTGGAGAAGAGCTGAGCTTGTAAGAAGGGAAACACAGACGGGCTTTCCATTCTGTAGAAATTTTAGCCCAAGAGCTGAAGGCAGTTACCACCTTCAGCTAACCTTCTCATAAGTTGTTCTGGTCAGGAGAAACAATAAAATGTTGAGGTTGGGGGGTATAAGCTCAAGTTTTACTTTTGGGTTAAAGCCTCCCTTCAAAATTCTGCTTGCTTCACTCAAACACAGTCATTTGCCCTTGTGTCACAGCCCAGGACTTCACGGCTCTGGCACACAGCACTTTCTGGTCTACTGTTACACATCCCTGTCCGTGTGTCTCTGCTCTTTCTATGAGGTTGTAAAGCAGTTTAAAGAGAAAAAGATACCCCGCTTCACTGTCTTTTGCTATTAGCACATAACCTCCTACATCCCCTAGGCTCCCAACAAATGTGCATGCATATTCAAAAGGGGCTTTATCCTACTCTAGACCTGGACAATTGTTACTATTACCACCTTAGAATTTCACTGAAGAATACACAGTTCATTTCAAAGCCCATAACAGGGGCACCTGGGTGGTTCAGTTAACTGAGTGTCTGACTCTTGATTTCGGCTCAGGTCATGATCTCAGAGTTTGTGACATTGCTTGGGATTCTCTCTCTCCCTCTCTCTCTGCCCTTTCCCCGCTCATGCTCGCTCTGTCAAAATAAAAAAAAGAAAATAAATAAATAATAAAAATGCCATAACAATTTCCACCACACTTTTAGGGTTGGAGGTAAGTTACAACAGTTGTTAAAGCCATACTACTTTTTTTTTTAACAAAAAAATTAACAATCTCAGTATTTGGGACCAAAAGTCAATTTTGTTGCATGGGAAACTATGAAGCATTATAAACATACAAGCCAGTTTCCTCTGAACTCCGTGTGGTTCCAGAAACTCTGGGTAGAGTACAGAGAGGACAAATGGCAACTTCTCCTTTAAGTTATAAGTAAACTTAGTCATCTCGATAAAATTCAGATGCTTTCAACTTCTCTGTGATCTGAGAACCAAGTTGTAGGTTTCTTAGCTATTCCTGACTTGCTGAGATCATTGCCAATTGAATGGTCCTCTGTGGTCACAGAAAACCAAATGACCCCACACAAAGAGGGTGTCCTATGCATATTGTCCCAGGCAGAACTAAGAATCATAATTTATCTGTAAATAGTACTGTAAATAGTACACACCAGTGTATATTTCTGTAGTCATTCACAATAACCCTGTCTGTACTAGGACATTTTCCCTGGGGCTTTACTTTTTCTTGTATGTTTCTTAGTGATCTAACATTTACAACACCATTGACATCTTTGAGTTGAATATGAAAAAACCCTGAGATGCTTTGTTCCTTCTCATGTTACTTTTCATTGTGAATTATATTTTTGAGGTTTGATCTATGAAAAGACACGAGATCTCTTTTGCAATTTTATACTCTGACAAGTTATTTCCCAAATGACCTGTATATAGTTGAACCATCTTGCCAATATTTCTTTGTCAGATAGCAAACAACGACTCTCCCTATACATTATTTACATTATTAATGGAAGCCTGTTGATATTGTTGATTGCATCTCAGGGACATTTTAGTACATTGACAATTTTTTAACGAAAAAGGAAAGAAGAAACCCACTGGCCATAATTAAAAACAATGGAAGTGTGCCTTTCAATAAAAAGCTGAAAGCATAGTATTTTCTGAGTTGTCATTCACATTCTTATACGGCTTCCATATTGTGATGAGTCTCAGAAGGGCGTAAATACTCATATAATACCATCTTTTTATTTTAGGGATGGCCACTCCTTTAGGCTCACGGACTTTCTTGGGCTTTGATTATCTGTGCCATAAATGAGGATCTCTGCCTTGTTTTAGAGCATTTGTTCACCGTCAGACTCCTGTCTTTCCACAGAAGATCCAGGGTCCAATTCAGCTGATGGGTACCAAGTGGTGGCTCCGTTGCATTTGTGCATGGGGTCCTGTCTGCTTTCTCCTTACACTGCAATGTGGACTCCAGTATCCAGGTCTGCAATGGACTGAATGTGCATCCCCTAAATCATATAGTGAAGACGAATTCTCAATAGAATGGTATTTATTAGGAGGTGGGACCTGTAGAATGTGATCAAGTTATGAGAGTGGAGCCCCCACTAACGGGATTAGGGACCTAATAAAAGAGACCCTAGAGGACTCCCTCATCCCTTCTGCCATTTGAGCACACAGTGACAAGACAGTCTCCTGTGAACCAAAAGTGGGTCCTCACCAGATACTGAATATGCCAGGCCTTGATCTTGGGACTTCCAGCTCCAGAACTAAGATCATTTTTTTTTTATAAACCATCCAATCTATGGTATTCTGAGAGAACTGCCTGAACAAAGACGAAATCTGACACCATTTCCAATATTCTTCCACACCTGGCTATGACCAGACACCAAGTCATGCCTGTAAGCTCTGAAGATCCTTCCTGCCATTCTCACTCAGCCAGAACGGATTTGTGGGTGTCAACACCAGTTTGCTCACTTGGGTTGTGTATATTCCTTAATTACTCCAATTTGCTGATTGCAAGAAACTAACCTTGACCGCATTGCTTCCTAATGTAACACACACACACACCCCATCTTGAGGAAATAGTACCAGTACCCTCTTGTTTTCTCTCCAGACGTATGCCAGACCTCCCATGAACATTTCCAGATGTAGCACCTTCCACCCACAGCCACGGGCCCTGACTTGTCTTCTTGACTTACTCATTCTGCCTCTGGGAGGAGGAAACTCTTTCAAGTAGCACATACTTCATAGAACAATGTTGGTCACTGGCCCACACTTACCATAAGTCCCTGATGATAATAAAACTTTTCATCATTGAAGACTCACGTGCCTGTTGTGTACTACATGTTTTCCATGCATTACCTTACTTATTTGTAACATCCATAATGTGGGTATTTCCATCTCGTTTCCTCTCCGTTTACAGCTGACGGTAGGGAATTTTACAACACAAATGGCCTTCCCAAGCAACATAGCTAAAGAATAGGGTTGGCATTTTTTTTTAAGATTTGTAAGTAGCCTCTACACCAAATGTGGGGCTTGAACTTAGAACCCTGAGATCAATAGGTGAATGCTTTACTGATGGACTGAGCCAGCCAGATGCCCCTGGATTTGGTATCTGACATGTGTATTCTACAATAGTTTTCCACCTACCTTTCCAGAGAAGTGTCCTTCAAGCCATGAGCCCCCAATACTTGGATCAACAAACTAAGCTATTTTTGCCAACAAGGATATTTACATTATTTCTGGGAAAAAGAACTGTATGCCCCTTGTGGGCACAGCTTTCTGCCACCCAGTGTATGTATCTAAATATTTCAGAAATGATCCCACATGGATTATGAAAATTTTGAGTTCACTCTCTTCATTTCTATTTAAAATATTCTATTTCTACCGGTCATTTTTTTTAACTTACCACTGCAAACTTTGGGGTATGTATTTTAATAAAATATTATAGATCAACTCACTCAAGCTTCAGATAGGATGTAATTTCCAGAAAATGAGATTTCCCCCGTCTTCACTAACCCAAATAGAACTTCCTTTTGAATTCTACCAATCCTTCCTTAATTTACCATCTTTAGTTAATAACTTCACTGTTTTAGAAGAGTGGATAATTTTTATTTTTTGCAGTGAGGGCATTCTGATAAAACTTTCAATTATACTAGGTCAACGTAAACTATCACCTCTTCAAAGTAATTCTATAGAAATGTACACTGTGTTCATGTTTTTAACTATTCCTTAAAAGTTATATGCCTTGGGGCACCTGGGTGGCTCAGTCGGTTAAGCGTCCGACTTCGGCTCAGGTCACAATCTCAAGATTCGTGGGTTTGAGCCCCCACATCCAGCTGTCTGCTGTCAGCGCAGAACCCACTTCAGATCCTCTGTCTCCCTCTCTCTGCCCCTCCCCTGCTCACGTGCTTCCAAAAACTAAATAAAAATTAAAATAACTTATGTGTCTTAAGAAGTCAGACATAGATAATGCTTTTTATTAACTTCAGTTAAATTTATCTAAAAAATGCACTTCTCTATAAACAGTCTCTTTGAAGACGGAAAAATACAGAGGTACTATCCTGAATGGGATTTGGGAATCAAATTGCATTGACAAAGCTAAACATGCCCCTTTGAAATGATGTTTCTTGAAGTTGAGAATTTCAAAACTATCTCAAATTTTAGGGCGGAGAGAGGTTTTGGGGAAAACTGGGAGGAAAAACAGTGAAAATATTTTAAGACATTTTTAAAATATTACTTGATGTTTTTACCTTGTACTAAGAGAGTAAACATTTTCAATCTTACTATTCAAGAGTTTTGAGATGATATATCTTGCAAATACGCATCTCTTTGTACACCAATGACACAGCATAGTTGTTAAATAGCATTAAAGGAAGGGTACAATGAAACAAGCAGCAAAAAAAAACAAAAAATGGCTTGTACGGATTTTTGTGGCTCAAGTTCTGAGACAGGCATTGCCCGCGAGGAGTTTTACTAAGAAATGGAAGTATTCTAGGGCACTTGGGTAGCTCAGTCAGTTAAGTGTCCAGATTCGGCTCAGGTCATGATCTCCCAGTTCATGAGTTTGAGCCCCGTGTTGGGCTCTGTGCTGACAGCTCAGAGCCTGGAGCCTGCTTTGGACTCTGTGTCTCCCTCTCTCTCCTCCCCTTCCCTGTTTGCACTCTGTCTCTCTCTCTCAAAAATAAACATTAAAAAAAATTTTTTTAAATGGAAGTGTTCTGCTTCTCTGAATTGTACCACGTCTGCCCCTTCTGCTGAGTATCACTGCTTTATTGCATAACATCCAAGACAGATGGTGGAGACGGTGTGATATCCTGGGAAGAACACGCAGAGTAAGGTCACAATACTGGGTCTTCTCCTCCATATCCATGTAAGTGACACAGACCAGCTCTCTGGAAACTTGGAATTATTTCCTCTCTTGTAAAGCGTATGGGAATAATACATGTATACCGGCCTCAGAGATTTGCACAACAGAAGTTGTGTGGAAAAAGAAATGTGTAAACCGTACTCTATTTTACGTAGCCCAGACCCTGCATGCATAGTGGAATGAGCAGGAAGAAACAGTGAGTCCCAGAGAATAAAAATATTTAGAGGGAGGGTAAGCTTGTGACCGAAAAACTATGTTTCTTGAACAAGAACGAAGTTCAGGTCCAACTTCGCTCTTTGAGGAATTAAGTCAGTCACACAATTTTCCCAGAAACCATTCCATATGTCTCCATGGTGCTGCCGTGGGTGAAGTGACATGAAAGCAGCTAACCACCCAGCGCATTCAGGGTGCAGCTGTGGTAACTGGCTGTTCACCTTCTGGCATTACGGGAGACGCTCACATGGGACCCTGCCAGGACCCAAAAGGAGACATCGTTACTAACACCATATGAAGGATCTACTCAGAGAGCAAAAACAGACTTGTTGTACAGTGTGTGTATAAATGAGTCTGTACGCACGTCTCAGATTATGTCCAGGATTCCTGAGGACTCAGGAGGACGTGGTTAGCATTACGGAGCAAAAAGCTGCGTTGTAAGAAACCAGGAGTTGTAGGCTGTTCTACAGAATATAACATGGAGGTGGCGATGAGGCAGGGATGGCATCCTAGGGCTAGGGTTCTGTCACAAATGCGTGCCTTGAGATGTTTTGTCAGAAAGTAAGTCTGGAGCATCTGGGTGGCTCAGTCGGTTAAGTGTCTGACTTCGGCTCAGGTCATAATCTCAGGGTTTGTGAGTTCGAGCCCTGCATCAGGCTCTGTGCTGACAGCTCGGAGCCTAGAGCCTGCTTTAGATTCTGTGTCTCCCCCTCTCTCTGCCCCTTCCCCCTGCTCATGTGCTCGCTCGCTCTCTCTCTCTCTCTCAAAAATAAACATCAGAAAAGAAAAAACACAAAGTAATTTTGCTTTCAAAAGGGCACGACAGAACGTAAAACTCAGTTCCTATCAACCCACATGTTTATAAATAAACTATCAACGACAAACTTACCAAAATATTAAAATTCATTGCAATCTACTTTCTGCCTGGCTGGAATACCTTCTAACGTGAGGAATTATCTCCCTTATCTGAAAACAGATATTTTTTGGTTGTTGTCCCAACGTGTTTTTCCATTTGGAAAGTCCAATAACAGAACGTCATTCTTTATCTATTATTTCATGACAAAGTATCCCAAAATGTAGCAGCTTAAATCAACTCACACGTGTTGTCTCCCCGTTTCTGTGGTCTGGAGTCTTGGCACAGCCTCGCTAGGTCTTCTGACCATAATCATCTGAAGGCTCGAGCGGGGACAGACATGCTTCCCAGTGAAAGTGGTCACTGGCAGGATTCACTTCTTCACACTTTGTTGGACAGAGGGCCTCAGTTCCTTTGTGAGTAGTGGCTAGAGGTTTCCCCTGATGCCTTCTTTCATGGACTTCCCAAACACGTCAACCTGGATTATCAAAGTTCTCAAGTCAAGAAGGCCATAGAGGTAGTGTACTACCAACAGGGACATCACATACTTTTATGACCTAATCCCAGAACTGACATCTCATTACTTTGCAGTATTTTTTGCATTAGAAACAAGCCACTAGGTGGGGTGCCTGGGTGGCTCAGTCAGTTAAGCGTCCGACTTCAGCTCAGGTCATGATCTCACGGTTCGAGGGTTCGAGCCCCACGTCAGGCTCTGTGCTGACAGCTCAGAGTCTGGAGCCTGCTTCGGATTCTGTGTCTCCTTCTCTCTCTGCCCTCCCTCTACTCACACTCTGTCTCTCTTTCAAAAATAAACACTAAAAAAAAAAAAAACCCACTAGTCATTAGGTCCCCTGCACACACACAAGAGGAAGGAGTCACACAAAGCCACAAATAGGAGGTGAGGATCCTTGGGAGCAATTTACAAACAGCACCACCTCCTAGACCTCACAAGACTGATTTACAAACAGCCTCACAAGACTGACTGGGGCGTTCCAGGAAACAATCAATGCAGAATGCTTAGCACAATGCTGGATAGATAGTCAATCAATTATCACTGTAATGCTGGCCCCATATCCTTTGCCTTTATTTTATTTTTTGAAACAGTTCTGTCTCAGTATTTCAGGCTATGTTGTAAGCAAAGTTTTAAAGAAAATTTATTGAGGAATTATTTCCAATGCTTGATTTGTCCTCCCAAATGATAGAATACTCACCATGACCATCAGATTTGCATATACCTATCTATAAAGTTTTGGCCTTAATAGGATAATAGAAATGAAGTAAAAAAAAAGTTTTTTTCTGTTTAGTTCACAAGAATTATAAATACACATTAAATGTGTCTACTTAGAGATAAATGCCAATGATGGAAGATTGACAAGGATAGCTATCATATAGCTGTTTCCTGCAGGTATTTAACTGGAGTCATTATTAGGTTTTTAATAAAAGACATTGTGGTTATTTAAAAAAATGGTCACAGTAGAGAACACTGAAAATGTTTAATGAGGCAAACAAAAGTCTACAACATAAAGAAAAACACTGTTTACATTTTTAACAGCTTTATTGAGCTCTAATTCACATACCATACAATTCACCCACGTAGTGTACCTTTGCCAGTTTTTAGTGTATTCGCAGAGTTAGCCATAATCATCGTGATCAATTTTAGACAATTTATGTTTTAACACACAATGCGTAGACTTCGTATCTATGCATCATCATAGTTTTCTAACCTGAATTTGCACTTAATATGTTGTAAACATTTCCCACATCCATACATATTCTTCAGGTTCATGCTTTATAACAGGTACACAGTCATTGAAGAAGAAAAACATTCTTTTTCTTCTCTTGATGGTTTGCTTTCTGCCAGGCACTTTGTTCAGTGATGGATTATGCCCTTTAGCATTCCTGATAACTTTATGAAATGCTTGCTATTATTTACAGAGAACAGAGGGTCAGAGAGAGGGTTAAGGTTCCTGGTCACAGTAGTTGATACAGGAACAAAGTGAGTGGTATTCTCACTCAAGTAGTCTAACTCCACTTCCTCAACATGGAATACTATCCTTTGGTTGGCCAAGCCCTTGCTGTTGAAAATTTCACTGGTTTCCAATTTTGAGACATTGGAACTATTATTTGTCTAATGGTGCATAAAAACGGATCCAAATTTTGGCAACGTAAAATAAGGAATAATGGAGCTTATACATTCTGTGGGCTAGAAATCTAGAAGCAGCTTAACTAGGTCCCCTGGCTTCAGAATTCTTATAAGGTTACGATTAAACGTCAGTTGGGGCTGGAGTCTTATCTGAAGACTTGACAGTGGAAGTACCCACTTCCAAGCAGGCATTAGGTCCTCACTGGCTGTTGGCCAGAGATGGCACTTCTTTACAGGTGATCTTCTCCACAGGACAGCTCCAAAGATTGCAGAGGGCTTCCTCAGAGCAAGCAAAGGACAGATGAAGCCCATGATGGAATTCTCGTCTCAGAAGGGACATCCCATTATTTTGCTGTACTCTATTTATTAGACAAAGTTGCTTGATTCAGCCAACCGTGAAGGGAGGGGACAACATGGAGGTCTGCATATCATGAGGCACGGATCATTTGAGACCATCTTAGATGCTGCCTACCACACAGCTAAAGCAGATTGGTAAATAAACAGCTATGTGCACTTGTGATTGTTTAAAAATGAAAGCAGCCATATAGTACATGTGTATGAAAAATACATATTGACAAAATGACTTAGAGGGCATATAGGTTGCCCATGAATATCCATTTAAGGCTCCTTGTTAAGATCACCCATATTTTTATTTCAGTATCTACCTCTTATCCACAGAGCTCATACATCCGATGGACCACGAATGCCATCCTGCCCCTGCTGCTGCTGCTGTGGTGTGGCTCAGGTTGAACTAATCAGCACATGGTGGGCATGTGACACAAATGGTCCAATCAGAGCTAATTCTGGGATGCTAGCTGATCGTGCTTAGACAAGAGAACATCCTCTCTCCTATCACACAGTGGTGTTTGGTGTGATGGCTGAAATACTTTAGCCATTTTGGCACCATAAGGGGGAGCTGCCTGAATATGAAGCCAACCCCCACAGACAGCCAAAGCCAAAGATATCACAACAAAAATGGAACAGGGGCTTCTGGTTAAGCCAGCCCTGAAAACTGCCCTCCACCTAAATGCAAGTTATAAACACCAATACATATTATTCTTTTGAAAGCCCGTGTGAATAATTTCTAAATTTATTTTGCCATCCATGATAGGCTATTCAAAGAATGATGTCCAAAGAAGTGGTATGCCACAATTCACACATCTTAAATGTCGGGTGTGCTGAGACAGTTTAAAGGTAGGAGAGGGGCGCCTGGGTGGCTCAGTCGGTTAAGCACCCGACTTTGGCTCAGGTCATGATCGCACAGTCTGAGAGTTTGAGCACTGCATCAGGTTCCGTGCTGACAGCTCAGAGACTGGACCCTGCTTTGGATTCTGTGTCTCCCTCTCTCTCTCTGCCCTTCCCCCACTCGTGCTGTGTCTCTCTCTGTCTCAAAAATAAATAAACATTAAAAAAATTTAAAGGTAGAAGAACATGAGAACTGTACCCTGATCTCAGAAGCTGGTTAGTGTTAATATGTAGTTTTGAAATACTAGTTCAGCCCCAACCAATTATTTCCTGGGACTCAGACTCTGTGCCCCTCAAGGCTTAGGGCTGCTAAAAGGAAAAATTCAGGGTGTTGGAGAAAATTAGCTACTCCCTGAAGTTCTCAGTAAGGGTTATAAGCCAGAGAGAAGGGAGAAGTTTATCCATTATGCCTTTGAAATAGAATTTAAAATATCCTGAAAAAGCCAATGTTCTATCTACTCCCAAGCTACAATGAACGTGAGAATCATCCTTCATTCTTCCTCATGCATTCTTCAGCCAAGGTCAAAACATACCTAGAATCTGACCAGTTCTCACCACCTTCTCCACCCAAACCTGGTCCTAGCCTCCAACGTTATGTTCTGTAGGTTTACTGCAGTCAGCTCCCTAACATGCATCCCTATATGGACCTGTCACCCCACAGTCCTATTTTCCTTTTTAAAAATTTTAAAAATATTTTTGAGACTGTCACCCTACAGTCTATTTTCCTTTCTAAAAATTTTTTTTAATGTTGATTTTTTTTGAGAGAGAGGGGGACAGAGTGTGCACAGGGGAGGGGCAGAGAAAGAGAGACAGGGAAACAGAATCTGAAGCAGGATCCAGGCTCTGAGCTGTCCACACAGAGCCTGATGCGGGGCTCAAACTCACAGACAAGATCATGACTGGAGCCAAAGTTGGATGCTTAACCAGCTGAGCCACCCAGGGGCCCTGGTACCGTCTACTTTCAACTGAGGAACCAGGTTAATTCTTTTAAAATGTAGATCATGGGGCACCTGGGGGGCTTGGTCGGTTAAGCATCCGACTCTTGATTTTGGCCCATGTCAGACTCCATTCTAAGCAGAGAGCCTGCCTGGGATTCTCTCTCTCTGCCCCTCTCCCGGCTCTTTCTCTCTAAAATATAAATAAATAAATAAATAAATAAATAAATAAATAAATAAATAAATAAATAAAATAAAACGTAGATACAGATTATGTCACTTCTCAAGTTCCTTGAATGGTTTCCCATTGCATTCAAAGTAAATTTAAATTTCTTATAATGGCCTAGAAAGCCCTACTTCTCATGGGATCCTGACACATTTCCGTTCTAATCTCTAGCTGCTCATTTTGTGCATTCTGTTTCAGCCACTATATCCCCCATGCTGTTCTGTCAACACATTAACTATATGCTCCCACCATTTGAGCTTGGAGTCTTTGTGTCTATTATGCCATTTTCCAAATATCTGCAGAATTCCCCCATGAGATGTGCCTGATAAATTGTACCCTCCCAGGTTTGTTTAAAGAGTTATTTGGGACAAATTTCTTACAGTGACACCCATAAATCTTTATAATTATGGGTAAATGCTAACATTGTATGGTGCTGAAGGTTCCTCCTGAAGACTGGAACAGATAGTATTTTTTATTTATTTATTTTGAGAGAGAGAGAGAGAGAGAGAGAGATAGAGAGAGAGAGCATGAGAGGGGGAGGGACAGAGAGAATCCCAAACTGGCTCCATGCTGTCAGTACAGAGATCGATCTTATAAGCAAGATCATGACCTGAGCCAAAATCAAGAGCCCAACGCTCAACCAACTGAGCCATCCTCTTGCCCCAGGAACAGCTACCATTAATCTATATTCATGTATGGTTGCACAATATTTTACAATATTCTCATTTGAATTATGAAGAAATATTTCAGGCACACAAATTATATATAGATTAATTTTGGATCAAAGCCCTACCAGTACCATCAAGTGAGTTTGCAAGTTTTCGTTCCTGTCATATTTTTGAAAGAGTTCACAAAAGGTAAGAGTATTCTCTTTACTGAAATTTCACTGAGATTCAACCAGTAAAACTATCTGGGCATGGTACTTTTTTTGAAGGGATAGAGCATGTTTTTGACTGCTAATTCAACACAATGCATTCCTGGTCCCTGTTATCAAGGTAATCAAGCACTTTTATTTCTAAAACATCACAGTAAGAAAGAAAGAGATTAACTAGAGTTGAAAGAAGTCATATTCTACACGTCATGGAACAACATCACATTTTCAAAGTGTAGGACGTGCTTTAGTTAACGCTGGGGCACATATATTAGAGTTCCAAAGTTGCTGCTAACCGTTTAACCTTGGGGATAGATTTTGAATAGCCTTTATCTCACTTATCTGGATGAGAGTTTCTTCAGGCAAAAAATGGGTATTCGGACAAAACCACACTTCCTGGTTTAGGCCTGTTGTCCAACACTATTTTAAAGAGAATCCTTTTACATTCTTGAAAGCATCCTTGTTCGTATGATTCGCTATATGCGTACCTTAGAACTGTATACTTTCAGGGGCCTTTTCCTATGCACATATGGGAAAGTACTTTTCCTTCTGACTCCATGTTTCCAATCAGAAATGTCACATTCTGCAAATCATTAATGATTAACAAATACCATTGATTCCTTGCTTAAAAAGTCCCAGGCAGTAGGTTGCAAAGTGATTGAAATTTTGTGCATAAAATCTCTATATGAATTAGCTGAGACACGATTTTATAATTTTGTAATTTAATCTTTGCACAAAAATCTCATTAAGTAAATAGGACACTTATTTCTTGTGCACCATTTTATAGAAGATGAAAGGTGAAAAATATTAAATAGACTATCTGGCATTAGATGACAAAAGTGATAATGTCCTCCTGATTCTAAAAACACTCGACTTGTTCCTAAATCAAACAGACCATGAGAAAAATGACTGTGTTTGGAAAACCATGTTGCATTTCCTTAAATGTAAAGAATATAGTACCAAATTATCACTTTTGAACATTTTCCTGAAACCTAAGTAAAAAAAAATGTCTTCTGATCTTTGTGAATTTAATAGACATCGTCATACAACTTACCAAGGTTTTCTACCTAATTTTCTATTTCCATGCATGCTCTCTCATTCCTTGGCTTTTCTTTAATGAAGCTAGAGAAAAACAACTCATTTAATGGGCATATCATTAAAATAGGCATCTGTTGTTCTTGGATGTCAGCGTTGGCCATCCTGGGGTCAGGAAGTCATAGGTAACAAGGAAACAGAAGATTAGTTTGCCTTTGAAATTCAGCATGGTCTATGACACAGTCATAGCTACCTTTGTTGTGATAATATATTGTGTGGGGCATCACCAAAGTGGAGGCATTTTGTTATATTAAAATCACAGGGATCCCATTCCCTGGCCCCTATCAGGAAGACTCAAGTTTATAAAAGAGAGAAGAGAAATTGATGCTAAGCGTAGAAGTTGGTGCTTTGTTAGCCTGTGCTGGAGACACTACTTTTTGCTCTAATGAAAACTTGTATTTTCTCTATTGTCCTGTGCCTCAAACACTATTGGTACACCATGATGAGGACAGTCATGTTGCTCTTAGTTCACACTGTATGACAGAACTGCTCTCCTGTGGGGGGGGGGGGGTGCCTGGGTGGCTCAGTCAGCTGAACGTCTGACTTTGGTTCAGGTCATGATCTCATGGTTTGTGAGTTCAAGCCCCACATCAGCCTCGCGGTTGTCAGCCCGTCAGTGTACCACCAGCTTGGATCTTCAGTCCCTCTCTCTCTCTGCCCTTCCCCCACTTGCACTCCCCTGAAAATAAATGAATATTTTTAAAAATTAAAAAAAAAAAGAACTCCTTTCCTGGGAAACAACCCACAGAATGCACTGGATATTGGCTATATAAATACACCATGTTCCATGAGATTCAGAAGGTGGATTATTGTGTCCCATTCTGTCCTGTTCTGGATAGTTCAAACAACAGCTCATTACATAATCAGCTGTTACTATAATGTGGTGTCTTCAAGTGAGGTCTCTCCTACTTGCCATTTTTAAAAGGGCCCCTAACAGACAAAGGCAACGATGCCCGCTTGCCACAAAGCACTGTCCTTATGTATAATTCAGGCAGAGACTAACATACAACTTGCCTCATTTGTAGTCCCATTCAGATGAACTAGGCTTGGTGAGTGGGGATATTGGTCCCTCCTCAATCCCAATGGTATTTTAAGGCCCATGTTCCAAATAAGTGATCCAGGTTTATATCTGAACAACTGCATTTCATTTCAAAGTTTACAGGAATGGATGGCATTGTCACCAGCCCTAGAGTCTTCTGGAATGAAGCTGCTTAGCATTTGGTGATCCCAATGGCTTATTTCTTAAACTGTTCAGAGTATCACAGTCGTACTTTGTTGCTAAGATGTATGTTCTGGGAAGTATATCAAGGATCGGCAGGATCGGAGACACCTGCTATACCTAAATGATTTTATTTGAAAGGAAGTCTTATGGTGCTGAGACAAAGTATGAATGGATTCAAACTCAGAGGACAGGCACTGTGAAGAAAAACAGTTATTTCCTGAGGAACTGAGCCTTAGTGTTAAAATTGATACTATCTGGTCAAACACAGGACATGGATTTTGAAGGAACTTGGCCATGAGGGCACGTCCCCATTCTCTCTCTTTTCAAGAGGCTCCTTTAGAAATAACTTCAGCTTGGGAATCAATCAGACTGATTCCTGCTCCCTCCAAAACATGAATGTTTCCGTATCTAAATATCCCTCTGTTTTCTAGAGATCAAGTCAAATGCCACTTCCTTTACAAAGATGCCCCTCATTTTCCTATCTGCAGACACCTTTTTCCTTGAAAATCCAGTAGTTTACTATTTATCGTGAATCAGTGCTTCATACTTTCACTTGAGTTGTATTTGTGTGTTTGCTTTTGCACATGAATTATACCGTCCTGTTCCAGTTTTTATTCCAAAGCTCCTAGAAGAGAGTCCTCCATGGAATACAGGCAAAGACAAATAGCTACTTAATGAATTAATAATTTGCCTCAATGGATCCTCAAATATAAACTTGGATCAGCCAGTAATTATCACTAAGTTTCTCAAACATTATCAGGCCATATAAATAATTGAAAACGTCTACATGACAAAGAGTTTCTGCTACCATTATGTAAGATCTCTCCCTCCCTTGATGAAATTTGACACTTCAAACGAACTCTGCAGAAATTCAAACGCTGGCAAATCCATGCATTTCTATTTCTACCCCCAAACTCAAATTTAGCTGCAGCAATAAAGACACTGCTTGGTGCACAATGTCATTCATTGTATTAATTCATTCAGAAGGCTTGCCACTCTGTTATATTTTGCAAGAATGCTCATGAAATAGAGGCTGCTTCCATGCCGAAGACATTAATCCAAGCAGAAGTATGAGACAACTAATTATCCTTAAGACTGAAAGCATAAGCAAACAGTTAATGAATTTGCTAATTGTTCTTCTATTCTTTGGACCTTTATATGGTCTTTAGTTGTTATAGATACTGTAATTAAAGGGAAACAAAAGACAGCTAAGTTTCAATATTTCTTTTACCTTTTCCTGTTTTCTTAGGCTTTTTTCTACAAGTCAACAGAGTGTAGGAAAAAGAAAAAGAGAAAAGAAAAGCAAGACCACTGGAACATGAGTTCCTTTGGAGAAATAAGTATTTGTGCTTCTTCAAGGTGATGCATAGTAGGTCATTATGTATTCATCTCTTCATCAGATGTTTATGGAAAACCAGGCACCCAGATAATGATCATGACTCATTCCTTGAAGGGGTCCTGAGGGGTCTACAGGCCAGTAGGCTGCAGAGAGAGGTGATCCAGTAGCTACAATAAAATGGATGATGGTACAACGGGTAAGTGCAGGAAGCTTCCTGGCAATGCACACAGAGAGAGGGCCTGCACTAATTACAGGCAATGAAGCGATATCTAAGGCATGACTGCAGGATGAACAGGACTATTAGGAAGAAGAAGAAGGGGAACGGGAGGTCTCGTGTTGGCCGACGCACACCTGTCCGGGGAAACATCATGCATGAACTCTTGAGAAGCAGGGTAATATGGCACATTGGTAACCAGAACTCACTCTATCTGCAAATATGGTGTTCAGGAAAGGAGAAAGAGGAGGCAGAATGGGGATATCAGCATCACACCAGCACAGGGATGGATGGATGCAGAAGGAGCTGGGAACATGCCACCCCAAAATGAACTGTGTTGGGACGTTGGCTATGAACTGTAGACACTTGAAACACAGCAGATGCCGGGATAGGCTTTCTCTGAATTTTCCTCTTCTGCCTCAAGACATTCTCCAAAAGGAACTTGACCACCATCACTGCCCTCCCTGGGGAGGACTGAGTCTTGTCACAGGAGACGTTGACTCCACACCCAGACTCTGTCACAAACGGTCACACCTCCATCTGTTCTTCTAAGGACTCAGTCATCTTTCCTAAAATCATTTACTCTCCCCTAAAGACCCACATGTTTTCCCCTTCCCTTGTTAAGATGATGTATAAGCTCTCAAATCTCACTGCCTTTTTAGGGGATTCACCTTTTCCCCTAAGATGTCCCAGGGAACAGAATATTAAACATTAATACATATGCATACCATTTCTCCTGTTAATCTGCCTGTTAGATTTTTTTTTTCCCCAAAGACCCAGTTATGGAACCTACGAGGACAGAGGGAAAGTCTTTCCTCTCTTCCAACACCAACAGACATGCCTGAGAGCATCGACTTATGCTCATGACAAAGCATATGGAAACAGATCTGTTCAGAGGCAACCATGCAAAGCTAAAGTCATCACCACATGGGATCTTTTCAAAGGAAGTAACATGACCTTGGGCTCAAAGACTTCCTAGGAGATTATAACACTGACTTGGGCTGAGTGTGGACCCTGACTGGGGGCTTTCTTATCTATCAGCTTGAACATAAGGTGGAAACAACCGGGGCAGAACAGCAGTGAACACTCCTGATGTGTCCCCTAAGACTGCACAGCAAAGGCATTGCCCAAGCCAGCATCTCTTGGCAGATTCAGGCTTCAGGCTTTCCTGAGGCTTGTTCTTGTAAGAGGAAAGCCAGAAAGGGCCAGCTATGACAGCTAACAATTAGATAAGGGCTTCTGATGTGTCAGGAATTTTTTGCTTGAGTCAGGCTAGGACAGGTAATAATGCAATAACAAGCAGGTCCTCACATCTTAGAGTCTTTACATATATAAATATATATTTATATAAATTATACATGTATATTTATATATTTTTGTATATATTAATATATTTACATATTATTTATATTTATATATTATTTATTATTTATATTTGAATATTTATATTAATATTTATATATATTTCTATATGTTATATATATATGATATGCATATATGGGCTCTTTCACATGTATATAAGGGTTCTTCTTAAAAAAATTTTTTTAGGGGCACCTGGGTGGCTGAACCGGTTAAGCATGTGACTTCAGCTCAGGTCAGGAACTAGTGGTTTGTGAGTTCGAGCCCCATGACTAGTTGGTTTGTGAGTTCGAGCCCCATTTGTGCTGACAGCTCAGAGCCTGGGACCTGCTTCAGATTCTGTGTCTCCCTCTCTTTCTGCCCCTCCCCAGCTTGCACTCTCTCTCAAAAAATAAGCAAACATGGAACAATTTTAAAATTAAAAATTTATATATATATATATATATATATATATATATATATATATATATATATATATTTTGAGAGAGACAGAGACAGAATGCAAGTGGGTTAGCCACCCAGGCGCCCCTAAAATTTTTTTAATGCTTAGTTTTGAGAGATAGAGAGTGTCAGTGAGTGGGGGAGGGGCAGAGAGAGAGAGAGAGAGAGAGAGAGAGAGAGGAGGGTACAGAGGATCTGAAGCGGGCTCTGTGCTATCAGCAGAGAGTCCAATGCAGGGCTTGAACTCACAAACTGTAAGATGATGACCTGAGCTAAAGTCGGACACTTAACTGACTGAGCCACCCAGGCATCCCTATAAGGGTTTTTTTCTGCTCTGGAAGTGCACTACAGATCAAGGAGCTCTACAGTAGTGACTCAATACCGCCATCATATGGGGAAACTCAACAATACGTGGCTGCTGGGGTCAACATAGCAGAAGGAGAGAGATTGCAGAAAGTCACTTCTGCCCTCAAGTGCCTCTCTCTAGTGAGAACACAGGTCACTGTCTCCTACAGGTCATTAGACAGAAGTAGTTCCATGGCCACTCCCAAATAAGAGGGAGGTTGAGAAATGTGGAGAACCAGTAGGTGCCACCCTGCTCAATGCACTGCACAAATTTCAATTCATGTCAATGCTTATGGGATGGGACCCACTAATTTTCCTAGTTAATAGAGGAGGACAGAGAAATTGAGAAACTTACCTAAGGTAATAGGACAATTAAAAGGCAGAAGGGTGATAACACATTCATGTTAAGATATTTGGAAATTTTGTTGAAGGCATCGGTGAGCCATTAAGAAGGTTTAATTAAGCAAAGAGGTACCATCATTGTATTTATGACTTAAAGCTTTCCTTTGGCTATGGTTAGGAAAATGGATTCAGAAGGACAGGTGTCAGGTCAATTAGGAGACTGTGGTTAAAATCTAGGAAAGGCGACAATGAGACACCAAAGAAAAGGTACCATATTAATCAGGAATATATTCAAGTGGCAGAAAACCTCCTTCAGACTGGTTAAATAAAGGCAATGTATTTAGCATCCAGATATGGGATTAGCTTCTGAGAAAGCACCAAATAAAGTCATCAAACATCCAATACCTCTTTTTCTCTCTACACTGCTGTTTGTACATTAGCCAGGTAGAAATATCACTCACCATTTCCAGCCATACATACTTACAGCATGTTATCAAGGACAAGAAAGAGAGAGAAGGCCCCAGAAAATATTTCCAGTGGTCCTATGGACTACGATCTGACCATATCCCATTTCTACTTCAGTCAGTTTTGAGCATGAAGATGGTATTCCCCAACTTGAGCAAATGAGGATCCATTCCTGGGATAGGTTGTAAGGGCTACTTTTACCCAACCTCATTGGTTGAAAGTGGAAGATAGATCGGTCTCCCAATTGCTCTGTCCATTAGCTGAAGTTCATGGCTCTCCCATTTTCCCATCGTGCACCTTGCTTAATACAGGATGTCAGATACAACCTTCAATGAGCTGTTGATGTTCAAAAAATTTTTTTAACGTTTATTCATTTTTGGGAGATGTAGAGAAATAGAGCATGTGCGAGAGAGGGGCAGAGAGAGAGTGGGAGACACAGAATCTAAAGCAGGCTCCAGGCTCTGAGCTGTCAGCACAGAGCCCAACATGGGGCTCGAACCCACAAACCGTGAGATCATAACCTGAGCTGAAGTCGCCTGATCAACCGACTGTGCAACCCAGGGGCCCTGAGTTGTTGATCTTAATGAAGCCCACACCGAACTTAGCTTCTGTCATCCAGTTTAATTTTGTTTAACTGTGCTTAGCATACCTAAAATAGCCTTGTTCATTGATTTGTTTGCTTATCTATGGTAGAATTTTCTTCACATACACACACAACAGAGTAAAAAATTGATGGAGGCAGAGACCCTATATATTTGCTCATCATCACCTAGAGTGATGCCTGCAATTTAGGAGGCATGCATCAAAATATTTGTTTTGCCATAAACCATATTTAATAGTCATGTACATGATGCATTTACCTAACTGAAAATATACAAAACGAGATAAGACTGATAAATCAATTGAATGTTTACAGACACACCACTGATTCACGAGGTAGGGCAAGTGGTGTTTGATCCTCCCACACTCTCTTACTAAGCAGGCTCTTTGTGTGCAGTATTCTCACTTGTAGCTACCTTTATTAATAAGTACTTAAATCTAAGTTGCAGTAGTGTCCCTGAACGAAATTGCATTTCAAGATCAGCTTCTTAAAAATAGTGCCAAACACTCATTTAAATAAGACTTTCTAGTAGTAAGACTTCCTTTGAATCTCCCTCATTCACATCAATCCAAGATGGCCTCATGATGCAGATCTGAGCATCCAGAAAGCAAGACTCAAGATTTTACTTCTTGGATGTGCAGTTATTGGGGCCATATATTTATAAAAGCTGCTCAGGCAAATCCTTTTGTGCGGAGAAAGGAATTTACTATTATAAAACTCACTGTTTTATAAAAATGCACATTTTATCCGCAACATCATCGAATCTCTTTCCAGGAGTACCATTCTCTAACTTCTCCACATTGAACAGCATTGGTGTGATGGCCGGCTTTATGCAGAATGGTAGGTCGGACTGTCCAATCTCACACACAATGGAAAGCATCAGCGTGGAGGTAGTTCAATAACTAATTTAACCTCAAACCTAATTCTTTTAATGATGTATCAATCACAGCCCCTTAAAATGCCCATGTCAAAGGAAAACACACAGCTTTGGCTTGGATTTAATTAATTTATAGGGCATTCATTTTACCTTGATGAACACCCATATAGGTGGACTGAATACTTACAAATATACATAAATTTCAGGTTAATTTTCCCTATCAATAAAAAAGCAAGCCAAGTGAATTAAAAAGATCCATCAATATGTGATATTCTCTTTCAATAATGGGGTGGAGATAGGAAAGGATTGGAGAAAAGGAACAGTTAGAAAAATATAACTTAATATTCCTAAGAATCTATATTCGTACTTGGAAAGAGAAGGGGATTCCTATTCAGATCTGCTTGGTTTTGAATGGATTCCCTTTGCTTCCCATTATGCCAACCTCCAGAGATGGGCAGTATGAAGCAGGATAGAGAACAAGTTAATTCCCAAAGGGTAAGGCTGGTACAAAGAGTTGGCTTCTAGTTGAGTGGTGCGGGCAAAAATCCAAACTTCATGGACCCAGGGATCTGCCCTTATTTACTTAGATCTTTGGATTCCTCCCCCTCCCCCTTTTAAATTGAAATGTATTTGACATGCAAATTTAAGGTATATAACATGTTAATTTGATACATTTATATATTGCAATATCATGGCCATTGTAGTAATCATTAGCACCTCTGTCATGTTACCTATCAGTGACATCTGTGATCAGACTGGTCTCCGAGGTTAAAACTCAACTCTCATTAAGCAGATGATCTCAAAAGCTGTTGTTTTCTGGGAGTTAGGCCATAGTTCTCCATATGCAACCAAGACAATTACGATGGACTGCTTTGGTTTCTCCTTAATAAAGACAGACGTTGTCAAAATGATGGCAGGGAGCCCAGAGAGAGGCAGAAGAGGAAGCAGATAACTGAGCAGACCTCAGTGTGACTGAGGTGTGTTCAGGGCAGTAAAGCAGGTCATAACAGGATGATTTTTAAAACCAACGTTATCTCTGTTGGATGAACACATGGTATTTGGAGCTTTGGAACTCGGAAAAGCTAAGACAACATGCATGTATTCATGTTGTTAAATTTACAGCAGCGTATCTTTTAAGATAAAGGGGCACAAGGATTCAGTTTCATGTCCTAAACATAGGACTTTATGGTCCCTGATTCTGCATGGGGAAGAGAGGGGGGAAAAAAATCCAACAGCTTCTTTCTGTCAAAGTGACGAAACAGGAGGGTCTAGGAAGGTCTGAAGAGGCGTGCAAGGACCTTAAGCACATCTATATTCACCCTCTTCATTCTCATTAGGAAGGTATTTAGGCAGAGGTCACCCAAACTGTGAAGGTGTGGTTGGATTTGGTCTTCAATAATTACCTTTTCCCCCCTCACAAATGCACTTTCCGGGTTTTTCCCCCAAGAAACTATTTTAGTTAAATAATAAATTCAGATAATACAGAATCGCAAAAAGAAGATTCCTCAAAAGTCACCTAAGATAAGCATAGTTTATGGTTAGTCAATATCATCCTGGGCATCTCTGAAAACATTTAAAGAAGCAAATGTAATAAGTAAATGCATAGAATTGTTTTTTAAAAATGATGTGTGCCATATTCTTAAAGATAGGATTTATATCAAAAGAAAATAAATGGAATTAAGCTGAAAACATAACATATTCGGGGCACCTGGGTGGCTTAGTTGGGTGAGGGTTCGACTTCGGCTCAGGTCATGATCTCATGGTTCCTGAGTTCGAGCCCCGTGTCAGGCTCTGGGCTGATGCCTGGAGCCTGTTTCCGATTCTGTCTCCCTTTCTCTGCCCCTCCCCTGCCTGCACTCGGTCTCACTGTCTGAAAAATAAATAAACGTTAAAATTAGAAAAATTATGGATATTCAAGAAGATAGCTCTTCATAAAAGGTCCTCTCGTCAAAAAAAAAAGTCTTTAAAAAATTGGAGGTCTTCTATTTTTGTTAAAATGTATATATGTTTTGCTTTAGGGGTAATCCATGGACTCTCCGATATGAAAGGTGAAGGACTTGCTAGAAATACATTTCCAGCACTTTCTCTCTTCTTGGACTTTCCAGTTTTGTCAGTTCCCTTGTCATTTTGGAAATGGCAAGTTTTATAACAGTTCAACTCAGTTTTCAAAATCCCTTCTACCATTTTATCTTGGAACTATCTTGGAAGGGATTCCATGCACACCAGCCCTCCTTTTGATCAGGACTTCTCAACTTCATAATTCTTTTCACATCGTTTCAAGGGTCTCATCGTGCAGTTGAAGGTTTTCAGTGAGTCACAGTTGCTGCCACATGTCCTTACAGTCCATGGAAAATTCTGAAGAATGTATTCTTTCTGACTTTAACCATTGCTCTGTTACATTCTGACACTGAGCATCTGTATGAAGATATTGAAAATGTCTTTCCTCCACGTTCTATTGGGTTTCTTTTTCTGATTATCTCTTTGTTTTTCCCACTTGGCAACATCAGTAGGCTAGGTTTTGATAAGACATTCATGGTACAGCAGCTTTTCCTAAAAACAAGTTTTGGACACTAGATTTCAGTGTTGCTTTATCTCAAGAAATGTCTCTGGTGTCACAGCTTTGAAATGAATCTTCCTTCTGTTCTGCTCTCGAGGAACACCAACGATGTAAACATTTTATCCTAGCTCTCACATGGCAATCACTTTACTCATTGTAAACATGTTTACCCTTTTGTTTTATTTTTAGTGACTTCCCTAAACCTATCTCCTGTGCTTCCAGCAATCTTTTAGTCTGTTTAAGGCTATTTTATGGCACTCCAAATGGCTTTTCCAAACTTTTAAATTCTTATTTTTGTCTTTCATTTCTTTCCATTAGCTTTTCCAACTTAGTTTACACATTCCTCTGTTCTTTTGTATTATTTTGAGACATTTCATTTCTCTTCACGCCCTTTGAGAGATTGTATATTAAAAGTCATTTGTAGACCACGAAGAATTATCTGAGATTGCTGTTTCCTTATGTGAAGTTTACTTTATTTTCCTTGGCTGAGGTTTCTCATTCCATGTCACCTGTGTTTGTTGCAATATTCTGTTGGTTGTTTTCTGATTTTTGCTTATGTGAGAATAGACCATTGACAATGGGCAATAATTGAAACCCAAGGGATCTGTCTGTAGCTTTGATTCACTTTGTTACTTGAAACTCCCTCTTGTCTGTTATTCTTTGCCCCACAGAACAGGTCTTTCCTCAGGTTCAAGAGTTCAGGGAGACAGAGATGATAGCAAAACCCCTTATCCCCTGGTTTCTCTGTGTATATCGTCATAATCTTGAGAGGACTCCATTCTTGACATTGTTGAACAACGTCCACAGAGTTAGGAATCAAAGTCCTAGAAAAAGCAATGCAAATGGACAGCATTAACCACAAGTTCAAATGCTTTCCTCGTTCTATTCTTGTCGCCACAATGGTATCCTGAGCCGGCCCAAAGCACCTGTGCCCTGGGAGGAGGTGGAGGAACATTTATAGGTAGAGGTCAACCTTGAAAACAGGATTCAGGAGCAAGCAATATAGTCTTTATAGACAGGCTTTGTGAAGAGGAAGGATTTACACCTGCCCATCTGCATTTCTTTCTAATGATTGGATATACCTTTGCAGATCTGACCCTGTTTATTCTGGTGGAGGATAAACTGTATTTCTCTCTTCATGGGTGGACTTTGGTGGAGTTCGTGGTTGGGAATGATCACCATGTCTTGCATTCATTGAACATGAGCTTTCTGTCCATTTACTCTTTAAGAGATTGAAAAAAAAATTCTCGACGATATTTAACAAGAATACTGGATATTTACTTAAATTATTCACCTTAGAAGACATTCTGTGAAGCCTTGACTTTTTGCCCCGAGGGATCATTTTAAAGTGATTCAAATATTTATACTAGAATTATTTACAGATGCTGAACTGTTGCAGGGATGGTCCTGAATAGGTATGGATGCATAAAGGAGCCTGGCCACACCACCTTCTCAGAGCTTATGATCTTCATTTGAATGGCATCTTCTCCACAAATTCCAAATCCCTTGTTTCCTGCAGAATTAGCCTTATAAGCCCATTTGCCATTCTGGGCACAAAATCCCTTTCTTCATTTGAAACAGATTGATTCCTCCTTGAAGTTAAATAAGCAAATGTGTATTTGAGGAATGCCAACTCCATTCAATGTTCTCATCACTTCTTCAGGGCAATGCAGACTCATTTCCAAGGAACTGTCTTTTCTCATTTGAGATCTGATGTATGTAATTTCCAAATCATTTCCTTACATAGTTTGTTCTACTGAATGGACTTCATTTATATTTCTCACATGTTTTTCATGAATATTTAGGATGTATGTTAGCATTAAGCATGCTTGGCATTTAGCACAGAGCTCTAAGGGTATCAGATATTGAATAAATATAGCCGGACATTATATACTTGGGGGCGGGGGGAGGGGGTCTTGATGTCCAATTTGGAACGAGAGAGTCACCTTAGAGACACAGGCTTTTCTATGTAAGGTCCTAACAACTGACACTATTATAGTCTAGAATAAGGTAATTAAGATAGATTTGAGTTACCTAACCATCATGTAAGCACTATTGTTTTTTGTTAGAAAATTAAGCAATTAAGGTGAATACTGATCATTATGGATGAAAATATAAATGCTTATTTCCAAGAGGAGTTCTAAATATTTCATCCTCATGCCTAATTATTTAAGCTGGAAATCTTGTCTACTCATAAATGATGCTTAAAAAGTGCAGATAAAAACACTACAGTGTTTGGAAAGCTCAATAAATGTTGAATTTGAGTTTTTAAAATGAAAGAAAATACTCTAAAGAAAATGACTAGTTTTTCTCTCAATTCCTCAGGCATATCTAAAAATATGGAGAAAATGAAATAGCATGTTATTAGTAGGGCTGAGTTGAGTCTTGCATAGATTAAGGGGGAAATAACAGTACAATTTAAAACTTACCACAACTCCATTATTTGGAATTTATCCTAAAGAAATGAGATTTACATAAAGATGAATGCACAAGGATGTTCGCTACAAGGTTATTAATAGTTTGTTAAAAATCACAAAAAAGCATAGATCCTCAACAAAATTAAGATAGTTGAATAGATTTTCTGGTAGTATTCAGCCATTAAAATTCAGATAAAAATATATGTCACGTTGTAAATTTTCAAAAATACAGCATTTTTAAAGCAGAATGCACAATTATATATACAAGATCCTAAATTTGTAAACATTTCATAAAATGTGTATATCACCTAATTCAGGTACAATGGGCACTGTATTAAATAATCTACACATTTGCCAAAAAATGGACAGTGTTCATCTTTGGGAAGCAAGTATATCAAAGAGACTAAATTTATCCTTTTTACTCTTTTATTTTCAAAAAGATTTTGCAGTGAAACTACTATTTTAAATTTTTAACAATTTATTTATGAGAGAGAGAGAGAGAGAGAGAGAGAGAGAGAGAGAGAGAGAGAGAGGGAGAGAGAGAGAGAGAACGAATGGGGAAGGGTCAGAGAGAGAGGGAGACACAGAATCCGAAGCAGGCTCCAGGCTCTGAGCTGTCAGCACAGAGCCCAATGCAGGGCTTGAACTCGTGAGCCACAAGATCATGACCTGATCCCCAGTTGGATGCTTAACTGACTGAGCTACCCAGGCGCCCCCAAACTACTACTTTTTAAAATGGAAAACAAGAGTGATCCATGTTACAAAACCTATGCAGAACCGTTTCATCAAGTCTGAGAGAGCAGACCCTACACGCACTGTTTACCAGGTTGAGCTCGAACGTGAGGGCAGCACATCCACTGTGCATAGATCCTAGCTCACCTACCTCGTTGAGGGAGATAGACCAGAAAGGAAAAGAAAAAAGAAAAATATATGTACAACAGAGTGTACATAAAAGTCTTAAAGGTTAAACTGAAATAGAGCCCAGAAAGTAGGTATGATGTGTTTGGTGGGGGTAGGGGGAATGGGAGGAGGGACAGCCTTGGAAGTTTCACGGAGAAGGGGCAAGATCCAAAGGCAGATGGTAAAAGAAAGGAAGAGCACACTAAGAGAAAGGAATCACCTAGTGACCAAAAAAAAATATGGCGGCTACAAAGGACCGGAAAGCTTCCGCCATTGTGACCAGATGAGTAAAATTATCTCAAGTGCATCTTCCTGGGATCACTCATAATGGTCTCTGGTGACTCCACGGTGACTTCCACATAACTTTCACAACGCCCAATACTCAGTATATGTTCTAGCCCTTTCCAAACTATTCCCATGTCCCCCAAATCCACTACACTATGCTGTTCACTACACTGTGCACGTGGGCATCCTGGTTCCATCATTCACACGTTCTGTCTTCCACACTTTGATAGGCCAGCTCTGCGTCATGCACTTAAACCATGGCTGTAGTGTTCTACTTTTGGTCCTGTACTCACTGGGTTCTGTTTTAGCATGTTTTGTCCAGCTCTAGCCCCAGCAGCTGAGCATTCCAAGGTGAAGAACTCCTCATGGTCACCAATCAACTGAAAGGAAGAAGACTTGGAGAAGAATGCCCCAAACCATTAGGAAAATGGGAAACACGGTGCTCAATGGGGAAAAGGGTGAGTCAGTAGAAAATGCAACCAAAAAATACGGGAGGTCATAGAGTGAAGCCCCTTCTTAGTGTCACGAGCAGAAGAGAGGTGTCTCTTTCCCCATGTTATTCCGTCCTCAGACCACCCCATGTCTATCTGGGCCAAACTGTCTACTGTTAGACTTAGGGATGGAAAATTTGTTGGGAAACAGGACTATGTAAGCAACCTAGAACTACTGGATTTCTTAGAGGTTTTTACTGGATGAGTTTTTGAAGATTTTGAGAGGCTTTTGATCTTTATAATCTCTCAGCTGGAAAGTAGTTATTATTGTCCCTTCTATTTGCATGGTTTCATGCCTTCTCCTTGGAAAGCAGCCTTACTTATGAGTATGTAACTCAGAGGAGAGAAACGGGGTCCAATTTCCTTGTTCAAGGCTCTAGTCTTAATAGGAAGTTGTCTTTTGTGTTACCGCAGATTGATTTAGCAGAAGCACAGGCTGCCACTGGGCACATGGGAGGAGTAAAGTATTTGTATTTGGCTGGGGCATCTCTTCCGATGCAGCAGTTTTAACATGACATGGTAAGACACCTCAGGCTATTGGGGAATCAAAAAACATAAAGGAGTATCAGGCATGTTTCCCATGCAATTCTTCTACATAGACTTCAATTTGTGGATCATGGGGGCCAGCTAATCCATAAACCAAGGGATGATCCGACAAGATGATGGGGTATTCTGGAGAAGTCTCCATGTACACATGGATTTTCCTCTATTAAGCAAACATGGGTGAGGGCGCCTTGATGGCTCCAGGTGAGTGACTCTGTCTCTGTCTCTTTTTTTAAATGTTTTATTTTTGTTTTGGAGACAGAGAGAGAAAGAGTGCAACTGGGGGAGAGGCAGAGAGAGAGACACACACACAGAATCCAAAGCAGGCTCCAGGCTCTCAGCTGTCAGCACGGAGTCTGACACAGGACTCGAACTCATGAACCATAAGATCATGACCGGGCACCCCAAGTGTCTGATTCTTGATTTCAGCTCCCGTCATGATCCCAGGGTTGTGGGATTGAGCCCTGCAATCAGGCTCCACACTGGGCATGGGGCCTCCTTGGGATTCTATCTCCCTCTGCCCCTCTCCCATGCCCTTGCATGCTCTCTCAAAAAAATAAATAAAAATTTAAACATTTTGTTAAAGAAAACACCACACAGCATAGCTGAATTAGAAGTAGTAAGTTCTTTTTAAGGTGTTCATTATGAATAACATCTTGATTGCTCGAGATATCAATTCATGGGGGAAGGGAGGGGAGTGTCTATTCGCGGCCATACCCGTATATTTTTGTGAGCTAAGTTTGCTGCAGACCCAAGAGGTCTTTAGGACTTTTTAGAGGTCTGTAGACAAATGAAGGGGGTAGGGAATTTATCCTAGTTATGGCCGCTGATAAATTATTTTTACCTAAAAATTTCCACAACATAATTCATTGTGTTTTCAAGGGTTTCATTTTACTGACAAGTAGATTCAAGTTACAAAAAAAAAAAAAAATCAATTCCGAATTTAAATAAATTCACTCTGTGACTTCATATTCTACAGTCTACACTAGACTTCCCTGGCATTCATGAAAAACAAAAGTATTTTAGAACACATTAAAAAGACAGGTATTGAGAAGAAAGTTGTGGTTTGCTCAGTGGTCTCAAAGTATTTCATTTAATCAAATGCTTAATACTGGTAAGCTTGCTGATTCTCTCATCCCACAAGACGGCTCATTTTGCTGGTTCTGGGCTCCACTATTAATCAGTTCTGGCACTCAGCATGTGTGCTTAGGGAAATAATTCCCCTACTTCTATTTTCTCCTAACGCAGTAGAAGAAGTGTTTCAATTTCTAGAAGTTATTTGGAATGATTTCTAGTAAAGTGGATTGTGGGGATGTATGGAAAACAGCATGAATGTATTTGCCAGGGCAAGATCATTTTAAATAAACACTCAACGTTTTTCCTATTGTTTACAATTCTCAAAACCATTTCACATGTATCATCTCATTAGGAGATTCATTCAAGTCACTGGGAAAATTAACTGGAAATACAGTTATTTCTACGATTTGAATGACTGTTATTTCTGTTTATTCCTCTATACCAGTAAACAAAAAGGGTAGAAATGTTACAATTTATACTTTTCAATGCCTACCATTAATCAAATTTAAAAAAAATGTTAAAACTGATTCTCCATAACCCTACATTTCAAAGCAAGATTTTCATATTCTATTTTGTTTCTGTCTTTCAAGATGTATATAAACTGTATTTCTATTATATGTACCTATATCATACCATAGATACAGATACTATAGAGATATGTAATTATATTATAAAAATGTTACTATGTTATATAATATCTTACATAATCACCTATTATATACTATATAATATACATTGTTATATATAATGCATATTCTATAAATGTTATAATAATGTATATTATACAATGTACAATGTTGTATTATGCTATAAGTTATTATAGGTTATAAATATAAATAAATATATTTTGTATCATGTATAAATATCATTATACTATATATTCTAACTTCATTTAAAAATAGTGGGCAAAATATTTGAAACAAATCTGAATAATAAAGGGACGGACTTAACTGTGACCTAACTGTATGACTTAACTGTTGGAGAAAAATTAGAAAATTTCTGAATAACCAATTTTCAAAAACAAAATTCCAGCCATTTTTCTAGCACACTAGAGAGAAGCACGGCAAATCTTATTTATGATTCTGTTCTTTTCCACTCCCTACAGAATATGTTTGATTATGCCTGATATAGAATCAGCTAGAGTATTCTGTTCCACGGATGTCATAATTAACCAATATCGGTCATAGGCAAGTATGTTTGTGCCACTATTCTGGTATTGTACATTTCCTCAGGATTATATATTTCCCCCATTGTGCTATTTTTCTTTGGGTTAAATTCCTAAAACTATGCTTGCAGAGACAAATGTAAGACATTTTAAAAGGCATCTTATATTTCCAAGTGGAAACATAAAGGTTATACAACTTTATTCAAAGTGTCCCAGAGTATTCTTTGCCAGATGTCCGTGCCCATATTTTCTATTATTTTCACCAATATCAAGGAAAACTCCAGGCAGTATTTAAATATAAGCCATTTTTGTTTCAATGAATTTAAACTTTTCTTTCATGTTTATGGGCTCTGAAAGCTTTTGTAAATAGTTTCAATCTTTGTCATGATTTTACTTTTTCCTATCAATTTTAAGAGCTTTTGTATTATACTTGATATAGAGGCCATAGGTGTTAAACCTATTTTCTACATATTTTTCATGTACATTTCCTTTTTATAAGAAAAATTTTTATTTGTATGGTAAAATCTGTAAGTATTTTCATCATTTAAAAATATTTTTGAGAGGTGCCCGGGGGCGCTCAGTCAGTTGAGCATCAAACTTTTGATTTCAGCTCAGGTCATGACCCCAGGGTCATGGGATTGAATCCCGTGTTTGGCTCTGCACTGAGCATAGATCCTGCTTGAGATTCTCCCCCCTCTCTCTTCCCCTCTCGCTGCTGCTCCCCCCATTCCATTGCACTGTCTGTAAAATTTAAAAAATAAATAAAAATATTTTTGAGTTCCATCTATAGGAAAGAGACAATAATGTTTGGGTATTAATGGTGAGTAAAATATACCTGGTCTCTCCTGGGGGCCTTAATGTATTTGAGGAAAGAAAGATATTAATTTTAAAAGGCCACAGAAGTAAATACACAGCTATCAATTTTGGCTAGCATTATGAAGGTGTATTGGAAGTTATAAGCTCAGTGGTTCCCAGGGAGACCCAATCTATTAAGGAGGTGTAGGTAGGCAAGGGATGATATTTGAGCTACTCTATGAAGGATGACTGGTGTCCATCAGTGGGAGGAAGGAGAGGTCAGTGGCAGAACTGGACAGGTCCAGACAGGTACCAATAGGTACCTTCCTTCCTGATTTCTGTATTTAGAATTAAGCTTACAAAGTCTTTCTACGACCCAAAGTTCTACCAATATTTGTCTACGTTGTATATAACTTTTCCTGTTGAAATACATATTTCATTGATCTGAAATTTATGTGATGATGTATTCATTTAGTTTGAGGTAGGATCTAGTTATCTAGTGGCCACTGTGCTAACGTTGATATTTTACCAAATGTCTAACTTGCCTTGTGGATATGAAAACACAGCATCAGAATATATCCTGATAAATATTTTGGTCTCTTGCACCCATCAGTAATTTCAAAGAGATTAGAATTGACTTATAAACAAAGGTCAGTAATTTTGATTGTAAAAAAATGCAGAGGTATGGGGCATCTGGCCCCCTCAGTCATCTTGGGGTCATGAGTTTGAGCCCCAGATTGGGTTTAGAAATAAATAAACAAACAAACTTGAAAAAACGCAGAGGCATAGTATAGAAGGACATCTACACTTTAACAGATGCTATGGGTATTCATGTTAAACTTAGGTTTAGAATAGAAATAAAATATTTGTACTATTATATTCTTTCTAGAACCTTATGGATTCTATTAAAGTGACCTGTTAGCAGACGTCTTTTTGGCAGAGCTCCAACTTTATCTACCTTTCTAATTCGCATGGAATAGCATTCTTTTTTGTACAATACCCATTAATGTATCCATCTCAAGAAACAAACACCCACGTCCTTGAGGTAGGCAAAGCTTTTATAAACAGTGCACAAAAAGCATGAACCTGGAAGATTATAAAATTTGCTGCCTTATTAACAAACCACCTCTGTTCAACAGTGGTCACTGTTCAGTGAGTGAAAGGAAAAACCACATGTGGGAGGTGATATTTGCAACATGCACACAAAAGCTTGATAGAGGAGAAAATATAATGGACTGTTTCAACTCCATCAGGGAAAAAAATATATATAGAAAGACAGATAACCATCTAAAAAATAGAAGCCAGGGACTTTAATAGGCACTTTAGGAAAAAATGTCTAAATGGCTAGGAAATATGACAAGTTTTCCAAACATATTCGCAACCAAGTAAAGGCAAGTTAACATCACAAAGTGATCTCACTCACAGTCATCTGGATATATAAATTTAGAGAGACTAACAATACAGGATGGTAAGGATACGAAATGGTGTTTTCCAACGGAACGATTTGTGCTCATGAAAAGGTTCTACTCCATGCTGTCCAATATGGTAGCCACTAGCTGCCATAACGCCACTGAATCCTTGAAATTTGACCCAATGAAGGAAATATTTGCCTTTATTTAACAGTCATTAACTTTAAGGGACCACAGGTGACTGGTGGCTACCATATTAAATAGCCCAGATATAGAACATTAGGAGAATGCCCATGCTGTGGGTAGGAGTATAAATTCACGCCAGCTCTTTGAAAAGCATACATCACTGTGTATTATAGTTAAACATACTCAGGCCCTCAAACCCACCAATTTCACTTTGAGGTATCTAGGCAAAACTGTGCTCACCAGCATGGTTTATAAGAGCCCAAACTGGAAAACCTCAAATGCCCAGCAGTGATCAACAGATGATAGTATTTTTATACACTAGAACACCACACAGCAATAAAAGTGAATGGACCACCACTCCATATAACAGCACTATTGAATCTCCCAAATGTAACGGTAAACACAAGATGCCACAGGCAAAAGAGTCAATATTCTAGAATTCTATTTTTATACATTTTTTTGATATTTTATTTTTGAGTAATCTCTACACCCAAGATGGGGCTCTAACGCACAACCCTGAGATCAAGAGTCAGGTGCTCTACCGACTAAGCCAGCCAAGTGCCCCTACTTTATAAACATTAAAAGGACCCTAAAGTCATCTGTGGGGTAGAAAGTCATGGTTGGGAGAATCTGCTGGTGATGGTCAACTTTTTGCTCAAGGTGATGCATATACAAGTGTATCCACTTGTGAGAATTCCAGCTGCATGTGGAAGATTTGGATGTTTCAGTTTGTCCATTTCCACGTAAATTCTGAACGCAAAGCAGAGGATTGTATGTTAGCAATATGCTAGCGACACGGGTGATTTCTACCCATGTTGGAGGATGCCAACAGCAACATGTAAAAAGCGTACAGAGTTTTAGGGACCCCTTTCTTCATTTTGTATCTATTTTCCATTTTGTGTATACGTAACGGTGGCATAATCCATTTTTTAAAAAGCTGTATTGATGAGTATAAAGTAAGTGATAAGAAAACATGCCAGTGGTTGAATTGGCAAGGTTTCCTCTCAGAGAACCATGGAATAGTGGGGTGTCACACAATCAAGCTTCTTAGATTCCAGGAAAAGAAACAGGCCCTTCCTTACTGAGGCTTCCTAGAACAAGACAAGACACCTCCACAGACAGGGGACCACAATTACAGGACAGGTCATAAATCCATTGTACATGGAGGCCAGATGGGAATTGAAGAAATTGGAAGAATTGACTGAGGAGGTATCGAGAAAGCAGGGGTTTCTGGAGGGAATTTAACATGTACATAAAACAGGAACAAAAATGGAACTCTCGCCCATTCCATTAAAACTTCCAAAGAAGCTTTCCTTCCAAGTTCTGTTAATTTAATTCACTATTGAATCATGGTACTTTAAATCACTATTTTGCCAGAAGGAGGGTCTTTGTCGCTGGGTGGGTGAAATCAAAGATATTTACGAGGGGAGGGGCACCTGGGTGGCTCAGTCAGTTGGGCATCAGACTGTTGATTTAGATTCAGGTCATGATCTCATACTATGTGGGTCCCAGCCCCACATTGGACTCTGCTTATGCTGCAAGCCTGCTTGGGATTTTCTCTCTCTCTCTCTTGCTCACTCGCTCTCAAATAAACAAAACGTATAAGAAAGGAGAAAGGAGAGAAAGGAGAGAAAGGAGAGAAAGGAGAGAAAGGAGAGAAAGGAGAGAAAGGAGAGAAAGGAGAGAAAGGAGAGAAAGGAGAGAAAGGAGAGAAAGGAGAGAAAGGAGAGAAAGGAGAGAAAGGAGAGAAAGGAGAGAAAGGAGAGAAAGGAGAGAAAGGAGAAAGGAGAAAGGAGAAAGGAGAAGAAAGAAAGAAAGAAAGAAAGAAAGAAATTTACTAGGGGTGGGGGAAGTTTTTGAAAACCAGATTTATGTGTGCCCTGGTGATTAATTCAGAGTGGCCCTGTAAGTTGTGACCGATTTAAAAATATCACTAAAATCTACTGGAAGAGATCACTCCCCTGTAATAACCTAAGATATTTTGTTCAGTTGGTGTGTGGAACAAGCTTCTTCTTCCTAGCCCTATGATGCAAATGGATTCCCAAGTCCAAGTTTACATTTCAAACACTGGTAGGTTTGGATTGGAGAAACCAGGAATGCCCTGAGACTCTTCACTTGAATTCATAATGCCTTCTTTTATTTATCCTGAAATCAAATGGACCGTTTTTGACAAGCTCTGCATCACCAAGGATCCTGTGTGTGAAGACTTTTCAAATCTTGAGTCTGTGTCTTTTATGAGATAATTACAACGTCCGATGCATTTTCAGGATGGTAAGTCATCGGGTGTTATTTCTGCTTTGTTGTTTCCATTCTTCCTCTGAGGAGGACGTTGCTGTGTGAAAAGCACCGTTGTTTTTGAATTCCATCTTGCTCGTGGAGGAAAACAGAATTCAAAGAATGCATAAGCTTTATCATGCTTTTTCCTTCCTGACCCTTTCTAACTTCTGCTCAATTTGATGTAAACAAAGGTAGGCATTCATAATCCTGCACCATCAGAAACTTTAGTCTATCAACAACAAAAGCAAAACCAAACAAACCGTTGCAGACATTTGCCTTGGAACACAGGGCAGTTGCCTCTCAGGATGAAGTTATACTTCCAATTACGTGTGTGACTTTGTTCCTATGTTTATCATCAGCGCCCTCCACCGCCCTGCTGCCCAACGGCCATGGAAAGGTTGATGCTCTCCTCAGCTCGTTGAGGAGTATCTGATTCAACAGGGAGGCAATCCCCTTGATCTCACTAGTGTCCGGCCCAGGACAGGCAGGTGATCTGCCCTTTCTATTAAGATGGAGGTCTTCCGCGAGGCTCTTGGGAAGCGTCCTCCTGGCAGGTAGGGACGCACAAGAAGCCATGGGCTCTTGGCCTCCACTCTCTGTGGCTCTCGCGCTCTATCTTGATACCACACCTGGACCTGCACGGAAATCTTGCCATAGAGCTGAAGACCGAGTAATGACAAAGATCGTATCAGAGGAAGGAGGAGGGACACCCGAGTTCTCAGTGGCCTCATAGAGTCACCAATGCTGGCACTTGAGGCTCACTCAACCTCAGGCTTCCCACAGACTAAGATCCGGACCTGGTTGACAAGTCCGTCAGCCCCAGGCTCTGACAGACTAACGGTGACTCAAACAGAGCATTCTGTCCTGGCTGACCGAGACAGAATACCTATCCCTCACCGTACTGGAACTGGTTTGCAGGGAACATTTCCTTCATAACAACATTTGATCTACTTCTCTCTTTATCAGGCTATTAAATGAGAAGAAGGAAATTGAAACAAGTAAAAAGCAAATACGGTAGGTCACGTTCACAGATGCCTCCAAAACCCACCTATGCCCATGGGATGAGGCTCTCTGGCTTTGAGGAGATGCCAAGAGACAGTCCACCGCCATGTGAGAAGGGAACCAGATTGGCCGAAACAGAAGATTTGGACAGTTGGCAAAAAAGGCAGAACTAGTTTTAAAGGATCAAGTTTAAGCATTTATTTTTGAGACAGTGCAAGCGGGAACAGAGGAGGGACAGAGTGAGGGGGACAGTACATCTGAAACAGGCTCTGTGCTGACAGCAGAGAACCTGATGTGGGGCTCAAACTCATGAACTGCAAGATCATGACCTGAGCGGAGGCAGGACGTTTAACCGACTGAGCCACCCAGGAACCCAGAAAAAAAAATGTTTAAGATGTATTGGACACAATACCTAGTTCTTGAATACCTACATTAATAACTTAACTGTTAGCTACAAGTAGTAGTTTGACCAGGTAAGAACCTTCATTTGCCCACATGAAAAGTGTGTCACTAAAAAGAAAGAAAACAAATGAGTAGGTCAAACAGTTTCTAAAGAAGAATTCATTCAATTCATTCCCATATTTGGGGGTAATTAGCATATTCAAGGTACTGAGGCCCTAGGAAATCCTATGCATGACTTAGGTCACAGATTCTGCCACCAGTGAAAACAGCTGGGGTTACTACCAGGAGAAAAGAGGTCACGCAAATATCAAAATCTCTTTGGGTATACGGAGTTTGATCGCGTGAGATTAGGAGAGGCAAGAGGCCAATCAGTGGAGTTTGTGCAGCATAGACCTAGCTCATTTTGACTTCCTAAGCACTGTATTCATATCCTATCTGCCTGCTATGGACGGAATGTGTGTGGCCCCTGACTCATCACATGCTGAAGCGCCGACCACCACTGTGAACATGTTAAAATCAAGGACAATTAATGGGGTTGAAAGGCACAGCATAGGGAATACGGTCAACGGTATTGTAAGAGCTACTCTTGCGGTGAGCATTGTGTGATGCATAGACTTCTCAAATCACGACGTTGTACATCTCAGACTAACGTGATACTGCATCAACTGTATGCCGATTAAAAACAAATCAAGGACAATTACCAAATAACCAAATGGACAAAAATACTATGCAAGGCTTTCAGAAGATGGAGAGATTATTTCCAGCTGGGGTAACTGGGGACTGTGATAGGAGACAAGTGTGAGCCAGGTTACTTACCAACAGACGGAAGGTAAAGAAAAGGGGGCTAGAGAATCTGGACCTTTTGCATTGTGCCTACTCCTTGCAGAAGTACGTTCACCTCACGTAGACCTCAGTGCGTCTGATGTTCAAATAATCTTGTGTAGAGTTCCATACAACATACCTCTTTGAATAATGAAAGGGCTTATTTCTTGACTTTTGAGAGAGACAGAGCTCAAGCAGGGGAGGGGCAGAGAGAGAGAGGAAGACACAGTTTTTGAAGAGAGCGATATACACGGAATAGCAGCCTTTAGAGCTGTCCGCGAGCCTAATCAGAAAATCGTGCCCACACACTCCACAAATTTCTACATCACACCGAGTTGTCACTCCCATCGTGAATTCTATCAAGAGGGTGTTCTTTGTTGGTTAGGTCTGAGCTCTGTCTGGTCTTGAATACATCTTTGATATGGTGAGGATCACTGATCCGTCCCTCCGAGCCAATACATTGGAGAGCAAAACTGAGGTAGGCTTATTATACCAGGCATGAAACGAGGACTCCTAGAATAGATGGGATTATTGGAAATTCTGCAGAAGAAAGGAAGAAGAAGAGATAGAAATATTGGAAATAGGAAGGCAAAAGTGAATTTATTTCAAGAGGTTAGAATGGCCTCCCTTGCGAAAACAGAAGGAGCGAGTCTCAGACGGTCGAATGCATTGATTAGTTGACAAATTATTTTAGTATCTTTCTTCTGTGTCAGGTATAAGTACTAAGAAATAATTTTCAAAGCTATGGAAGTCCTAGGATACAAAGCAGACGATACCTAGAGGTATGCTTGGTGGAAAAGCATTTGCATCAACCCCCAAAATGTGTTTACTAGATCCCTGACCACGGATCACGCCAGCTGCACCTTCCAGCTCCGCAGGACAGGTGAAGACATCTTTTTTTGTCACAGCCACAGAAAACCGCTGAGGGTTTTAAGTAGGACACAGACATTATCTCATTTGTGTTTCAGAGGATTCTCTCTGACTATAAAGACGAGAATGGCTTACAGGGGAAAAGGCCGACAGCCAGAGAGGTCAGCCAGGAGGAGGTGTTTGCTCTAAAGGAGAAAAAAGATGTTTGATTGTTGAAGGGAAAACAGTTTCTCTGCTCAACACTCCTGACACCAAATGTGTGTTTTTCACATCGAGCAATTCTCTGCAGACCCCAACGAGGTGTCCTACCATTTAATACCGTTTAATTCTGTCAGTACTGCGAGTTCGGGCGGACCCCACAGGGGAAGGGTTCAGTCCCACAAGGCTGCCCAGTCTGGATGCCAATCACAAGTAGCGGGTCCCCAGGGTACCCACCGTTCTGTCCGACTTGGCTACGCATCAGGGGTTCCCATGACCTAGTCCTTAGTTTTGTTGCTATACTAGGAGCACTCAGAAAACTCAAGGAAACGCTGTACTTACTATTATCCGTTTATCGTGAAGGATACAGACGGCTGACTTCCGGGAGGGGCTCGATCACAACGGCTTCTGTCTCTAGAAGTTTGGGGTGCAGCACCCTCCAGAGATGCGGGTGCCTTCAGCAACCCGGAAGCCCCTCAACCCCTTCATGTATGGGTTTTTACAGAGGTTTCATTAGGCACAATTGATTAAATCCTTGGGCACTGGTGATTGATTCAATTTCCAACCCCTGTCTTCTTCCTGGAGGTATGGCCTGGGGCTGAAAGTCCAACCCCTAGATCTTGGGGTTGGTTTCCCTGGCAACCAGCCTCCCAGCCCCAAGGGGCACCCTATTAGCATACACTCAGGTGTGGCCAATGGGGAGGGCTTTTTATGAATAACAAAAGATGTTCTACTCTCCTATTCTCCCATCTGGAAATTCCAAAGGTATTAGGAGCTCAGCGCCAGGAACCAGGGAGATCATCCTGGACGAGGATGGACACGACACCCAATAAGTGTCCTTATAAACGACAGAAGAAGAGAAACAGACACAGGAGAAGCCACAGGAAGAGAGAGGCAGAGATGGGAGGGATGAGGCCACAGGCCAAGGGATCCCTGGAGCCCCCAGAAGTTGGGAGAGGCAGGAAGGACCCCCGCCCCCAAACGTTGGGGGGAGCGGAGCCTCCCTGCCCAACCTGGATCTCAAACTTGGGGGCTCCAGAACTGAGAGACAGTAAGTTGTCCCCAGTTTGCAATCCTTTGCTAAAGCGGCCCTAGGAAATGAATACCATCTTGTAGTACGCTCAACGCTTTTTCCTCCATGTGTCACCGGTTTGGGGAATACATACACTCTGTTAGTTCTAGTTATTTAGTGAAAGAGTTGCTAAACAAAGCAAGAGTGGAAATGGAGCCACCACCGGGCCTGTGGGCGAGATTTTTGCCCGGAAGTCTGAGCCCTTCTCCGCACACCTGAAATTTCACCACGGAAGAGAGGCGGGCTGCCTCCTGGCCACCCTGCGTGACCCCGTGGCTCCTAAACACAGGTGAAAGGTGACCTACCGGCAAGCCACAGCTAGTAAGAGCCTTCTGTGAGTGATTAAGCTTTACAGGTGGCTCCAATATGGATGTGTTGCTAGATCTTACCAGTTCATTTTCCAACAAGGTAAGAGGGATTTTAAAATCAATTCTAATAAAGGGAGAAATAAAGTCTAATAACTAATGGGTGTGATGGGAACATCATCAGGTACAATGCCTGCATGGATTTTATTGTTTTCTGAAAATCACAGCTATCAGAGCCAGAGTGAAAATATTATAAAATGCCAAGATGTGGATAATTAAGCAGTGAATTTTTTGAAAAGGAGAATGTCTTAATGGAATGAATCATTATGAATCTGGAGCCCAAAATATAGAATTATTTGGTCTGTTGAATATAATTATTTGGCTAAAATGTGAGAATTACCTTGCAGAAGAATGGTTCTCTGTGTGTGTGGTATGCGGACCATCGGCATGGGCCCCACCTGGGAATCTGTTAGAAATGCAGATTTGGGGGCCCCACCCCAGATCTACTGAACCACAAACTTGAGAGGGGCGCCCAGCCGTCCAGGTTTAACAAGCCTTCCTGTCGAGGCCCATGCAAACTTGTGTTATGGCATGCTAAACTGAAAACACGAAGCAACTTCACAGAAAATGTGACCCTTGCAGAAAAGGAACATAATTTTGCTTCTTCAATGCATCAAACCTATAACCTTCAAGTGGTTGATTAAAGAGACTGGCAATTCGGAAATGTGCATTTTCCTAAGAAACATAAAGATGAAACATTGGCTTCCAAACATGCATGAGGTTCCTGTTCCCAGACAGTGACACCAATTTGCTTCCAGAGCTCCATCCTGGGGGCCACAGAGCCTAGACCGAATATCTAGGTAACCGGAGAGGGCAGAAACTTCCAGAGAATCCCTGAAAAGTTTCCTGTGTGTTCCCTCTGGGTCCGTGGTAAAGAGTGATGGCAGGACATTCCATGTCGCCATGGCGCAATCTTATGTGGATTTCAGAAATGCTTTGCACACCCAGCTGTGTGTGTTACCTAAAACCTCTCGGGTTTCTTACGGATGACGCATGTAGCTATAGTCAAAAACATGGACATGAAATTAAATTCTCTCTTTGATAACGACTGGTGGCAGTCAGAGAATGAAACCTGTTTTCTTATCCGCTTGTGCCAAATAAAGCCACATTCAGCGGTGCTGGCTTTCCCTTTGGCTCACGTGGAAATCATACAGAATATTTGCCTGGGCGTGTTTGGGGAGTGCTTTGAAACACGATGATCATAGAGCAGCAGGCAAATGGAAGTTCGATGTACTTTTCAGAGTCTGAGAGCAAATTAAAGAGGTACCTGAAATGGTTAGGGCGATTCCAAGGTAACTGGAACTCAAAAGTGAATTCTTTTCTTTGACTTTATTATGGCATAAGATAAAATGAGGCGGACCTTGGAAATTTTGAATATTGGCATTTAGCTTGAAAAATAATGAAATTATATTTTTCAGCGACCTATAAATAACACAAATGTACCATCCTCTCTCTTGCACGTGGGTGTGTGCATGGGCATGCACGGTTTAGCAGTGTGGTGTTTATAATGTAATGTGTGTGATTTTGACCATTCTTGACATTTATATTCTGAAAAAGGATATAAATTGGAAATAAATTACATTTACTCATCTATGTACACTCTTCAAATATGCAATCAAAATGAGAATATTTCCAGTGAGAGTAAGAAAAACAAAATTCTCTGCAATGTCAGAGGTGGAGAAGCCTTTTAAAATATGTGTCAAAACACAGTAGAAGTAAGGATAGATTCTATTCCAGAGTGACTGCAACCCCACCCCAGGACATGATTTCTAGGCAGAGGGAGAGGAGACACATTGGAGAAAGAGACGAATACATGTACAAAAATTAAAGCAATCCCCAGGAGGGCAGAGAGAGAGGGAGAAAGAGAATCCCAAGCAGGCTCCACACTGTCAGTGCAGAGCCCGACGCGGGACTACCTCCCCCAAACTGTGAGATCGTGACCTGAGCCAAAATCGAGACTCAGATGCTTAACCAACTGAATCATCCAGGTGCCTTCTCTATCTGTGTTTTGTTTTGCTTTGCTTTGTTTTGTTAAGCAAAAAGAGAGTGTTTTATCTACTCCAGTGATTCAGTGACCACAATAAATGTGATGATCTACGAAAAACCCACAGCAAACATCACACTCAACAATGAAAAAGAAAGTGTTTCCTGTAAGATCCAGTATAAGGCAAAAATGCGCACCGTAGCCACGTCTATTCGACACAGCTAGACTAGACTAGAAGTCTATTCGACTAGAAGTTCTAGCCAGAGCAAGTATACGAGAAAAGGGAATAAAAGGCACCGAAATTGGAAAGGAGGAAGTAAAATCATCTGTTTGCAGATGACATGGTCATATAGGGGGAAAACCCTAAAGACTCCCCAACAAAAAAATCTCTTAGAACTGATAAAGCCAGTAAAGTTGCAGGACGCACAATCAGCGCACAAAAATCAGTGGCATTTCTACATACAAGTGATAAACTATCCAAAAAGGAAATTAAGAAGACCGTCTCATTAGAAAAAGCAACAAAAACACTGACATCCTTAGGAATAAATTAACCAAAGAGGTGAAAGTTTGTGCGTTGGAAATTATAAAATATTGGTGAAGGAAATGAAAGATGACAGATGAACGGAAAGATAGTCCTGTTCATGAACCACAATAATTAATATGGTTACATTCCACACAGTCCACAGTGATCTACAGACTCAAAACAATCGCAATCGAAATGCCAATGGCATTCTTTACAGAAATAGGAAAAGCAACCCTAAAATTTATATGTAACCACGAAGACCCTGGGTGGCCAAAGAAGTTTTCCCCTGGAGAGAACGTAAGGGGAGGACACACCCCAGTTAGGAGGCCAGTGATGAAAAGCTCTGTGTCACTCCCGATACACTCTACAAACTGGTTCGACTTACCTTCTCCCAACAAGCCTGCTCCTTCATGGACTACGGTTCATAATCCGTTACCGATGGCCTGAAATGATCCTTTGAAAGCCAGGACTTCCAGTGGGATGTGTCCAAGTGAAGGTAACACATAAAGGCAACCTATTCGTCATCAATGGAAATGATTTCCCTAAAGAAGAACAAAATAAAGTTCAAGACTCCACTGAAAATAGAATTGTTTCTAATCCAAGAATAAAAGTAATTACTCATAGGAATATTGAATTACAACAAATTTTGGCTTCCTAGGATATGATGGCTCAGAGATAGAAATATTTCTAATGCTTTTGGTTTTTATCCCCCCTGATGTTTTCAAATGAATTGAACTGAATATTTTGTAAAGTTTCAATAAAATATCCTCACATGCCTGTCATTTCTTCAGATAAATTTGCAATATTTAAAAAGGCTGGCATACAAACCTCCACTAATTCAAAACACACTCGATGAGTATAAGGGAAGGGACGGTAACATTTGGAGACAAATTTTTCTCATGCCATAAATGGGAAATAATTGGGATTTTGGAATTTTGTTAGGCAGATTTACATTAATCCTATTTTTATATTAAAATACATGTCAATTAATTGGAAGGGAATTATCACTACTGTATCGTGAGTTGATATTTTGATTCTATGATTCTCTCAGTAGTATATCCTGAATTGTAATCAATAATGAATACTTCTTTTTTAAAAAATCTTTACTTGTTTATTTTGAGTGAGGGGCAGAGAGTGAGGAAGAGATTCCCAAGCAGTCTCCACACTGTCAGTGCAGAGCCTGATGCTGGTTTGTTCCCACAACGTGGGAACAATGACCTGAGTGAGTGAGATAATGACCTGAGCTGAAATCAAGAGTCACTTAACCAACTAAGCCACCCAGGTGCTCCAATAATGACTACTTCTTGATATTTAATGTATAGCACATTTATTTATAAGTTTTTTCAAAAGGAAAAAAATATACACATGTCGAATTAGAACATGGCATTTATCTTCCAGGAATTTATAATATACCCTTTCGATTTCAATTATTTTACTTTTCAGATGTGTGTGTGTGTGTGTGTGTGTGTGTGTACTTAAGCACTTTTAAAGGTGTTATTAAGTAGAAGGTAAGCGGAGAACATTGTGTAGGTGTATAAATCATATGGAAACTTCCAAAGAAGAAATCATAGGTTCTGAGATCTCCACACCCTGTGTACGTGAATATCTATGTAACATGTACATATATGACTATGACATCATGTATTCCTTGACATACTATATATGTATTCTATTGCCTGTTTCTCTGTAGAACCCAGATTACTCCAACGATCTTTGCTCTTTCTCCTTGAAATAATTTGAAAATTTTGAGTATATTCTTTTTTTTTAACATTTATTTACTTTTGAGAGAGACAGAGAGACAGAGAGACAGAGAGAGAGACAGAGCACAAGCAGGGGAGGGGCAGAGAGAGAGGGAGACAGGGAATCGGAAGCAGACTCCAGGCTCTGAGCTGTCAGCACAGAGCTCGACGCTGGGCTCAAACTCAGGGACCGTGAGCTCATGACCTGAGCTGAAGTCAGATGCCTAACTGACTGAGCCACCTAGGCGCCCCAGAAATGTTTAAGTATAATGAGGTAGTTTCTTAGTAGAAGTGGAGACAAAACTCAACCATTTCGTTACCTTTTGCTATTGCTGACTTACTACTAACGATGCAATTACCTAAGCAGCTACAAGGAAGTAATTCATCATAAACCAGCAGGTCAAGAGTAGTAAGCATGTGTGTGATTTCGGAGAAAAAGATTTTGTGGTTGTCTGTTAGTAACAGCGTCAATTCAAGTGAGACGGAATTTGGCTTGTGAGACTGACAACAATGCCAGCTCAGTTCATGTTCCAGTGCTGTTGTGTGTCTGGCAGTTGGATGCAGACATGGAGAAGACTGGACCCCAGCCCTCCAGCACGCATGGGGTCATCCAGAAGGAGACACGCACGCGGTGGCCAAGTTGTAAGGAAAAGAGCAAACGAATGACTGCACTTCATAGTTGTTCACCCCAAACCATGCCTTTCCTTGATGGGTGTCCGTGTTCTGAATCTGCACCCCACGTAAGGCTCCTTTGGTTGCAAATGGTTCCACTAGAACTGTCCCAGCTTCATCTTTTTCCTTTCTTTCTCCTTAGAGAGGAAAGATGAGTTTTATTTGGCTTCAACAATGTCCAAAAAGAAACTGGAGATACTTTAGTATTTCCACAATAAATGATGTTCCTCTTTCTCTTAATGACTCCCTTCTTAAGAAACAAGAAAGCTAAAAAAAAAAAAAAAAAAAGATCCTATAGGGTAGTCTGGCAATTCTCTACCTCGGGGTGAGTTCGTCTGCCCAGAGGGCACTTGACAATGTCTGGAGACCTTTTAGGTTCTCACAACACAGGGAGGATGTTACCATTGGCACCTGGTGGGTCGAGACCAGGGATGCTGCTCAATGACCCACAATGCACAGGGCAGCTCCCACAAACAAGAATGATCCAACCTCAATGTCAATAGTGTTGAGGTTGATCCACTGTGCTGGACCCCACTCTCCATCATATTGACTCCTAGTGGAGGGAGCATCACAACAGAATCCACATAGCCATGGACCAGCGTAACATCGTCACTTGTCATAAATCTAACATGAAGTTGGGGTTCTTGCAATTCCCAGAATGCCTAATACATTTCTGTATGCATGATTTCATTTCATTTCATTTATTTCAATATATTTCATTTATTTTTGTTTTGTTTTAATGAACCGTTAAAAAGCCTCCATCATGTGCCAGGAGCTGAGGGCACGAAGGGAAATACCATGCTCGCGAGATGCGCGAAGTCTGGTAGAGGAAGTAAACACGTAGCCACACGCACTGCCTTGATCACAGGCAGTCCAGGCTCTGTGAAGCCAGTGCCAAGTCACTAATCCTCCAGAGGAAGCTTGCACGGCTTCAGAAAGTTGGTGCATTGGTTGTAGCCGTGAGGAAGAGGCGCATGCCGGTCCACTGGATGGAAAAGGAGAAAGGAGGGGAGCGGGATAGCAGATGGAAACCCTCTGGGTCAAGGAAGAGCCAGTGTCTTTTGAGCCAAGAAAAAACCGAGTGTGGTTGAAATGAACTGGAGGTCATTCCCAGCAGGATGGGGAGATTAAACACAGGGTCTCTTGTCACGGTTTTAAATGTGATTGGCACTTTGGGAAGTTCACACCGTGACTGAAGACACCCCTTTCAAAAAGGGTGTCAGTGACAGAATGACAAGTGTCAAAGCAAACATGTTTCTTTTGTCTCTTATTATTTTGCAATAATAGAGTTGGCCTCTCTGCATTTTTGGATACCTTGCAAATATCTCCTTAATTTACATTTGATTTTCTTTATTTTTGTGACTTCAAAAGAGTAAGATGCCAACAGCCTTCCGGTGGTGTCTCACAAGCAGAGTGATGGCTTTTGGAAATGTGTGTTGCCTTTTGGACCCCTGATGGTTTGGGGGGCAGGGTGCATGGTGGAGAGGGGCTCAAACAGGAAGCGGATGTCAGCACAGAGCAAGCTGGAGAAGCTGGTTGGCTCACATCTGCATATGGAGGCTCTCCGCTAAGACTCTGGCTCAGCTGTGTGTGTGGTGGGTTAGTGATCTCTAGGTTTCCTGAAACAATGCTTGGCTCCTTTGTTGAGTTTCTTGGATTTTGCACCCCCCACCATCCCTACTGCTTTGACTCAGCAGCTCGTCTTCAGCTCTTCCCGAGTTTTGCATCTGAGCGTGCTCTGTCCCTCTCTGCATTCCACGGCATGCTGCTACCCGAGTAGCTTCCAAAAAACCATCTCTAGGTGACTCTGAGAAGTGCCTGAAAAATGAGTGACTGAGAAGGAGGAAACCAAGCCAAACAGAAAAAAGAAACGTCTGAACTTCCAGGCGGGCAGGGCACTCCCACTACAATCTGGCGCCTGCAGCCCCACTCCATCTGGCCACCATGCCTACACCTGCCACTAGCGCTGCCCAGCCAGCCACTCTGCCCCCTTGTCAAAGGCTCCCCCGCATCTGTCTCCCCAGCCTCCGTGCCCAGTCACACCTGGGAGAGCTGATGGTCCACTGTCCGTCATCTATACTAGGGAAATACGTGACCGGATTAAGGCTCATGACAAGTGACCTAAATCTAATGGAGCTGTCACATAGCCTAATCCAATGCTATCCCTACTCAACTGCATTCTCAGCCTTTCCATTTGTCATTTACTTAGCAGAACTGACAGATGCCGCTGAGCCCTAACAGCTAATAGGAATGACTGTCGCCAGAAAGGCCACACGCGCATTTATTGCAATTGATGTTCATGCCACTGAAATGCGGGACACTTTAATTCTTTAATTTTTCATTCGCCCGTCCTGTGACGGAGCTACACGGATATTTAATGCTCTGTCGTAAAGCTCTGTTTTCAGAGAGCAGACAGGAAGCGGATGCTTGAAGATGACTGGGTTGTTAAGGTGAGTGTAGGAGAGGCACCTGATTGACAACGTGATGCTCTAGTAATTGTAATGGTGTTTTGTGTTTCTCCAGTATGATTCTTCACAGAACTCACAGTAGTCCAAAGTGATCTTTCCATGGCTTGGTAAATTCCTGCAAATGAGTCGAAATTGTATCCTGAGATTTACCTAATCGTTATTACCAACAATGTGGTTTTAAAATCATGAGATATATGTGTTATATATTACACGCTCAAATGTTCATGGTGTGGATATGAGTTGGATAGTGTTACATACAGATAGATATAGATAGGGAGACAGATAGATAATAGATGGATGATGAATGGATGGATGGATAGATATTAGATAAATAGATAGATGATAGATGGATGATGGATGGATGATGGATGGATGGATGGATAGATAGATAGGTAGATAGATAGATAGATAGATAGAAAGAAGATAGATAATGGATGGATTGATGAATAGGTAGAGGGACAGATGGACAGACAGATGATAGGGAGATGGAGAGATGGATGGATAGATAGATGCATAGATACATAGACACAGAGACAGATGATAGCTCAGTGGCATGGTAATGTGCTGGAGAAGGTAAAGCAAAAATATATCAATGGAAATATAAAAAGCTATAGAAATATTAGGATGTGCCACTTTCCTTAGCATTGTTTTAAATACATTCTTGGTAAATTTTTAACCTGGACGTCAGAACATCGAACGCACAACAATAACTGACAGTCACAGGAACAAGTATAAGATACTGCTAATTCCTAAGACATCCCCAGAGTTGTCACAGAAGTATTAAATTATTAATTCATTCAGGACAAATGTGAGATTAATTTTCATTTCTTTTTTTTAAATTATGTTAAATGTTTATTTATTTTTGACAGTGAGAGAGAGAGACACAGTGTGAGCAGGGGAGGGGCAGGGAGAGAGGGAGACACAGAATCTAAAGCAGGCTCCAGGCTCTGAGCCATCAGCACAGAGCCCAACGTGGGGCTCAAACTCAAGAACCATGAGATCATGACCTGAGCTGAAGTCGGATGCCTAACTGACTGAGCCATCCAGGTGCCCCAAATTTTTGTTTCTAATCCAGTAATGAATTGGTATTTATTTGGGGGAAAAACATCCCAAAAGCTGTTAGCTTTTGTTTGGCTCTAATAAGAGGGCAGTATTGGGTAAAAATGTGGAAAAACAAGAAGAAATGAAGGAAGTTAACTTAGACGCATTTTACTTAATTTTTCCACTTTCACTTGTTTTTACTTTTTAAAGTAAAAGCAATGCACATATATTGGGGGCGGTTCTCAAAGAGAAAGAGGGATATGCGATGAAGAGGAGAAGATGGTCATAACCTAGACCGACCATATTTTACTACCCATTGTGTATTGGTCTTGTGCATACACATTTGTGTGTATGCCTATGTATGTATTACATATGTATGCATATAATAGCTATTACATACAGGTAAGAGCTGTGTATATATGGACAGTGTATAAAGTTCACAGGGAATAAATGTGAGACATTTCAACATTTTTCTAAGAAAGCAGGAACCTATAATGTTATATGTTCTCTATTATATAATTTAAATTATATTTACATATATATAACTACTGAATTCTCTTAGTTTTAACAGCTTTTCGGATTATAGTCTTAATGTTTTCAAGATACACACTCACATCTGCAAGTGTCTGTGTTTCCTCCTTCCTAATTTTTGTTCCATAGATCTCTCTTCTGTCTAATGTAATGGACTGGTAATTTCAGGGCAACATCAAATCATAACGATGACAGTGGGCATCCTTACCTTTCACTGACTTAAATAGGAATTTTTCTAATGTTTCCACATGAATTAAAGCTGGTTCACCGCTGAAAATACTTATTTTTTTCATTATAAAATTATCAGTCCCTATTTATTACCCATTTTAGTCAGACTTGACACTGAGTTTTACCAGATCCATTTTGGCACATATGGATCATGAGGCTTACCATGTGATCTATCATCATGGTGCCTGGCATTAATAGGTATTGAGCCATTCTTGTATTTTATGGGATGAACCAGTTTGGAGACTCATAATAATTTGGAAATTCAATAATATTACAAGGCATTCATCCTTTAGCGATGGGTGTCAAAGCTGGCCAGAGGCTCTGATATTACTATTATCAGATATCGATGATCACTAGACATTTATTTATCTAAAAACAGGTGCAGGGAAAGAACAGGACAGACTCTGCTCCTCACCTAACAGAGCCTAGAGACTAGCTTTTCTCTGTCACTTTGCTCATCAGCAAAGACATTTTGTTTGTTTTTCTTCCTACTCTAAAATCGCTATCAATTTTTTTTATTGAGGGCTTTTAATTGAATAAAATTAATTACATTTAATCTGAATGAAAAGGGAGGGGTGGCCCCAAACACATTTTGAGCACATTTATTTGGGAACTTTGGAAATTTATGCTTATTTGGAGACAAAAGCCTAATTTTTGGTTAATCTAAACACAACAAAATGGAATCGTTGCAGTCATGAGAACAGTGATTTTATGTGCACATTCCTGCCACACACTCCCCCAGGTTTGATCATATTTCCCTTTAATGTGTCGGGGAACATAGTCTGAAATATCAAATTTAATCCATTTAGTTTTGAGAATTAAAAAAAAAAAGCTTTATGGACTTTTCTAATACAAACTATAAATGGATATTCCCAGTGAGCTTATCATCCAGTGGAGAGAGACCAGTACTTAAAGAGAGCCATGCAGGGGCACCCGGGTGGCTCAGTAGGTTGAGCGTCTAACTCTTGGTTTCGGCTCAGGTCGTGATCTCACAGTTCATGGGTTTGAGCCCTGCGTGGGGCTCTGTGCTGATAGCATGCAGTCTGCTCGTGATTCTCTCTCTCCCTCTTTCTCTGCCTATCTCTCTTTCAGAATAAATAAAGTTAAAAAAAAAAAACACCATGCAAATAAATAATCAACCGTACTGTGGACAAATGTGATTCAGAAAAATATGTAGAGGTGACACTTCAGTTTAAACCCAGAGATCAGCCTTCCTTAGCAATAGCATGAAATAACTGGACAGAGTAAAGTTTCAATTATGCTTTTAGTATATAGCCTTAGTTCAATGGCCCAGATAACAAGCAAGTGAAAATAATGTAATACAGCAGAACTGTTTATTCTTCTCCCCCAAATTGTCCTTTTCTGCTGCATATGCTTATGAAATATACAAGGCTTATTCATCCTGTTGCTCAGTCAGTCATGTAATAATTTCTCATTCAGTTCTGCATTTGTTCACCCAGCTTATCAAGGGCAAGGAAATGTATCCAATGCCGGGAATACAGGGATGAGACCAGTGTTTTCTCTGAGTGTCTATTCCAAACACTGGATTAAAGTATTCTGATTCTATCTGATGAATGGAAAATGTGGGTGTGTGGAATATGCTTTGAGAGCAAGAGGCCCAAATACATTGTGCAAGAAATAAGGTCTTTAGAGCACGTCAGAGTCAAGGGACAAAGAACATGGAGAACGTGCTCTACTAACATGGATTTTCTGTTCGGTATTGAACAGTTCTGAGTGTGAAGGTCTACTTTAACCCTTTGAAGTACTATTGAAAGTCCTGCAACATTAAAGTGCTCTTTACATGCACGTGGAAGCCCAGCAGTGGAAGTTGGGACCCATCTCTAAACGGTCCTACGATGCGTCGTTACAGTGAAAGTTGGGACCCATCTCTAAAAGGGTCCTACGATACATCGTTCATGCTTACCAGGCAACTGTTGGCTTTGTACAACTTTGGCCTTCACTTTTTAGAGGTAATTTTTAAAAAGGAATGGTGGTATATTTTTACCTACAGAAAGTTCACTTTGTAAGAGTAAACTGGTTTCTAGCATAAGTATTTCACCGGAAAGTCGCTGGAAGAAGATGAAGAACATAGTAAACGAATGGTCCCCATGCTTTACGCCAGCATCTCTAGATGCCTTTTTTTTTAACGCTGTTATTTGAAAAATATGTTTGAGACCAGCTGTACTTTTTTGGTGAATTCCTCCAAGGCTCCCTTACTGAGCACCACACTGACCGAGGGCACAAAGGAAGCTCATGTTCTGGGCAGAGATGCAGGATGGATGGGTCCTTGGAAAAAGTGGCTTCCACTCAGCCAACTGAGCTGTTCCTGTTCTCTCTGGTTCCAACCCTGAACGGTGCCACCTGCTGTTTCTCTAGCGGGTTCATTCCCACCCCCTACCCGCCAACAAGAAACTTCACATCTGGAAATACAGAGCATCCTCTCAAATGTGACTGGGGTTATTGGTGGAATTGTGTGAAATCAGCTTGCCTTTGAAACTTAGGTGGGTACTACTAAAATATTTCCTCCTGAAATGTATCCAACCTCATTTTAATTGGATTAAGTAACAAATCAAATGAAGGGAAAAAATGTTCTGCTAATTAGCAGTCCTGTTGCCAGTATCCTTCTTAAGCCTCTGAGAGATCAGACCAAACTGTGCTTCTAATAATCATTTTCAACACATACAGGATGACTTTAGCCTATTTTCTGAGGCATTCTTTGCTTTAAGCAATTCAGAGAACACCATCAGGTTTCCAGGGGGTTATTCATTCTTTCTGTAGCTTTTCATGTCCAATGGGGTAAGCCCTAACTCAGTGTTTAAGGCAACATGACTAGCATTATTTATCTATTATAGGGGACTTTTATCCTCAAAATTTGTGATGTCTGTGATATACAAGCATGACTTAACTATGCATTGATGGAGGTTTCCTTTATTATGTTTATTTTTAAGAGACAGAGAGAGAGACAGAGAGAGAGCCAGTTGGGGAGGGGCAGAGAGAGAGGGAGAATCCGAAGCAGGCTCCAGGCTGCAAACTGTCAGCACAGAGCCTGACACGGGGCTCAAACTCATGAACTGTGAGATCGTGACCTGAGCCAAATTCGGATGCTTAACTGACTGAGCCACCAAGGCACCCCAAAAATAAAATATTAAAAAAAAAACCTAAGATACTACAAAAACAGAAAGGATATCCAAACAGCTGAACCCACACACAGACACATATATACATACATATGCATATGCAATATTTTTATATTTTAAATATACATTTATATATTAAAAATCTGTTGATTTATGTGTTTTATGCATATATATTATATATCTATTAATACATAATATAGTCATATTATATATCTTTGTTCAACTGTGATTTTCCTTCATGTTGGTTCTTGGATGCATATTATATATATAATATATTATATTATATATATTATATGATATATCATATATGTATTTTTATATATACATGTTTGTAGATAGGTAGATATGCACAGAAGTGCTCAACTTGGTTAGTCTCAGGAAAATTAAAACTATTACGTACCAGAACAACTAAATTACTATATCCGTGGAAAATCTGGCAATATGAAATGCAGTTACAATGTAGAGTAATTGGAAATCCACAAATGTCTGCTGACCCCCAAGCATATTTTAAAGCAGAAATTCTCAAAATACAGCAAGTGTTCTCTGTCATCAAGACCTGAAAAGAATCCAACCCACCGCATCTTTATAAAACCAACCACGAGGGTGTCTCAGCACATTTGGTATTTCTTCCCATAGAGATGCTATCGCTCAGATCCAGAATTGTGTTCAGATCTAATCATCCCTACCTAAACCCAATCACTGGCTGCCATTTAAACTAATTTGCTCTGCATTAAAACTTCACAGAGAAGAGAATTTCCCTCTTGATAATCTGCATCACAAGATAGTAAATTAAGCTTCTGCAGAACAATATCTATTTCATACATTAAGTATATTTACAATATTAGCGTAGTGCAGTCTTGGATATTGTAGAAGGGAAATAGGCATCTGGGAGGGCCAAATTCAAAAGTATTGCCTATTATACATTTTACATTTTTAACAATCTCCTAGGTGAAAGCTATTTAAAATTATCCTTCTAGATTATCTGCCTTTGACTTCTAATGAGGTAAAGTACTCTATTTCTAGTCACTTCATTTCCTTTCTGTATAGGCTTCAAATATTGTTATCGTTTTTCTTTTTTAAGTTTATTTACTTAAAAATCTTTTTTTACATTTATTCATTTGTGAGAGAGAGAGGGGAGGAGTGGGGCGGGGGGGGGGGGCACAGAATCCGAAGAAGGCTCCAAGCTCTGAGCAGTGAGCACAGAGCCGGACGCGGGGCTTGAACTCATGACCGCAAAATCATGACTGGAGCCAAAGTTGGATGCTTAACTGAGCCACCAAGGCTCAGAGAGAGAGAGAGAGAGAGAGAGAGAGAGAGAGAATCCCACAGGCTCCACACGGTCAGTGCAGAGCCCAGCGTGGGGCTTGAACTCACCCACCGTGAGATCATGACCTGAGCTGGAATCAAGAGTCAGATGCTTAACCGACCGAGCCACCCAGGTGGCTCATCATTCTTCTTACTTGAGCACTTTTGAGCTGCTGGTATTTATTGATTTACAAGAGAAAGGGATAAATGAAGTATCTTAACTGTTTTTCTCAGATATGTGTGAGGATCCAGTTTGGTGCTTATGTGGTTAGTTTTCTACTCAGCGTTCAACTATACACTGACCTTAACTATTGTTAGTATAAAGACCTTCTCACCACAGGTTAAAGATGAACCTTCCTTTATACTTTCTTTTCATTGGCTTCCTACTTCTTCACTCCTTACACAAGATTTTTATCCTCCCTGGAAACATCTGGTGTTTGGGACTCAGTGGTGATCTGTCTTTCCCCTCCTTCTTTGTCGCCCCTTGGAGTTACTGCCTTTGTACTTTAAATTGTCACAAATACAGGGCCACACGCACCCCAACAGACCCCTGCGGTTCCTTTCTGGGCCTGGGATCTTAATAACTGAGGCTGTTTTCTGTTCCTGTTCAACGCTGCCTATGTTCTTTCGTCCAATTCTTGGGACATTTGCCTCGACTTGTAAACACATTAACAGCAAGCGTTTAACTGAACTCTGATTCACATATTTGGCCTGAGCCTGTTTCCACCTAATTTCCTTCCCTGAGCTCCTTTTCAGGTGACTGTCTGGGTTGTTGGGACTTTGGTGTTAAATACGTTGCCTTTGGGGAGGGCAGAGAGCGGGTTGTTTTTCGTGCTCGTGCTGCTGCCTCTTGAATGTCCCCCAGGCATGAGCTAGGTGCTGGCCGCTTCCCTCAGATTTTCGGAGATGCTTGTCCTCTGTTCAGCTCTGGGGTATGCCGCACGGCTACACTTTCTTCATGGGGTGCCAGAATGTCTCCAGGAATTTTATGTGGCCCTGGGCAAGTCCTTTTCATCTGGAGCTGGAAGGCTGTCTTTAAGGAAAGTCTTCTCCCTTCTCTATTTCTGTGCCTTCTGGTTTGGAGTTTGGTTTTGTTTTGTTTTTTTCCAGGACTCCATTAGGAAAATTCTTTTTAGGGGCACCTGGGTCTCTCAGTTGGTTGAACGTCCAAATCTTGGTTTTGGCTCAGGTTGGGATCTCACAGTTCATGGGTTCGAGCCTCACATCAGGCTCTGTGCTGACAGCGTGGAGCCTGCTTGAGACTCTCTCTCTCTCTCTCTCTCTCTCTCTCTCTCTCTCTCTGTCCCTCTCCTACTCATGCTCTCTCTCTAAAAATTATTTAACCTAAAAAATAAAAAGAAAATCTTTTGTTTGAGTATAGTTGACATACCATGTTCCCTCAGTGTCAGGTGATCCTCCAAGTCTATGCGTCACATATGCTCCCCACAGTATGTCACCACACCGTGCGATTACAGGGCCGTTGGCTGTATTCCCTGGGGGGTACCTTTTATTTCCATGACTTGTGCATTCCGTAAGTGGAAGCCTGTATCTCCCACACATCTTCCCCCATTCTCCCTACCCCCCACCCCCTCCCTTCTGGCAGCCAGCAGTTAGTTCTGTGCAATTACAAATGCGGTTACTATGCTTCTTGTCTGTTTATCCATTTGGCTTGTTTTTCGACTCCACATAAGTCTGAAGTCATATCTGTCTTCCTCGGTCTGACTTCTCTCACTTAGCATTATACTCTCTAGACCCATCCATGTTGTTGCAAATGACACCACCTCATGCTTTTTTATGGCTGCGTTGTATTCCACTGTGGTGTGTGTGTGTGTGTGTGTGTGTGTGCATGTGCACACCACACCTTCTTTATCCATTCATCTATGGATGGACACTTCCATACCTTGGCTATTCTAGATAATGCTCCTATAAACTATAAACATAGGAGTGCATAGATCTTTTCAATTTAGTGTTGTCATTTTCTTTGGGCAAATACCCACTAGGGGAAGTGCTGGGTCACACGGTGTTTCTATTTTTAAATTTTTGAGGTGCGTCTGTGATGTCTTCCACAGCGGCCGCACCGGTTTGCCTTCCCACCGGAAGCTAGAGTTCCTCTTTATATCTCAGTGGGAATTCTGAGTGTGCCATCCACCTGTATTTTCATTCATCCTCCTTTTCAGCCTGCTCATCCATTTTTCCACGTCCTTGAGTTGTTGTCATTCCGCACAGTTGTTCTTTTTCTTCAACAATTCAGTTTTCTTCACTACACAGCCTGCTGTTCGTTGTCTCCATTGCCGTTTCATTTGGTTTTCCTTTTTTGTCTCTGTTCAATTTCTGACCTCAGTCTGCTTCTCCCTGGATTCCTTTCTGTAATTTATAGATGTACTTTCCTACTGAATAGTGTGCGTGTTTAGATAGGCCAAGATTCCTCAAGAGTTACTCTTGTTTCTTTCAATAAGTTTTGGTGTATAGAGACCTCCCTTTGAGTGACAGATGTTCTACAATTTCAATTATTAGTTGGTGAATTGAGTGGGCTTCTAGGGCTGTGATGTCGAAGTTCATACTGATATCCTAACCTGAAATCTCCAAATAAATTTTTAACACAATGGGGATCAATCACATCATATATATCCCTTTATAGTCTGCTTTCTTTTTTTTTTCTTTTTAAGATTTTCCTTTTAAATATTACCACCCCCCAATGTGGGGCTCAAACCCACAATCCCAAGATCAAGAGTTACATGCTCCACGGACTGAGCCAGCCAGGCACCCCAATATTCTGCTTTCTTTACATAACATCATATTGTAAGTATTGTTTTTTCCACTGACTACATTACATAATATATGATTATACTCCTTAGTTCATTTACATCATCTCACAAGTTCAGATTGCTTCTAATATTCAGGTTTTAGAAACAATATGATACTGACTGTGCATGGGCGCAAATCTCTCAGTACATTATCTGACAGCTTCTGTATTTTTTATTTATTTTATTTTTTTTGACAGCTCCTTTAAAAAATATTCCTGAAATTGACATTACTTGGTTACAACTTATGAAAGCATAAAGAGTCAAAACCAATAACCAACTGCCTTGCAGGAATATTCCGACATGTTTCCAATTCTTCTAAAAGTGTATGAGAGGTCAATTTGTTAGCTAAAAATAGTTAGGTATTTTTTTTACTATTAACACAGGAAGTCGTTTCTCATGCTTAACAGCCGTCTGCTTTCTTTCTTTCTTTCTTTCTTTCTTTCTTTTTCTTTCATAATTTGTGTTGCTTGACGGCTGTCTTGTTCTGGTATTATGCATTCTCTACTTGTCTATGTCCTCTTGTAAGATGATAAACTATTAAAACATCTTCATACACACACACACACACACACACACACAGCACGCACGCACATATCTATCTATCTATCTGCTATAATTGTGTTTCCTTTTGTGCAACAGTTTTCTTAATAAAGTTGCTTTAGAAAGTTCCGTCCTCTGGGATTAGTCAAATCAATTATGCTTGAACTATCATGACTTGTGATGACCATATTGGCCCCTATCTTCTTATGTTTTGTGTTTTGTTTCGGAAGTAACTGTTGTTTGGAAATAACTGTATGAATGTTTTCTCATAAGTGTCACTGTTGTATTTTGGCATTGAAAATTTTTCTATATTTCTACTTTGATCATTTATGGAAACTATGTTTTTAGGGTCAAAAAGAATAAAAGGGGGGCACCTGGCTGGCTCAGTATTTGGAGCATGCAACTCTTTATCTCGGGGTTGTGAGTTTGAGCCCCAGAGTGGGTGTAGAGATGACTTAAAAACTAAAATCTTTGAAATAAAAAAGAATAAAAAGAGGAGCATAAAAGCATGTTTACTAAATATATGACTTTGTTACAGTTTTGTGTTTGGTTTTCTGTTTGTCTGTTTGTTTTATTTGTTTTTAGGTACGGACTCTACAATGGTGTGAGTCTGTAGGTCAATCATGACTGACTTTTTTTATCTGTTTATAATCAACAAGAGCTATCTGCTTTGGTATTTTTTTTTCCTCACAGTCTTCAAGTTATTTGGCTTATATTGAGTTAAATTAGGTCCTTTATTCTGTGCTGTGTATTTTGTGTTATTTTGGTTAGAAGAACTTTAATACAGACAAGAGAAATTGGAACCACTTATGGTGGAAAGCAGTGTTTCCCAAGGTACGATGTGAGGATGAATATTCTCCAGATGAAACAAGTGTGACAAACATCCACCTTGAAGTCATCCCACAGAGAAGTTCATACCGACCATTAACATAACCAAGACCTTGGCATCTTTTGGCGAAGAAGGCTGTTTTAATTTTTTGACCCAAGTTTATTTGTCCACAAAGCCCTTGTGTGTGGTGTGTGTATGTGAGTGTAAGTGTGTAAAACATCTACTACTAATAACATGAGGCATTGTCAGAACCCATGCAACGAGAAATGCTTCTCTGCATTGTAGTCACTCAATATTTTCAAATGTTTCCTCATACTTTACTGAAATGTCTACCCCCGACAAGACATATTAAAAAAACATGTATCAATAGGTTTTTGCTGCAATGCCAAAAACACATATTTCACTCAGTTCACATCCTGCTGTATTGTATCACTATATTGTTGCGTTTTTTTTTTGTTTTTGTTTTTTTTTTAATGCACGCTGTTTCCCCAGGGCGTCTAGATCAGGCAGTGCTGATTTCTCCAGGTCTTTCTCAACTTACAAAATGAGGGCAAAGCAGGTGATTTTTCAAGGAACTCTTGGGTCGTCTTCCCTAGGAACCAGCACTAAGAGGAGATAAAGAGAACATGGTCCATATGGGCTTTTTAGGGCTGGGTGTGTCCAGCCTTTCTCCCACTGCTGTAGGAGGATTTGGGGCACTTCTGGGATGAGTTGACATTTTCTTCCCCATCTAGGAGCTCATGATCCCAAATCCCTCCTGCAGCAAATTATTGTAACATTATATGGTGTTTGTTGGAACTGTCTTGTACCAAAGGTATTTATTTTTCTTTCTTTTTAATTTTTAATTTCTTATTTTTTATTAACATTTTTTTTAACATTTACTTATTTTTGAGAGACAGAGTGCAAGCTGGGGAGGAACAGAGAGAGAGGGAGACAGAATCTGAAGCAGGCTCCAGACTCTGAGCCATCAGCACAAAGCTTGATGCAGGACTTGAACTCACGAACCATGAAATCATGACCTGAGCCAAAGTCAGACGCTTAACCGACTGAGCCACCCAGGCACCCCTATTTTTCCTTCTTTGATGTGCTTTTGTGTTCATTCATTTTTCTCCCATATACCCTGCTGTAATTGAACTATATTCCTCTTCCAATGTTAATACGATAATATTTTAATAAGTCACCTGGTATGGAATATCCTCACATTGCTGGAATCAACTCCATTGGGAAATTGTGTGTATTCTCTAACAAGTACATTAAATTCGCTAATATTTTATTTTTATTTGTCGCTGAGGTATGCTTGATGGGTGCTGGGGTTTATTCCATATTTTATTTTCCCTGTGTTCTTAAAGAGTCAGTGTTGGGGCGCCTGGCTGGCTCAGTCGGTTGAGCGTCCGACTTTGGCTCGGGTCATGATCTCACGGTTTGTGAGTTCGAGCCCTGTGTTGGGCTCTGTGCTGACAGCTCAGAGCCTGGAGCCTGCTTCAGATTCTGTGTCTCCCTCTCTCTCTCTGTTCCTCCCCCGCTCATGGTCTGTCTCTCTCTCTCTCTCTCCCCTTCAAAAAAATAAACGAAAAATAAAACCATTAAAAATATTTAAAAAGTCAGTGTTATCGTAGATCAACAGGATGGTGGAGGAAACTTCCTTAAAAGATACTCATAGAGATTACAAAACATGAGAGTCACATGAAATTCTCATAGGACTTGCTCTTCAAACATATCATGTTTCATGTAATTTGGGGGATATTCACTGACTCATAATTTGCATTGTGAAATTGATTATTTAGCTTTTCTTATTGAGTTAGTATTAGTAATTTCTTTTCAAGAGAGCAAGCAGTTTATTCTACATAAATAATTTGTGGTAATAAAGTTTATTAGTGTTTGCTTTTGTGATTTAATATCTGTTCCATTGCTTAGGTATCTGAACAAGGTAAGATTTCATCAATAACTGCCCAGTTCCTAATAAAACAGAATAAGTTTAATGAGGAGGGTACCTTCATCCTTCTTGAAAAATGCCATTTCTTTTTTTTTTTAAGATTTTATTTTGAAATAATTGGTACACCCAACACAGGGCTCAAACTCATAACTCCAAGATCAAGAGTCACACACTGCACCAACTGAGCCAGCCAGGCGCCCCAAAGGAGCCGTTTCTTTGCACTGAAAAATTAACTCACAACTGAACACCGTGCATGATTGTTTTCGATACTTTTTTGTTGTTACTAAGTTGAACGGGAAGAATAAAGTGGAAGACTTTAACTCGTACAGGTGTTATCCATTCCTTATTTTTTTAACCTTAAGGCAATTTTGTTAGCAATTTCATTTCCGGCCCTCATTAGGGAAATGATGTTATCACAGCCTCAATTCCATTAGGCATATAATTCTAGAGACAAGTGCCAGCAGGTGCGCCCAGAGAGTGGTGCTGATGAACCCAAACTATGAGACAAAAACCTACAGGAGGAGCCAACTGTTAACAACAGACTCCTCACATCCTAACTCGGAGAGTTTGCCTCTTTAGAAATGCCAAGAAGGTAGTTGTTTGAGTTCAGGTTGCAGTCACTTGTGCTTTGGGGCAATCACAACCCTCTGGTGTGGCTTGGTCGGATAAAAGTCAGGCAGAGCAGAGGTCCCCAGCTTTCGCCACGACTACTTGGAGGGCCCCACCGCTAGAGGTTTTGACTCGGTAGGTCAAGGACAGGACCCTAGAATGTGCATTTATTTTTTTATTTTTATTTTTTAACATTTATTCACCTTCGAGAGAGTGCAAGCAGGGGACGGACAGAAAGAGAGGGCGACCCAGAATCTGAGGCATGGAGCTGAACTTGGGGCGTGAACTCACGAACCGAGAGATCACGAACTCACGAACCGAGATGAAGTGGGACGCTTAACCAACTGAGCCACCCAGGTGCCCCTGGAATGTGCATTTCTAACAAGCTCCCAGGTGACACCAGTGCCACTGATCCCAGGACCACAATTTCAGAACCACTCAATGAGGCTAATTCTTAAGGCTCCTCAGAAAATTGACGGTGCTCCCCAGGTGTGTTGAATTTCCTCTCCCCTCTGAAGTCATCACATCATGTTAGGCTTGGACAGGAACCTCCCACAGACACGCAGAACTATGCATCAGGACCATCTCGTGGTTCTTCAGCTAATGAATTCTTCATTATTACACCTCAAATACCCCTGCAGTCTTCATTATTGCTTTTACAATGTTGACATTTTATCTTGTGGAAGGAACATTCTACTGTGCTTTTATAGAAGTCTCGGTGTTCGAATAACCTTCTGGCATTCAGACTTGCAAGGTTAGCTTTGCTGAAAAGCTCCGGAAAATAGTCACAAGGATGGCAAAGAACTCTCTTCTCCACAGATACCTTCCTTCCCAGGGCTTTGTGAGGGCGTATAACCAAAGGTCATGCTGTTTCCATTCCATTTAAAGACATGATCCATCAATTATTTTTACCAATTCCCTAATTGTGGGCTGGCCTCCCATACAAGGAACTTGTCTCTTTTCTCAGTATAGATATATTTGCAGATTTCCCTACAGAAATTCTTATGGATGATTTACATTTTGGGGAGGCTTTGTTTTGATCTCTTCTCCATAATATATGTGCACCTTCAAAGCATGGGAATGTTATAAACAGCATTGAATCTGAGGCAGTTAGGAATCTGAGGCAGGTAGAATACCTCATCCACCCTCCACCAAGAGGCCACTAAAACACGCATTTCCTCCTGCCAAGTCTCTACAAACATTAACACAATGCTATAAATACTTTCATTAACGCAGAAGTTAATATTCTTAAAGTGCTATGAAGTGTTCTTATCTTAGATCAATGCCAAGAAATCTAGACTTGATTCACAATTGACCTTTCCTTGAAATGTGAAGCTGATTAAAGGGTGTTCACTTTCATCTCCATCACTGCTCTGTTGTGCTTTGTTTTCACAAGTGGGTTGAGGTCAAATCATTTTGACTCCAAAGTAGTGACTATTCAACTAGAAGATGTCTTTCTCAAGTGATCTCCGTGGACATTTTCTTCACAAACCCCACATAAAACGTTGGTTTATTATGTTGGAATTGTTGATGCTTTTGTTTTATATCCGGATTGTTTGTTCCTTTTTCTTCACTGCTATTGCTTTTGCTTCATTTTTGTTCAGACTCCACGTTCAATAAATTCTCTTTTGCATATCAGAAAGCCCTGCATGCTTGAGATTGGATACATTAATTTAAGGTTTTAATTACCTCATATACATTTTAGTAAACTTTCCGGCTCTCTACAATGGAGAGAAAATTTGAATGGAGAATACTTTACTCTATGAAGTCGTGAAAGGAAGAAGTCGTGGCATTGACCAGCCATGGAAATTCGGGGCAAATTACAAATTCGCCTGATTTCTAGTTTCTTCTGTTACACATGGTGGTAATAACAATATTTTCTCTGTCTGCCTAACATTTTTTAATAAGGATAAAATGAGACCCACACCACGAGAACTCAGTATATACCAAATGGGTATTATACTGGTGTGTACATTTTCATTCTCTGTGTTCAGTCTTGTAGGTATAGGGAAATGTTTCTGCTTTTCCCCATATGTTTCCACAATTATCTTGTAAATCTCTGCCTTGTTTTGTATTCTCTTATAAACTTCAGGCATTGGGGAAAACATTCGTGTGAACATTCAGATGGATTCACTTATTTATGGTGGCAGTGATGTTCAAGGTTATTCCTACATCCTAAAGGAATGACTGTTTGGGGAAAGATAAGTAAACTTCTTAGGACAACCCAAAAATACCCATCCTCGTTTTCCTAGGGGCCAATGTGTAGACAATGGGTAAGCAGCACAAGATAGTACACAATTGAGATCATGGGAGTTTGGATCACAGAGAACTTTGGGTACGACCATGTCTTAGCCTTGAATTAGACAGAGATAATGGGGAGCTCGGAGCGCCTGGGTGGGTCAGTTGGTTAAGAATCCCACTCTTGATTTTGGCTCAAGTCATGATCTCAGATTCGTGGGATCAAGTCCGGCATCAGGCTTTGTGCTGATGTGGAGTCTGCTTGGGATTCTCTCTCTACCTCTCACTCTGCCCCCTTTCCTCCTCGCTCACTCTCTCTCTCTCAAAATAATAAACATTAAAAAAAAAAAAAAAGAAACAGATAGTGGGGATGCAGAAATCCAAATGTGCTTGTAAGTGATAGAGCTTCTGAAGCAATCAGGTGCACCGACTCAATGATTTTGAAACCTTGTGATTAATTAGAGATTCATAAGGAAAAAATGAAAAACTTTAAATCTATCTCTGCCAGTTACGTGATATATGAACATATTCATCTGCTTGGTTCTATTAAGAATTTTTGTGAAGAATCTTAAATTCTCCTTCTGCAATAAAGTAGTTTCAAAGTCTTGAATTCTCACAGTCAAACACCTCATTCCTCTTAACTGGCTCATTAAATCCCTCTAACATTTCCTTGATAAAATATGTTATTGCCTTCCAGTTTTCCATCATAATTAGTCATTAGGGGTAACTTGAGTAGCTGTAAATATTCAAAGGCAACACTGCACCTATGAAATGTATTTTGAAGAAGATCAGGATATATGTAGGAAATAAAAAGAATATATAAGACTCTCTAATGCAAATCACCCTCTTAGTGGTGAATTAAAACTCAGTTTTTAATTAGATCAAAATCTGGGATTCAAAGCCAGGATTCCATGAACAATGATAACATTAGAAATATGTGCCCTGTATTGCTTTTTTTTTTTTTTTTTTGCCTTTACACATTCTAATGAATCTGTACATTTAGATTTGTTTTGTCAGTTTGGTCGCACTGTTGATTATTATTATTTTTCTAACCTGAGAATAGAGTGGGTAATGATTAACTTCAGAATGCTGGGAACCAAAGCATAATTGTCAGTTGATGTATATGAGTGCCGTACGATGGATCCTAGTGGGAATAATTTTTACTCTATTGCTAAAATTACTCAAATAACTCATGCTTTTCCGTTAAATTCTGTAGAATAATAGAAAAGGCTGACTATGACTGCTGACATTGCATTAATATTATGAATATACCCTTAAATGAAAATTGCCAATGGAAGCACAAATGGGTACATTTGGAAATCTGAGTGTATGATGCAATTTGAAAACTGTAATAAACACTCTGTAACCAACATCAGACAGCTGTTAATTCACTCACAGTTCGTGCCAGCAAGAAGTTCAGGGGAAGAAGTTCACCGTACAACCCAGCAATTCAAGTAAATAATCTATGTATTGTAGAAAGTTTAACCCTGGTCAAACTATCTTTCAGTAGGGCACATGTCAAGATATTTAGTGACAGGGGTGCCTGGGTGGCTCAGTCGTTGGGCGTCCAACTTCAGCTCAGGTCATGATGTCATGGTTCCTGAGTTTGAGCCCCGCGTCGGGCTCTGTGCTGACAGCTTGGAGCCTGGAGCCTGCTTCGGTTTCTGTTCTCCCTCTCTCTGCCCCTCCCCCACTTGTGTTCTGTCTCTCTCTCAAAAATAAATTAACACTTAAAAAATTTAAAAAAAAGATATTTTTTTTTTAATTTTTTTTTCAACGTCTATTTATTTTTGGGACAGAGAGAGACAGAGCATGAACGGGGGAGGGGCAGAGAGAGAGGGAGACACAGAATCGGAAACAGGCTCCAGGCTCCGAGCCATCAGCCCAGAGCCTGACGCGGGGCTCGCCCTCACGGACCGCGAGATCGTGACCTGGCTGAAGTCGGACGCTTAACCGACTGCGCCACCCAGGCGCCCCCCAAAAAAGATGTTTAAGAACAGATCAATAACAGTCCCCATGTGTCCCAACAGAAAACCATATCAGTTTTTCCTTAGATGGTCTTTTGATAGAATGGATTTATGCAATGGATTATTAATAATGAACAAATTATAGTGATACATCTCAACATGAATAAACTTACCAAACATATGCTGAATTAAAAAATGAAAGGAAGTCAAAGAAGTTGTCCAGTGTGGTCATATTCATATAAATACCAAAAACATGAATAACTGAATAATATATTTATATTATTAATACATTCATCTCATGAATAGATAAGCATATCTGAAATAATATTGAATGTAGAAAAATTCATCCTATAAGACAACATGAGAAAATAGCACAATAACGCCTCCTTCAGCTTTGGGTGTTCAGTGAACTTTTTCAGCAGAAATGAGAAGTTGATACACAAAGTCTCCAGAGATTTGTAGACATGTACATGGCAGAGAAGAAAACAGGTGCAAAGGTACGGGAATGTGAGAGAGGCCACGGTTTCTGGGAAATGCAAAAAAGTTTTTATTTGTGGAGGAGAGAGCATGAAAAGGGATGGTGAGAAGTGAAGAAGAAAACATGTATGTGTGCCAAGATTTCCACTCAACATTTAATGACTACTCAGTATGTACCTGGCAAAATTAAGGCACGGGTCGGAGGACCCCAGATACGGAAATCCAAGTGTCACATTTAATACTTACTCAATATGTCCTAGGTGACATTTAGGCATGGGTTGGTGGATCCCAGATGTGGAGACCCAAGTATAACATTTATTACCTACTCAATATGTCCTAGGTGCATTTAGGTATGGGTTGGGGGGCTGCAGATGTGGGGATTCAGTGCAACATTTAATAACTACTCAATATGTACTGGGTGAAACGTTTGAATGGGTTGGGGGATCCCAGATGTGCAGATCCAAATGCAAAGCGAACATGGTGTGATCATATCGAGCTTGTATTCCAGAGTGGTAAGTTACATCTGAGAGTCATTTGACCTTGTTTCATTCATATCAGACTCTCTCCATTCTTAGCCAGGCATGTTGACAATGGCCTACTGAACATTCTGAGAGTAGAGGGGTCTATGGAAGGAGCCCATCCGGAGGAGGTTGTCTCCTCTGCAGATATAACCCCCAAGTAAAAAGAGAAGGTGCCCAGTTAGGAATTAAGTAGCCAGAACTCTATAATCAGTTAAGATGAACCCAAGGAAAATGGCTCTAGTCATCTGAATCCCTGGAGGTGGCTGTGTGTGTCACATTATTGGGTGAAGAATTTAATTCGGGACTGTATTAGTATATAATGGGGGTGAAACTTCTATTTAATTTTGGCACTTTTACTCAGCTGGGCTCAGCCAAATTTGGGATGTCTTCTTTATAATAAAGAAGCATAAGAAAGAGAAGCCATCCTGACTTGGCTGAAAGATATTGTGACCATCTCAGAATCCACACAGGAGTGTACATAGGCAATGAAGACCATGTGAAATAGAACAGTGACAAGAAGGGACAGAAAATTGCCCCATGGTGAGTTGTTTCCACTTGGCATCGAGGAAAAGCTTGAGCCGGTAAGGACAGTGTCCAGTTATAAGTTTGGTTGAAGGTTTGACCCAACTACGAGAAATAGTCAGGAGAAAAGCAGTATGTTCTTTGTTAAAATTGGGTTGTGTATTATCTTTTAGGGGGAAAACTACACGTCTGTTCCAATGACTCCACAACATTCCTAAACAGAAGGGGTTACAATCAGAATGTGCTATCTCCAGGGACCTCGAGAGAAAGAAATGACTGGAAACAAAACCCAATAATCTGAGTTGTATGTAAGGATTATAGATAAAGGTTTGTAGGACATTTTTCAAAATGGTACGCCAAACAAAGGAGAAAGAATACATTCCCTACTTCAAAAATGCCAGAGAGGTGCAGGATTTTTTTCTTGTTCACTTCAGCTTTATTGACTTTTTAACATATTATGTCAATTGTAGACTTTCCAGAAGTTGCCAAAATGGTAAACAGAGTTCTGTATGCCTTTTACACCGCTTTTTCTAATGTTAACATCTCTGTCATCGCAGTACAATTATAAAACTAGGAAATTATCATTGATATAATACCATTAACTACACTAAAACCTTAGGAGGTTTTCACGAGATTTACCTCCAGCTCTCTATTCATGGAACCTGAAGGCAAATACTGCATGGCAAAGGTATGTTCTCAGAAATTTAGCATGCTATTTCTCCTTGCTACAATCCATTCCCTGAGAATTTCCTGGCTAAATAAGTGTGTATGTAGAATGTTGAGCCAGGTCTGAAATGCTGGGAGCGGTCTCCAACCAAAGACACTGGGGGTCTCATCGACCAACAACTCCAGTAAATACTAACGTGTCTATGGTTGGTCTGGACAAATTTTGCCAAGAGAAACCATTTCCAAGCAGTTCTCAGGGATGAGGTAAGACTCTGTGCAACAATGAGTCTTTCTGTTCCCTTACGTGATCTTTTCTTGGACTACGTTCCCACAGTCACGGATGCTAGATGCAGATACGTAGGCTAACACAAGTATACTCACTATCACCAGAGACAGAAGAACGTGCCCTTGAAAAAGGTTTGTGTAGAGTGCATTTGCATAGCACTGGTTGCTCCAAAGTGTAGAGAAAAATTTCACGATATTCATAACAAGGTGTGGGATAAGGAAGAATTTACTTTCCAGATGCACTTGCATTATTTTCGAGTGTTTATCCATAAAGAAATTACCAGGCAGATGTGGAATTCTTCTGCTCCTTCCTCACTCACTTCTCAAATTATGTAGACATTAAAGAAGAACAATTTCAACATATAAAATACAAGCTTTCTTATGGTCCCTTGACATAGCAAAGAGATCCTTTATATTTTCAGAAGTCTTAATGCTCAAATGAGTCTAATGGTTTAGTTGAGCAGTGCTAAGATTTTCCAACTAAGGTAGCCTTTTAGCATTGGGCATCTTAAATTCAAAACGTCAATATCTCATCAATTTAAAGGGAAAGACAATCTTTGGGAGAGCATTATAATCTTCCAAAGAGTTTGTACAGAGCTAACAACTCCTTATCTCTGAAATTGCCCATCATTTACAGAAACATGGTTGAAAATGTTGGTCCAGGAATGGAATTATAAAGCATACAGCTTTGGGGAGTGGGGTGGTGATATATCTAAGAACGTTGAGGTGGGAGATAGTTTTTCTACTTCTATCAGTGCTAAAATATCACCTGTATGAAAGTAATAGAATGAGATGTGTTACTGAAAGAATATTGTTATTGCAACTTAGGTGGAAGATATTGGAAAAATGAGGGGATCAAAAATTTCTAGCTTCCTTTGCAACATATGGTTGAGACACGGCCACTGAATGGGTCTCAACTGAGTAGACCATCCAAAATGAGGTGATTCAATCTACAAATCGGAATATGCCCAATTTCTGACCCTCTTATGAACACTTTCCTATCCCTGAGTCCTGCTGAGCCTTGGAAAGGTTGACTGATTCTTGTATCTCATCACAAATTTGGGGGAAAACACTGTTACTTTAGTGTTGATATGCTATTTATCTCCTGTTGAGAAAGAAGTATTTACATGTATTATGATGCTTTCAAATGATGGATTAGGACTGTTACAGAAAAATGGAGTGTGTGGGTTCCAGCCATCGGGCAGACAGATTACCATTATGCTGTGCGAGTGATACTTTATAAACCCATTTGTCACGCAGAAAAGGTGTCACATGTAATCTGATTCATTGCATGTAATGGATTAGGTGAAATTTACTTAGATTCCCAGCAATGGGCGTAAAATAACTAACTTAACCCATCAGCAAACTGTATTTTATCTTTTAAATCTTATTAGGGTTCCCTGGACCAAGAGAAAGAATAAATGGTTGTATTTCAAGTGGCATCAGGCGGGGACAGTGTCAAAATATGCTACCACAAATCATACCCAAAAGAGCTCTGTTTAGGATGTTTGCCTGACAGAGGAAGAGCTACCTGTATGGCCATGTACACACTAGAAATATTTACTCAGGTGCATGTGGTCTGGAGTCAAAGAAGCTTTTCCTTACTTGAGGCAGATATTATCGCTAGGAAAATACACACACTAACTAGTCTCAATGTATGATTAACCTATGGTTCTTAATGCCTTTTTATGAGCAAAGCAACATGCCGTGGAAAATTCCCAGATTTCGACTTCGTTTTTTTTTTTTTTTTAATTTTTTACTGTTTATTTATTGTTGAGAGACAGATAGAACATGAGTGGAGGAGGGGCATAGAAAGAGGGAGGCACAGAATTCGAAGCAGGCTCCAGGCTCTGAGCTGTCAGCACAGAGCCCGACGTGTGGCTCAAACTCATGAACCGTGAGATCATGACCTCAAAGTTGGACACTTAACTGACTGAACCACCCCGGTGCCTGCCAGATTTTGGCTTCTTAAGATCTACTAATTCTGGGTGCTGGAAGTCTGAGAGCAGGGTGACAGCATCATCAGATTCTAGGTTCTGATGACCCCTCTTCCCGGTTTATAGACAGCCACCTTCTCATTGTGTCCTCACATGGCAGAGAGAGGGAGAGAGAGGGGAATCAAGCTCTTTCATCTGGGGTGTCTCCTAACAAGGGCACCAATCATATTATGAGGCTTCTCCTCTCATGACCTGATTATGGGCTAAGGGCCCTGTCTCCAAATACCATCACATGGGGAATTAGAGTTTCAACATATGAATTTTGGGGGTGGGGGTCCATAGCAGCCTCTGAATTTCCTTTTGGGAGGATTGTCTCATTCCCATTGTGCTTCAGCTTAGTGCAAAGGTAGATCAAGGTCACTGGCTTCTTTTTAGGAAGCCAAGTGGGACAAATGTGCCCTCTTCCTGAGAGATGGGCATTTGACCTAAGCCCCTCCATTCAGGACATTGTCTCTTGAGCAAGGATGGAATGGTTGGTTGAAGCATAATCATTGTAGACCAGCCTGCTGGCAAGATGGCTTCCTGGGGCCTCTGGTGGTCCCTGTGAACCCCCTGATGCCAGGAGTTGACCTCCAAGCCCATAGGGATTTCGTGAACCTTCCTGATAATTGTTCTACCAAATTCTAAAGTGAGTTTCACTTGCTTTCAACCAAAACCCACATGGATACAGACCTTCCCAGCTGGAAAGGATTAAAAACCCGAAATCCTTACGTATAATTCACCTCATGGGTATACATCTCATTCATATAGAATGAACGTAAACTTTATGAGGAATGAAGTATATCACTTCCACGCTGTCATTTAAAAGAACAGCCACAGTCAGAAAACCACTGGACTAAATGCTAAAGTGTATAATTTTTTACAGGTATGCTTTCATCTTGATTCAAGTTAAATTTCAGTGTGAAGACTGGTGTTGGGTGATTTGCATTAAAATTTGAAATTGTGCAGTCGACTCTCCTAGGTCAACACGAATGCTGTTTGTGCCTTTCAAGGGATGTCAGCTTTTTGTCTTGATGGGAAGGTATGATGAAGCCATGAGTAGAAAGGAACATGAGGTGCAGAATGAGAACCTCATGGCTCTCTCTGTCCGGTGAGAATGAGTATGTGTCACATAACCCCAGAGCTCTCCAATGAGTCTTTACGTGCTATCATATGTACTAATTTCGTAGATCTCCCATTGCCTGTACCACCTCCCAATAAATCAGGTCACCAGAGTCTTTCACTGGAATTATTCTGACAGCCTTTTACATGTTCTCCCTGCTCCCACTCTTAACCCATTTTATCTTTCAGGATGAATGCCAAAGCCCCTACCATGACCTTCAGGATCTGGTCCCTGCCTACGTCCAGCCTGCTGTCCCAACAGCGAATGTTTGCCCTTCACTCCAGCCAGCCACACTGCGTTTATTTCTGGCTCCTTTGTAAATGCACCATGGCCTCTCACATCATTTCGTTTCCTCCAATGTGGTGTGGCCTCACATTGCCTGGAATGCCTTCAACTTTATGCCTCACCTCTAGGATCTTCCCACCCACCTCCAACACCTACGTTTTGCAAAGTGTCCATTGGTTAACCACTTCCTGTGGTTAACATTCCCTGCCTTCTGCCGCATTTCTTCTGTGTGCTTCCCTGGCACTCATTGCCCTACTATTTCCTGGCACTCACTGCCCCTCACTCCGCTGAGCTCCCTCTGAACCGTGGAGATCACTTGATTGTATTCATTCTCGCAGTGGGAAGTAATGGCAGAGTCTCGTTTGTCATTACATCCCTAGGATCTAGCATCATGTCTTACTCCTAGCAGGTATCATGACAAGTACTTGTGGTTAGCATATTGTTGACTGAATGCCAAACTCCAATCCACCAGTGAGCTTGATATACTCAGCGGGTCAACCAGCAGTGTCCCTTCCTTCCATATTGTTCACCACCCAACCAACCGGCCCTGAGAATACCACCTACACCATGTGGGAAGGAAGTCTGTCTATTTGCTAGATACTGGGGATAGTTATTCAGGCAAGATAAGCTATCTATAACCACAATGGAAATGTTATATTCAGTCTACATCCAAAGGGCATTGACTGAGCATCCCTCACCACCACATGATGCAGAAACTCCCACCACAGAATTCTGGGAACGAAAGTGCTACCTAAATGTAAGTCAGTACAGCATAGCATCCTGGGAATGCACACACACCAAAGCTAGCTGTAGTGTGAGATGGCTCTCAAGGCAGGCACACATGAGGACCTCTTTCAGTAATGGGGAGATAGACGAATGTTCTAGAGTGATGCTGTTAATCAAAATGTGACATAGTTGTATTCTGCAAAGCACCGTCCTCTCTGCACTATTTCGCTACAACAACATTTAAAATCTCTGCTTAAAAATGGGGCCAGACTGACATATTTTACGTGAAATAATTACACAAATTTGAGAAGTGGCAATTTTGGTAATTACCAAATAGTGTGATTCTCTCCCAATAAAGCATATGTCAGATTACACAAAAACAGCATTATGCTGTTTTCCCTTTTTAGACTTTACGTATGTAGCATACAAGTTTCAATACGCTAATGCGTTTCCCCGTATCTTATTTAAGTAATTTTTTTTAAACAACTGAGTTGTAGCATTTCTCGCTGTGAAATTTTAAGCCCTGAAAATTTCTTTTGATCTCTTCCCGGTGATTTTTAAAGCAGAAATAGCTTTTCTTTTCTTTTCTTTTCTTTTTTTTCAGAGAAATACCATGGGAGAGCACATGGAAAGCGATAATGCTGACGAGTTTTGCTCTCCTAAAAAAGAAAATATTTCTGCACCTCTCACTCCCATAGATGATATTTTCCATTATACCTCTTCTAGGGCGAGAACTATTGTGTTCTGATAACCTATTGTTATTAGTGTGCTCTCTTATTCCCTGTGAAACACATAAAATATGTTCTCATTCTTCTGTTCATTATTATATGGCTGGTGATAGGTTATTCTTTAAATATGAAAGTAGCAATTGTGAATGGGTGTTGCAAAGTACATGGTTTCGTGTCCTGTTTCGTTCCATTTTTCTGAATGATGGGGACGGTTCCTGATTTGGGCCCATCTGGAAGCCATGGGTGAAAATGCAGTTTATGGCCATGGACAAAAGAAAAGAATGTGGTCAAGGCACTGATAGCCTCGGGGTCAGACATTTTCGTGCACACTGCCAGTGTTTATGTCTTGAGCTAATTGGAAACGAGCTTCCTAAGATAATTCAAATAATATTATTACCACATATATACTATATATTGTTATACTATAATAATGTATAATTATAAAGAATAAAAAAACACAATTATTTCCCCAGTATCCCAGAATGCAAATTCCATCGGTTCAAATTCATAAAAACAAGAAACATGACGTGGTCTCTACTATTACGGAATGCAGATGACGACGTTCTCTGCAAAGACAGTCCTCAGGGAACTGCACGTTGCGGCTACCATCGCATTGAAAACTCACCACGGCCTGACAAAGTCAATACCACCCACATTCGAGAAAAGGTTGAGCAAATGAATGGGTCTGTCGTGGGTGGGGGGAGCATACAGCCCTCCAGTCTGACATCATCAGACTTTGCAAGGTCTTTAAAACAAAATTTTTTCTAATGTTTATTTATTTATTTTTGAGAGAGAGAAAGAGTGTGAGCAGGGGAGGGGCACAGAGAGAGAAAGAGACACAGAATCCGAAGCAGGCTCCAGGCTCTGAGCTGTCAACACAGGGCCCCACATGGGGCTTGAACCCACAAACCACGAGCTCATAACCTGAGCCGATGTCGGATGCTCAACGGGCTGAGCCATCCAGGTGCCCCAAGACTTTGCAAGGTCCTAAAGCCTGAACAGTGAATCTCCTATCCCTGTATCTTCCCAAATAAGCACTATGTGCATGGGATGGATGAACTCAGGGCCTCCTTCCTATCAGTTACTGCTTGAGAGAATGCTTTCCAGAATCATTGTTCAGGATATGGGGGGCAACGTGGTTTGTCAGTTAAGTCTCTGGGCTGTGATGCTGGGCCAGCGTGTGGCACAGCCCATAGCTATTTGTCGGCTTGTTGGCATCTGTTGTCTTTGTTCACTGCTCAGGGGCAGGGCCATATTGGGATCCATGTGCCTGGCCTTGGTTTTTGTGGTGGGCAATTTCTTTCTTCCCTGCTGCTGTGTGCATCTGCTGCAAGGCAGATGCAGGGACCTCTGTGCTACTCACAAAGCCCACAGGGATGGTTTCTGCCCCCTCCGCCTGCCCCCAGCCAGGATGCCGGCCTTTTGCTTAAGCTTCACGGCATGCAGACGCTCTCCCCCATTAGCCTATCTTGGCCTTAACCGCTAATCTTCCAGAAACAGTGATTTCTGCTCACGAAACACAAAGAAGTCATTTCCAGGGACACCTCCTTGGCGACAGCATCTTATGTGTGATCTCGGGATGGAAGGAAACCTTTTCTCCTGAATCTTCAAAGGCACTGTCCACTCTTCTCTAAAAGGAGGAAGACATCCCAAGTCACACAACTCAGGCTGTCCTCGGGCAGGGCAGGTCAGCGGAAGGCTTTCAGGAGCTGGCGACGTGATGCCACAACAACCTTCCAGTGTGAACAGAAGAGATTCCTGCATGGGTTTGGCGGGAGCTGACCTCGAGGTCCCCTCCAGTCTGAGGCATGCTGGCTGCTGATCGCTGGGGAGGCACGGTGGCGAGCCGGATGGGCCGTTGCACAGAAATCAAAGCTGAAGCGTCTCCATGGGGCAAAGATGTCAAACTGTGCGTCGAGCACAGAGGCAGGCGTGGGTGGGAGGGAAGGGTCAATGCTCTGACAGTGCTCATTGCAGCACCTGGCCAACCCATACCCAGGAAACACACGGGAAACGTGGATATCATGGTTGGGCTTTAATCCCCAATATAAGAAGGAAGGGTGTTAATCCACTGGATGTTGGAGCATTGATGTAGCGTCAGGAAGGGTGTTGGAGGCGGGGGCAGCCTGTGAGGACAGCGAGACTTTCAAGTAGATGCTGTCAGTGTTCAAACCCCATAACCCCACCGAGAGGGGCTCAGCCACAGCTTTGGATTTCCCAAAGAGAGACAGAGGGAGAGGGAGAGGGAGAGGGAGAGGGAGAGGGAGAGGGAGAGGGAGAGGGAGAGGGAGAGGCAGAGGGAGAGGGAGAGGGAGAGAAGTCACACGTACAGGGCCAGGGCGGCCAAAACACATTCCAGGCATCAGGCACAACCTCCTGTGTTCCTTACTTGCACACAGGCTGAATTATGCCTCCGAATTCAACCGTCAAGGAGTGCCTGGGGGGGCTCAGTTGGTTGATAGTCTGACTACGGCTCAGGTCATGAGCTCACAGGTGGTGAGTTTGAGCCCCACATCAGGTTTGCACTGACAGCACAGAGCCAGCTTCAGATTCTCTGTCCCTCTCTCTGCCCCTCCCACTGCTCATGCTCTTTCTCTCAAATTCTCAAAATTAAACAAACATTTAAAAAAAATTCAACTATCCAGAGGTGCCTGGGTGGCTCAGCTGGTTTAACGTCCGACTCCCAATTTCAGCTCAGGTCATGATCCCACGTGCTCTGAGCCTGCTTGGGATTCTCTCTCTCCTTCCCTCTCTGCCCTTGTCCCCCACTCACTCTCTCCAAATAAATAAATAAATATAAATAATTTAAAAAAAAAGAGTTACGCCATCAAGATCCACGGAGAGAATTTTGACTCCCTCTCCATGAGAGCTCGAAACGCAAGCTTCCCTCAACGTTCACGCTCCTCTGTGCACGTGATGAAGTCAGCCCATCTATCTCACTGGCTAGGCCAATCGCAAACCGTCAGTGAAATATCAAACCACGGGGAGACCCAGCGCGGTTTCAGACTTTAAAGTTTTGCATCATAAACCTCATGGGCACATCAGAGCCAAGAGTGGGTAACCAGCCACGCGGTTGCCCTCGGGGATGAAAATAGGGCTTTGGCAACCCAGGTGCAAATCGAGTCCTTGGGCTCAGTGCTGTGTTGATGAGGGCTGCTGAGCTCAGTGCTGGGGGTCTCTCTGCATCGGGGTATATCTGCCAGAGGAGCAGGGAGGGGAGGGCCAAGTGTCCTGCACACCAGGCACTATCCTGGTGAGGAACGGGGGTTTGTGGAGGTGTCCTCCAGACTTCTGCTCCCCAGAGCAGGGCATGCCGAGAAGCAACCCTAGTGTCTCAGGGCGTCTCGAGCGTGATTCACACCCAGTCATCCACAGCAGGGGCCCCTCGTTAACACTTCCTGGTGCTGTGATGGGTTGAATTCCGAGCTGGACACCGAGACTGTCATCCAATGCTGTACCCAAAATGTAGCGTCCCCTCTTCTACAAGAGTGGGCATGACCCGTGAACATGGTTAATGCCATTCCCTCAGTTGGGTGACTCATCGGTTGACTTTTGGGTCAACCAATTACTCTGGGTGGGCCTGACCTAATTAGAAGAAGGTATCAAGTCAGAAAGATAGGAACCTGCTGGCTTGGAAGAAATCAAAGAGCCACAATGAGAACTGCTTCGTGCAGCCATGTGGCAGGAAACCACAGGCAGCGACAAGGAGCTGGGTGTGGTGCCTGGCCAACATGGAGGACAAAAATTGGGATTTTCATCCTACAAACTAAAATGAGCTAGAAATAGGAAAGGCATTTTGAGATCCCAAACAGAAGACCCAGGCCACATGCATCTGGACTCCTGACCCGCAGAAATGATGGGATAGTGAATGTGCCACAGTTGGCCTTCCTCATTCCCTGTCGCTCTCTGCACCGTGTTTCCGGAGATCACTCCCTCAATAAACTACTTGCACCAAAGTTCCTGTCTCAGGTGCCAAGTTTCGGGAACCCAAACTTAGACTGGTATGGTTCTCCTGACATTTCTTGAAGGGTAAACAACATTGAACGTGGTCTTCTTTTTCTTTTAATGTTTACTCATTTTGGAGACCGAGAGAGACAGAGGGTGAGCAGCGGAAGGGAAGAGAGAGAGGGAGACACAGAATCGGAAGCCGGCTCCAGGCTGTGAGCTGTCAGCACAGAGTCTGACGTGGGGCTCGAACCCACAAGCCCCAAGATCATTACCTGAGCCGAAGCCACATCCTTAACCAACTGAGCCACCCAGGTGCCCCTGGACATGGTCTTTTTTTTTTTTTAAACCTCTTTTTTTTTTTACTTTTTTTTTTTTTTTAAACATGTTCCCAACACCAGGAACTTGTGATTTTCGACAGGGAGTAGATTTCTTCACAAAGGAAACAAAGAGCCAGTATTAATTTAAATTACCATCTGAAGGGATTTGGGAAGATGTTAGAAATGATGTCATGTCTGTAAATTGACTTGCCGTATACTGATGGGGAAATGTTTAAGGTTCTTTCTACAGGTTTTTTAAACGTTTTTTGTTTGTTTGTCTGTCGGCACAGAGCCTGACGTGGGGCTCGAACCCACCAATCATGAGATCACGCCCTGAGCCGAAGTCGGTCGCTCAACCGACTGAGCCACCCAGGCGCCTCTACTTAGAGAACTTCCTAACATGTACATATTTAAAAGTTGTTTTTAAATTTTCAATTTTTATCCCTGCTGGTGCAATTAACATTTACTCTTTGCAGCAACTCATTACCCGGAATGCGAGGGTCCTCCTATAGGTCTCCGTTTCTGCACTGCTGTGGATTGTGTGAATGTGAAAGTCCTATGGGAGACATGCTCCCCTCCCCACTCCCTGCCCTCCTGCCACGCTTACCAACTCCCCCCAGAGGAGGCTGGCGTGGCAAAATATTGCCGTGTAGAATCAGTGTCCCCAGTCACTGAATGGATGCCCTCGGCTTCGGCTGAGCTCCAGCATGGAGAAAAGTGTCCCGTGGGAAGGAAGAAGCGAACAGAAAGTCTAAGTCGACTCCTTGGATGATGCCTCAATTTCCCGTCCATCCTACCCTGCTTGCCTCGGCCACATTTATAAACAGAACCGTGTTAACCTTAGGTCCGAACATTACTGGCAGTTCCCATGGGGGGGGTGGGGGGGGTGGGATCTTGATGCTTTAAAAGTAGTAAGATACCTCGAGGTGCGAGGTCTGAACTCATTAAGCCTGTTTTTGTTTTTGATGTTGTTGTTGTTCTTGTTGCAAGATGGTGCAATGCCAAAAAATATAAAATAAAAAGGTTCTGTGAAAGACAAGCTTATTTTCGGCTTTGTGCTGTTAATCATCTGCTCTCACCCTGCGGCTCGTCTCCTGCACAAACAAGGAGCAGTTCTAAAGGCCCCTGATTGTATTTCCCGCTCCTTCTGCTCGTGGGGCACGATTCGAGCACACCTTCTGCAGTGCCCCGGCGGTGGGATCTGGGCTGTTGTCTGTTACCTTCCAAGGAAATCCAAGTTCAAGTGGAAATGAGACAGCCTCTCGGAGGCCAGGAGTCCCAGACCAAGGTGACAGCCGGGCCCTGCTCTGTCTGAAGGCTGTCGGAAGAACAACTCCTCTTCCTGTTGCTAGGTGCTGTCTCCAATGCTCGCTGTTCCTTAGCTTGTGTCCACCTCCCTGCGATCTGGGCCTCTGTCCTCACGTGGCTGTTTTCTGTGCGTCTTTGTGTCCAAATCCACTCTCCTTTCTCCGATAAGGACACCAGTCAGTGGATCGGGGGCTCACCTGAAACCCATCACGATTTCCAATCAAGATCCCTAACTCATTACGTTTGCAAACACTCTATCCCCCCAATAAGGTCCCCTTGTGAGATTCCTGGTGATGTAAATTTGAGGAAGGGGACCCTAGTGGACCCACTGCGGGACATCCCTTTGGGTCTCTCTGTCGTCCCTGTGAGGCTTTCAGGTTGCAGCGACCCCCCAAGGAGCCGAGAAGTGGTGTCCACAGGAGGAACCGACAAAGTGTGCTATTCTGGGCACAGCCTGGTATTTACAGAGTGGCACTGCCCATGCCCATGCCCACGGATCGCCTGCCCAGAGAGCCCCCGGGACCAGCAATCTGTGGGGGCGGGAGACAGACGCACAGATGAGAACAAAAATGAAAAACTACAGGAATGTGTGCTGCCTTGAGGCTCGTCTGCTCCTGATTAATTGGGATGACGGCGAAATACAGGGCGTTTTCTTGCCGTCAGCGGGCATGGTCCTCCCTCGCAAACTTAATGAGCTGTGCCTGGACGTTGGTCCGGCTTCCCCTTTTATTCACCCATGTATGCTGTTCACCTCCAAGGTTGGAAGACCACTTAGCAACCTCCCTTCCCTGCTGGGCTTCTTTCTGGGAGCTGGGTCCCCGGATCAGCGGTGCCTGTCCATCAAAGGCAGGCGGACACAAAAGGCTCGCCCAGGGGGCTGCCTGCCAAGCCCAGGGAGGCCGATCCAGCACCGAGCTCACATTCAGAGTAGATTATCTCTGCTTTCGGGGACACTGTTCCCTGCCAAAGGAATGTTTCTAGGACATCGTGAGATCTCCCTGCCGGCAGGGAAAAGGTAGCGATGGAGGCAGACAGAATCTGTTCGCTGCACAGCAGCAAAGAGAGATCGGCTGGAGGAGGAGGAAGAGTTGAGCTCAGAGTCTCACCGGAGGAGGAAGAGTTGAGCTCAGTCTTTGTAAAGGGGCGGGGGACACCACTGTCCACTTCGTCTCCACTGGGGATTCACTTGAATCGCCCAAAACGACACCCGTGCATGTGTGTTGGTATCATCCAGCTGGACGGAGTGTGACAAGTAGGTCCCATTTGCCTCTGGAAACAGACACCCGGCCCGACGTGATAATCATAGTGATTTTGGTAAAGCGCTGTGCGTATGTAGTGATTTTCTTTATAGGATCAAAACTAATGGACGTTCTGAATTCTGTCCTCCCCTGAGCTTACGGGGAAAGCGTCTTTTTATCTCTCATTGCTCTGGTCTCCGTGTTCAGAAGGCTGTCTCTCCAGAGGTTTGTATGAATTAACTCGAGCACAAGAGTCTGTCGATGCATTGCCTCTGAGCACGGAGGGTTTTCCTACTCTCTAAGGCACGGGTTCCCAAGCTGTGGAGTGAGGCAAGTCCAGCCTGCTGCGTGTTGGTAGAGTTTTATTGACATGCAGCCCTTATGTACGGTGCTTAGGGCTCTGTTCACAGTGCAGCAGTGGATTTCACATTATGAGACGTCTTTAGACCCTGAAAGCCTAAAGTATTCACCAAAGTATTCACCAGCAAAAGCTGTGTGCTGAGCCCACTATAGAGGGTCACGTGTTGCAGAGCAAAATGTATAGTGAAACAGTTCCTCATCTGTGATGTGCCTTAGATGCAGCTGTTTGATGTTTTTGTGACAAACGGGATGATGCTTAAAGATGCAAATAATAGCAAGTTTCAAGCCACTCGCGGGTGCTCAGGAGTAGAAAGAAAGAAAAAGGTCATGGCAAGAGCATGCACAGAAAGAACTGGGTCTACCATAAAGAAGGACAGTAAAATACTCACGAGGAAAACACTGATGTCCATAAGATAAATCTCTTTCCTACCTAGAAAACACCTGCCTGGGCAGCTACGTACGAGTGTCTCCTTCTGTTCAGATATGCCCCATGTATTCAGAATTTATGCCAATATTCTGGCCCCAATTTCATTCTCCAACCTTTTTCTCTGTGATACGGAACTAATTAAGTCTAATGTCTTTGCAGTTTGTGGAAAAGATTATTGTTTGAACCATATCCAATGACACCGTATGGCTTTTAGCATTGAACAAAAGTATATTCTAGCCTGGAATCACTGATACGTATTCTACTGCGATATTATGTGTTAGTCCTCCGTCTATGCAGCAACAATTCAAAAATGACGTCAGTTCTTTTAAACTTTGATTACGTATCTTAACATATGTGCCATCCAGCCTTTTAATGAAAACGGCCCGCGACCCTCCAACTTATATTTCTGGGACGTACACGGCGTGGAAAGTTACGCTAGGTCAGATCTGTGAATTTTGGTGATTTAATGTGCTTCTAATTAGTTCAGATCTAGTGAATACGTTTGCACCCTGGTTTCTGCTGAGAGCCACGTTTGAGGATGCGTTACGCCAACCGTGGGAGGTAGGTAACAGCTCAGCGGACTTTGGTTGGTATCTTTTTTTATTAGGATTTTGTGTTCTTTCAGCTGGTGCTCTGTGCATGGTAATACCCTTCAATAATGCAAAACAGCACAATAGCTATTCTTTGAGCAGTGACTCTGGCAGACCTTAAACCCATCCTCTTTAGTACCAAATTCAGGGAGAATTACCCTTTCAACATTTTACAAGGTCACGGGCTTACAGCACACATCCATTTTTCTTCACTTGTCGTGAGCATTCTGACTGTTGTCTATTACCAGACCATCAAGAATTTCCTATTAAAATGCATATTAGAATATTTAATATTCAAAGTATAATGGAGTATGAAAAAAAACCTTTTTCTCTATTTCTGGAAAGCGTACAAGTGGGATTAGTCAGTGCTAAAATAAGAAGGAAATCCCATTTAGTCTAGGCCAAGAAGATAACAGCAGTTGATAAACAGGCATGGGGCCCGCAAGGGGAGAGGAAAAGCAACTTTAGTGTCAGCTGCCACGGGAGGTTGGAGTGAGGACACTCCAGGTAACTTAGACCAGAAACCAGAAGTCCTTCTCATCAAGGTGGCCCCAGACATATAGACCTGTCCAACTGCATCCTGATAGAATAAACTTCTCTGTTCTCCCTTGTTCTTCTTTTTTTTTTTTTTTAAATGAATTCCTTAGGCAGAAAAATGCAAAATTTACTGAAGGATGTAGGGGAAAAAAACCTAAAATGAATGAGGACATGTAGTATGGTTCTGGATGAGACTATTCGATATTGTCGACATATTTAAAAAACAAAACAAAACAAATCTAGGTTTGACACGAAGTTAATGCAAATCACAATGGAAGTTGTTTTTGTTGTTGTTGTTCACAGAAGGTTTCTTGTGATCATCTGGAAGAATATACATGTACAGGAATAGTTATGGCAGTTTTACAAAGAGGAGCAGTGAAGGAACAGAGAGAGGGAATGAATTATCCCAACCAAGAATCTGCAATTATTCACACAGTGTGGTATCAGAACAAGCAAACAGAGACTGATGAATAAAGTGAAAGAGACACATGAAGAGACGTACACTAAGGCACACGTGGCTTAAATAATCTAACACAAGGTAATGAACATTTGGGCTATTTAGGGAAAAATAAGATTCACTTCCTACCTAATTAAACCCCAGAATTAAATATAATTGTTAGAACCACCACCTATATTTCAAGAAAGAATATCACTCTCATCCTAAAAATCCAAGCAAGAACAACATGATTAAAAGATATTGTTTAAAAAAAATCACAAAATCATAGTTTTTGTTTTGAAGGTTCACTAAGAGCTCAGGACACAAAGAAACACAATAAACTACATTCTAAAAAGGAGCAAGCCTTTTAAAGGACAGAAAAGACCCATGCCTGGTTCCATCTTTGTTGAAGTGATTGGGGTGGGAGGAATCTGTCGTAGACGACGGGAAGGAGAAACTACCTAAACCTGTAAAACGTTTCAGTGGCCACACACGGGTTGGGTCTTCAGATTAGAAATCAGTCCTGCAAGGGGCACCTGGGTGGCTCAGTTGCTTAAGCATCTGACTTCGGTTCAGGTCATGATCTCATGGTTCATGGGCTGGAGTCCCGTGTTGGGCTCTGTGCTGACAGCTCAGAGCCTGGAGCCTGCTTTGGATTCCGTGTCTCCCTCTCTGCTGCTCCCCCTCGAGCTTGCGCTCTCTCTGTCTCTCAAAAATAAGTAAACATTAAAAGAAATTAATAAATTAAAAAAAAAAACACTAGAAAAAAATTTCTTTAAGGAATAAGTCCTAGAACATAGATTGGGGCATATGCCCATGGTGTCCCAAAAATCTTCCCAAAGTCAAGTGACTGTATGTCCACTGTGCCATGGATGGAAGACCATTGAGATACACAGCCCTGGACACACATGCACATGAGTTCTCTCCAAGTTCAAGGCAGCCTCTTGCAGACGGTAGGTGTCAGGGCAGGAGACCCGACTGAAAGTGTACCTGGGCGTCCCAGAGAATAAGACAGCAGCCCCGCAAAGACAAGGGCAGTGTCACAGGGTGGAGAGAAGGTTCCCGAGCTGCAGAAAGCTGGCACGTTGAGGGAGATAGCAAATAGACACCCCAGCAATACCCCCAAAACATCTCAGGGGTAAGGGGACAGAGCAGTCTCATGGTTAAGAAAACGGACTTCCCTGCAGTGCACAGAGAGCACTCTGACATTGTACCAAATCCCAGATCCCAAACCCCACTGAGCATGTAGGTGTAATCCTGTCCTGAAAAAGCTGAGGTCCTTGGAAAGCTACATCATTGTCTCGCGGACCTCACATAGTCTGTTTCCTTGTTTTCCAGTCTTTTTATCATCGTCTTTCAGTTTGGATACTTTTCCACTGGCATCCGAAGGGAAGGAACAGAGAATGAGGTGCATACAGTATTCAAAGAGATAGTATCCAAGGACGTTCTAAAATCAACCAAAGGTAGTCACACACAGATTACTGCTGTTGTGCAAACCACAGACAGGATAAACACAAAGAAAACAGCACGTAATGACTTCACAGACAAAGGGCTGAAGACCCAAGGTAAACAGTCAATGTTGAAGCCGTATTACACACAGGCAAGTGACAGTATGCATCACAGCTGACTTTTCACAGCAAGGAAAGAGAGGCCTGAAGGCAATGGAAAGACCCACCTTTAAGGTAATGAACAAATAGTATCAACTTATATATATCCAGTGAAAACCTCCTTCAAAACCCAAAGGGAGATGAAGACATTCTCAGGTAAATAAATGAAGCCTGACATGTTCCTGTCCAATGAGCCTACCCTACATGCTACAAAATATAAAAATAGAAGGTCTTCAGGAAGAAGGAAAAGAATACCAGATAAAACCCAGTTACGCAAAAAAGAACAGAGAGCAACTGTGTAATATCTAGATAAATAATATAGATAGATAGATAGATAGATAGATAGATAGATAGATAGATATTTTGTACCTATAGGTTCACATTTCCTTTAGCAGAAGAATGAAAATGTAATGGGCAGAAAGCAAATACATGCCGATACTCTGATGTAAAGTTTGAAGGTAATGTTATTCTAAAGGTAGACTATGATATGTTAAAGATAAATATTGCACCCTTTAGAGTGGTGCTTTTCGGCTGAACTTTCTGAGGTGATGTAACTGTTCCTCTGTGTTATCCGGGATGGTAGCCATTAGCCACACGTGGATCCTGGGCGCTTGACATGTGGCTTATAGGACTGAGGAGTGGAACTTTAAATTTTATTTTATTTTGTTTCGATAGCTACAGATGACAAATGATTACCGTATTGGGCAGTGCAGCTCTAGGGTATCTGGGGTACAGATGGGCAATCATTTTCTGTCAAAGGTCAGGTAGGATGTAGTTTCGGTTTTATTGACCAACATGTGAAACAGAAGATGTAATGTTGGTACGCACATAAGTATTTAACATGTAATCATTAAAAATATAATAACCATCTTAGTTACTAGACCCTAGAGAAACAGGTTGTGAGCTGGACCCTCCCATAGAGCAATCACAAAATAGCTCTCTAATCACTAGAGGAGATAGAACACAATACTAAAAAAGAGCCAACTAATCCCCAGTTAACACAAAACAGAATACATTCCTAGTGGGAGAGTAAACAGCAAAGATACTTTGGAAAACTCCCTGGGGTATTATTTATAAGTTCAAACGAACTCTGGCGCTATGATCCAGCCATTCTCTCCTGGATATTTACATACAAGACATGAAAATGCATGTCCTCAAAGAGTTGTTCAAGGATGTTCATAGCAGGTGTATTCTTCATAAAGAGAAACAAGAAATGACCCAAATATCTGTGAAGAGGATGAATAAACAAATTGCCCAAAGGATATCACACAGCAGTAAAAGGCAGCGGGGGAAAAAAAGTGTAAGTCTTGGTAAATTTCCGTAAGTTGGATATACACCTGTAGAATCCTGGTGCAAGTTAAGAGGTACATAGTGACGGGCCATCCAGAAGTTCCCCTGGTGTGCTTTCCAAGAAAGGAAACTATTTTTTTCATGTTTCTGTATTTTCCGAATTTTTCACAAGACATGGAGACATTTTAAAATAAACGGTTTCCAAAGAGTTCATTGTCTTGTTGAACACCTTTTTGGACTTGCATTTCCCACAACGGAGATCCTTTCACTAGCTTGCATATGTAACGTATTTCCCATGAAAGATTCTTTGTAATGATGATGTTAGAATTGTCCTCTAAAGAAAGTCAGAATGAAATTAAAAATTTCACTCCATTTCCATAAACCCTAATTCTAATTTGGATATGAGCTGGAGCAAACACAGATGGTGAAAATTCTTAACATACATCGATACTCTTTCGTACTGCATCACTTCCTGATTATTCGGTAGATTTAATCGGTGCTACATGACATTGGACCTCTGCAAAGCATGATGATAAAAATGGATTTTCCTGATATTTCACTAAAGGCTTCCATGTGCCAGTGACACACTGGAAAATCTATTATAGTCTCAGGTACCTGGGACAATAGCTGTTACAGAAAGAAATCTCTCCATACCCCCTACCTTTGCTCCCTCAGAAACCAAAATAGAGCTCTGATTGCTCTTATCTGACCTACTTAGTGTAGAGTTGTAATGACCTAATTTCCTAAAGTCGTGGTTTCCAGAAGAGCTGAGTGGGGTGTCCCACTCCACGCTCATAAACTTTGGGTAAAAGCACATTCCCACTGTGGATCCACTCAAGTCTACCCTAAGGTCAGAACACCTGCAAGGATTTTCCACCATTAACTTGGGATTGTCTATCACGTTTTGAGGAAGGTGTATGGCTTCCTATTTTCTCTTCCCCAAAGTACTATCACCATTTCATGTCATAATGCTATTAAATTGAGGAGTCATGGAAGCAAAGAGGGTTACCACACACAAAGGGTGGAAGTAGGATTTTCTCTGTCACACATTTTAATTCTCCCAGTACTGTGTGGTACCCATTTTTAAGAATCGTGATGACATCGAAATCTGTGCGGAAGTACAAACATCCTCAAAAGGCCACTAGCCGGACGATGCCCGGGCTGACTTTGTGAACTCACATATGAGACGTCATCCACATCATTCTTCCCAGTAGTTGGCTTCATAATGTGACTCCTGGCCCCTTCCTTCATTTCAGCCTATAGACTGGCAGGTTCCAAACATCTGTCTTCCACTCGCACTCCTTGTCAGAGCCGTGACAACTGGACGTCTGCTGCGTGAAAATTTTAGTTTTCATTTTCGTGATATCTACGGCAGCCGCCCAGCTTCAAACCACTGTCTCCTGCCTGGACTCTTGCAGCAGACCCCATGATGGGTGTCTCCTATCTCCTTGTGCCTGCCTCCAATTCATTTTCTTCAAGGAAGTCTGAGTGACCTTTCTGCAACAACAAAAAATGCCTGTGCCACTACTCTGATTAAAATCCTTCAAGAATGGTATTTTATTTTTAACATGAAGATAGTCTAAAATGTTCCAGATGACCTACATGGACCCCATTTGATCAATCTTGCCCATCCCTGTCCCTCAAAACATGGCACTATAATAATAAAATGTTCCTGGAGAGACAACAAAGCTTTTAAATGGGGTCAACTTTACATATTCTTCAGGATTTAAGCCGAGTTGAAATTTTAACATCCAGGTGGTCTTTGCTGAACCAAATGTGGGATGGCCAGCTGCCAATTTCTCAACACAAGACAGTCTGATTATGAGTTCAGATTAGAAGACTTTTAGAGAAGAAAATTTGAACATGTTAGCACGAATTCTAGAGACTCTGAAGAGTCATCATGGAATTAGAGACATCCTCTAACCTACCCACTTGCCTTACTAATCACATCGTTCCAAAATCCCTGTTGTCAACACAGGGGACATGAATGCTTTTCATCCCCTAAAATATCCATACAGGGCTGAAGAAAAGAACAGAAAATATTATAAAGGTTATTAAAAATAACATTGGTCACTGGATTAGTTTCCTAAAGCTGCCATAGGAAAGTATCATGAGGACTCTCTCCTTGGCGTGTATACACCATCTTCTCCCCTTGTCCTCACGTGATTGTGGTCGTCCCTCTGTCTGTGTCTGTGTCCTAACCTCTCCTTATAAGGACCCCACTGCTATGGGATCAGGGTCCGCACGAACAACCTCATTTTACCTTAATTCCCTCTTTAAAGACCCCACCTCCGAATACAGTCCCATTCCGAGATCCTGGGGGCTAGGGCATCAACATATGAATTTTGGAGGGGGACACAGTTCAAGTCCTAAGAATTCCTTTAAATAAAAGTGTCATTCCCGATCCCTTCTTCTACAGCCTTGTCACTTAGTGTTACTACAGTGTTTTGATAAATGACTTTGGCCACGTATCGATCTTTTGATTCATATGGCAGGCTTGGAGAAGTAATTGATTGGCCTAAATTCCCAGGAAGGTGCGGTAATGACTAATGTTGGCATCCAAGTATTCTGAAAATATTCATTTGGGTTGGATGCGTGTGTTGGTGACTAACATAGAGAATGTCAGTGACCATCGGTGATATCAGCTCACCATTTCATCTCCGGGATTCACTTTTGTAGAATATCGAGTGGGAAAAGATCTCAAAACTTTGGACATGGGGAAAACTCATTTTCCAAAACCCAGGTCTCTGGAAAACAAATTATGATAAAACCAGGGTGTAAAAATGTCTAACCACGTTTCAGAAGCAACATTTGGACAAAGGGTCAGAAGAAAAACGTTCACCTTTTGATATCTGTACTTTCTGTGGCCAATTTAATAGCTGCCATGGGGCACTGCAACGACAATTAGCACATAGAGTCACAAAATCAAAATGAAAAAGAGGGCCATGTTATTTCCAATGGTATGACTTTGGGGAAAGTGCTTACCTGTTCACTGTGATGAGAAAATGAGCTAAATATAGATTTAAATGTCCTCTAGCCCTTAGAGAAGTCTAGAGACCATCCCTGTTACAACAGCTTGCAGACAAGTGTCAGGTTTAGGAAACGTAAAGCCGCACGGCCGCTACCTATGAACATTTATAGGCAACGTCTGGACAAATCGAAATGGCAGTTGGGTTACCTGTCTTATATACACTACCTGTCAGTCAGTGTAACTCAGGTTAACCCCTATCCTTGAGTCTAGTTAGGACTAAGCTTATGGTGGGAGAGAATCATGATTACAGCAGGATTTCTTTATATTTTAAAACTAAGTACCGAAATATTTGCAATCTTTTTTTTTTTTAAAGTTTATGTCATCCACCTGTGCCACCTGTTTTGTCGTCACTTGGTCCCCATCAAAATCCTCAATTTGTTGAATCACAATCGGTTGCCATGGAGACAACTGGGATGTCACAAACAGGATTATGACTTCAAGTGGGGAATAAACAGCAGGCACAGTGAACTCTTAACAAAATCCTGTTATTATGCAAATAACCTTCAAATAATTGAGTGTAACCTCAAATGCCTAATTTTCTTTTGTGGGGATTCTTTTCCCCCTTTGGTGTAGAAAAATGCACCACCGGCTGCTAAATGCAATTCTAAAATGCAAATGTCACTGAACTCGAAAATGGATTTTAGAGTAAAATGCCCTAGTATACAACACACACAAAATCTTTATTGATATGATGTTAAGACAATTTTAGGAAATGTAATGATTTGTCCAAATGCAACCAGTGAAGCTTTTTCTGAATCAGAAGAACGATTGCTGACATGCTGAATAGGTACCAAATTACAGATACAAAAATAAAGAACTTGCATCAGATATTGCCTACACCTCACCGGCGTCTGGGATCGCAAAAGTTGCCGTTCCCCAACACGGTTCGTGAATGCTGACCTTAAGCAAAGTTAGATAGAATGGTTTCTAGGACACCATGAAAAAACTTCCCTGACCAGAAATACCACTCTAATGACTGTAGAACACCACCTCAATTTGCCATGTGACTCAATCTTTATCATAGAGAGAGAAATAATGGAATATTCACAAGCAGATACGATGTCAGTTATTGTGTGTAAGTTCACAGAGTTCCTACCCTCATCTTGGGATGCACATGCCATCTTGTTTTCCCCCGTATTATGTGCTTGTGAGCTTTAGACAGATTAAGGATTGCATATGTCTGTGGGTAATGAATTTTGGAGGCAGTATTTAAACCCCACTCAGCAACTGCACTGCTGACTCAAGGTTGCTCAACATCTTTGTTAAAACACAATTAAATGAAGCCAGAAGGAACAGTCATTATGACCTAGCCTCCAGGGGTTATAATTGTTGGGTCTTTGTCTGAGAGCCTCTTGCCCCTGGCCGAAAGTAAACTCATTTGGACTCTCAGTTCCTTGGACAATCCACAGTCTGGCCCACTGGCACTATGTTTTCACATATTGGTCCGGTCCTGTCTTCAACTCTTTTCTTCTTCCTTTTCCATTGTATGGAGTGCTGAAGGCTCTTGTCTGTGAAACGGTAGCCAATTATGAACTGACAGTCATGGGTTAATAAACATAGACATCTTAGTGCTTTTTCAACAGCCTTACTGAGTATTACCTCCATACCCTACAATTCACCTGTTTCATGCATACATTTCCATGACTTTTAAAAAATATTTATTTTTGAGAGAGAGACAGACAGAGTGTGAGCGGGGGAGAGAGAGAGAGAGAGAGAGAGAGAGAGAGAGAGAGACAGAATCCGAAGCAGGCTCCAGGCTGCGAGGTGTCAGCACAGAGCCCGATGAGGGACTCAAACTCACGGACTGGACTGCAAGATCGTGACCTGAGCCACAGTCGGATGCTTAACCAACTGAGCCACCCAGACGTCCCTCCATAAACTTTTAATATATTATAGAATTGTAAAACCATCCCCTCCATGTCATTTTATTATTTATTTTATTTTATTTTATTTTATTTTATTTTATTTTATTTTATTTTACTTATTTTGGGAAAGAGAGAGGAAGAGAGAACAGGGGAAGGGCAGAGAGAGAGAGACAAAGAATCGTGAGCAGGCTCCACATTGCCAGTGCAGAGCCCAGAGCAGGACTCAATTTCAGAAACCGTGAAATCATGACCTGAGCTGAAATCAAGAGTCATAAGTTTAACTGATTAGTCACCCATGAGCCTTCCCCCCCGACCAATGTCATTTTAGAACACTTCCATCACTGCAAAAAGAAAATTCGTGCTCATTACATCATTCTCCATTATCCTGCCCCCAGTGCCAGACAATCACCCAACTATTTTGTGTCTCTATAGGTTTTCCTTTTCTGAGCATTTCATATAAGCATATATATTTTAATTTTAATAGTGATAAAATATAGATAGTATAAAATTTACCAACACATCCACAGAACTATTTTCATCTCACAAAACAAGCAGTCTGTACCTACCGAACATGACTTCTCATTCCCCCTACAATGCATACTTTCTAGTAACTGGCTTTTTTTTTTCTCAAAATTCACCCATCTTGTGGCATATCCGCATACTTCATCCCTTTTGATGGCTGAATAATATTTTATTGCACAGATGGACCACTTCTGTCTGCATTCATATGTTGATGGGCATTTGGATTGTTTCCACCTTTCAGCTCTTGTGAATTATCACTGTTACAAACGGTCATCGTTGATGACAAGTTTTCAGGTGGACACATGTTTCTGTTTCTTCTGGCTAGATACCTAGCAGTCAAATTGTTGAGTCAGATAGTAATTCTAGGTTTAACACTTTGCACAACTGTCAGCCTGTTTTATCAGAGCAGCTGCACTGTTTTATCTTCCTCAGCAATACATGAAGGTTTCGGGGTCTCCCCACCCTATTATTGCCTGTGGTGTTTATGTTAGCCGCCTTAGTGGATGTCACATGCTATCTTGCTGTGGTTTTCATTTGCCATCTCTCTGATGGCTAGTAATATTGAGCATCTTTTCATGTAAGTATTAGCCATTCATACATCTGTTTTTGGAGAAATTTCCGTTCAGTTCCATTGGTTATTTATTCTTTTGTTATTGAGTTATTCACATAGTCTGAATAAAGTCCCTTATCGGATACATGACTTTCCATTATTTTCTCTCAAGTCCATGAGTTGTCCTTTCCTTTTCTTGATGGTGTCTCTTGAAGACCAAATATTTTTAATTTTGATGAAGTCCAGCTTTCTCTTTTTTCTTTGGTCACCGTGCTTCATGCATCATATCTAAGACATCATTGCCTAAGCCAAGGTCATGAAGAAAGATTCATATGTCCTCCTAAGAGTTTTATAAAGTAGCTCTTACATTTAGGCTGATGGTCCATTTTGAGTTCAGTTTGTAGAAAGTGCACAATAAGGTCAAGCTTCATTGATTACATGTAGACATCCAAGGGAGGGGCTATGTGCATCTTGTATGAGAAATATACTCCCAGCACCTGGCTCATTGCCAACTAAATAGTAAGCACAAAATACATATTTTGGGATACACACATAATGTATAGTTGTAGACTCCCTGGCTACAGTCTCAAGCAAGTCAAGAGAAAGGTAGAAAGAGGTAAAGAAGAGAACTGAAAATTGTATCTGTATTATCTGTTTTACTTATCAGGCTATATGAACTGCAATTCATCTTTCTTTATTAAACCTTTTCCATGGAGGTGCCTGGATGGCTCAGTTGGTTGAGCATCTGACTCTTGATTTTGGCTCTGCTCATGATCCCAGGGTCACAGGATCAAGCCCTGTGTCCACACTCAGCATGGAGCCTGCTTGGGATTCTCACTCTCTCTCTTTCTCTCTCCGTCTCCCTCTGCCCTTGTCCCCAGCTCTCTCTCTCTCTCTCTCTCTCTCTCTCTCTCTCCCCCTATCTCTCTGTATCACAAACAAAAACCAACAAACACCTTTTCCATCAATTGAGAAGGCATATATTAAAATAACAAACTCTCAAGGATGCAAAGATATCTACTCAAATACTTGGTTTGAATGGAATCAAGACAAGAGCCAGCTGTTCAAACAACTGGGAACATCTGGTGGATTGTAACACTGGTCCTAAGATGAATTCTTACCTTAGCCAAGTGTGGAAGTCTAACATGGTTTAGATGGCACCAAGAAGGAGACACAAGGAAGCTGCCTAAGCCACTTAGACAATCATAAACGATGGAAAATTGATGTCTACTTCAGAAAGGCAATGACTGGATTGGTCACGCAGAAAAGGCATGCCCGTGAATCTCACACCATCAGACCCCTCTGCTATGCCATACATCACTTGACTACACACATAAATTCTACGGTAAATTGCTAACTCGTTACCTGACCTTATATCCCCAAGTGGAATTCTCACTTAGTCGCATCACTGCAGAGAGCTTATAAATAGTTTTATAATAATGATCTTCAGTTGAAAAGTACAAATAGGAAGGGAATGTGAGAGAAGCTGTCATTAATCATTATCACTATTCCATTTTTCAAATGAGAACACATGTTTGATTCCAGCCTTCTGACCTGATGAGAATGCCTTTTACACACCAGATTCAACAACACTCTGTAAGGTCCTTCTCCACCCACCACTGCATAATCATAACAGGGAGAGAGAGAGAGAGAGAGAGAGAGAGAGAGAGAGAGAGAGAGAATCCCAAGAAGGCTCCACACTGTCAGCACAGAGCTTGATGCAGGGCTTGGACCCATGAACCGTGAGATCATGACCTGAGCTGAAATCAAGAGTCAGACACCCAACCAACTAAGCCATTCGGGTGCCCCTTCATTCATCTTCTTAATTGGAAAACGCTCAATTCTCACTGTCTCAAGGGTAATTGAGTGGATATGTTTTATAAAGTTCTGCAAAGAATTAACTGATCTACAAAGAATTAACAGATGTATTGGTCAGCATGCAGTCGTGCGGAGGATTGTGGAATCCTTGGCTGTTTTTTGTTCCTCTCCAGTATTACATTCAGAGTAGATTTAACGAGACTGCAATTTAACAAGATTTGTGATGGTGTAGTGTTTCTCAACACCACTTCTGACACTAAATACGCATTCCTTCCGTACACTAATTTTCTAGTTTTCTCATACCATCTGGGTGCTCAACAATCCAATTGAATTGAGACACGATTTAGCTACAGTCAGAGCAGACCCTACAGGTTAAGGGCTGAGTCCCTCAAGACTGTCCCCCATGTCAGATATCAGTCACAAATGTCACCCATACTTCTGCCTGGCCAACTATAAATGTGGGGGTTCCTACATTCTCCCTGTGAGGACCAGTAACTTGTTAGGACAGCTCACAGAACTCAGGAAACCCATGTACTTACTGCTACTGGTGTAGCATCCCAGATACCACTCAGGAACAGCCAAGTGGAAGAAGTGTGTAGGGCAGGGCATGGGAGTGGGGAGGACCACTTTCATGCTCTCTGTGCATATGCCATGCTTCCCAGTCCTTCAAGTGGTCAGCAACCTGGGAGCTCTTGGAAGGTCATTGTTTAAGAATGTTCATAGACCTCAGCCTCTAGCCTCCCTCCCCTCTCCAGAGGGGATGTGTCATGATAGGGCTGAAAATGCCAACCTACTAACCATGTGGTCTTTCTTCTGACCGGCCCCCATTCTGAAGCCATCAGGGGGACCCACCTTGAGTCACCTCATGAGCATACACTCTGGTGTGGTTCAAAAAGCTGTCATTATAAATAATAAAAGACCGTCGTCTCGTTCAGGAAATTCAAGGGTTTGGGGGCTGGGCAGGGGGGGGTGCTCTGTGCCAGTAGGCAGAGAGCAAATATATTTTATTATTATGCCACAGTGACAGGAACACGAGTCGAAGGCAGTCATGGTTTGTGGACTCTGGCTGAAAAAATCAACCCAAAGGGGAAGAACATCTCCGTCTGTTAATCCCAGCACATCGTACTGAACTAGAGGCACCCAGATTCTGCTGGCGTGTTAGTCCTAACACCTCCAACAAATGGCTTCTCCCCCTTGCGTGGGCATCACGGTATAAATTTATCACCCTGTTCCTTTTCAAACAGGAATAAATCCTAGCCTTTGGAAGAGAACTATGGGTCCTCAGACAATTATATCCAGGCTCACAGGTTTTAATTAAAGAACACACTGAGTCAGGTAGGTATGCCTCCTTCCTTATCATAATGGCTGGTTTGAAAGGATTATTAGGAGACTCCTCCTTGGGTGCAGCTTTATAACAACGAAACATACAGCTGACACACCCTTTTCCACGGAAAATAACGGAACTACGAACCAACCGACCAAGCAACCCCGATTCTGTGGAAATGCCGTTCAAATGGAAAATGTGTGCAAGGGAGGTTAATGTCAAGTTACAGGCATACAGACGACTCGTTTTCCTCCACTCTGCACACAGTGCGTTTCCCACAAGGGGACGGCTCATGGAAACCCTGCATCGAGCAAGTTTATCGGCATCGTTTTTTCCCCAACAGCATTGGCTCACTTTGGGCCTCTGTGTCACATTTCCATAATGGCGGCAATGTTTCAAGCTTTTTCATGATTCTCCTTGTCATGACGCTCTGTGACCCGAGATGATAACTCACGAAAAGCCCAGATGATGGTGAGTTAGCATTTTTGGCAATAAAGTATTTTTGTTTATTTATTTTTGAGAGAGAGACAGACAGAACACGAGCAGCGGAGGGGCAGAGAGAGAGTGGGGGACAGAGGATCTGAAGCAGGCTCTGTGCTGACAACAGACAGCCCAATGCAGGGCTTGAACTCACAATCTGTGAGATAATGGCCTGAGCCAAAGTCAGAGGTTTAACCGAGTGAGCCACCCATGTGTTCCCAGCAATAAAGTATTTTTAAATTAAGGGAGGTACGCCTTCTTACGTATAACGCTAGCGCACATGTAACAGACTATACATTACAGGGTAAACATACCTTTTCCATGGGCTGGGAAACCAAAAACTTCATTTGACTTGCTTTTTGTTTTGTGATATTTCAGTGGTGTGGCGTGGGACGAGCGTTACCTATGAGGCATGGCTGCACTGACTATACTGAATGTGCATGGCTTTCAGGGGCTCTGTCTACTCAAATAACTGTAATCAATCCTCAGATTTCTTTCCATTTACAAAGCTCTGGGGGAATAAATGTAGGAGAAACACTTTTTTCCCAGGGATCATTATCTTCTCTTTATCTAAATGTATCTAAGTGTCAGCAGTTCTGTTTCTTGAAGCTGATTTTAACTATGTGCTGCCCATTTTCCTTAAAAAAAAAAAAAAAAAGAAAAAAGAAAATACCCAGCCATACCACGTCTGGGTAGATATTTGCAAGAACCCAAAGCTGGATCTCAAATAGGTATTAGTGCTCCTGTGTTGACTGAGGCACTATCTACAGTAACTGAGTGGGGGAATCTACCCAAATGTCCAGCGATGGATGAATGGATGAGCAAAATGTGTATATACATAAAACAGAATATTAGTCATCCTGGAAAGGAAGAAAATCCTCTCACGTGCTACATGGCGCATGAACCTTGAGGACATTTGCTGACTGACATAAGCCAGTCACAGAAGGACAGACACGGGACGATTCCATTCATGTGAGGCATTTAGAGTAGCCAAGCTCATCATGGTGGTTACCAGGGGATGAGGGCAGAGGAAAATGGGGCCATGGTGTTCAATGCGTGTTAGATTAAGAGATCTGCGAGATGCAAACATTCCAGAGGCGCGTGGCTGGTGGGAATGGAAAAATGCTACCACCACTTTGGAGGACAGATTGACGGTTTCTTACAAAACGTAGCATACTCTTCCCATACAAGCCGGAAGTCATGCTCCCCTTGGTATTTACCAAAAAGAACTGGAAACTTATGTCCACACAAAAACCTGCACACGGCTGTTTGTAGCAGGTTTACTTGTAATTGACAAAATTTGCAAGTCACCAAGACATGCTTTGGTAGACGACAGGAGACAGTGCCCTCCAAACAAGACAATGAAGTATCATTCAGGCTGAAGAGTAATAACTAAGTCATTGCGCCATGAAAAGTTTGGACTTTGGATGATCACAATGTATCAGTATGGCTTCATCCCTGATAAAAGTGTGTACCACTCTGGTGGGGATGCTGATATTGGGGTGAATGTGGTGTGTATGTGGGGACAGGGAGGCTTTTGGGAAGTCTCTGTACTTTCCTCTCAATTTTACGGGAAATGTAAAACTGCTCTCAAAACTTGACTCCTAAAAAATAAGTATATATTTAGTAGATTCGCTATTTAAAAAAAGAATGTTCCGGAGATCTGTTGCACAACAACGTGAATATAGTTGATGCTACTGAACTGTACATTTAAAAATGGTTTCCGATGGCAAAGTTTATGTTTTGCGTTTTAGCACAATTAAAAAGAAGAAAGGAATAGGAATACATTGAATTGCTGTGTTGATTTAGAAAAAAAAAAAATGTAGCCATGACCTGTCATACGGCTACATCGAAAAGGAAAAACTTTTCCTGTACCCTCTTAAGTTCTTGTTTGGGTGCTTGTGAATTAAACTGAGAAAAGACAGATTGACAAGAGAAAAGATACATTTTTACATGCGGGAGGTCACAAAAAAAGTGTGACTTGAGGAGTCAGAATTGGGGGCTTATGTGCTATCTTAGTAAGGGAAGGAGAGGCAGAGATTGGCTCTTAAGGACACACAAATGACTTTTAGGGAAGACAAGCAGGCCCTTACAAGAATAGATGGGGAGGTCTACTGTGGCATACTGACAATGTCTGTTTTAGTATGGTGCTGCCTTCGAGTCTCCAGCACTCAAAGTGCTGCCTTCGAGTCTCCAGTCCATGTTCCCAGGTTGTTCCCCGGGAGGTGATTTATGACAGTGAAGGTCTTTTGAGTTCTTTTTGGAGGTTCTGTTTTTAGGCAGATAAAACACTTCGGGGGGGGGGGGAGGGAGAAACTCTCATTCTCACATGCCTTCAACTCAAAATATTTTTTAGGCCACAGTGCTGTATTCTGGACCCTTTCCTTTACAACGGCTCCCTAGTGGGGACCCAAACTCCTTGGTTCAGCAATGAAATCTTTGCTGGTGGTCTCTGTGCCAGTGTGACTTTGTCATAGCCATGATGGGCAGATGCTGTGGCTCTCTTACAGAAAGGCACAGGGCGAAAGACACGGTCACGGATTTGGACTCTCTGTCCACTATGGACTGCATGTAGACGGGGTGTCCTGAGAAGGGTTTGAAGCAGAGGGAAGCTTGCATGCAGAGGCAGGGCTCTTTCTACAAATTGTCAGCATTTGGCTGGGTCTCTGGATACGGGTCCAGATGATGCTGAATCTGCAGTGATTTATGGAATTTGGATTTCCAGCTCAGAGCCGTAAGAAGCCCAGAAGGCATCTGAGCGTTGTCAGGGTGATGTGAGTGTATTTGAATGTTAGAAATGCCAGGCGGGCGTGCATTTTCCTGCAGCCTAACTGCTCCAAACACCCACATGTGCTTTCCATCCCTTACACCCTTACATTTGATTTGGGCTATTGCAATGGGGGGGGGGGGGAAGCTCATTCATGGGGAACGGCTGGAAGAAGAGGACTGGAGGGTGGGGTTTCATAGAGGCAGATAGACAGACTGAATTTTTAAATTAATTATCATTAGAAAAACATCTCCTGACCTCACAGCTCCCAACTGATATTCTTGAGACCCCATCAAGATTTTCAAGACAGGACTGAACGTGAAAGTTGTATCCAGTTTGTTGTATATATGACCCGTGACTGATGTGTTTGCCATTTGCTGGCTTTACTACGGTGTGCTTTTGATTTACAAACGCAGGTATTCGCTCCACTCCATTTTTTAGGAACAAAAGTAAGAAAACAAGCATTCTGTGTTTCTATTTTAATATCCTACACGATGTGGCCTATTCCTGACAGAATACAGGTTCCCTTTTTCCCAGGCAATGATGACAATTGAATGCTTTCTTACAATATCACACGTCTGATATTTAGGGTGAAAATCCATAAAAGAGCTTCTATTTCTGTACATTTGAAGGCTGATTTGTTCCTCCCCCACTCACCCACTTCCAGGGCTGGGCACTGAGGATGTTTTCATATCGAGACCGGACCTGTGGTCCAGCCCCTTTCTGTCGCAGTGTCACGTGAATTAGGACGCAACTTGGCAGGAGTATTTCTGCAATCCAAACCATGATGCACCAGGAGAGCTAGCCAAATCTGACATTACACGGAGGTGACAGTGGACACCCACATCCAAACCGAATGTATTCCCAACTCCCTTCCCCTCACATCGGTCTATCCAGCCCGACATCACCTGCCACACGGTCCAGCAGGAAGGAGGGAAAGTCAGAGTGGAAAGCGACAGCTGACTTACCCACTGTGGATAACGTGTGTCACTAAGGTAAATGATTCCGTGATTTGTAAGAAGAAATATGGATTCGGTCTTTGTCCCCGTTTCTGGCACAGAGCTCCTAAAACCCTTGGACTTGGACACATAGGTTGACTTTGGGGAAGCCCCTAAGGATGGGAGCTGGGTGCCAGCAGAGACAACTTTATGACTGGAAGGTCGGGAATTTCAGTCCCTTCTCCATCTGCCCGTCAGTGGGGACGAGAGTGGAGGCTGAACTCAAATGCCACTGGCCAATGATTTAGTCAATCGTGCCCATGCCATGAAGCCTCCCTAAAACCCCAGAGGACAAGGTTCAGAGACCTTCTGGGTCAGTGAACACGAGGAGGTGTGGGCACAGTGAGGTCCCTGCAGACGGCATGTAGGCTCTGTGCCCCTTGTCACATACTTGGCCCTGTTCCTCTCTTTGTGTGGCTGATCCTGACTTACAGCCTTTTGTAATCAACTGCTGATCTAAGGAGCAACACGTTTCTCTGAATTCTGTGAGCCACTCTAGCAGATTAATGAAACCCGGGGGGGGGGGGCGGTGGTGGGGGAATTGTTGACCCACAGCAGGTGGGTCAGAAGCACGGGTGACAATGAGGCAGGGTGGCAGGACTGAGCCCTTCACCTATGGCATCGAACGCTATCTCCGGGTAGATGTGTCAGAATTGAGTAGAACTGTAGGACACACAGCTGGTGCCTGAGACTGGCATGGGAATTGGGTCCCACAACCCTTAAGAATCTTAGGCATATTGTCTTGCCAGTTATCAACTTGGATCACCTCCCCCCACCCCACCCCCGACCACCACAAACTAATAGGGAGAATGTGTACTTCCTCCCGAGAGGACACACCGAGCTTATCTGAAAACAGCCGCCATGGTAGAGATAAATTTTAGGCAGGCAAGTTAATTGGAAGACAAATGTGATCTGAGGGAGAAGCAGTTTGAAGAGGAACCAAAAGTTCATACAAGGCAGAAAGGGGGAGATTGCTCTGGAAGATTCGGTTTCAGCCCACAGAAGGTATGCTTGCATTTGTGTCCTTAGCACATTACAGAACTCCTTGAGGTGGGGCAGTGCTGTGTGTGGGTGTTTGGCTGGCTTAGGGCAATGGAGGGATGGTGCTCGAAAAATGCCCTGTATACGCCGTGCAGGCAACAGCTCCAAATCCATCTCACGGCCAACAACAAACTTGACCATAATAGGCATCTACGCTGCATCTGTGTCTATGACTAATAATGCAATTGCACTTGAAATGGTCAAGCTCACAAAAGGGTAAAGTGATTACACTCATAATAAGATATAAAAATGAACACGTTTTCACAATCTTATTCGTCAATGGAGAAACAACTAGATGTTATGATTGGCTCCGAGGGGATTTTTTTTTTTTTAAATCATAAAATTATATGGGGCTCCTGGTTGGCTCTGTCGGTTGTGTCTGACTTCGGCTCAGGTCATGATCTCGTGGTCTGTGGGCTTGAGCCCCGCATGGGGCTCTGTGCTGACAGCCCAGAGCTGGGAGCCTGCTTCAGATTCTGTGTCTCCGTCTCTCTCTGCCCCTTCCCCGCACACTCACTCTCTCTCTCTCTCTCTCAAAAATAAATAAACATTAAAAAATCATAAAATATAAACTAAGAATATTGAACTGTCGTAATGGAAGGCCAACTGGTTTCTCTATGGGGCAACAGGAAAAGGGGGGATTAAACCTAATTCATAAGCCATAATGGGACAGAAAAGACTGTGCATCTCTAAGAATGACTTTGCATTTCTACCTGTTACCTACAGTTTACAGAGTTGAGGGGTAGTTGCAATAATTGAGCGAAGTGTGCTCTATGTGGACAATGCATACGTTTCTTTGAAGCACATTTTCTTCCCACAATTCCATACCCTTAAACCCAGCTTGGAGGGCACCTGGGTGGCTGAGTCGGTTAAGCATCTGACTTTTGATTTCAGCTCAGATCATGACCTCGTGGTTTATGGGACTGAGCCCCATGTTGGGCTCTGCACCGACAGCTCAGAACCTGCTTAGGATTCTCTCTCTCCCTCTCTCTCTGCCTCTTTGTGTCTGTCTCTCTCTCAAATCAACTTAAAAAAAATATTCTCTCTCCCTCTCTCTGCCCCTCCCCTGCTCTCTCTCTCACTCTCTCTCTGTCAAAGTAAATAAATAAACATTGAAAAAAAAAAAAAACAGCTCAGGGATAAAATTGTTTCTGATTGGATTTATGTTCCATCCACTGTTTTCATTCCGAATGACATGTGACTCTAAAGTTAAACTTGCTTTATTTTTAAGAAACAACACAGAACATAAACACACAAATCTGCATTATCCCCTTCCGAAAATGATCATCCTTTGAAGTTCTTATCATAAATGCTCAAGATACGTTTTGAAGTCTTCACTCGGGATTACTCTTAAAGCCTGCCACAAATTACTTTGAAGATTCTCATCAGTGGCAAATTCTTCTCTTCGTGTTCTAGGTCATTTTTTTTGGAATAATCAAAACCCATTTGTGGGCAAGTTTGGAAAATAGGGGAACCCCCTCTGAAGAATAACACTCTGAATTTAAAAGCAAAGAGAACCACTGGTGTGGACCAGCCTGGGTCGTCTACTCTTGCCTCACATCCACCAGGAACATTTCTTCAAAAAATTGGAAGCTTGCACAGAGTTGCCAGTAAAATAAACAACAACAACAACAACAACAACAACAACTGAATACTATCAGGTATGATCACTGTAATTCATAAAATAAAGTACGTGTAGGGCAATATTTGAGCTTCCACAGGAAAGTATGCATTGTTTTCATCACAGCCTTCCTCCTCATTTGCTTGAGTCTACAGGGCTCTGTGCAGCTTGCGTTGCCGTTGAGTGATTTTACGATTCAAAGTAGCAAATGACCAAGAATAACACAAAATAATTCTTGTCTATGGGCATGGAAATTTTGTCTCTTGAAAATTCAGTTGGCTCCCCTCCCCCACCAGAGTAGAAGTCTGTTTTGCCTCCATTTGCTTACACATTTCCATATTTTTAGCCTAGAAATAGGATTTATTCGGGGTGGGGGGATTGTTGTTTGATAGTTCTGTAACACCTTACCAGTGGTTCATTCACCAATAACGAGTCCAATGCCATTCTCAAACACTTGTTCCTTTTGTATCGGTCTGAGAGTCATGATCTTCGCATTTCTTTGAAAATCATCCTTTAAAGGATGCTTTTCATAGAATGGACTCATTTTTAGGTGAAACAGAAGAGACCTTCCCAAGGAAGATTTATTGACAAACTTATACCTACCTAGTGCCCTCTCAAGATGTATTTCAAATTTTCAGCGAGAGAACAATTACAAGATAACACTCTATTTTACCATGTTGCACTGTTGTCTTGTGAGAAGTTTGCTGCTTTTCTGAACTTTTCCCTCTCCGTCCAGTGCAGACTCAAAATGGAACTTGAATGTCAAGCTTGTTCTAAATCTTTTTTAAAAATTGATAATGCTTGTCAACAAAGTCATTTTTGTTTTGTTTCCAGCTCTTCCTCGTGACTCACTGTTGATGGGGTTCAAGACCCACTAGCCCAGAAATGGCACCTTGGCATCTGAAGTATTTTGAGCTTAAGGAGTTTGAGAAAATGGCAGAGGCAGGAAGGTTACTTTGATCTCCTCCCCCACCTCATCTTTGTTCCCAGAAATAGGTCATAAAACCCTCCTGAGAAAAGTCCCCTCCCCATCCCAGGAGAAAGGAAGCCTATCTTATCACTGGAGAGGGGTAATTTGGGGCCAAGAAATATGTATAAACAAATCTTGTTAAACCAACCCATGACTCCCTGGTTACTTCTTGACCATTTTGAACCCTAAGTCCCCATCTTGTCTTGTCAATTCTTTACGAATGTATCGCTTCCTTATTCCAAAGGCATTAAAAACTGCGTGTGGGTATTCCATCTCTTGTGGAGGTGCCGTGCACATGTAAAACTTCCATGAAATGTGTATGCTTTTCTTCTATCAATCTGTCTTCTGTCAGTTTACTTCAGACCCAGACAGAGACCCAAAGAGGACAGAGGGGGATTTCTTCCTCCTTTATGCCGTCATAAGAATATTTTGAGACACCAGACCCCTGGTCATTCTGGTCCTCTTGTCTTTCCCTTCCAGGACTAAGAAATTTGGCAATGGCTGGCCCAGGACAACAGAGAAGAGTTTCTGGAAGAGACCTAGATCAGGGGGTCCAGCTGGACATTGATCTGAAGGAAGTACCAAACCCTAGAAAAAACACCTCTGCCAGCTGACATCAGCCTGTTTCCTGCCGTTTGGGAGCCAACGGCTTGGGTTCCTAAAATTTACCGGAGGAAAGGCTAGTAACGGATGACTCTCTTTTTCTATTTCCTTCCTTTCTGCTTTTTGTGATCCCTACTCCAGATGATTTTTCTAATTTTACTGGAACTGCTCCTTACATGCTGCCTTTGAATATCTGTCTGTTAACAATGACTGTTATTAAGATTCACAGGAGAATACTAAACACATTATTTTCTTCATCATGGAAGGCATGGAAAGCAACTTTCCTAAGACTGAAAAAATGGCATCTTCTCTACACTTCTTCTAAGTACTCGGAATTGTCTTTTCTCCCAGTGTATAATCCCAAGCTACCCGTATTAGCGTTCCCATTCTTTGTGAGAGGGCACTACAAATTTAGGACCTTAAAACAACGTGTGACTGTGATCTCATAGATTCTGCAGGCTAGAGGTCCAGGAGTTGGCTTAGGTGAGTCCTACGTGGATTTTGCAAGTCTGCAGTGAAGGTGACAGTGGGAGCTGTGTTCTTATCTGGAGCACTGGATCCTTTCGCAAGCTCTCTGATTGTTGGGAGAGCCCATGATGTCTGAAACAGACACTCTGCTGTCTCAAGCCTCTTGCCTCGCTGAATTTGCTTACGTCCATCTGGGATAATGCCTCTTGATGAACTCAAAGTGTATGGGTGAGGAGCCTTAACTGCATCTACCCAAAAACCCCTTCACCTCTTCAAGGTAGCATAACTTCATCACTGGATGAATCTACCACATTCAAAGACAGTGCTCACACTCAAAGGCAAGGATTACACAGGATGTGCAGACCAGGGCGGGGGTGGGAATCTTGGGGGCTTGTAATTCTGACTCACACACACTTACTATAAAATGAGATATTCTCTTACAGATTCTGTGCCATGTTATCATGTGACTGGGAAAATCAGTTTTGTCTGACTTGAGCAATGCCAATTTGATTTTAAAGGTCATCTTTCTTTTTTACGTTCACCCAGAAGACTTAATTAAGCTGCAGATACCTCTAATGAGAGAGTTTGCTGCTGATTGAGAAATGAGCCCATGGAAGGAACGTTTTTACTCTGTCCATTTTTTTTTTAAACTTCTGCTAGCAGCTGATTTCCCTTATTCTCAGTAGAGTCATCTCATTCAGTGAAATAGACTCAATGTTTGTGTCCCCACCTCCCAAATTCATATATTGAATCCTGACCCCTCCCCACCCCCACAGGTGATGATATTAGGAGGTAAGGTCTCTCAAAGGTGCTCAAGTCACGAGGGTGGCATCTCCTGAGTGCGAGTAGTGCCTTATAAAAGAGACCCCAGAGAGCTCCCCCGCCCCTCCCACCATGTGAGGACACAGTGAGAAGATGGCTGCCTAGGAACCAGTGAGCAGGTGAATCTGCAGGTGCCTTCCAGCCTCCAGAACTGTGAGAAGTAACTTTCCGTTGTGTATAAGTCACCCAGGCTATCGTATTTGGGGTACAGCAGTCTAAACTAAGACATTCAAATTCAGGAGAGAGCTACCTCCTAAGCCTTGGGAGATAGGTATCTGTTCAAAATAGAAAAACAGAACATCATGCACTGCTTATGTTCATTGTTCACTGAGCTTTTTTAAAAAGATTTTTATTTCTACTTTTTAAATGTTTATTTATTTTAAGAGAGGGGGGTGCTGGGGAGGCACAGAGAGAGAGGAAGAGAGAGAGAATCTCAAGCAGGTTCTGTGCTGTCAGTGAAGAGCCAGACGGGGGGCTTGAACTCACGAACCATGAGGTCACGACCTGAGTGGAAACCAAGAGTCGGGACGCTTAACTAAGTGAGCCACTCAGATGCCCCAAAGGTTTTGTTTTTAAGTAATCGACATAGGCAACATGGGGCTCAAATTCACAACCGCGAGATCAAGAGTCACATGCTCTACCAACTGAGGCAGCCAGGCACCCCGAGATTTTAAGTTTATTTATTTATTTTGAGACAGGCACAGAGTGCATGAGCATGTGTGAGTTGGGGAGGGGCAGAGAGAGAGAGAAAGAGAGAGAGAGAGAGAGAGAGAGAGAATCCCAAGTAGGCTCTGCTCTGTCAGCACAGAGCCCAATGCAAGGCTCAAACCCATGAACTGTGAGATCATGACCTGAGCTGCAACCAAGAGTCAAACACTTAACTAGGTGAGCCACCCAGATGCTCCAAAGATTTTATTTTTAAGTAATCTCCACAGCCAACTTGGGGCTCAAACTCACAACCCAGAGATCAAGAGTTGCTTGCTCTACCAACTGAGCCAGCCATGTGCCCCATTGCACACCATGCGTTTAGGATGTTGGGTGAAGCTCTCACATACTAGGTCTGGCTCAATGATGGGAACCAGTAGTATAGATTGTGGACCTGAGACTTAAAAGGACTATAGACATGTCCACTCAAATAGCTTCACTCTAATGAAATACTCAAAGCCTAGACATCATGGATCTTCCCACATGCCACAGAAGCACTGGGTTCAGGGACAGAATCAGACCCCGGGCCTCAGAGACTCAGCCCCTGTGTATTCCTCCCTGCTTCTTTCAGTGTTGCTTTTGGATGTTGACCCGATGCAGTGTGAGGTCTAGATAGCCAGGAAGCACTAAGCATCAACGTTGGATGCCCAAGATAAAATATAATGCAATCATTCTATGGATCTAGAGCGTACCTGCACTTGGAATTCTCTGAACACAACTGTAGCCTTGGAACCTGAAGAGAAACAAGCAATCTAATGAAAATCAGCCCTAAGTCAACCATACAGACAACAGGAACAAGTTCATGAAGGGATGCAGGGAAAGTGGTCAACAACAGTTGGGTTGAAGCAGAAGGAAGCACATACTTAAGAAAGTGAGGTCTCTGCGGTCAGGATGGGGGGAAATGAAGAGAACATTTCCCAGTGGTCTTCCCAGCAAGTAGGACCACGTGGTTCCCTGCTATGAATTCCGTATCACCCTGGCCACGGTTCTAGATTCATCTAGACGTAGCTGCAGGTCAGTCTTCCACGTGATTCTGCCAGATTTCTGTTTCACAGCCAGTGGCAGGAATTCTGCCCTGCTGGTGAACCCAGTCCCTGTTTCTGCTGCACACCGTCTCACACAGGTGCACGGCGAAAAGCCCTGTCCTGCTCCTCACACCTCAAATCTTTTCTTGCATCCTGGCCAAGTGCCCCTGTTTCTGCAAGACTGGGGCTTTGCTGTCTTCTTGTTTTATTTTGTTTTTGGTTCGTCTGTTTGTTTTCACCACCAAAGTTGTCCTTGTGCAGTGATAGTGATCACACCTGAATGCGCACGGCAGTCCCCTGGAGTGCTTGTTAAGACACCTGGTGCTGAATGCACTGGCTCGGCCCCACCTGCCCCAGCCCCACAGTACCTGACTGAGGCGGTCTGGCTTGGGGCTGAGGATTTGCCTTTCTCCGAGGCTCCCAGGAGAGGCTGATGCAGGTGCTTCTGGACCACACGTTGAGAGCCGCAGGGCTGACACACGACACGGTTCCACAGGACGTGATTTCTGCTGCCTGTTCTCCCTGCCTGACTTTTTCAGCATCCCCTGTGTCAACATCGACCTACGGAGGTCACTTCTCCAGGCCGCCCTAGCTGGTAACCACGCGCCTTCCCTCCCAGAGCTGTAATACAGACATCATTATCTCCCTTTTCTCAGCGAGGAAACTGGGCTCGGATCTACAGAAGAACATGCTCTTTGCACAGAGCTTAGGAAAGGCCAAATCGGGGACCACTTCTGCGCCTCCTGGCTTCCGCCGCTTATTTCCCACCCTAGCGCTGTGCCAGAGGTTAACTCTCGTTTCAGAAACTGGCTTCTGAGGAACGTCAGTTCCTTTTCTTCCTTCTGTCTCTCTCCGACGCGGTTAAGAGCACTGGCACACAGACGGTCCACCACGAGTGAGGAGCAGGGACGGTGATCCGGAAAGTACGAAGTTCAGATGCTCCGTGTCCAGCAAAACCACAGCTGCATCTTTCTGGCCACGTGTTCGTCACTTCCTGCCCCGTGTGGCTCAAAGGCTGTCCTTCCCGACGTTGGCCAGTGTCTGCCCTTGTGAGGTGGGGAAGCACAGTTTAGAGAAGAATCCCATTTTGCAGCTTTTCTTCACTGGCCAGTGGAGTTAGCCGGAGGTTAATGAGCTCTCCGAAAATCTCGGCTGGCCTCGGTATGGAAATTCGCAACTCGGGGTGAGTAATTGGCAGTCTCGCACTGTGATGGCGGGCCAGTTGTCCTCTGTTGAAGCCATAATTGACATTTTCTGGGTTACTCTTAGACTCATTGCCATCATACAGGAAAGCAGACCTCGTGCACTTACTGTAGACTCTGATACATATATTTACCTTCAAAAATGCAACAGGTGACCAATCTCAAGTTAATTAGGTCAATGACAGTTCAGGGCTTTGGATTCACAGCAGGGTTGTTGGTAGGCACGCAAAGACGTTCCACCTTTAAAACGAGGGTACTGCAGGAAGGAATAACATGCCCCTCATGGGAAAGTCACTCTGTGGCTCTGTGAATGAGGGAACGCGTGGGGTAGTGTGGTGGCTAGAATCCAACTCCTGTCCACCCAAAAAAGACAGGCATTCAGACTGCCTGGCTCTTCACAAATTATAATAGGAGTGACTAAAGAGAGAGAGATTGAGAACGCTCTTTTTTAACCTAATTTTATCCCTCCAGAAACTGGACCTGGCAGTTAAAAGCCACACAAACTGCCTCCCGCATTCAGCAAAATGTAGCACTTTGCCATTTCCCGATGTCCTGCTGTGGGTTTTTTTTCCCCCTGAACGAACCCAATAAGTTGTCAGGGCAAAATGTCCTATTTAAGTATGGGAGCACATCCGTTTCAATTTCCTACTTTTGATCTATTTTAGTAGTTCCCTCATTGTGTCACAAGAGACCACTGAGGTATCCAAGACAAATAAAAATGTTACCCAATGAGCTTGCATTAAAAATAAATAAATAAATAAAAGAAAACTTCACAGTTCTGTTTTTTGAGGTTTATCATAAGTGCTCTGTCTCAATATAGATATTATAGCATATATATATATATATATTTCCAATGGATAACGTATTGCTTGAGGGTAGTCTATATCACAATTTTTACCCTAATTACTTTGATTAAACATAATATTTATTGATTAAACATAATATCACAAATATTTAACGTAATTAGTTGAGCAAATGAATTATTCAATTGCCTTACTGGGTTGTTAATGCCAGTCCTTTTCCCCTCTTCCATGGACACATGTATCTTTATTCGGAAATAGGGTGACCAAAGCATCTCGGTTTGCCGAGGACTTTTGGGGTTTAGTGTGGAAAGTCCTATGTCCAAGGAACTGTTTTGGTTGTTGAAACTTCACATTCCTAGTGCTCAAGAACCAAATGGTTGCTCAAACTTCACATTCCTTTTCCAAAATTCTTGCTGGCTTGTTAGTCCCCCTGTAACCGTCTCTGTTCATATTTACGTGTGTCCGAGTTGTCCTAGCTGCAGCAATGAGCCCTGTGTTTTCTCTCACTGAACGAGAGCCCCCAGCAGTGGTCTAGATGTCTACCTGAAATTATCATGTCCTCTACAGAAAAGTGTGTCAGTTAGAGGGACAGAGGAAGAAAATGGATGGCCTCAGTCTTAACACACAGATGAAAGGTATTAAGCAGATGCATATTTATTGGGTTTGCTTTTGACAAATATGGTAGGGGTCAACATCCTCCTAGGTGTCTATCGATGTTCAACATCCTCCCCAAAGACGTCTGTGCCTAGTGATGGAAGCCCTGAGGAATATTCTGTATTATTTTCCTAATGCTGCTGTAACACATTGGCACAGTCTCAGTGGCCCAACACAACACGCATGTCTTATTATACATTCCTCGAAGTCAGAGGTCAGAAATGGGTCTCACTAGGGTGCACTTCCTCCTGGAGGCTGTAGGGTAGAATTTGTTCCTTTGCTTTTTTCCAGCTTCTAGAAGTTTCTGAGTTCTTTGGTTCAGGGCCCCTTCAAAGCCAGCTGTGTGGCATCTTGACATTCCCACTGTCATGTCTCCTCCTCTGAGCCTAGAGCTTTCCAATAGAAGGACCCTCGGAGGGACATGAGCACCACCCAGATAATCTAGAATCTCTCCCCATCTCAGGATTCGTGACGTCATCATACCTACAAACTTCGTTTTGCCTTCAAAGGTAATGCAGTCACTGGTTCAGGGACTAGGATGTGGACATCTTGGTGTCTGGTCAGTGTTTTGTGTACCAGAGGAGCCAAGATCACATCAGGTCTGAAAGCATCATTGAAACCAGCACAACAGGGCTAATCCTTGCTCTCGGCTTAGCTCCTACACTTCCTACAGACTCCTTTTTCCTCCAGCTCTCTGCCAAAGCTGACACCCATTTTTTTTAATTGAGATATAATTGACATCTTACAGTGTATTAATTTCACGTGTACCACATAATGATTCGACACATGTATACACTGCAAACTGATTTCTATACTAAATTTAGTTAACATCCCTCACCACACAGTTACGATTTTTTTAATGGATGAGAACGTTTCAGTTCTATTCTTCTAGTGACTTTCAAATATACAACACAGCTTTGCTAATTATAGTCACATCCTATACATTCATCCTATAGTCACAGCTATACATTCATCTCCGGGACTTATTCATCTTATAACTGAAAGTCTACCTTTGACTATCTTTGACTACCTTCACCCATTTTACCGCTCCCTGTTCACACCTCTGGCAACCACCAATCTTTTCTCCGTTGCTAGGAGTTTGGCTTTTTTCGATTCCACATGTAAGTGAGATCATATAGTATTTGTCTTTGTCTGTCTGTCTTATTTCTCCGAGCCTAATGAGCTCAAGGTCCATCCATGTTGTCACTAATGGTGGGATTTCCTTCTTTTTTACGGTTGAATAATATTTCTAGATATATGTATATATTTTCTGTTTCCATGGCTTGGCTATTACAAATAATGCTGCACTGAGCAGGGGTGTACAGATATCTGGTCAGGATAGTGTTTCCATTTCTTTTGAATAAATACTCAGAAATGTAATCACTAGATTCTATGGTAATTCTATTTTTTATTTTTTGAGGGACCTCCATACTGTCTTCCAGAGAGTCTGCACCAGTTTGCATTCCCACCAATAGTGCACAAGCGTTCTTTATTCTCTACGTCCTCACCAACACTGATTATTTCTTGTCATCTCGATTTAGCCATTCTGACAGGTGTGAGGTGATATTTCATTGTGGTTTTGATTTGCATTTCCCTGATATGAGTGATGTTGAGCATCTTTTCATGGCTCTCTGTATGTCTTATTTGGGAAAAAAAAGTCTATTCAGATCCTTTGACACTCATTTTTTTTTTTTGGATAACTAGAGCATGAGTAGTGGAAGGGAAGAGAGAGACAGAAACAGAAGATCTGAAGCAGGCTCCATGCTGACAGCAGAGAGCCGATGTGGGGCTCGAACTCATGAACTGCAAGATCATGACCTGAGCAGAAGTCGGACCCTCAACCAACTGAGCCACCCAGGGGCCCCTGACACTCATTCTTAATTCACTCATTAGCTCTTCAGGCTAAGTCAACAGAAGATGAAACCATTGCTTTATTGGGCTAAGTGCCTCATCTTGCTAAAGGAAGCATCTACCAGTGACCAAAGGTTTTCCTCTAATTGAAAGAGTACATTCCCAAACTGAATATTTTAGCTTTCTATCTGATGTTCACGTAGCTATTTTCCTGAGGTGAGATGCTATTTATATATCCCCAACTCATCTTAAATTACTTTTCCTGATGTTGCTAAAGGAAAAAGTCTCCAATATCAGCAGAAGAATCCAAATATTAGCATGCTGCTGATGGGCAACCATTTTCTGACCTAAAAAAAAATAGCAATTTCATATAGTTCAACCTAGAAATAATTCATTTTCTGAGAACTTAGTGTTTATGCGAGAATGTGAGGTTCTGAACTGAGGGAGATGAATGATGGATATTTTGGTTTCATTGTCTGAAGTGGTTTGTACTGAATTCAGGAAGTACTGATTCATTGATTTACTCATTCTTTCAATGAAGATATATGAATATTCATTGTGTGTCCATAAATGTGCTGTATTGTGTGAGTACAGAACAAAAATGAAACAGTGTGGCCTGATTCTGGCATGCACTAGAAGAGGTCATTATCTCAGGAAAATGGGCACCATTCTGGACCTCTTTGGCACTGGTGTTGCGAAGTTTTGATTATGGTCTCCTGGTATTTAAAGAGCTCATAGAAGCCATTACCCGGTTTGTTTTTAATTTTCACTAGGGATTCAAAGGTTACTACAGTATGTAAGAAGTCAGGATAGAAATAAGGAAATTCCTGCCAAAAAAAGCATGTTTTTCTCTGAAAGTACATAAGATGTTCATGTTCCAGGAGAGGGTTAATTTCAGTGTGGATCTTTTCCAAGCAAAGAGAGAGACAATAACATCCCAAGGTTTTTTGTGGAGTTCCGTGATTCTCCAACACATCGCATTTTCGCTCCCCCAACCCCGTGGGGGAAAATAAAGATATGGGATAAAGCACTTTTACAACTTTGATTAACTTTACACAGAAGGACGAGATCATGTATTTGGAAGGTGAACTTGGGATTTGTAAAATGATGAGTATATTTAGCAACGCCATAAAGAATAATGACCCTGCTATGGAAAATGGTTAAGGGACGGCATAATGTCTCCAACTCTTCATTTTCTGGGAAAAAAAAGGCTTAATAATGATTATTATATTTTATAATGGGATTTAGTGGCTGCCTAACTGTGTTTTGATTTTCCAGGATTAGTGCTCAGCGCCATAATTGTAATTCCTTCTGATTGCAGACGGCACTGCGGTTACACAGCCACTTGATTCCTCCTGAGTGCCAGCCTCTGCATTCTTTTCGGGCTGATTTGAAGGTAATGAAGCAATCTATATTTAGGTATTTTGCAGAGGTTTTTATTTTTGGCTAAATGTTAAGTATACATTTTCCCGGAGTAAATGCTGCTAACAGCAAAGGAGTCTAATGGATTTTCTGGAGAAAATATTGGAAACCTGACTTGATTTTAACCAGTGTCATCTCATCTCCATTGCCTGACTCACTTGGGACGGACTGTATTTGTTACAACTATTCAAATGCCATCAAGTATTTGACATGGAGTACGGTAAATACCTTAGGGGATCCCCTACTTAGACTTTAGGCAGTAGAAAGTTGTGTACAAATAGATGCCACATTGGAAGCACAGGCAATTCAACATCGTAACATAGCAAATGGATGACCCCCATATGGCTGGTATATCGGCCGATAGAGAACGCATACTTGTACAAATCAGACCCCTGGTTCTAATCTATGTCCCTACTGGAGTTCTCTCCTTTACATGCTCACCTCATTTCTGTGTTTGATTTGTTCTTCGTTCTGCTGGTTTATTGATTTATTGGCTATATATATTTTATGTGTCTTTCCAGGCCATCTTAAAAACTTTGGAAAAAGACAGAAGATGGCTGGTTGGGATGGATGGATGGATGGATGGATGGACAGAGGGAGAGATATAAGTAAATAGACAGATGTATGGATCGATGTTTGAATAGATGGCCAAGTGGTTGGGTAAACATATGAATGAATGAATGAATGAATGAGTGGAAAAAAACTGAAAGAATAAATATGCCAGCAAACCTTTTGATTAAATGCTGTGTTCTACCATATAATCATCTGCCCAGTCCTTTTCTTCCTCTCCCTTACCATTAACCCTACATTGCTTTGGCTCCTTATCCCTCAGCTCTTAAATCAATTTTCATTCTTCAATTGTCCTTTCTCTGAGAAACTCTTCTTTCTCACGCCCTCCTCTCTCTTTCCGGAATTTAGACACCCCTCTTTCCTGTGCTTCAGTCATCATGAATTTAACTGTCTTATATAGTACATACCATACCCTTTGTGATCTTTTTCCTTTAACAAACAGCACAGTCTCCGGAGCTCTTGGTGCTGTCTTGTTCTGGAATTTGCAGTGCCAGACATGGTGTTCTGCACATTGCAATAATAGAATATTGGCATTTACTGAGTTCCTGATGTTTCCTAAATCATAGATAGTTCATGCGTATTGTGTTGTTCAATCTCCATAACACTTAGAAGTCATAGGTCTTATTGTGGTTCTCATTTTACAGTTAAGGAAGCTAAGGTTCAGAGGGATTTGGCAACTTGTCTAAGATCACAGCGCTGGGCAGTGGTACGATAGATATAGAAACCTGGGCAGTCTGACTCTACAGGATGCATTCTTCCTGGGGTCAATACCATCCCAAGTGCAGTGAAAATTGGTTCTTGGGAGATGACAAAAGTCATACTCGTTTTATGAATGGGAGTCCAGAAATACAGTACAGATAAGCCATATATTTGTTAAACTTTCATGGGGGATAGATTAAGAAAAAAAATGTGTGAAAAACCTTGTGGGTGAGTAATAATGAAAAAAATATTGAGAAACACTGAGCTACTTACAATGGTGGTAGCTCATGACCTCTTATTACAGAATGAGGAAATGGGTATGTGGATGCACAGAGGAATAGAACATCAAATATTTGTTCCTCTTCTTAAGGAGCATGGTGAGCAAAGTCAGGTGGTCCCAAAGGACCCCCACCTCCTGGTTTATGCCCCTATTTAATCCTTTCATTTGAGTGTGGACTGTCCTAGTGACTTGATTCTAACCAATGGAATACAGCAAAGATGATGGGAGGTCACATCTACGTTAGGTTACCTAAGACCCTGATTTCTGTCTTTCTAGCAGACTCTCTCTTGTTGACTTTCGATGAAATAAACTGCCATATAGAACATCTGTATGGAACCACAAAACACCCCGAATAGCCAAATCAATCTTGAGAAAGAAGAACAAAACTGGGAGGTTTTGGATAACTGGGAGGTTATCACAATCCCAGATTTCAAGATATAGTGCAAAGGTGTACTAATCAAAACAGGATGGTATGGGCACAAAAATAGACACAAAGATCAGTGGAACAGAAGAGGGAGCCCAGAAGTAAACCCACAATTATATGGTCAATTAATCTTTGACGAAGAAGGCAAGGATACACAATGGGGGAAAGACAGTCTGTTCAACAAATGGCATTAGGAAAAGTGGACAACCACATGCAGAAAAATGAAATTGGACCACTTTCTCACACCATGCACAAAAATTAACTCAAAATGGATTAAAGACCTAATGTAAGATCTGAAACCATAAAAATCCTACAAGAGAGCACAGGCAGTAACTTTTCTGACATCAGTCCTAGCAACATGTTTCTAGGTGTGTCTTCTGAGGTGAGGGAAACAAAAGGAAAAGTAAACTATTGGGAGCAATCAAACTAAAAAGGTTTTGCACAGTTAAGGAAACCATCAACAAAACAAAAAGACAACCTGATGAGTGAGAGGAGATATTTGCAAGTGACATATCCAATAAAGGGTTAATATCCAAAATACATAAAGAACTTATACAACTCAACACCAGAAACACAAACAACTCAATTTAAAAATGGGCAGAGGACCCGAATAGACATTTTTCCGAAGATAACATCCAGCTGGCCAACAGACACATGAAAAGGTGATCAATATCTCTAATCATCAGGGAAATGCAAATGAAAACCACAAGGAGATATATCACCTTATACCTGTCAGAATGGCTAGTTTCAAAAAGAGAGAGAGAGAGAGAGCGAGAGACAGAGAGACAGAGAGAAAGAAAGAAAAAGAAAAAAAATAAATAACAAGTGTAGGGGAGGATGTGGAGAAAAAGGAACTGTTGTGTACTGTTGGTGGGAATGCAAACTGGTGCAGCCACTCTGGAAAACAGTAGAGAGGGTTCCTCAAAAAAGTTAAAAAAAGAAATACCATACAATCCAGCAATTTCACCACTGGGTATTTACCAAGAGAAAGCAAAAACATTAATTTGAAAAGACATATGCACCCTCATGTTTATTTATGAAAAACATTAATTTGAAAAGACATATGCACCCATTATTTACAACTCAACAGTGTTTGTTTTTTTTTAATTTTTAACGTTTATTTATTATTGAGAGACAGACAGAGACAGAGAGAGACAGAGCATGAGCATGGGAGGGAGAGACAGAGAGATGAGGAGACACAGAATCTGAAGCAGGCTCCAGGCTCTGAGCTGTCAGCACGGAGCCCTACGTGGGGCTCGAACTCACAAACCGCGAGATCATGACCTGAGCCGAAGTTAGACGCTCAGCCCCCTGAGCCACCCAGGCGCCCCTACAACTCAACAGTTTTTTAAGAGCTTATTTTTAAGTACTCTGTACACCCAATGTGGGGCTTGAACTTATAACCCAGAAATCAAGAGCTACATGCTCTACTGAGATATGTCTATGTCCATGTCTATGTCTATCTAGATAGATCGGAATATTATGCAGCTATAAAAAAGGATGACATTTTTGCCATCTGTGACAACATGCATGGACCTAGAGGGTATCGTGCTAAAAGAAATAAGTCAGACTGAGAAAGATAAATGCCATGTGATTTCACTCCTATCTGGAATCTAAAAAATGAGTAAACAAACAAAAAGCAGATGCAGACCCATAAACACAGAGAACAAACTGATGGTTGCCAGAGGGGAAGAAGGCGACGTGATGGGCAAAATGAGCGAAGGGGGAAGGGAGATACAGGCTTCCAGTTCTGGAATGAATTAAATGCACTGATGCAAGGCACAGCACAGGGAGTATAGTCAACAGAATTATAATAGTCATAGATGGTGACAGACAGTAACCACACTTAGGGTGAGCAAAGCATAATGTATCTAGAAGTGAAATCACCATGCTGTATACCTGAAACCAATGTAACATTCTGTGTCACTATACTCAAATTAAAATAAAAATTTTAATGGAGTCATATATCTTATCCTAGAAAACTCTTCCCCTTGAAGATCCAGTTAAAATGTCCCTTCTCTGGTGCACCCAGGTGGAAAGTGAGCTCACAGGGGTCATTCTCTCCCCCTGCCATCCCTGTGGTTTTAATAAAAGTACTTAACCTTGTTGTACTTTTAAAAATGAAAAAGATTTGGGGTGTCTGGGTGGCTCAGTTGGGTGAGCATCAGAGCCTTGATTTCAGCTCAGCTCCGTGTTGGGTTCCTTGCTGAGCATGGAACCTGCCTAAGACTCTCTCTCTGTCTCTCTGTCTCTGTCTCTGTCTCTTTCTGTCTCTCTCTCTCTCTCCCTCTCCTCTCCTCTCCTCTGCCTGTGTGGTCTGGTCTGTCCCTATCTCTAAAAATAAAAAAAAATTTTAATTAAGAAAAAAAAAGATTCAGACTCATGAGGCGCCTGGGTGGCTCAGTCAGTTGGGTGTCTGAATTTAGCTCAGGTCACAATCTCATGGTTTGTGGGTTTGAGCCCTGCGTTGGGCTCACTGCTGTCAGTGCAGAGCCCACTTGGGATCCTCTGTCTCCCTTTCTCTCTGCCCCTCCCCCCTAAAAAATAAATCAACATTAAAAATAAGTAAATAAAAAAGATTCAGACCATTGATTACAGTGGCCCCCTAGGGACTGGATATGTTAAAAGGGCGAGTGTATGAAACAGTATGATGGTTGAGGAAGGAGTGAGGTGATCAACACGTGATCATGAGACTCATGTTGAGACTACATGTTGAGTCATGTAGACTCAACAGAAGAAGGAGGACTTCACCCCACACAGGCACTCATGGGGTCCCTGGTGAGAGGAGAAGACAAGGCTAGACATGTGAGTGAGGGTGTCGAATCCTCCAGTCTAGATGTGACTGTCATACAGCGAGTTTCCACGTCCTGTCCTTACAGATAAGGTGGCCACACGTCCTGGTGTGTCTAGGAGAGTCTTGAATTAGACCTGTTTTCCCCGCGGAATTATTGACGGTGCTTCTTTTCACTCTCCAAAGTGTCTCTGTTTGGTGGACAGATTGTATGCCTTTTCCACCCTCACCTCCACCTCCACAGAAACCTTGTAAGAAACACTGAATTTGTAAATATTTGAAAGCAGTGGGTTTCTTCCCACTGTTATGGAACTTTAGCATCTCCAGCAAAGCAGTCTAGTATGCACTGTAATTAATATCAGAGGATGGTTTAAATGCAAAGTATGAAAAGCTGTTTCGTTCATGAAAAGTCACTTGGGCACAAAGATCTGAGGGTCTTCAAATGATAAGGGCTTATGGCTGCACAGTGCTCTGTGGTTCATAAAGTGCATTTATCTACTTTTCTCCATTCATGCAGAAAAAAAAAAAAAAACACGGTCTGTGAGGTAGGGTAGGTATTGTGATACCCAACTGAGAGGCAAAGCCGTTGAGGTACAGAAGGGCAGGCCATGCAATTCATCACATTTGAATAAGAGACGAGGCGGTTGGGCTTCTTACCAAGTGGGCTCTCCATTCTCAGATGTGCTTACTCTTCTATCGGAAGAGTCTGATAGAATTCTATCAGGAGAAGGATGGATACTTCACCCTGGATGCAGGATACCAGTGCCAACTTTGGTTGACAAAATCCTATGAATCCCTTAGACGACTCATATGAGGATTCGTTACATGAAGTTCTGAGAACACAGACCATTTGCAAATGTGACTTCCCTCTTCCATTACATAGATACTCAAGGAAGAAGAGTGAATGCTCTTACCTTTGGCTGTCCTCAATGGCCCCAAACAATTGCCCTTGAAGGTCATTATTATTTCCCCAATGTCCACAAGGGTGGCAAAGGTCTGATGAAAGGTGTAGTGTGCTTTGACCTTGCTTTCCAAATCTCAACGATCAACTATTAGAAATGCTGAAACCATTGCTCTCTTCAAAGAGATAGGCCTGACTGGGATAAGATCAGACATTTCTCTTGTTCCAGTTATATGGCTTGGCATGGGAAGCGTACTGTGGAGGGAGGTAAAAGCAGAAAGTGGAGGTGTTACTTGTGATATTTGTGCATACTTTGGTCTAGGTAAGATATCCAAATGTTCCCTCTCTTGTTGTACCTCAAAATGGACAGTGCCCGTTTCCCATGGCATACTGGACCCCGTGGGTGGAACCAAGTCACCTAAGATTTTGCCACCCAAATAGTCTTTCTTAATATACTTTATTGTACTGTTGTTGTTGTGATGTGCAGGGTCCTGGAGAGTCCCTTGAGTACAGAAATAGGGAAACAGGCACACATTTCTGGTAGCCATAAAGTACTCAGAGATGCTCCAAGTGTTCTTGAATCAGCTAACCATGACCTCATTCATCCTGATCTCTCAGACATGGAATGTGTATAAATAACTGCGCGCACCAAAGATAATAACGGTTGTCCCACAAACACAAACTCCCAGGACAACCCAGTAGACAGCAGAAAAGGGAAAGGGAGTTTAACGCGTTTATTTGCAGCTAATCGCTTGAGTTACTCGAGGGCTGGCCAGCTGCAAAAATCTGCGGAGCAGTTTTGAAAGCATTTGCTGAACTTTTAATCTCTACTTAGGGAAACCCCATGATTCCCTGGGAATTTTGCCTGTGTAAAGACCATAACATATGGACCATTTGTGGAGACATATGTTTGAGTACTGAGCCCTCGAGCAAAACTTTCACAAACTCTTCTCTTGGTCCCCTTTAAATTTCCAGAGAGCAGATATGTAGTGGAAAGCCACACGCCCCCTTCTCTCCCTGGCACCTCATGGGAGGATCTCAAGGGTATTATCAAGACCTTTGTCTCTGATGATCTGTTCGCATCAGAAAGAGGAAGGAAAGATACTTAATCAAGGGACGTGACTCTTACTGCGGAGAACGCTTTCTCCTTTAATCTATAAAATGCATGAACAACTTCCTGTCTTGCCTTTGGCTCTAGAAGATCAACCATCTGTCCTGCGAGGTCCCAGGTGTCAACGGTCCTCAGGCAGAATGGTGAGTCTGGATGCGCTTAGGCGAGACACGGACATCGCCTCAAATAGGCGAGTACAACATCTGGACCCAAACCGGCTTCTTGCCTCTCTTCTCTCAAAGTGGGGAGTGATGAAGGAACATGCCATTTCCTACTGGTGACGAGAGCCCTTCCAGCTCTCTATTAGTGTGCTGTCACAGCATTGGTTAACTCCGTTCACCCCAAACCCACTAGGAGCTTAAGCCTCCCGGGGCGTCACTAATAGAGCATGGGGAAGACAGGGGTCTCTCAAGCTTGTAGCCTGTCCGTAGGGCTTATGAACCAAGCAGGTGAGGTGGCGTTGGGAGAGAAGGCGCCAGTATGCATGGAAGCCACGTGCACACCCCACACGGCCCAGGATGCTCCCACACTTAGAGCAACTGAACTGCCTCTCTCGCATTAGCGGGGAGTCTTGTTTCTTGCCTCCTCACAATTTGACAACGTGGCCCCCAAAGGAGCCGTTGATATAATTACAACACAGTACTTCTCTTAGCATTGATTTCTCCTTTAAAACAGAAAATATCTATATAGTATCTACCACATGCGTGAGACACTAAAGAAATCGGAGCCGGCAGGACAGATAACGTCCCTGCCATCCGGGAATGGAAATGCAAATGCGGGAGACTCAAGGAAGGAGACTGAGCGGCACCACAGGACAAGACTGTGCCTCACTGTCCTGCGTATGACTGGGGCATGGCTTCTGCATTGTTGCACACACGCCTTCTGGAGAAATCCCCAGTGGGGCGTTGAGCAAACCATTCTGCCCTCTTTATTCTCTCCGTTGAATCACAGCTTCTACTTCCTAACAGAGTCAACAGCATCTTATGAAGACATCTGTCTAACGTCAACAATCCAGCCGCCCAGAAACGCAACTGCAAATCCTTCCACCAACAAAATGAATGCGTACCAAGAGCAGGCAGACAGCCTGGCAAAAAGAAAAATAAATAAATAAAATAAAAAGAAGTGGGTCACAGACAACACCACCGAGGGACTGAAAGTGATTTCTGAGCTAGACCCAGGAGGGTCTACATTCACACGAGCGTCGGAATCTGGTAAATGGGTCGTGGTCTGTCAACGCACATATGCATTTATTAACGGAAGGAAATAAAGGGCTGTTAGTGATGGAGGCATGCTGTACACATTTTCATCCTCACACTTGGCATTTTTGTGGTCAGGAAGCCTTGTTTTCTGGAGCAAGATTCCTTTCCTCGACTGCAATGCCCTACGTTCTGCACCTCATTTATTTCACTTCTGAAATGCTCTCTCTTGGCACTTAACTTCCTTGCTTTAGCCCTGTGATGCCAATGCCAACAGCAGCCGCCTACGCCTCTTACAAATCCCTTGATAAGACTCACATATTACACGGAGCCTGGCTGCACTGTTAGCACTGCTCATATCTGCTCCCTTCAGCATTTCCCCAAACTGTCATGCAGTGTAGGAAAAGTGTTTGCTGCTGGCGGTGAGGATGTTGCCTTGTTACGTCGGGTAAAGGACTCACGCAGCTACACTAGGTGACACACAGCGATCATTCTTGGCAGCTCACCTGCTCAGGGTGCACGGGGAAAGGTGTGGTTGCTCTGGAAGCAAAACTCAACTGGCAGGTGGCAAGACCCATCATCTCCAAGCTACTGGCTTCAAGGGGGTGTTAAGAAAATTCTCCCCCCCCCTCTCTCAGTGAACTCAGAATGAACCATTTGTGAGGTTCCATAGCCACACACTGAATGACTCAGAAAGATGAGAAAGCCACACTGTGCCTTGCAATGGTGCATAACTAGAGAGACTCACAGTGAGTTGAAACTGAGGGTAAGGAAAACCAACTCGGACCCTCTCACCAAATCCCCTCTTCCTCCATGGCCTCTGGACACTGGGCAAGGGAAGAGAAGACAGAGGGGTGACCCTAGAACCAGACCCACCATTTGGAGGGTTTTTTTCCCTACAAAGAGGTGGGAATTTTCCATCTTTCTATCTTTCATATAAAAGAAAGAGGAAATGCTCTTTCAAGAGACCAGCATCTGGAGATTGGATAAACAGTAAGGACTGGTGTTTCCCTTGGAACTTAAGGGCAATAATAGAAAGCTTATGGTTTTAAAATATCCTCCTCTCCTTGTGATGTTTCCCTCTAGTGACGAAGCACCCGATGCATGTAGCAGTCTACAAATTATTGACAAGAACCAATGCAAAAATACACAGAACAGCAATTTAACACATACTGTTAATTGTTAAATGGTGACCCGTCAGTAAATTGCTTACACAGCTCGTCTGTGCTACACACAGTTATAATTCTTTGTGTGCAGGGGTTCAGCCTCTGCAGCAGAGGGTAGGAAATGTTGGCATGTAGGATCGGCAGTGGCCTTTCAAACCCCACTCATTTCTGTTGATCATGTGCAAGGATAACATTTCTCCAGGGGTCCTAGGGGCTTTGCGACAAGGAAAGCAATCAAATGACACACATCACAGCAGAAGCTGCAGGACAAGGTCCATATTTAGGAGGCAATGGTAGGGTGGCCAAGATAGTGGTAGGCACAAGAGAAATCCCGTCTTTCCTTAGCAACTGCAGACAGATAAGCCATTGGAGTAGAGGATGTTTCATTTCAATTAATTCCCATCGCAGTCCATGCCTGTGAGTGTGGTACCTCTATTCTACAGACAAGCACACGGAGCTTCACAGGATATGTGACTCTCCAGGATGAACAGGTGCCAATGCTTTTATTTGCAACTTAATCCAGAAGAGAGATGCTCTTTCCTACAGACGATTGAGTTTTGCTGGTTAAAAATGTTGACCCATTGTTTCCCTTATCAAATGATTCTTAGCATGTGGATTTCACAATGCCTTAACGAGTGAGACAGCCATCAAAGCTTTTTTAAAAATATAATTATTTGGAGGCACCTGGGGGGCTCGGTCAGTTAAGTATCTGACTTCAGCTCAGGTCATGATCTCACTGTTTGCGAGTTTGAGTCGCTTGTCGGGCTCAGAGCCTGGAGCCTGCTTCATATTCTGAGTCTCCCTCTCTCTCTGCCCCTCCCCGGTTCATGCTCTGTCTCTCCCTCTCAGAAATAAATAAACATTAAAAAATTAAAAAAAAAAATCTAACTGTTTAGGGGTGCCTGGGTGACTCTGTGGGTTAAGCATCCGACTCTCAGTTTCAGCTCAGGTCGTGATCTTGGAGTTTCATGAGTTTGAGCCCCACATCAGGCTCTGTGCTGACCGTGTGGAGCCTGCTTGGCATTCTCTCTCTCTCCCTCTGTGTCTGCCCCTCCCCTGCTCATGCTGTCTCTGTCTCTCCCAAAATAAATAAATAAACTTAAAAAAGTTATTTAATCTAATTATTTAACAGTCACTGGACGGTCTCTTGCAGCAGAAACATTGCTAACATCCCTCAAAATGGTAGTTTTAGGGAGTTGAAGAAAATATCCCATCCCTCTAAATCCTCAATGCTAATTTCTAATCAGTTGGCTCTTTCAGAGATAGTCTCTTATTGTCCTTTACAAAATTGTTTCTCATAATTTCTCCCATGATGGTGGAAACTATAAATGTTCACTATTGATCTTATTATTGAAAAATGGCATTATACATGTCACTTGAGAGGCTCTACTAAATCAAGAGAAAAGCAGGGGCAGAATTCAAATTATAGAAAGCTGAAGAAAGATGATTGATTTGTCTTTAGTTTTTTTTTTAAACTTAGTCATACTGACAGTTTTTCAAAGTCTTTCATGTTATGTGGGTTCTAATCCATTGTGAAAATATGGGTTAATTCTAAGCTCTGTCTGGGAAGAAATAGAGAATGAGACAACAGGCTTTTGCGTGAACAACCATTTCAATAACAAATAATCCAGTGAGGCAGGAGGGAGAACTTTTGGAAGGTGGCCTCACAGAGTCCTGTAATCAGTCCATTTAGTGATAAACGTCAACATCAGGTCTTTTTTAAAAAAAAATTTTTAACGTTTTATTTATTTTTGAGACAGGGAGAGACAGAGCATGAACAGGGGAGGGTCAGAGAGAGGGAGACACAGAATCTGAAACAGGCTCCAGGCTCTGAGCTGTCAGCACAGAGCCCGACACGGGGCTTGAACTCACAGACCGCGAGATCATGACCTGAGTCGAAGTCGGCCGCTTAACGGACTGAGCCACCCAGGCGCCCCAACATTAGCTCTTATATTGACACTGCAGAGGGAAATTATTGAATGAGTCACTTGAATAGACATTAAATACCAGCCTTTCTTGGATTTTTTTTTTTTGCTTCAGTGGTCATACTAAGACAAGGTTAGTGAGTTTCAGCGATTCCATTCAATTAAGAGTCCAAAAAAATGTATCAAATCATAAATGAATGTCTTCATTACTGCAACCCGCCTGGGAAAAACAGGGGAGTCTGAGTTCCCCTTCAGACTCACCCCACTAGTCAGAAATCACCTGGCATGCCAAGTTTCACAAATATTTTTTTTAATGTTTACTTCTGAGAGAGAGAGAGAGAGAGAGAGAGAGAGAGAATCCCACGTAGGCTCTGCACCCCAGCACAGAACCCAACATGGAGCTCAAACTCAATAACCATGAGATCATGAGCTGAGCCGAAATCAAGAGCAGGATGCTTAATGGACGGAGCCACCCAGGGTGCCCCCAAGTTTCACAAATCTTGATGGGGATTGCAGTGAGTTGAAAATCAGGCCACATGCAAAATAGTCTTGGAAAACCATAACCTGCATTTGTGTAACTTTAGCCAAAGCCAGAAGGGGAAGAGGAAACCCCAGTTGGGCACGGAGGTAAGAGACAGTGAAATTTAAGTTAATAGAAATCTCCTAAAAATTTCCATTTGCATTTGGTTTGAGATCAAAGAGAGTTCATAGGTAATTGGCTCAATTAAGTAACATTAAAAAGTTAACAAATGTTGTGCATGTATAGCATGCTGAAAGAAAGGTACGTGGGTCATTCCTGCAGTAAAATGAATGGTCATAAAGGGAATGTATGTAACCAGCATCCAGGTTAAAAAAAAATCAATGATTACCTGCATCTAAGGAGAATCTTCCAGACCTCTCCTGAAAACTACCATTCTGATGTCAAAAATAACTACTTTTCTAAATTCTAACGCCATAGATTAGATTTGCCTATTTTTAAACTCCCTATAAGTGGGATGATTTATTAAGTATTATTATTCTGGCCACCTTATTTCACTTCACATTATAAGATTTGCCCAGGCTATTGCATGCGGTAGCGTTTTATTCATTTTCATTTCTATAGAGGATGCTGTTGTAGACATAGGGTTGCGCCCATTTCTACCCCCACCAGCAATACGAGGAGTCACGGTTACAACTATCTTGTCTGCACCTTTGCTAACCCGTAGCGATGTCAGTCCATCCTGGTAGCCATTCTGGTGGTTGGGTAGAGGGCGCCCACTGTGGTTTCCACGTGCGTTTGGAAGTCCAAAGTCTGAAGTGCTAATTTAAAATGCTGTAAATATCTCCTAATCTCCTAATTCGTGCCTTCCCCCTTTTTCCTGTCTTACTGGTGCCTTTTGCAATGAGAACATCTTACCCATTTATCAATATTTTCTTTTACAACTCATGGTTTTGTGTATGTGCGTCCAGTCAAATGTATCTCGGAAAATTCTGACTTTCTTGATGGCTCTCTGACGTCTGCAATCTTTCTGTTTATTTCTCTCTGTTGTCAGCAGGGTGCGTTGTCCGAAACAACTAGGCCAACGTTGGAGGCAGAAGTTTAGTCAGATAGTACTTTGATTATACTGCAGTGGTTCTGTTTTTGTGATGATTATTAAATGAATCTTGTTTTCCTTTTGTATTTAGGTAAACCAGCTAAACGAAACTCCTTTCTCTTAAGCCTTCACCCTCAAATACACCAGGAGGAACCAATTACCAGTCATCTACAATTTGGTACAACTGAAATAGGAAATTCATCTCAATTTTCAGAGTATTAGGAACACAAATGCAAGGCAATAGATAGTGTTCATTGTTAAATACTGGCCGGTGAGTTTACCCCTGCCCTTCAGAATCGCCTCCCTGTGGCTTAGTAACGCCTTTCAACAGATGAACCAACCCTGCTGAAGAGTCTGACAGTAACACACATGGTTCTTTTATAAAATCAGAGTGGTGTTCTAAAGTGATGTGTATAAAGGTAACTGGTTGGATTTATTTTAAACTGTAAAATCGCCCTCACTGGTTTATACCAGCCTTACAGAAAATGAATCATGATTCTATATAAATCTACTGGTTGTACTGAGTTGGAGCCTCTATTCCCACCATTATCACTTTTTTCTTAGGCCTATTATTCTCACAGGTTTATATTCAAATAAAATATGATTCTGTAATGAAGGAAATAGGAGGGGAAGTATTACCGCCTTCATTTAACCAAAATGAATAAAGCGAAATTTATAAATTCTTTTCAACAGCAGTCCTGGGCTCCATTCATGGAAGCAGGAAGTCTTTCAAAATGTGTTTTTTTAATTATTTTTTTTATGATGCTGCAAACAAACAAACAAACAAAACCCTTGGGTTTTGAAATAATTTGTAGGTCAGGTCAAAGCTGTAGCAAGTCTAAAAAAATTGATTTGTAGTGATTATTAGATAAAATGAACATAGAGATGGGGTAAGAGATTTTTCTTCCTTCATTTCTATTCAAAGATACCCTTTAAGTGGAAGTTTAATGAGGTCCATTAGTATGTTTATAGATGCCAGGCCATGTATGAATTATACATGCCTGACAAGAATTTCCCATTTCAGGCTTGCATTTATACTGGCAGACTTCATTCTCTGTGCCCAAAATGGACTTTAATAAAGTGGACCTCACCAGTGAATGTTATTAAAAGACAGAGGGAGGGAGAGAGAGAGAGAGAGGTGGGGGGGGGGGGCGGAAGGGAGATATCAGCAGAATAGCCAGAAATCCCAGTGAGGGAGTGGAATAAATAAAGAAATAGACAGAAAATAGTAATGTGAGAGAAATACAGGTACATATCTTACCCACTGCATCCTACTCTGGAGAAATTCCTTTGCTATCAATAATGTTTAGCTTCAAAAGAATCTTACAGACTTAAAGTTCAAAGGGTTTTTGTGCAACCACCAATGTGAAATCTCTTTCAAGGGAGCTGGCAGACAGAGGCAATTTTCCAGGCAATCAGTTGGAATTTCCCACTTTCATCTGAAGGAGAGAATAAAAATACTTGGAATCCATTATGTCATGCTCAAGTGGGTGATCAAAGGCCTCTCCCTGGAAATTCTAGTTCATCTCGTTCATTTCTTCTCGCTTTGGGAATTTCAGCCCCAATGGATACATTAAGCCACATTATTGGAAATAAATAGATTAAGAAGCATGCACGTTTGGGGAAGGAATCAGGAATGAGGCAGGTCATGAATGAGAGACTTTGCGGGTTTGCCTTGGAGACTGGGAACAGGATGCCACGAAGCCCTGTTCTCTGGAGGGAACGTGCTGCCATGTGTGGACACGCACGGGCTGTCGTGTGTGGGGCTGGCTGGTGTGCCCTACTGAAGAAGGTGTCTCGTGATCTGGCTATCACAGACGGGCAGCCAATAATAGCACTCTTTTTTTTAATGAGTTGGGTAGAGCCCGTAAAGAAACGCTAAACCCAATTGTGTCTTTTAGTGTAGGGCGGAGGGGTGGGGGGCATGCTTAGTCCTGGGAGATGAGGGCAATAATTCCTAGTCATAAAATAAGACGCCAAAAAAATAAATTAATTAAAATGAATAAAATAAAATAGAACAATAAAATAAAAGGACACTGAACAAGAAGTTGGAAGACTGGATTAAGAAAACGATAGATCTTGCAACACAGAGGCAACGGTTAACGATAGGCATATGGTTCACTCAACAGAGTGTGACTGAAAACCTGGGGGAAAACCTGTGCCTTGTTTGATGGAACTACCGATGAGGGCTTTCGTACGGTCCGTCACAACCCAGGTCTCTAAAACTTAATTGTCCTCCAGTCCTGCATGGGAGTTTTGAAGGAAAGTAATGATGGCGGCCGAAAAGGAATGCAGACTTTTTCTCCATGTGCTGGTCCTTTTCTAAATGTATAACACTGTGGGAATATTGTTTTTCAGGCCTAGACACAGTCTTGATGGATCGGGTCCTCATATTTCCCTTCCCCTCTCCTAGTACCTCTGCCTCGTGAAGACAGTCTTAAAACTCAAATGATAATTCTGGTTCTGATACACCTGCTATGCGCCCGAAAGGTTGTCATGCACGTCCTATGCAATCTCATGTATTTCTTCCACCTGCAGAATGATCCTGCCTGGTGTGGATTGTTTGTTCTCTTTACAGGAACAGGAATCCAAATGATTTCAAGTGTCTAAACTTCCAGGAAACGGATTGAGAATCTCAACTCCATCTACATTATTGAAAACCCAAAGCTCTTTCTACTTATCTGGCTGAAATGGATTCAGAAAGACGTGCTCGGTGAGCGCACAGAATATCTTCTCCAGGTGCTTCCTCCCTTCTCCTTGTCGACGTAGGCACAGGATTAGGTTTCCGTGATGGTGGCCGAAAAGCTCAATCTGCAATCAGATATCTGTGTTCTCAAACTTGGAACACACAACCGTACTGGGCCCACACGGCACTGGTAGGAAGAGCCAGAGGGTGAACATTTCCGGTCTTTCGGTCCGCACAGCCTCCTCACGGCTGGTGAACCGTGCTGTTGTAACACGAAAGCAGCCACAAATAACATGACCCAGAGGGGCATGGCTGTGTCCCAATAAAACCATATTCATGGACACTGAATCTCAGATAGTTCCCAGGTGTTGGTGGCAAATCTGAGTCTCCTTTTTCGGTGTCTCTCTTTGCTGCCATTCACACACGTAAAGAGCGCTACGGTGGCTATGAAAAGGCAGATGGTGGGTCACATCTGGCAGCCTGGGCTTAGTTTTGCAAGCCCACCTCCAGAGAGTCTGTTAAGACACAGATGCAGGCTGCCCCTCTCCAGTTTCTCATTCTGTTGGGTGCAGGGGCGACTGCAGAACTCATTTCTAGGAAGTCCGGTTGTGGGTTCCACGCCTTGAGGAAAACTCTACGCGGTGGGTAGACATGAAGCCAAATCGAGGAGCTTGTCCTGAAACCCTGGTTCAAAGGACTGCTGTTGTTTCTGTTGTCAATTTCCCCTGTGCCTGTCTGAGCGAATCACCACTTGCCAACATTTGAAAATTTGGATACTTTGCAGAAAAATGCTACAGCGTTTGATTGTCCTAGAACACCGCAGAAAACAGGCAATAGAGAGCCTGCATTTCTGCACGGCCATGCTTACAGTCAGGAGACTGAGGCCGCCATGGAAACACCCCTTGCTGTCTCCCCAAGGCAGGGATGTGAGCAGACACACATATTCTCTGTTCACCTGCCCCTGACAGCATGTGCCTTCACAATTCCTAAACTACGTGGAGAGACAATATTCTACCTTACGTCAGAAACTGTAGAGTTACAAAATTCCTGGGGCGCCAGGGTGGCCCAGTCAGTTGAGCGTCTGACTCGCGATTTTCACTCAAGTCATGATCCCAGGGTGGAACCCCAGGTTGGGCTCTGTGCCTCCTTAAGATTCTCTCCCTCTTGGGGCGCCTGGGTGGCTCAGTTGGTTGAACGTCCGACTTCAGCTCCGGTCATGATCTCACAGTTTGTGAGTTCAAGCCCCGTGTTGGGCTTTGTGCTGACAGCTCGGAGCCTTGAGCCTGCTTCGGATTCTGTGTTTCCCTCTCTGTCTGCCCCTCCTCCGCTCACACTCTGTCCCTCCGTCTCTCTCTAATAAAATTTAAAAAGTCAACACCTAACTTGTGTGGTGCATACTGTTTATACATTTGTGATAAACCACATATATATGAGCACACACATATCTATGATTAATATATATAAAATACTATGTATAAAAATTTACAGGAATTACCCTAGTTTACACATTAACCATTGAGACAGGCATTGCTGCCTGATTTCTATGCACAAAAGGTCCCATAAATTGCCTAAGATTGCACGACAAACAAGTGAGAAAGACAATTGAATACCAGACCTCTCTGACCCTAAATTACATGGCCTCTTGTCTATATATTAAACCTCTCTCCCCTCAAGCACAAACCAAAAGAAAAATTTTCCGTAACAACTGCTATATAAACATAAAAACCTCCTCTCCCCCCTCTTCCGTGTGTTCAATAAAATATACAGCAGCAGATTATTTACCAGGAAGAAGTATCAAATTTTATAAATTTTGTATCACTGATAGGCTCATGGTTTTTTAAAAAATGCAGCAATGGCTTTTGTAAAAAATGCTTTCCTTTGCAAATCTACCATGATGTTTTATTCTCCAACGCATAATTGCATACCAATCAATTTGGATTCTCTGTTCTTCAACAAGCAATATTTGTTTAAAACATCTCTGATTTGGTTCTTCAAGGAACAAGCGATGTGTTGAATAGGAGACTGAAAGTTGCCGTTTTTAATGAAGATCGGTCATGCTATTTTGGATTGCCACTGGAGACAGGTTCAAATGTTAGGTGTCAAAGTCATTCCAGAAACTCATTTGCTTCAGCAGTGGTACGAAAAAGGAACTTGCAGAAATCAGGGGTTTAAAAGGGTATATTAAGCTTATAGAAAATCAGCATGATGCACAATTATTTTAATCTATATGATGTTATAAAAGTGCACCTAACATATACTGCTTTATGATAGAAAGAAATTACAAAGCAGATATATTAGTTGCAGTGTGTTTGTGTACATGTATACAAACATATGTCCCTATATATATTCACAGATAGCAGTTATAGTCTGGTAGTCCATATATATAACATGTGTATTAAAGCAATTGTGATATCTATCAATAAATATATTAGATGATATATAATATAATATATATCACAATTATCTTAATGTACATGTTATAAAAGTGCACTAAAATATCCTCTTTGTAATATATATAAATATAGTATTTTGTGACAGATCTAAATGTATAGTACAAAGACTACATATTGTATAATTTAGATAAGAAAGACTATAACTTAGGTATATATATTCTTATTCATATATAATAGTTAAACTGTTTCTTTTATATGTATGTTTGTTACCAAGAGCATATTTTAGATGTACTTACATAACTAAGATTAAAACAATGTGATACATATTATGTTATATATTATACGCTAACATTTTATATATAAATATCAATTTTTTAAATCCATGTAATGTTATAAAAGTGCATCTAAAATATATTCTTTGTAGTATATATAAATATACAACAGGCTACAACTGTTATGTATGAATACATACTTATGTATACATATATGTATATATACACACATACACAAAATCACACTAACATATACTGTTCTGATATATTACAGTGTAATATGCATTAGTACTATGTGTTAATATATACTGTTCTGATATATTACAAAGTAATATGTGTTTCATAACATCATATTGGGGCACCTGGGTGGCTCAGTCGGTAGAGCATCCGACTTTGGCTCAGGTCATGATCTCACAGTTTGTGAGTTCAAGCCCCATGTCAGGCTCATACTCTGTCTCTGTGTCTCTCTCTCTCAAAAACAAATAAACTTTAAAAAAAATGATAACATAATATGAATTAAAACAATGGCTAATCATGCTGAGATTTCTCTCTCTCTATATATATATATTTACACATACATACACACATATATATACACACCTATATAATATACATACATATACACAACATATATAATATATACCTATACACACATACATATGTATATACACATATACACACACACATAGAGACACGTACACGTGTCTAGATAAAACATTCCTATCAAGATTTATATAGATTTAAAAAAACTTAATTCCAAGAAGTTACTCTATATTCAGAGGTATTGCATAAGTTTCGTAGAGTTGTATTTCTTCTCTTCATGATCTCACTGTGTCTGTGTGTGTGTGAGAGAGTGTGTGTGCACGTATGCACTGTTTCCTCGCAACCCTCAGCGCTGGTTTTGCAAAGTTGCGGTGGATGTCGTGCTCTCTGCCCCTCGGTATTTCACAGCCCCCAGCAGTCGTGAGACGCGGAGCTCCCTGAATGCATCAACACTGAGGTTGCACAGAGGAGGCCAAGTAGAAGTTAATGCAGCTACAACAGGCAACGAGCTGAAATTTGCAACAAAGCCTCTTAATCCTGACAATCTGTCACTCCGATTAGAAACAAAAAAGAAAAAAAAATCATCTACCTAAATATCTTGATTCTTTAAAGTGAAGTTCATCATCTGGAGGAAAACTGGAGATGTGAATCACAATGTAACAAAATTCTCCAGCATAATTTACTTGTCTATTTAATATGAACATTTCAATTTGTACCAAACTTTTACGTTTTATCAGCTTTTCCCCATTTCAAGCAGAGTGCTTATTAGGACCACATTCTCGGAGGTGGATTTCTTTATGGAGTTGACAGATCAAAAGACATAGGAATTTTTTCCAAGAAACCTAGGGGCTGCCTCACGTCTTGTTAATTATACTCCGGCTTGTCATGCTGGTCCTTAAGAGATCAGGAAAGGGCTTTCACAAGATACAAAAGAAGGTCAATGTGACAGCGTTAACACTTAAAGGGAATGAAAGAAAATAAATAAAATGAAATAAAATAAAATAAAATAAAATAAATAAAATGAAATAAAATGAAATAAAATAAAATAAAATAACATAAAATAGAGAATGGAAAGCAGACAGTGAATCATGGAGATGATTACTTTCTTTGCGGGTTCAGTTAAGGACACCGTCCACAGCATTTCCGCGATTTGATGTAATTTCTCATTTATCTCATCTTTGGAGGGATATCTGTTTGTCTATGTGTGCAGAGTACAAATTCTCCCTTTAGTTTTCAGGGCAGTAGATGTTCCGAGGACACAGCAACAAATGATTGCCAATAGACTCTTTGTAGGCACCGTATTGTTATACTGATGCTCCAGAAGTGGTGAAAACAAATACTTGTTTTAAATTCAAATAGGCTGAGGTGGAGAAAAATCACACTTAACTCACACTAAGTAATACAGAACAAGGCCGTATTTGTCGGGGACAAAAGCACTGTCTTGAAAAGGTGATTTTAAATTTTGCGTTAAACACGTAAATCCCGAAAATAATAATCCCACGTTTTGCTTTCATGCAAAGCTCAGTAAGCACAGGCCAGATATCTAAGTTCATGAGAAGCCCAAGGCCTCTACTGGAAATGCTGTGGTATTTTTTTTTTTCCCTCTTGGTGCATTTAAACCTGCTTGACAATGTTTACTTCAGTCGCGGACCTCCCCTCTAGAGTTCCAACAGCTCACTTCATGTTGCCAGTTTGGACGGTATTACACGACACTAACAAAATGTGCAATTCCGCATGCAAAGCATCACCTTGCTTCCTTGACCCTGAGACAGCCAGAACAAAGCCACTTGTTTGGTGGAATTTATTACATTGAAACTCATTATATTGGGTTAACGTTTAATATTCTTTTGCCAAGAACAGAGAGCAGAGAGATAGACCAGAGTATGACACTGAACCTTTGGAAAATATTGACACTTCTTTAATAGTCTAGGGCATTGGTAATTTCTGCAAATGTATCCTGTGTTCCTAAAAAAAAAACCCCAAACAAACAGATTCTTTGTGGCTAGAAAATTCAGTGTACCCCTCATGACACATCCTTGTTGTTTCATTTTCTTAACATCCTTTCCAAGAAATATTTTCTCCAGAATTGCAATTTTATTGTCTGGATAAAACTGTCCAAATAAAATTTAGTTTGCATGATTTATTATAATAAAGACAACGCTTCTTTGTTATAATATATGTTATATATTACAATGCAATATAACATAATAAAGACAACACTTCCCAGGAGAAATGTTTCCTTTTAGTCCATAAAAAGATTTGGACAAGAATATTCATACAAACTGTATTTATAATAAGCAAAGTCGATAAATAATCCAAGTGTCCATCCACAGAAAGAGTGAATTGTGCTATATTCATACAACAGAGTATTAGCATTGAAAAATAGCAAACCACACACACATGCAATAATATGGAACACTAGAAACCATACCATTGGACGCATGTGAAGTTCAAGAAAATGGAAAAACTGATCTGTGATGGAAATGAGAAAACGGGCTGTCTGTAACACATGGTGGAGACTGACTGGCAGAAAGAGAGCTTTTCAGGGTATTGAAAACCTCCTACATCTTATTTAGGAAGTTGGTTACATGAGTCTATATATTATCAAAGCATATCACATTGCTTATCACACACTTAAGATGGGTGCATTTCATAGTATGTAAATTTAAATATATTTAGACATTTAAAAATATGTCAAAGGTAGGGAAAGCATAGGCCACTTGCACAAAAAAATGATTTCTCAAATGCATGAAAGCTCATCACCTCAATCGAGTTATTAGAGATTTATTATAAGAATAAAGAATAAGATCTAATTGTATTCAATTTCAAAATCTCTTAGGTAATTAAAAGTCTGGAAAGATAAGAACGAGACAAGATCTTCATGATCACCATTATTATTTGATATCACTTTGGACATGTTTTCATAAAACAATGAAACAAGAAAAGGAAGTAATACATATTATGATCAGATAGGAGATTAATTGATGTTACATGTAAATAAAATTAGTATCCACTTACAAGAACCAAGAACAAAACAATGTGAGCAGCAGTGTTTAATAAATGGTCACTTAGAAGAAAAATAATTTTTAAAAGCTTTCTATAAACAAGTAATTTAAAATACTTTTAAAATATGATGAACACAATATTTTGTCTATAGCAACAAAACCATAAAATAGTTTAAAATAAACTCACCAGGCTGTAACTACATATGCAAAAGAAAAAATAGAAAATCTCACTTAATATTAAAGAAGGAAAGGGACACCTCGGAGGCTCAATCAGTTAAGCATCTGACTTTTGATTTCGGCTCAGGTCATGATCTCACTGTCATGAGATTGAGCCCTGCATGGGGCTCTGCACTCGGCATAGAGCCTCCTTGGGATTCTCTCTCCCTCTCTCTCTGCCCCTTCCTGGCTCATGCATGCGCTCGCTCTCTCTCTCTCTCTCTCTCTCTCTCTATCAAAAAAATAAATAAATAAACTTAAAAAAAAAAGAAGGAAAGCAGATGACAAATATATCACAATCTCTCAAAAAATGCATTAATTTAATTTAGTTCTAATCAACCATCTCACTTTCTAGAAATCTGACAAAACTATATTAAGTGTATAGGGAAAACTAATTTGACAAACATTTTCTTTGTTAGAAGATAATTTTGATAAAATCATCATAGCAGAACTTAAATCTTCTCGTTAAGCTACAGCTACATTAAGATGAATGTAACCAGCTCAGGAATAGATACGTCGACAATGATGGATAAGACTATACAGACAGACTCGAGTGCTCAGTACCTAACGTTTCTGATGTGGCATGTGAGCCATTTAAATTCATAGAAACTGAATAGCAAATTTCACTATGCTGAAATAATAGCTTAGCAATTCCAAAATAATTAAAATTAGTTCTCTTCTCATGCTGCAATGAAGCCAACTACACAATATATCTTGTTTTACCAGAACACAGGACAGTACAAAATTTCATATATATCGTGCGATATATATGCAATATATATGTTTTGTACATATAAATATACTTTGCCTGCTAGCACACAAATTACCATTTTTAAGGACAATTACAGAATCCAAACTCTATCACCTATGTTCCATAATGTCCAGTATAAAATTAAAAAAAACAAAAAACTTAATGGTTGAAGAAACAGGAAAATAAATTTCATAACCAGAAGAACAAACAGTCAACACAAACAGACACTGAGTGAAATTGCCAGGCGAGGAGTTTAAATCAGCTTATATAATTATGTTCAAGGAATTAAAGGAAAAGGGTGGTTGTGAAGGGTGAGCACTTGTGAATTCCCATCAGAGAATTGGTAATTATAAAGAAGAACCTGACAGAAATTCAAGGCATACAGTGCATCATATGTGAAAATAAATTTCCCTTGCTGGTTTAAGGAAAGACTGACAATAGCAGATGAACGTAACAGAGATATTTAGAGATTAAATAATCGGAAGAAGTGAGAGGGAAAAAGAATGAAGGTAATGAATAGAATCTCAGTGACCTTAGAGAAAGTCCCACATATCCAGATTTGGAATCACAGAAACAGAGGCAAAAATAGTGTTGCAGGAAAAGGAAATTATTTGAAGAAGCAATGGTAAAAAAAAAAATCATAAAATTATTTAAGAATATCAAATGTATGATATGTTTGAATATGGTTTTCTTTGTATTTATCCTGTTTAGGGTTAACAAACTTAGCCTAAGTGGGATATTCACAAAGAAAAATTATGCTTAGGCACATAGAATCGAAATACTGAAAACAAAACAAAACACAAAATGGAAAGAAAAGAAAAAAGACAAGGAAAGGAAAGAATAGAAAAAATCTTGAGATCAGGCAAATTAGAAAGGCCTTATATCTACAAAGACAAGTATGTTGACTGAATTTTCAGCATGCCAGCCAACAATTATGTAGCATTATAGGGGCTGAAAGAAAAGATATGGTCTCCCCTAATTATATACCTAGTGAGAATAGCCTTCAAAAATGAAAGGGTTTTTAAATAAAAGAAAGCTGAGAAAATGTCTACCAGCACTCCTTCTCGTATTAAAAGACATGGTGGTGGATGGGGCGCCTGGGTGGCTCAGTCGGTTGAGCGTCTGACTTGGGCTCCGGTCATGATCTCACGGTCCATGAGTTTGAGCCCCGCGAGTTCGAGCCCGCATCAGGCTCTCTGCTGACAGCTCAGAGCCTGGAGCCTGCTTCAGATTCTGTGTCGCCTTCTCTCTCTGCACCTCCCCTGCTCACGCTCTGTCTCTCTCTCTCAAAAATAAAAATTAATATTAAAAAAAAGACATCGTAGTGGATAGCCATCAGGCTGAAGAAAATGACACCAGACAGATAGAAACTTGGATTTTTTTAAAAAACAGTATTGTTTTAAAACAGTATTGCTATGGGATCAATTGTGTCCCTCCGACCCCCAAATTTGTGCAGTGAAGTACAAAGGACCTCAGAGTAGGACTGTATTAGGAAATACGGTTTTTAAAGATATAAATAAGGCAAAATGAGATCACTAGAGTGAGCTGTAAGCCAAAAGCCTTGGTATCCTCGGAAGAAGAGGAGATCAGGACACAGACACACACAGAGGGATGACCACATGAGGACACAGAGAGAACACGGCATCTATCCTCCAAGGAGAGAGGCCTCAGGAGTAACCAGCCTTGGCCCTGCCTGGATCTCAGACTCCCAGCCTCCAGGAGTATGGGGAACAGATGTCTGCTAAGCGCCCCAGATTGTGGTCCTTTGTTACGGCAGCTCGAGAGCATCAGACAACTGTTGATACATTAAACAACATGTCTGAATCTCAAAATCATTACATTAAGTAAACAAAAATCCACAAACAAACACACCTTAGGTTTCCACTTCTGTGAATTTCAAGAACAGGCAACATTAATCAATGGTGAAGATGTAAATTCTGCAGATAGGGCATGAGGATGAGCTAAAAATGGGGTAACAGAAACACGCTATACCTTGATTTCACTTGTGGTTTTATAACTTCCAAAACTCATGGAGCTGAAAACGTATGATCTCTTATATAGCTTGATAAAAAAGAAATCAAGAAGAGAACACAAGATAAACTCTTCGCTCTAAATGGAATGCTAATAATGTTAACAGTCTTTTTCAGGCAGACGGATGACAGCCATTGGGACACTAGCAGCATCAACATAAGGACATTTGGTCAACCCACCTTCCATCAAATCTTTACCTCCAGGATCTTATGAGGTCCCTTACAGCAGACCGTCTCCTTACTAAGCGTGAAAGCACACGTTTGGCTCCAACAAATAACAACGACAACAAGAAAACAAAAAGAAAAAACAAAAAGCAAAACAAAACCCCAAGAAAGAAGAATAACAACAAATGAAATCCACTAATTCACAGAACAATCTCAAATTTTAACCCTGAACAATAACTTCCAAATCCTATTTGCATAGCACATTCCTATAACTATTATAAAAAACAATTCTTCGGAATTAATAGCACTTGTAAAATATCATCATCATAATTCATTGACTCCACCCATGGGAAATCATGTGTCTGCAATCTCAACAGGCTACTTGCTGGGATGGACACTGGGCATTGTACGTGAGTGATGAATCACTGAATTCTATTCTGAAACCAATACATTAACTAAAATTTAAATAAAAACAAAACAACAAAACAAAACAAAATAAGAAACAGGCTACAGAAGATAGGCTTTCTCCCTAACTTCTCTTGCACTGCTAACTTTTCTCAACGCTTTGACCCAAAACGGTAAAAGTGTCTCTTCATCATCTAAGAGATAAACTGTGTCCCAGTTGGTGAGACAAGGCTCAGATTTAGCAGTAGAACATTTTGCATCCATTTACTTATTCATGTACGCATACAATTACTCATTCTCTCCTCCGAGTGACCATTCAGAGGCCAGTAATTTAACAAATTGAGTGCCATTTTGTGTCAATCACTGTGTTAGGAGGTAAGGCATACAGCTGGGGGAAAATGCAAAATTCCTTTCCCTAAATGAGCTTGCATTTTAGAGAGAAGAAAAGGAGGGGAGGGGAGGAGGAGGGGGAGGAGGGGAGGAAGGGGAGGAGGGGAGGAGGAGAAGAAGGAGAAGGAGAAGGCAAGTTTCTAAAGTCACTAGGCAAAATATATTGCATACCGCGTAGTGATATATGGGAAATATTGAATGGGGTGGGAAGGCATTGCAGTTTTGGGTGTGATTATAAGGAAAGCACTACACTTATACCCATTTATAGTTGGTAAGCACTATGGTAAGCACCTTTAAAAACATCAATGTATTTGCTCCTCATAGAACCATATGAGATAGACGTCGTGCTATGATTATCCTATGACCTTAATGATATAACATTGCTGTGTTCATGAGCATAGCTATGGGGGTTCCCCTGACGTGGGACATTCAGCCATAGTTGGATTCAGGGCATCTGGCATGGCAAACAGGGACTTAAGACTACTGATCAACACTGCAGGGCCCGCTTTTGGAGGACACGCCCAGTCACAAGGGCAAGGTCAGCCCAGTCACAAGGGCAAGCCGAGTGGTGCACACGCCCGGCTGCCAGCGGTATACCCCGTGCATTGTTTGTGAGGACGTGCCTGCCTCCGATCGTCTCATTCTGTCTGGCAAGTACACAGAGCTTACTTTCTTCAACACCACCGGTTAGGTGTCCTGGCCTTTATTTTAAGGTATAAAGTGCTCTTAATATTACCATACAAAGCTTTTTTCTATATTCCGTATCCCATTTCCATATTCCTTATTTTGTTTATAAGGTCACCTGTAACCAGTAAAAACCATCCTGATTTTACTGCTGGTAAAACAGAGAACTACAGAAGTCTAAGGGCCTATACCTTGTCAGACAGCTGCAGAGTGTGGACGTGGGACACAGTCCCATATCTTCAGATCCCACATTCCAGCCTTGCTCTCCTGCACACCACACCTCTGACACAGTTAAGAAGCATACGTCTCGTGGTGCCTGGGGGACTCAGTCAGTTAAGCGTCCGACTCTGGCTCAGGTCATGATCTGATGGTTCATGGGTTTGAGCCCCACACCAGGCTGTAGGCTGACAGCTCAGAGCCTGGAGCCTGCCTCGGATTTTGTGTCTCCCCCTCTCTCTGCCTCTCCCCTCCCCTGCTCATGCTCTGTCTCTCAAAAATAATACACATAAAATTAAAAAAAAAAACATGATGTAGTGGGGCTCCTGGGTGGCTCAGTTGGTTGAGCGTCCGACTTCGGCTCAGGTCATGATCTCATGGTTCATGGATTCAAGCCCTGAGTCAGGGTCTGTGCTGACAGCTCAGATCCTGGAGCCTGCTTCAGATTCTATGTCTCCTTTTCTCTGCTCCTCCCACACTCATGCTGTCTGTCTCTCTCAAAAATAGATTTTAAAAAAACATTTAAAACTAAAACAAAAACAAAAAACATGATGTATCAATTTCACTGCCCAGTAAAGGTCTTTGTGTTGCTCCCTCCTTACATCAAACTGTGCCAATTTGGGGTTGAACCTCAGGCTCTATTCCTCATGAACTGATTTAACAGTCACCAGAAGAAAGTTCACCTAACAGAAGAGACAAACCTACAGTTTCCAGATGTCCACTTACTTTACTGTGATCGTTTGCACAGTGCGCAACAGATTCCCGCGGACAAACTTCCATTTTTTCTTACTTTTAATGCTGCACTTTTTTTTTAAAGTTCCTAACAACTTTTTTTTAGTTTATTTATTTATTTATTTTGAGAGAGAGACAGAGAGAGAGAGAGAGAGAGAGAGAGAGAGAGGGCAAGAGCAGGGAAAGGGCAGAGAGAGACAGGGAGAGACAGAATCCCAAGCAGGCTCCACACTGTCAGCATAGAGCCTGACACGGGGCTTGAATTCATGAACTGTGAATTCATGACCTGAGCCCAAGTTGGACGCTTAAACGACTGAGCCACCCAGGCACCCCAGTGCTGCACATTTTAATGCTACGTGCCCTGCTTTGATAGCCACAGGGGACTGGGCAATCTTGGAAGTCCCCACATGGGTACCATGAGGCCCTAGCAAGGCGAGGTGGGCATCTGCCATCTAAGATCTCCCCAGAGCAGCTAATGGGGGCGGGGTGGGAACATCATGAAAGGATGAAACACACATTGAATCCTACAAACACCCAGGCTCAACACATCTTTGGAGGAATATTCTCCAGTTCATCGTAGTGCACAAGAAGTTGAAGAATTCATTACGTGGAGATGTTGACATCAGTGGTCCTCACGCTTCCGTGCGCATCGAATGTCTTGGAGATCTTGGCACAAGGAAGTCAGGTTCAGTAGGTCTTGGGTGGTCCGAGGCCGAGGTTCTGCATTTCCAGTGAGCTCTCTGGTGACTCCAGTACTGTTGATCTCTGGGGCACAGTTTGTGTAGCCTGATGGTCCTAAGTGACCCACAGTTGTGAAGTCTGGACAGATACGCACATCAAGTGAAATCCAAATGCTGAAACGCCTGAAGGCTTTCAAAGCATCCAGAATCATGTGTTAAGAATATGATTGAATGTGGCTGAGAATTATAGCAAAATGCTTTCATACTCAACACTTATTTCAAGCTCAAAATGTCTTGGTGAAATTAATAAGACAGACATTATTTCCTCTTATATTTATTTACAAAAATACCTACAGACAGGTCGAGTAAATAGAGAAAAAGAATATGCCAGTTTTAGTGTCTCCTGAACTTTAAGCTTTAATTTTAGATTTTTTTAATAACATCTAGATGCCTGGGATGGCTTTCTGTCCCCATAAGTGAGTCAAAAATTTCCTCTAACTTTAAATCTATTGTCATCAAAATAAACATAATGGACACTGATGAGACACATTGACTTGTTAATGCGAACCTGAGAATATGGCCTTAACTGAAAACTTTCCCTGGGTGGGGGGAGGGGGAAGCAGTTTTTCCAATGAAGAGTGACGACTCTTTTAGTTTGAGGACGTCAGCAAGTCACATCACAGAGGAAACCTCAGCGTCCCATCACAGAGCAGTTACATGCTATAGATGTGACACATGGAGGCGTTACTGTGCTCTCGTCACTGGAGGACTGGCGGAGAAAGAACTCGAAAATTCCCCTTACTGCCAAGCCTGTTCCTCTTCAGGACTAGCGACAACTTCTTTCTTCTGCATCAAAGAGGCACGGCTATTTTCAACTTCAGTAGGAAGGAATGGCTCACGAGGAGCAAAGCTAAGAAGAAAAAGCTGGAATAATGATCCACGGTGCCCTCCCCACTTACATAATCTGCCGAAAGGGAACTCAGCAGGAGCAGAGACAGCGAGTGCAAGCAAAGTTGGTAAAAGTAGGTTTCCAAGAATCAGGACTTTCAAACGTATAGGCCCTCGTAGGTCTTCCCCGAGCTACTTCTGAAGTGCATGCTTTACAAGTTCGCGGATTTCCATGGTCTACAAAGTTGTAGCAAGGAGTATGTGTTCCATATCAGATATATATGAGTCTCTTCTCTCTCTCCACACATATATACATATATATATACATATGAATATATATAAAATAATATATATATAAAATAATATATATATATATATTTATAATCTTTCTCTCACTATCTCTCTGTTCTTCTCTTTGAGACGGGAGATTCTGGCCTAGGACAAAATTAAACATGAAAAATCTAAATTGATTCCTTACCATTAATGGGAGGCTGACAAAGCAAGTCATTATTTTTTAAACTCTAAAAATATAATATAGTAAAGAAAATGGATATAATGAAAACAAAAGTTCTTCATCTGGTTCTTTTACTTATTCACTATGGGGTAAGGTCTTAACGTTGTACACACTCATGCTAGTAATAAGTTTTACCACATGCATTGAGGGTAATGCCTACAGCATTCCCATAATAATTTTACATATTGATTATTGTGGGGACCCTGTATTGTGTGGACCCTGAGTTTTGGAATGATAGATAGATAGATAGATAGATAGATAGATAGATAGATAGATAATACACAAATACATAATAGATAGATAGATAGATGATAGATAATACATAGATAGATAATAATGGATAGATGATAGATACATAGATACATAGATAGATGGATAGATGATGGATCATATTATGCCACCTCAATATATGCCACTTTGCCATTAAGGATTATTCTGAGTTGAAGGCAATGGAGAAGCAGCAGATTCAGAAAGGACTCTGCCCTCCCCCTTCCTGGCCAAAAGTAGGACATACACTTCCCTTTGTGAAGATGCTCCTAGAGGCCACTTTTTCCTTTGTCTGGTCACTTCTCCATAATTTATTGCCTTTTGTTAAAATGGTATATAAAGCACCCGAGTCTATCTGCTTCTCTGGGTTTTCACTTCTTTTTTGTGAAGCTCCCATGGACAAAGATATTAGTATCAATAAAGAAACACCTGCCTTTTATTCTGTTGATCTGTGTTTTGTCAGTTTAATTCAAACACCCCAGATACAGGTCCTAAAAAGGTAGAGGGACAAAGAGTTTGTTTTTCCCTCCCATATAGTTCAGAGAGATAAACATGGATGGATGGATGGACAGATGGATGGATTCAGCAAAGTTGTTATTTTAATGACTAAATAAGGTAGTCTGTATCAACATGTAGTATTATCTACCATATAAATTTTGTTACTATTTTTAAAAAATTTTTAAATGTTTATTTTTTGACAGAGAGACAGAGTGTGAGTGGAAGAGGGGAAAACAGAGAGGGAGACACAGAATCAGAAGCAGACTCTGGGCTCTGAGCTGTCAGCACAGAGCCCGACGTGGGGCTTGAACCCATGAACCTCTACATCATGACTTGAGTCAGACACTTAACCAACTCAGCCACCCAGACACCCCTTAAAACAAAATCTTTAGTCTTATTATTTATTTTAAATCTTTTTTTAACATTTATTTATTTTTGAGAGAGACAGAGACAGGGTGTGAGCAGGGTAGGGACAGAGACAGAGGGAGACACAAAATCTGAAGCAGGCTCTAGGCTCTGAGCTGTCCGCACAGAGCCCGATGTGGGGCTCTAACTCACGAACTGTGAGATCATGACCTGAGCTGAACTCGGATGCTTAACCAACTGAGCCCCCAGGCACCCTTGTTACTATTTTTAATGTTGCACACATGATTATTTCTGAATGAAGATCTTTGCTTAATTAAACTTATTCTTTTAGGCAAAATGTTTTGTGTAGTGAATACAGTAAAAAAGGCACTGGGAAGTGAAGGTGTTTTTCTATGGTTTTTAACACGCAGCTAGAAATGTAACTTCGAATTCCTGTTAACTGTTATAAATGAAAGTTCCCTTTGGGGGCTTTGGTCCAAAATTCTGCTTCCTATATAGTTTAGATGCAAATGCCTATTACCTTGAAGAATACTCTCAGTTCAACCAACTCCAAGAATCCTGAATCCAGCACTGCAGAGGGAAGACAAGCTCAGCTGGCGCTAACAATGCTCATGGGTTAGTAGATCCAATATTGCTAAAACGTCCATACTACCCAAAGCGATCGACAGATTCAATGCAATCCCCATCAAGATACCAACAGCATTGTTCACAGAACTAGAAAAACAATCCTAAAATGTATGTGGAACCAAGAAAGGCCCTGAATAGCCAAAGCAATCTTGAAAAAGAAGTACGGTACTGACACAAAAATAGACACACAGGTCATTGGAACAGAATAGGAGACCTAGAAATAAACCTGTGACTAGATGGTCAATTAATCTTCGACAACGGAGGCAAGAATATACAATGGGAAAAAGACAGTCTCTGCAACAAAGGATGCTGGGAGAAATGGACAGCAACTTGCAAAAGAATGAAATGGGATCGCTTTCTTACACCATACACAAAAGTAAACTCAAAAAAGGTTAAAGACCTAAGTGTGAGATCGGACACCATTAAAACTCCTGGAAGAAAACATAGGCAGTAGTTTGTCGCACATCAGCCATAGAAACATCTTTCTAGATATGTCTCCCAAGGCAAGGGAAACAAAAGCAGAGTTCAGCTGTTTGGACTACACCAAAATAAAAGGCTTGTGCCCAGTGAAGGAAACAAAACTAAAAGACAGTGTTCAGAATGGGAGATGTTTGCAAATGACATATCTGATAAAGGGTTAGTATCCAAAATATGTAAAAAACTTACAACTCAACACCAAGGAAAAAACCACACAAATTAGCCAATTAAAAAGTGGGCATAGGACATGAATAGACATTTTTCCAAAGAATATATATTGATGGCCAACAGACACATGAAAAGATGCTCAACATCACTCATCATCAGAGAAATATAAATCAAAACTACAATGAGATACCACCTCACACCAGTGACAAGGGCTAAAATCAACAACAGAAGAAACAACTCGTGTTGAGGGGGATGTGGAGAAAAAGGAACCCTCTTACGCAGTTGGTGGGAATGCAAACTGGTGCAGCCACTGTGGAAAACAGTATGAGCTTTCTCAAAAAGTTAAAAATAGAATTACCATATGATCCAATAATTCCACTACTGGGTATTTATCCAAAGAATAGGAAAACATTAATTCAAAACTATATATATATATATATATATATATATATATATATATATATATGCACTCGATGTTTATAGCAGCATTATTATGGAAGCAGGCAAACTGTCCAACAATAAATGAATGGATAAAGAAGATGTGGTGTGTGTGTGTGTGTGTGTGTGTGTGTATATATATATATATATATATATGGCATATACATATGTAATATTCTATACATATATGAGCCAAGAAAAAAAGAGACATATAAAAAACCAGACTCGAATATACAGAATAAACTGTGGTTGCCAGAGGGGAGGTGAGTAGGGGGATGAATGAAACAGATAAACAAGATGGAGACTAGACGTACCATCATGAGCACTGAACAATGTATAGACTTGATGAATCATACTGTATACCTGAAACTAATATAACAATGTATGTTAATTACACTTGAATTAAAAAAATACTATCTGGGGCACCTGTGTAGCTCAGTCAGTTAAGCATCCAAGTTCAGCTCAAGTCACAATCTCACAATTTGTGAGTTTGAGCCCAGTGTTGGGCTCTGTGCTGACAGCTCAGAGCCTGGAGCCTGCTTGGGATTCTGTGTCTCCTCCTCTCTCTCTGCCCCTTCCCTGCTTGTGCTCTATCTCTCTTTCTCTCTCAAAAATAAACAAATATTTTAAAAATAAAAAAAAAAACTATCTGGCAATCCCAGACCCACCATGGATAATAATCACTTTGGGAAAATCTCTATACGTTCTTTGTACCTCACACTTTGCTACGCCAAATCTTGCTACCACCCCAGACTGAGACGTTATGACTGCAAGGAGATTCTATTATAGCGTGTTATGTTCTAAAAGAAAAAGAGGGAAGAGTCAGCCTGGGGGTTATACAGCAGTACCTCCCAGAGTATCATCACGGACCACCACTGCTCATTCCAGATCCCTTGCGCCAAGAATGGGTCCGCATTGAACGGATGAGTTACAGAAAGAGATCTGCCGGATGGGGTTGCTGGGAAACAGAGGCCAGTCACTGTCCCTCCATCAGGATGTGGATGAAGATGCTCTGATTGCTACTGGCAACCACCTGCAGCCAATGATGAAGCCGTTGCCTTAGAAGGACCAGGGAGGTAGAAGGATCTTGATGGTGCAGTCGAGCTGGTGAAGCCATCAATCTCTTGGGAGGCTGGCTCTCCCCCCTGCACTTGCATCAATGAAATAATGGCCCTCAGTGTTTCAACTAGTTTGAGTGAGGTCGGCCTGCTCTTTGCGGCCTGTCTTCCTCCCCCGTGGATGTTTCTTACGAAAGCATCTTCGTTTACTGAACTAACACCTCCCGACCATCTACTATATGGCTGGAGCCGTGGGTCAGAAGGTGTACTTACTACATGCAGCGTCTCCTTTCTAAGACCTTTCGATATTCTACATCCAAAGCTTGTCTATTGGAACTGCACACGGTTCATTAAAAAAGTTGATCCTTTACAATTTAAACATCTTCCCGAAGAGGCAGAATATGTTTCTTCTTCACTAAAATAAAAAGGTCCATGCCATTTTACATCCAAAGGAGCTAACTTGCAATTATCCAAGGTAGTTTCCCAAGTTTCTTTTTAAAAGGTTCTCATTTGTATGCTTTTTCCCCTTTCATCTCAAGATGAACCCAGAAAGGATAAGATCTAAGTGTCAATATGTATAAATATCTATGTTGTATTCCTAATGAAACCAGGAAATTGTAATACACACAGAAAGAACCTATCTGTTTTTTAATGTTTATTTATTTTTGAGAGAGAGAGAGAGACAGAGCGTGAGCAGGGGAGGAGCAGAGAGAGAGGGAGACACAGAATGTGAAGCAGGCTCCAGGCTCTGAGCTGTCAGCAAAGAGCCCCATGTCAGGCTCAAACCCATGAACCTTGAGATCATGACCTGAACCGAAGTGCGACGCTTAGCCGACTGGGCCACCGAGGTGCCCCACAATGTATCTATTTTTTTTTAACTTTATTTATTTATTTTGAGAGAGAGATAAACAGTGAGCAGGGGAGGGGCAGACAGAGAGAGAGAGAGAAAGAGAGAATCCTAAGCAGGCTCCACACTGTCAGCACAGAGCCCAAGGCGAGGCTCAAACCCAGGAGCAGAGAGCAGCGAGATCATGACCTGAGCCAAAGTCAGAACGCTTAACTGACTAAGCCTACCAGGAGCCCCCTGGAACCTATCTTTTTAATATATGTATCACATATGGGAACATCCATTGTTATGTGCATGTATATAAATATATAGTTGTACGTTTCCATTTGCTGTAGTCTACACAAAAACAGACTGTTTGCAGGTTTGTTTAGGTTGCAGAATTATCTGGCAATTAAATTGGGAGCTTTAAGCTTTAAGCAAACCTGTATCATTTGATTTGGTTTTTCACAGAAGCATATTTAACGTTTTAAATCACTTTTGATTGCTTAGGTCTGATTACCATGCCTCCAACTCTACAGATTTACCAAGTTCCATATAGCCAATATTACAGATTAGAGAGGAGAGGTAGGTCATTTTGATAGATAAATATACTTTTAGCACTAATCTCACTTGAGAACGTTTCTGGAGCAAGCAGGCCAAAATGAAGCCAATTCCATAATTGATTGATTTGGGTCAAGCAGTGGGAGCGATTGTTCCCACCACGATTTTCCCCTTAAGAAATACTTTATAAAGCTGATTGATCCTTTAAAACATCACGAAAGACATTTCTATAATTGCTTTAGAATCGGTCACCTATGCAAACACACTCTTTATTTCATTTGGATTTACAGCTTTTCCTTTGTTTTCCCTAGCATTAGTCTATCTCTTGGTGGTACTGAGACTAATAAATGGTTTTTCATTTTTTCTACAAGGAGATGAGAACACCTTTGTTTATATCCTTTGTTTAATCACATACCTTTAACCTAGAGCACAACAGAATCACCTGGGAACTTATGAAACCGAGGCCTGGGTCATGCCTGCCATTTTATGCCATCAATGATCCTACCACACGGTATGTTTGTTTTCAGGTATAAATTCCCCCCTCAGCTCAACAACCTAGATGTTCAACCCCAAAAATGCATGAAGTAGGCTGTGTCTGCTTGGGCATTCAGCATGGATAACCTTGTCCTAAGTGTTGTCAGTGTTCTTATCCCTAATCACAAAGAGACGGCTCTTGTAATCATCCAATAATTTCGTTTTCTGCTTCAGTTTTCCGAAGGATACTTCGTTAAGCAATGTGTACTGAACTATTGGAAAATTATTGACAAAGACAGCATGGGGAGGACAAGAAACTCTCACTGGATCTTTGAAAGGAGAAAGGATGTCAGCATGTGGAGAGGGGTTCACTCAATACCACACTGCCCTACGTTAGCACCTGCAGATGTGAGGCTCTTACAGACCAGACACATGTGCAACAATTGAGTTATAAGACTGTAGGTATATGATGGTAAGATATAGTTACACGGGGGCCTGGGTGGCTCAGTCGTTTAGGTGTCTGACCCTTGCTCTCGGCTCAGGTCATGATCTCACAGTTTCATGAGTTCAAGCCCTACACTGGGCTCTGTGCTGGAGGGCCATAGACTGCTTGGGATTCCCTCTCTCTCTCTCTCTCTCTCTCTCTGCCCCTCCCCCACTCACACTGTCTCTCTCAAAAATAAATAAAATTCAAAAAATTTAATAAAGATACAGGTATAAAATTATAAGTTATAAGATTCTGAAGGTAAAAAGGGATGGGCTTTGTCTTTTTGTGTAATTCCCTTAAATTCAGTGAAACAGATGTCTGTCTCTGCAGAAGAATAAAACAATGTAAACTAGAAACCACCAAGTATATAGGATTTCCAAGCAATCTGCCTGTCCACATATAAAATATTGGTTAAAAAAGGATGTGTGCCTTCATAACCTCATCTCTTTAATTGCCAGAGGACTAGCATATTGGCACAGAAACTTGAGAATCAAAAAATGATTCAAGATGACTTCAATAAGCAACAGAATGTGGCTTATGTAAACAACGGAATATTATTCAATCTTGAAGAGGGATGAAATTCTGACACATGATACAACATGGATGTATCGTGAGGACACTGTAGGGAGGCAAAAAAAGGGTCCCTCTCCCCTTCTGAGTTGTTGGTGGGGATCTCTGTAATGAAAGACAGATGAGGGCCGCCTGGGGGCTCAGTTGGTTAAGCGTCCGACTTCGGCTCAGGTCATGATCTCACAGTTCACGGGTTCGAGCCCCGCGTCGGGCTCTGTGCCGACAGCTCGGAGCCTGGAGCCTGCTTCGGATTCTGTGTCTCCCTCTTTCTCTGCCTCTTCCCCTGCTTGTGTTCTCTCTCTCTCTCTGTCAAATCCATAAAAGTTAAAAATTTTTTTAATTAAAAAAAAAGATGAATGAGAGAAAAGCAAACAGAAGTTTGTTAACATGTTTATCTCTTGTCTATATTGGAGATACTCAGGTAAACTCAGAACTCCGGCTTTTATGCCAACTTCAGCAAAGAACAATAAACTCATTGAGAAATAATAGGAAATAAGAACATGGTTTGGGGCTTCCAACCCCAATCTATGGGAAGACAGACTAATGGGAGATGAAGTCTAGTTAGTAAGGTTTTTGATGTAGATTCCTCCAGTGTGTCCTCCAAGATGATGGGGTCTAAAGTTGTGTCTCGGGGTGACCATTTGTCCTTCTAGATGGGGGGGGGACACCTTTGTTAATTTATGTTTGCTTTTAGGCAAACGGGGGGAGGTCAGGGAGCTTGTCTTATATATGCTTCTTCTCAATTGCTGTCAACTCCAAATAATCCCTGTGCCAAAGTAGCATATTTTGGGGTAGCGTATTCTGCTGTCCTGCAACGTTACAGAAGTTAAATGAGACAGATACAAAAGGACAACTACTACTTGACTCCACTTATATGTGGTACCCAGAACACAGCCAAAATCATAGAGACAAAGTAGATTAGTGGTTTCCAGGAGCTGCAGGGCAGTGGGAGGAAGGAAGGGGGAATTGTTGTGTAGTAAATACCGAGTTCTAGTTTGGAAAGAGGAGAACAGTTCTAGATATGGATGGTGGTGATTGTTGGGCAACAATGTGGACATACTTAATGGCATTTGATCTAGACACTTTCACAAAAGGTTAAAATGTAACATTTATGTTACATGTATTGTGCCACGCATTTTATAAGATTAGGTAAGTAAACATCACTAATAGCATACAAATTGCACTGCTGTGGGAATGCAAACTGGTGCAGCCATTCTGGAAAACAGTATGGAGGTTCCTCCAAAACTTAAAAATCAAACTATCCTATGATCCAGCAGTCTCACTAGAGGGTATTTATCCGAAGGATACAAAAATGCTGATTTGAAGGGGTATATGCACCCCAATGTTTATAGCCCTGTTATCAACAATAGCCAAACTATGGAAAGAGCCTAAACGTCCACTGACTGGTGAATGGATAAATATGACATAGTATATATACACAATAGAATACGACTCAGCCATCAAAAAGAATAAAATCTTGCCATTTGCAATGATATGGATGGAGCTAGAGTGTATGACACTAAGCAAAATAAGTCAGAGAAAGAGAAATACCACATGATTTCAATCACATGGAATTTGAGAAACAAAACAGATGAACATAAGGGAAGGGGGGAAACAGAGAAAAAGAGACAGGGAAAGAAACCGTAAGAGACTCTTAAATACAGAGAACAAACTGAGGGTTTATGAAAGGGAGGTGGGTGGGGGGATGGGATAGATGGGGGTGGGCATTAAGGAGAATACTAGTTGGTAGGAGAACAGGGGGTTATATGTGAGATGAATCACTGAATTCTACTCCTAAAACCAATACTACACTGTATGTTAGCTAACTAGAACTTAGACAAAATTTTGTAAAAAAAAAAAAAAAAAAAAAAGTAATAGCATACAATGAATTCTTTAAAAAGGGTTGGAGTTCACTAAGAAAGGAAACAATTAAGTTTTATGAATGCTTAGAGGGCTCCATGAAATGCATCTTCTAGAACCAGGACTGGGTCAGTCTTTCTCAACCACTGGATGGTTTGCCAGAGTAACAAGAAACACGATTTCTTGTAAAAAAAAAAAAAAAAAAAAATCATGCTTTTACACGATCTGATACCCACCAATGGCATCGGCACTTTACTTTACAACTGTGTACGGACTCTGGAGAAACACCTACCCCCATCTAACAATCTATCGTATCTTCTCTATTTAAGTAGAACTTCAATACCTCACTGTTAATTTTTGACAATGTCTCCTCTAAAGCAAAAACCAACAAAAAGTCTCCAATGGGATTTCCTTCGATCATGGCTGCATTCCCCCGAAAACACACTTCCCGCCCTCCAAAACAAGTTGAATTCCTAAAATACTTGAGTCGATCAAACCATGGCCAAACATGGACAGATGCCCTATGGAAAGAATGGCCTATCTGTTTCTACATTCCTGAATGGAGAGTCAACAACTTTTGGTCAGTCTCTTGGAAAGAATTCATGTGAAATGCCAACTGCCCATGGTAGCATTCCGGAAGCCTCTATCCCCCCACACAGTGTGACAACGATGGCTTGTGGGCAGAACTCTCCAGAATAAGAGTTGTCTCTGCCAGGATAGAAATAGACCCTGTAGCCTGAAGTAAGACACTCCCTGTCTCCCTCTGGTTTCCCTAATGTAACCCATGGCCCCAGGGCTGTCTTGCGGCTCCTAAAAGTGCCAGGGAGATTAATGAGATGACATCTGTGGGGCCCTCGGGGGCTTTAAGAGAATGGGATGCATATATAAATGAACTGCACTGGGGTATTAACCTGTATGGTGTTAGTGCACATAACGACTAGATTCTTTAATAGTGGAGGAGACACTAAGTTCTTCTCATGAGTCTTTACCATTGCATCAAACGGCCTTTGCAAGTCAACAGTCATCATTCTGGTCATGGTCAGTTTATGGCCAATGTCTCCATGATCAGGATTCCCATACAAGGCTTGGAGGATGAAGAGGAGTATCAAGGAGCAAGTCAGGGCCAGGGTCCCAGGGGTCCCTCATCTGTATAACAGCATTACCTGTTGATGCTGGCTTCCTCCCACATCCTCAAAAGTGTGCAGGAGTGAGTGAGCAGGGGCCAGTTAACTCAGTTTCAAATCCAACAGAGGTCCAGAGGCAAATGCTGTCCCCAAGGCAGCCAACCCTTTGCCCTCTGTCCTACGCATAGGTATCTACATGGTATGTATGTATACTCTTAGTACCTTAGTATGTAGGTATCTATACTCTTGTACATAATCCCTGGACGTAGAGTCATTCTCAAGATGACTGTAGCCCAAGGGACCTAAATCTCTGAAAAGGAGCACATCATCCCCAAGCCCTTTGGCAAGCCCTCTAGACTCACCCCCTTGAAAGATTAGGATTAGGGAATGCCAACTCCCTACTCAGATCCCCAGGTGACACTGCACAGCCTGACATAAAACCACATTGCTCAACACAGCACACAGCATCTTCCAGGGTCTGTCTCTACTTGCCCCCCAATCTCACCTGCCACCATATTGCCTGATTGTGCCCTATGCCCCAACCCCACACCTCACCCATTCGTGATGCCCTGGGGACACCACACAACTGTGCAGGCCCCTCTGCCTGGGTTCCAGTTTCAAATGGACCTTCCTCCCCTTCTCTCTGTCTCTCCGAGTGCTACTAACCCATCAAGACCCAGTTTATGGGCCATTTGGAAACTCCTTCCTGATTCCCCAGGCAAAAGGAATCTGTGCTTGAGTCACCGAAAACATCGTGGGTGGCTTTTATCTGTGGCTCAGTAGAAGGGTTATTCACAGACCCCCAACCCTAAATGACATTAGCCACAGGTGTTTTGCTCCCCGGGCACAGCTCAACAAATGCTGCTTGAGTGGAGCTGGGCAGCCCTGTGCAGTCCTTAAAATGATGGGACCCTCAGCTCAGAGCATGAGCCGACATATATCTATCTTTTGGACAATTGGCTTTTATGGCATGCTTTTAGATACATTTCACTCATAAAGTTCTCTGATTTTGTCAAACCCAAGGCACAAAGAAACTAAACTTGTTGTTTTCTTTTTTCTTTCCTTCCTCCCTCCCTCCCTCCCTCCCTTCTTTCTCCCTTCCTTCCTTCCTTTCTTCTTTCCTTCCTTCCTTCCTTCCTTCCTTCCTTCCTTCCTTCCTTCCTTGAAAGAAAGGAGTTGGGATCCAGGCAAACAGGATACACAGAATCTGGCTAAGCAACTTCACCCTTTGTCCACACTGATGATGGAATCGTCACCACCACTCGAGCTAACTGTGCTCCATCTGGAGGCACTAAACCCTCGGAACCAGAGCCACTGACGTTGACACACACAGGACACCACTGCTCACACGTGTGCTGGAAATGATAGAAAATTCAAGCTGGTTGAGGACCCCTGGTGTGCCCAGGATTGAGTCAGTGGGTCTTTACAGCGAGCCTCATGCAGCCTTCTTTTTGTGCACTGCTGTTGTTACCCCCTCGGTCTCTCATGCCCTAAAGTGGCCTCCGTTCCCCTTTGTCTGGACCCAGTAGCAACTCTTGGTGTTAAGTGTTCCACAGGCACCCCCTTGCCATTGTCCTTACTATTAAGCGCGGCAAAATGAAGTGTTAGCACCATCTGTTTGTTGGGCTGGATGTGCGGTATGCAGTTCCAAGTGATCCAGGAGGTGGCTGCTGCTGTGCGTGGCCACCAGAAAACCCCCTTCGGCCCACCCCATCCAGGAGCAGGTGCTCACGCCTCTGGACAAAAGGTCTTGCTTTCTTTGTCTGGTTTATAATCATTTTTAGTGACCTGATTTCCTGTGGAGCCAATAAGAGGGAGTGTTGTGTGTGTTCCAGTGTCTCCCCGTAGCCAGGGGTCATTGCTGTGCCTTGCTCGTCTGCCCCAAAATGCACACTGTCAACCTCTCCCGAGCACCTGGCTTGTCCATCCATAGCCCGAGTTTCCCGTTAAGGCAAATAAAAGGATGCCATGTGTGGGGTTGAACGTAGCACCTTTTGGTGCAACGTCCCTGTAGGGAGAAAGGTCACCCAGAGGACTAAGGGAGGGTCCAAGGTTGCTGTGCATGTTAAGCACGAGGTCCATTTGGGATGGCACAAAGCTGTTCATCTGCCCAGTTCACCACAGCTTATCAGTGCTTCCCCGGCTGTGCTCTGAGGCCGTGAAGTGGTTTCTTCCCTGGGTGCCCTGCTCTTGGGGCCCAGGTGACTCACACAGAGCAAATATCCTGTTTGTCCGTCTGATCCCCCAGACTATGAACCACAGTATTACCAGCACTGAATGCTTTCCCGGAGTCAGCACCCTGCGTGGCGGGCTGGCCGTGCCTCCCGTCTACAGCGCCTTCCAGACTCGGAAAGTAAGCATTCGCTGCCGATTGCAGCAGTGGGCAGCCCGACTCGGGAGACCGGGGAATTGGTGCACCAAGCTCTAGTGATCATAATGGAAACCATTCTTTAGAATATATAAATCGTTCTAGTTTACATCTGAGCAAGGATATGGAGTTCACGTCTCTGCAACAGGCAGTGACGGGGAGACACTGAATGGTTTTTGCTAGAGGAACAGGACCTGGGCCCCCACCATGCCATCAACGATATCTCAGGAGCTCTGAGAAACGGATGAGTTCCAGAGGGTTGGGAACCCACCAAGAGCCTTTTCAGAGGCAGTGGCTCCAAAGTGGTGACTCTTCACTGGGTCTTTGCAATCCTGTGAAAGAAACACCGAGGAAAGGCGGGTCTGTGCAAGAATGCAAGCTCGTCTAAGCCAGGAATAGTGTCTGTCCATCTCTGCATCTGTCCACCCTTATGTCCCTGAAGTGAGCACCATGGCGGGCCCTTTGAGATTCACCACTTAGTGGAAAGATTGTTACTTATTTGGCTTTGTCTTTTCCACGGGAAGCCGAGCATCTGCAATCAAGACGCTGTTTCAAAAAGCTTACATTTAATGTTATCTCCCAGGAAAGATCAAAAGGAATCTGTCTCCCATCAGGTTATAAACACACACACACACACACACACACACACACACACACACACATCTCCCCTTCTCTCCGTGCCTGCACAGCCAGCTGGGCGTGGGGGGGTGGCCAGGTGTGAACTAACAGCTAGATGGGGGTGCATTGTCTGCTGGGCACTCTAGGTCCAGGGAAATATGCAGCAAATGAGTCTTCAGAAGAGAAAGGGACGAAGAAGGGCTCAACAGGGAACGAGTCATGACTTCAAAGTAATAATCCTGATACCAGAGTCTCAAAGGGCTGATCATTGTAGATGAAGCTTATTCTATGTAAATTATACAAAATGCAAAAATCTGCATTGTCAACAGTTCAACCATTCAGTGCTACCCATGGAAAATGTATACATACAGGCATATGGACAGTAGATAGATAGATAGATAGATAGATAGATAGATAGATAAGATGGATGGTAGAATGGATGGATGGATGGATGGATGGATGGATGGATGGATGGATGGATATTTGAGTAGATAAGTCTGTGGGTGGGTAGACGGGTAGATGGATGGATGTTTGAGTTGCTACATGTTTGAGTGGATGGATGGATGGATGGATGGATGTTTGAGACTGGCTGGAGAGCTGCATGGGTTGGTGAATATATGGAGAGATGGATGGATAGATAGATAAATAGATGATAGATAGATGATAGATAGATAGATAGATAGATAGATGTGATGGATGGGTGGATGGGTGGATGGATGGATGGATGGATGGATGTTTGAGACTGGCTGGAGAGCTGGGTAGGTTGGTGAATACATGGAGAGATGGATGGATGGATAGATAGATAAATAGATAGATACATAGATAGACATGATGGATGGATGGGTAGATGGATGGATGGATAGGTAGGTAGGTAGGTAGGTAGATAGATAGATAGATAGATAGATAGATAGATAGATAGATATGATGAATGGATGGATGGATAGATAGATGATAGATAGATAGATAGATAGATAGATAGATAGATAGATAGATAGATGTGATGGATTGGTGGATGGATGGATGGATGGATGGATGGATGGATACATACATACATCGAGACACACAGAGATAGGTAAGGAGGTAGATAAGCAGACAGATATGGAAGGAGATATAAACAGAACCTATCTTTGGCCGATATGTTGCTCACCATGCACTACAAGCCATATAAAAGTAAAGCTAAAATAGAGACCTCTAAGAATAAAATTTAGGTGAGTCTTCAAAGCAAGCTTCATTCATTCTTCTTTCAACATACCACTGTTACGACACAGATCTTAGATGTTCTAAATTGGCTGCCTGCCTGTTGCAGTCATACACATACTCAACAAGAGTGTATATGTCTGACTGTGCATATATATATCCTTACAGAAATAGGCTTATGTATTATAGTTATACATGCATTCTATATACATTATAATATGACATTACATTAGACATGCATATATATATTTATTTATGGAAAATGACTTCATGCTGACTATTAAAAAGGTTTTTTTAATGTTTATTTATTTTTGAGAGAGAGAGAGAGCATAAGCAAGGGAGGGGCACAGAGAGGGGGACAGAAGACCCAAAGTGGGCTCTGTGCTGACAGCAGAGAGCTGGATGCGGGGCTTGAACTCCTGAACTGTGAGGTCATGACCCGAGCCAAAGTCAAACGTTCAGCTGACTGAGCCAACCAGGCACCCCAATGATGATCATATTTTAAATTTAACAACAGGTCATAATCACCTTCCAACTCTATAAATGCTTGCACATCATTTCTATGGACCACACGGCATTCAATGGTCTGGCTGCTCTAAGGGCCGAAAACCACTTCCTGTACCCTCAGGGTCTGTGATAGGGCCTAAACTCTAAGCTGACATAAGAGCCATGAACAGGACAGAAGCATCCACATTTTACCTACTATTTCTGCATGCACGCAGGTGATTTCAAAAGCAAAAGTGATCCAAACCACACTGAGATACCACCTCACGCTGGTCAGAGTGGCTAAAATGAACAAATCAGGAGACTATAGATGCTGGCGAGGATGTGGAGAAACAGGAACCCTCTTGCACTGTTGGTGGGAATGCAAACTGGTGCAGCCACTCTCGAAAACTCTGCAGGTTCCTCAAAAAATTAAAAATAGATCTACCCTATGACCCAGCAACAGCACTGTTAGGAATTTACCCAAGGGATACAGGAGTGCTGATGCATAGGGACACTTGTACCCCGATGTTTAGAGCAGCACTTTCAACAATAGCCAAATCACGGAAACAGCCTAAATGTTCATCAACTAATGCATGGATAAAGAAGATGTGGTTTATATATATACAATGGAATACGACTTGGCATTGAGAAAGAATGAAATCTGGCCATTTGTGGCAACATAGACTGAACTGGAGGGTATTATGCTGAGTGAAATAAGTCAGTCAGAGAAAGACAGATACCATATGTTTTCACTCATATGTGGATCCTGAGAAACGGAACAGAAGCCATGGGGGAGGGGAAGGGGGAAAAAAGTTACAGACAGAGAGGGAGGTAAACCATAAGAGACTCTTAAGGACTGAGAACAAACTGAGGGTTGATAGGGAGTGGGGGAGAGAGGAAAGTGGGTGATGGGCATTGAGGGGGGCACCTGTTGGGATGAGCACTGGGTGTTCTATGGAAACCAATTTGACAATAAATTATATTTAATATTAAAAAAAGCAAAAATGAAGACCCAAACAAGTGGTTTGTACAGAGAGCTTATATACATCTTTTTAAAAAATGTTTTATTTATTTTTGAGAGAGAGACAGAGTGTGGGGGGGGGGTGGATAGAGAGATAAGGAGACAGAGAATCCCAAGCAGGCTCCAGGCTCCAAGCTGTCAGCACAGAGCCCGACGTGGGAGTCGAACCCACTAACTGTGAGATCATGACCTGAGCTGAAGTTGGCCACTTAACCGACTGAGCCACCCAGGTGCCCTTATATACCATCTTTCTTAACAAAAGATGATAAATTTGGGAAGAACTGACGAGAGCAGGAAAAGGGTTCGTGCTCTCAGGACAATAAACTGTAGGAACTTAGCGGGAAATACCAGAGGAAAACTAATGGAAGATAAGCATGGGTTTTTGTTGGGTTCTTTCTACAGGTCCATTTTGGACCGACTCCCAGGCTCTGGTGATAAGAACATTCTTTTCTTCGTGGTGCAGAGGACATCTTGCTTGTGGGAAGCCTGTGCCCTGGTTTTCCCTGGAAATGGGGGGTCTTGGTGCTTCTGCTGTTTCTCAAGTACCTTCAGCTCAAAACGACCAACACGTCAGAGCGGTGTAGACAGGGTAGCATGCTCTGAGCCCCTTTAGTACCCTTTCACTTACTTGGACGTATTCTACACGTTTCTCAGTTGTGCTAGGTGGCCTTAATTTGGTACAATGTTGCCGCTGGTTCCTCCCCCACAATGATTTCGAGGGACACGGCAAGATTTTCTGCATACTGGAGTAAGAGGGAAATACGAGATTCATAATACTCCTCAGACTCTGCTCAGACATGGTTGAGTCATGGCTGATGATAGATTCCTGTCAACTGTCTCGCTCATGGAATGCCTTTGATAAATGGCTGCTTGATCAATGACCTGATGTCCCTGCAGAAAGCTAGAGTTCCCTGGACTGGACGACAGAGGCAGGCTGGCTTGCCCGTGCAGCTGTGGGACACCCAGAGCACCTGGCATTCCTCTCCGTGTGGCCAAGAGCACATTGCAAACTAGGATGTGGGACAAGCCGGGCTGGGCCACCTGTGACAGAGGACCCCGGGGAGAGAGAGGCCCGAAGTGCCAGTGTCCACAGACGTGTATCCCTACGAAACCCAAGGAAGGAAGAAAGGCCCACACTAAAAGCGATCAAGGTTCTGGGTCTCTCTGCTATTCGCTTATTGCCGCAAAAATAAAGGCTCACATGCTCCTACAAAACAATGAGTCTAGTACTCAGCCTTAATCATTATGGGTGGGTCCAAAGTGCTTAACAGAAAGCTGCTAGCCTGCTTCTGGAGCCATCCTGACCACGTCTGAGCACAGGTGCATTATTTTACCGGGAAGAGTCACCTATCCGCCGCATCGGTGGCATGGCTCCCTACCGCACTTATTCAGACTGGGAATTAGCTCACTCATAGAGACAAGGTGTCAGCAGCACCCATATCTGTTCCTGTTATTTACTTTAATGCTGAGGACAAGGGAAATGCGCTGTTTGAGAGAACACCCATGGAAGACAAGCGCGGTGACGGCGGACGGCTCGTGTGCCCGGAGAGGAAATGCAGCGACTCACGGACTGTCTAATTAGGCGGGAGGGTAAGGATGTGCACCCGTAGGAAAGTCCAGACACGGGTACCCCTGGGATGCTACTGCCTGTGACCTTGGTTTCCTTCTTTCCACCTTCCTGAATCCGTTTATACTCGGAGAAGGCGCGGGTTGTTTCCAGAACAGGAGCGAGTGGTTTACCCTCACCTTCTGTAGGAGAAAAAGTAGGTGCTGTGTCCTTGGGTCACTTTGCGCCATTCCTGGGACCAGGGAGAAGCCCCCAGGTGAGAGCCAACAAGGAAACAGGGGCTCCAGTCCTGTGACCGCAGGCGAGGATGTCTGCCGACAGCCTGAGGGAGAAAGGAAGCGGACCTGCCCCCGGTTAAGCTTCTGATAGGAACCTAGCCTTGTGGACACCTGGCTTGCAGCGTCCAGGAGACACTGGGCTACGTCCAGCTATGTTAGTCTGCTAGGGCCGCCATATAAAGAAGCACTGCCCAGGTGGCTAAAACAGCAGGAATTCTGGTCTCCCAGCTCTGTAGGCTGGAAGTCCAAGGCTGCCGTCCCCCGAGGTCACTCTCCTTGGCACAAGGATGGCCGTCTTCCCCTGAATATTCTACTTTAAATTGTTACATGGTTAATTGTGTAACCGGGAACATTCAGACGGTCAGGAAGACTCAAAAGGAAAAACTCTCACAGGAGCTGAGGACAGAAGACCATGTTGGTAATAATGTCTGAATGTCACAGGATATGATTCTCAATTGCTAATAAAGAGCGGAATGATGAGGCCGCGTTGAAGGTTCTTGTGGGCAAAAACATCCACCTAAATGCTCATCTTGAAAAAAGTAATAATTGGGGGCGCCTGGGTGGCACAGTCGGTTGAGCATCCGACTTCGACTCAGGTCATGATCTCACAGTCTGTGAGTCTGAGCCCCCCGTCGGGTTCTATTCTGATGGTGTGGGGCCTACTTGGGATTCTGTCTTTTCTTCTCTCTGCTCCTCCCCCACTTATGTTCTCTCTCTCTCTCTCAAAATAAATAAAAAATTAAAAAAAAAAAAAAAACAAACTAAAGAAAAGATTCAATCCTGGCTCTGGCAGGCGCCTAACACAGGTTAACTCATGTTGTGTAGGAAACAACACTCCTTCAAGCGTCAGCTGTGTGTGGGGACAGGGGGAGGGCACGGTTCTTGGTACAGCACATGCCAGAAAAGGGTGGCCCCTCCTTTCATGGAACGTGAATTCTGGGGGAGAAAGCAGACCATAATCGAACAGTCCTATCAACAAATGAGCGAGGCAGTAACAGAAGGGGTTCCGTGCCATGAGGAAAACGTAACAGAGGCTGGACAGCGCCGGCCGGGCCTGAGAGCAGGTGAGACCTGTCAGGTGGCCACTGGGCTCCCTGAGGCAGAAGCCAGTGGAAAAAACCCATCTTGAGAATAAGATGCTTAGAATAGACTGAAGAGCTTTCTCTCCGAGGGCAGATGGGAGCTCGGGGGCATATGCGTTCTTTACATAAAAATACAGTGTGTAGTTAAATTTATTAATGTGGTTGAAGGGATTCAGGATATCCTGCCATGACACAGAAGTTATTTTGAGCTGAAGACATTTGAGAATCAACGAATGTGGGAAAAGGCATTGTCTGAACTATCCTTTTCTGCCTAAGACCAGGGCCTTCCCAAACATTTCGACTGCCGTAAACTGCCCTTCCCAAGAGGCATCTTGGATCTGGGAAAATGGGCTCCTAACAGTGAGGTACCACGATGAGAAATCATGGAAGCAAACACTGTCACAAATCTATACAACCTACGATATATTCTCCTAAAGACTCACTTGTATTTCCTAAGTGATTTGCGTTTCCATGACTGCCTTTCTCCACCATCTCCACGAAGACAGTATATAACATCAACTGTAAACCCCAGAGCCACTTGCTCTGAGAGCTCCTACATCTGTATGCCTGTGAATAAACTTTGTCTTTTCTCCCGTTGCTCCATCTTTCGTCTGTTAAATTGGTACTACCTCCGTACGGAACCTAAGTGGGTCGCGGAGACGTCTTCTCCTCCCTGACACGATTAACCATGTAACAATTTAAAGTAGAATATTCAATAAATTACTGAATCCCACCGTAAACTACATTCAGCAATGTCAATATTGTTTGATAAAAGTTAAGGCACACTGAAACCAACATGGCAAGGCCAAGCCAGGCAATTAGAGAAAAATGTTTCAAAGGGTGTGAAAAGAGTAGGGGACAGAAGAAAAGTTATCATTATGCACAAAGAGCATGATTATCTACAAAGAAAATCCAAGAGGATCTTCAGGGAATCTATTAAGCAAAGAGTTCCTCCAATCTGCTGAATACAAGAGAAATATGCAAAAAGGAATTTGCATTCCTTTATACCAGCAACAAATAATTTAAAAACACCATTTGACAAGCTCTATATTAAAAATACACAGAAATTCAACTCTAAAGTGCCTAAAATATACGAATACATGAAAGCCCATGATAGAGAGAAACAAACAGGTTTATGAACAGCATGAAAGAGGATGTAACAAGTGAGTAGATTTATTTTGTCCACTAAAGGGAAGATTCAGTGTCTTTAAAGATGTTTATTATCCTCCAACAGAGGATTTCTTTACCCTGGAGAAGCTGGAATCACGGAAGGTAAGTGTCCGAGAATTACCAATAATATCTGGAAGAAGGAAAATAAAGATGAAGGACTTCTCATTCTAAATAGCTAGAGGAGAATCATGTTAGAATATATGACATTAGAGGGGCGCCTGGGTGGCTCAGTCGGTTGAGCGTCCGACTTCGGCTCAGGTCACGATCTCGTGGTTGACGAGTTCGAGCCCCATATCGGGCTCTGTGCTGACAGCTCAGAGCCTGGAGCCTGCTTCAGGTCCTGTGTCTTCCTCTCTGTGCCCCTCCCCACTCATGCTCTGTCTCTCTCTTTCTCAAAAATAAAATAAACATTAAAAGTTTTTAAATAAAGAATATATGACACTAGAAAGTTTGTAGTGATTAAAAGAGGGTGACACCAGTTGGTCAAACTGACTAAAGGAACAAAATGGAGGGATAGGCAATAGATAAAGCATACAAAGAATCTTACACTATGGCAACCATTCATTGCAGAATGATGGGCGTGGTGGGGCAGAAATGGACAGCCTATTCGGTGCATGGTGCCAGCATGCAGACGGGTGGAGAAAAATAACAGATTCCCTCCATTACAGCACTTTTTAAAAAATCAGGTGAAGGAAGGGACGCCTGGGTGGCACAGCTGGTTAAGCATCGGACTTTGGCTCAGGTCATGATATCGCGGTCCGTGCATTCAAGCCCCGTGTTGGGCTCTGTGCTGACTGACAGCTGGGAGCCTGGAGCCTGCTTCAGATTCTGTGTCTCTGTTTCTCTCTGCTCCTCCCCTGCTCACGCTCTGTCTCTCTCTGTTTCTCAAAAATAAATAAATGTTATTTAAAAAATTAAAAAAATAAATCAGGTGAAGGAAAAGTTTCCAAATGTCCCAACAACTGGATGAAAGCGTACTAAAATATGTTTCAGAGGTCAGATGATGAAAAGTTTTCTGAGGACCCCGAACACACAAACCGTCCTTGAGAAAAATATCAACATGCCAAGTCACTTAATAAAGCCAAAAGTTTTGGTAGGATAGGCAAGACACTGTAAGCCACTTTAAAACATAAGCCATAGACAGAGAGGGGATTTACAAGGGATAAAACCCAAAATGGATTAGTTCCCGCCTGGGTTCAGAAGTGCTCCACGTCAGGAAGAAAAAGAACCCTCAAGAGCACCATGATGAAATCATATGAAAAGCTAATTCATAGCAAAAGAGACTGAATAACTGAAAACATTAGGAAAATCTGCTCCAACCCTAAAAATTACGAAAGCAGGCCTTTAGGCAACAGGCAGCTACCACTTAATACCAATTAGATTGGCTTAAAAAACGTCAAGATAAGGCAGCACCCAGTGGAAAACGGAATTTTTCATAGTCTCCTGATAAGTCTGCAAAACTTCCTATTTTTTCATAATTGAAGAAGCTATGTGGATTGGGTTTAACAAAACATGTTGATGGCAGATTTAATTGAAAACTGAAAGAAATCTGTTGCTTTCTTCCCTCCCAGAGCAGCCTTATTTTTTTTCTTGTATTTTAATCTCTTCCCATACACTTCGTACTTCCATTAAGTCACACTATCTAAACATAACAACCTCAAATAAAAGCAACTTCACATGTAATGTAATTTAATGTGCAAAAATGTCAGAAGCTACTCCCCATGGTGAAGACTAAAAAAGGCACCGTTTTAGCATTCTCTCCAAAAAGACATTTCCTGAGTTACAATATCGCAGAGAACAAAGTGGATACATTCAAGCCTTGAAAGGTCAAGGAATAATAAAACCATCTCATTAATGCATTTACGAAAATGAATAAACTTATCCTGCACAAAACTTACGAATATCTGCTGTTTGCAAATGTGTGCTCTATCGGTTTCATTTCCCTTTTCGATTTTTCATGACATTTTCATGATATTTGAGGGGGATAAAAAAGAATAAAAACATGCATAAGAAACCATCCGTCTGCCAAACACACACACACACACACACACAATAACTAAAGTTGTAGATATGGAAATCTGCCAGGCTGAGGTAAATATGTGACTTCAGGACTTATCTTTAATAAACTCGATTTGATCTTGTACTTGCTATATTTTAATGACTGATTCATTAAACAATGTTCTAAATGAAAGTAAGAATCAGTGATTTATGCAGAATTGCCTAAGCAGTTGACTTCTAGATCTCACTCGGTGAAATCCTGGGGGAACGTCTGTAACATTGAAGATCTCCCACCATCCACGACCACAAACACCTCTCATCTACATGGATCACAGCTGTGAAAGGGACTTCAAAAAGTCTATGTTAATTGACACAATTCTGTGATCTGATAAAGTGGGGAATTCTCAACAGCAGGCACTTGAAAAGGGGGAAAGTCTTATTTTATTTTTAAAAAATTTAAATGTTTTTCATTTATTTTTGAGAGAGAGACAGAGAGAGAGAGAGAGAGAGAGAGAGAGAGAGATAGTGCAAGCAGGGGAGGGGCAGAGAAAGACAGAGACACAGAATCTGAAGCAGGCTCCAGGCTCTGACTTGTCAGCACAGAGCCTGACGCGGCACTCGAACTCATGACCTGTGAGATCATGACCTGAGTCAAAGCCAGACACTTGCCCTACTGAGCCACTCAGGTGCCCCAGGGTAAGTTTTATTTTTAAATGGGTAAATGGATGGTAAAAGAAATGGGACAAGCTGTCCTTGTCCCTAATTTTCATGCCATGCCCGTGATCTGCAGGTGCTTCTTGCTGGGTTCTCTGTGGTCAGTCCCCAGTGACGTGGTCATGGATGGCGATGGACCACAGCACCGGTGTGTTCTCCCCCCAAGGATGCCATCCAGTGATAGCTGAGAAAATGGGGACATGGCGCCCTAAGGAGCGATGAAGCCCAGACACTTCCAAATCCTGCTTCTGGCATCTGAACAAAAAAAGCAGAGGACTGTCCTCCTTTCCCCTTCTGCCCACCACAGATGAGGGTTCATCTCTCACTGGCTCATTTTCCCCCTTTCTTCCTTCTGAGAAGGAAGGAAGGATTCCTGACCATTGTGCTTAACGAGACAGATTTCAACAACACTTAGGAATTTGGATATGGATGGCCACGTGTCACAACATTAACTCAGGTACCTATGTTAACACACATATTCTAGAGTAGATCTTAGCCTGATTTACACTTCCTTCTACTCACATGGAGATGGTCATAAAACACCTTAGGAAATGTCACCCCCATACAAAACCTGCTGAGAGAGATTTTCCTTGATGTGCAAGAATATCAGAAAGGTATCACTCATAAGTTTTCCTGGAAATAAATAAGCATTTGGGCATGTATTCCAACAAAATGATAGATTAATAAAAATAAAATACCATTGGAGGCAGTAAGCCATGAAAGAAGCAAATGGGGGATCTTTTTAACTACAGAACTAAGTCTAAGTGATAGTGACAAATACCAATGTAAGAGTGAATGTAAATGTTAAAAGTTTTGGAAGAACTTATACTTGTGTGATAAAGGATGAGGACCAAATTTTTTTACAGATAGGGGAATAATCCTTTTGAAAGCAAAAGAAATAATGCTAACACATTCAGGAAGTGGATTACAAAATGAAAAACTAGCTGAACTGATAAATAAGTTCAAAATATAAATTTCTGATTCCCCTTAAGAGAAGGTCAAGAAGGAGAGAAAGAGAAGATGGAAGGGAGGAAGGAAGAAAGGAAGGGAAGGATGGAGGGAAGGAAGCAAGGAAGGGAAGAAGGAAGGAAGGAAGGAAGGAAGGAAGGAAGGAAGGAAAGAAGGAAGAAGGGGAAGGGAAGGAAGGAAGGAAGGAAGGAAGGAAGGAAGGAAGGAAGGAGGGAAGGAAGGAGGGAAAGAAGGAAGAAGGAAAGAAGGAATGAGGGAAGGAAGGAAGGAAGGAAGGAAGGAAGGAAGGAAGGAAGGAAAGAAGGAAGAAGGGGAAGAAAAGGAAGGAAGGAAGGGAAGAAAGGGAATGAAGGGAAGGAAGGGAACAAAGGAAGGAAGGGAAGGAAGGAAGGAAGGGAATGAAGGGAAGGAAGGGAAAGAGGGAAGGAAGGAGGGAAGGGAAGAAGTTAGGAAGGAAGAGAAGTGAGAGGAAGGTAGGAGGGGAGGAAGGGAAGGAAGGAAGGGAAGGAAGGAAAGAAGGAAGGGAAGAAGGAAGGAAGGGAAGAAGAAAGAAAGGGAAGCAAGGGGGGAAAGAAGGAAGGAAGGAAGGAAGGAAGGAAGGAAGGAAGGAAGGAAAGAAGGAAGAAGGGGAAGAAAAGGAAGGAAGGAAGGAAGGAAGGAAGGAAGGAAGGGAAGAAGGAAGGAAGGGAAAGAAGGAAAGGAAGGGAAGGAAGAAAGGAAGGGAAGGAAGGAAGGGAAGGAAGGAAGGGAAGGAGGGAAGGGAAGAAGGAAGGAAGAGAAGTGAGAGGAAGGAAGGAGGGGAGGAAGGAGGGAAGGAAGGAAGGGAAGGAGGGAAGGAGGGGAGGAGGGAAGGAGAGAAGGAGAGAAGGGAGAGGAAGGAAGGAGGGAGAGAGAAAGGAAGGAGGGAAGGAAGGAAGGAAGGAAGGAAGGAAGGAAGGAAGGAAAGAAAGAAGGAAGGAAGGGGGAAGGAAGGAGGAAGAGAAGGGAGATGATGGAAGGAGGGAAGGAAGGAAGGAAAGAAGGAAGGAAGGGAGGAAGAAAGAGGAAGGAAGGAATGAACAAATGAAGGAATGAAGGAAGGAAGGAAAAGAAGGGAGAGGAAAGCAGGAAGGAAGGCAGGAAGGAAGGAATGAAGGAAGGGAAGGAAGAGGAGGGGAGCAAGGAAGGTGGAAGGAGGGAGGATGGAAGGAGGGAGGGAGGGAGGAGAAAAGGAAGGAAGGAGGAAAGGAGGAAGGAGCAAATGAATAACCGAACAAAGGAACTAAGGAAGGAAGAGAAGGGAGAGGAAAGGCAGAAGGGAGGGAGGGAGGGGTGGAGAGGGAGGGAGAAAAGCTTCTACATAAGATGTCTGAGAATGTAACTGAACAAATGAATTAATAAAGCTGTAATGTGAGGACTCTGGCAAATGTCTGTTGCCCACGCCGCAGGCTGCTTTCAAAGATGCATTAGCGGTCCACAGCCAGGTCAGGGTGCTGTCGACAGCCGACACTGACTGTAACGAGTCACTTTCCAGGACAGCGATGGCATCAGCATCGGGTCGGGTGCCATCCCTGATGGTGAGTGAAGAGCAAACGCCAGGGGTCGGGTAGCAGGCTAATGTCAAGTGCTACGGACTGAACCACATGTCCAGCGTTACAGCTTTGTGATCGAAGCCTCATCCCACCTCTGTACAGGGCTGATGCCCTCACGCATGGGGGTTCCTAGCAGCAGGGAGAGGAGGGAAAGAGGGCTGGGAATGCCGGGTGTGGGGAAGCAGGCACCAGGAAGCAGGATTGAATGGGGCTGCTGAAAGAGAACAGGCGGATTTGAGACCAGAGGGGTGGAGGTGCACAGCCTGGGGAGGCCACGGGGACTGGTTTTGGCTCGCGAGACATGGTGGCCACTCGGAACTTGGAGCAGAAGGTGGGCACGGGCTCCCGTGGCTGCTGTGTGGACCCTGCTGAGTCTGGGTGAGGCGGGTCAGGTGGCTCCCGCTGTCTTCAGAGGAAAGACGGTCCCGAGTGCTGCACACCAGGCGCCCGATGGAGACGGTCGGATTCTGGATCTGTTTTGAAGCCTCTGGCCATCGGAGAGACGATCTGTCTCACCAAATATATGTAGCGAGTGGGGAACCCACAGTTTAAAATTGGATCTGACCTGCAGCGAAGCCCTGGGGCCATTTGTCGACAAGGAGAAAATGTTCCCGGTGTTGGGAACAGGCTTTCAGAGCGCAGATGAGTTCTCCTGACCCCCTGGCCGTTGCTCCCGTCACTGAAATTGGATCGGCTTCCGTCCTTGCAAAGCTGAGCTTAGAAACGCCGCCTGAAGAATGTTGCCTGTGATGTCGCCGCAGCCAGGTGCCCGCCAACACCACGTGCTTGGGGGCCACTCCAGAGCTACCCTGAGCGCACCCGCATCGATGACACTCAGGTGCGCGAACAGGAAACAGAAATAGGAAACTCTGTGCTTGGGGTTTATAAATACAGAGCTGAAATGTGCAATCACAAAGCTCATTCCAGAGGAATTAATCACATTAATACGGGACACCTGGGGGGCCAGATTTGCCGTGTAACGTTCAAGGGCCAGGACGGCCCTCGTTCTACATCAAGACGTGGATGTAGGCTCTCACTTAGGATCCTCTTTGCCCTGGGAGCCACTGATGTCCAGGAATGGCCTGCGTTTTGTGACCTCTCCCTGCCTCTTCACAGCATCTGAGGTTTCTCAGAGTGCCAACTACACTCAGAGCCGGCTGGCTTCTTTCCAACTAAGTTCAAGTTGCGATCGGCTAAGAAATAGTATCTTGACGGTTCAGGCAGCCTTCTCGGAGAACCATCCATACGTGGACACGAGTTCTAACCACGCTGGTCTGCTGTGCGGACGATTTCTGTCATCCGTGACCCCAGACGTTGCAAAGTGAGGGGAACTAGTTTGTTTAAGATTAAAAAAATAATAATAACACGGGCTCATTTAAAAACGTTGAAAGGAGAAAAGATAAAAACTCCATAAAAGTAAAAAATATTTTTGCATGTTTTCTCCTGTTCTTTGTATATTTACTTATTTTGGCACAGATAGTGCATATAAATAAGTTCAGACATAAAAACCACACTGTTCAATGTAGTGATCGACCTACCACACAAAGAGACAAAATACAACAAATACAAGGGAAGGGCCCTGTGCCTGCTTCTGTGGTCCATCTGTGTGCTCTCCTGGGCGTCATTAACCTCTCTCTGGGTTTTGGTTTTTCATCTGTTCCCGGCATTGTTCTACAGTTTTAGGGTACCGGGTTATTCACACTGCCCTTACCAATCTGAGGCGTACCACCGGTATATCCTGTATATGGAATCCTTTCTTCTCCAACTGTGTCCTGTTTGCATTCCATCCCACGGTTTCCAGAATGCTTCAATCAGCACAGTATCTGTGAAGGTCATCATGCTGATAGGTGAGTTCCTCTTAATGCACTCTCCACTGCTGTGTGATAATTCATGCATGACTCTACCACAATTAATTTCCACACTTCAGGTTGAGTATTTAACTTGATTTGCAATAAACATCCTTGTACACATATCCCTGTGCAAATAGGCAAGGAGCAAAATGCTGAGTGAGCTCTCCTGGATGTCCCCCCCTTGCTCTCCAGCAGCAATTAAAGCTCCAGCCACAGCCTCTGAGTTGTTGCTTGCTTCAAACTGTCCCCAACACTCGATCTTCTTTTTGTAAGCAATGGCCGTTTCTACCGCTTTCTGGCTTGCTCTTTGGATGGACTGAAATTCCTCACTTTGAATGCCTGCCTTCACTGGTTGGGAATGATACACAGTATTTCCCTTCTTTTTGGCCTTTTCTTCCTCTTTGTCATCGGTGTGTTCAAGTTTGAGTGCATAGGTCTGGCGTAGATTTCTTTGTATCGATCCACATGGGAGTTGTATTCTTTTCTCAAGTCTATAAAATTCTCAGCTGCTATTTGTTCCTTTCTCGTATTCTGATTTCTCTTTCGACCAGCCCAGTGAGTCCTATAGCAGGCATTATTTATTGACTGTTTGTGATAGTCTAGATGGGCAATACAGCAATGGAGTAAGACATCTAAAAATAAAAACCTTTTGACCCCAGTGCATTTTATATCTCAGTGGTGGAAGCTATAATAAACACATAGTATGAAAAATAAATAAGGGGTAGAGTGGTCTGAATAACACCCATCCCCTCAAGAAACCAGGTTCTAATTCTACGAATATGTAAACATCACTTTCTATGGATATAGGGTCTCTCAAAATGTGATGAAATTAAGGGCTAAATTGAGACGGAGAGATTGTCCTGGATGATAATGTCCAGGTGTGCCCCAAATATATCACATGTATCCTTAAAAGAGGGAGGCAGAAGGCGATTTACAACACATAGGAAAAAAGATAAGGTGAATACACAGGAAAGAGAGATTTGGAGACACTGATCTTGAAAATTAGGGCGATGTGGCCACAAGCCCAGGGATATCTGGAGCTCCAGAAGCTAGCAGAGACAGCAAGGACCCTCTGGAGGGAATTCGGCCCTGCCCCTCCTGGATCTCAAACTCCTAGTCTTCTCGAGCGGGAGAGAATAAATTTCTGCTGCTCATAACACATTCCTATCACTGCCCCAGTTTGTAGTGAATTGTTACTGAGGTCCTAAGAAACAAATACACGTGGCAAGAAATACAATGAAGAAAATTAAAGGGGACGTAAGGAATGCTTGTGGGTGGCAACTTCACTTAAAATGGTGAGGGAAGGTAACATTTACTTAAAATGGGAAAGTAGCATTTAAGCAAAGACCTGCGGAAGGAGAGGAGAGCCTTACAAAGAACTTTCCAGGGAGAGCAAGCACCAGGTGAGGGAGGAACTTGCCTGGAATGCTCCAGAAATATCTAGAAGCCTAGGGTGTAGAAGAACATGGGACCATGGAGGTGGTGATGGGGACCCATCAGACGGAACCTTGCACATCACTGTGAGGTTCTCAGATTTTATGAGAAGAATCTGTTGGGGGGTGTGTGACACAATTTATCCTCTGTTTTAGAAAGATGATTCTTCCAGCTAGGTGTAGCCTCCAAGACTAGGGAACTGGGGTAGTGACATTATATTATTGTGTTATATTATTATTATTTTATTATTATTACTATCCTGAGAGAGACAATGGTACAAACTTCTAGAAGGGCATCAGTGGGGATCATTAGACAGGGTTATACTCTGGACATATTTTGAAGGTTCACTAGATAGGACGTCGGGTGGGACAGACACCTAGAAAATCTTGGAAAATTCTAGAAACTGAAGGTGCAGAGAATGGCTGATGAGTCTCACTTTCTGACTGTCCAGCACACATCCTACCTACCCTTTAGCCAGTGCACAAAACAGTTCTTAGACATTCAGAAACGTGCACAATTTCTAGAACTGATATCTGCCCAATGGGACATGCTTGCGCCCTGTGTATTGATTTCTGAGAAGTTTTGTGAAGCCTCATTTGAACACCAGTCATGACTGTCTTTTTCTGGACGGGTAGTGCTCAACCTTGTCTGCACATCAGAATTACCTGGGATACTTTTTTTAAAAAAATCCCTGCGCTCAAGCTGAAACCCACACCACTGACTTCCAAACCTCCAAGGATAGAACCTGGCACATCTACTTTTAACGTTCTCTTTAGAGTCTCTCCTAAACATCTCACATCACTGCCCTTCATTTTCTGTTCATCTTTATCCCCTAAACCAGTGGTACTCTACTGTTCCTGGTGTCCCAGGGATATTTAGTAATGTCAGGAGACACTTGGGGTTCTAGCAACACAATTATCATCTACTGGGATGCTCTAAATATCCTACAACACACGGGAGAGTCCCCACAACAGAGAATTATCCAACCGCAAATATGAGATTGATAAACCTTGTCCCAAACCCAGGGAATCTTATTATTGCATTAATGAGTCCAGGAATAATTGCCAAATTTTGAAGTGTGTGTGTGTGTGTGTGCGTGTGTGTGTGTGTGTGTGTGTGTGTACCACTTTGGGTTTTAATCAACAAACTGAAAATCGCGAGAGGGCAAAATGGAAGCAGGGGACGAGAAGGATAAAGTGTGGGAACACCTGGCTTGAACATCATCTCTCACACACCTAAGTGCCTCTAGGAGCTAGTCTGGGGGACAATTAGCAGCTTTTGAGAGCAAACGGAACAACGATTTGCATGTTCTTTTCCTTCCTGAACTGTGTCTGTGAGAGCTGAGTTAATTATCCGATAGAGTCCTATCAACACAGCAGGTGTTGGGTCGAGCACCGATGTCTGTTCCTTCAAGGTTCTGAACACAGCCCATCAGCCAGAGGGCCTGCTCTTCACTGAAATGGTGTGCGTCGATGATGGGAGGGCCGCCACTTTCAAAGATTGCATTGCATCCTTCAGGAAGCTGCCAATGACTGAGTGGGGACCAAGCAAATCCTAGAGTTTGCTTTCCTGTGCGCTTCCTGACTATGTTACTGTTTCTGGACAGTATTTTACTATTTTTTATAGGGGCCCAAATAGATGATCAATTATAATTGATGGTGAGTGTGCGACTTTGGGGGCATTTGGCTAAGCCTGAGGACATTTTTGGTTGTCACAAACAAGGTGGGGGTGTGACTGACATCTAGTCAAGAATGGCCAGGAATACTGTTCAATATCCCCTAATGCATAGGACAACCCTCCCCGCGATCAAGAGTGACTCAGCCCGAGTCTCTCTTGGAAAGAGAACAGCAGAATAAAGAAAAAGATGCATGCCTTTACAAATAATCTTAGCATGTGGTTTCGTTAGATGTATTGATATACCCTCTTTTTTTTTCTCCAAATACTTGTTCCTTCATCTGTTGTCTTTAAAGTCCTGGTCGTCAAGAGGGTTTTACAATGAAATGTTGAGTCAGTCTCAATATTCCCAGACAGCTACAACTTGCGCTAGAATTGATTACCTAGCCATCTCTGAGAAGGATTTTCGCGTTCTCAGTAGTATGGAGCACCCAATAAACATCTTGTTTCTTAGTGAGCCTGCTGTGACTTTGCGAGTGCTTAAGTGGAAAACAAAGGTTGGACTGCATCTATGCCACAATTTCTCTGAAGTGTCTGACTATTAAAACCTACATAGAGTAATTCCCCTCTTCCCGATTCCATTATTGTGGTTAAATCATCCCGGTTTGTGAAGTCCTGCCCCAGTGTTAGAAATAAAAGTCCCATGTCCTGGGAACTTCCTCATCCTGGGATCGCTGGTGATCCACATTCCATGGAAATGATTTTAAGTCTGCTTGGCGAAATGTTGCATTGGTACAGCCTCCCAAAGCATAACTCGCTATTTAGCATTCTCCCAACTGGGAATGAAATGATTAAATCTCTCTTGTCATGCGATGGACACTTCTTATACACACAGTAGATCTTTTTCACTAGGGAGAGAAAGGATCCTATCCCTAGCAGTTAATTCACTTGTTTTGGAGAGTTGTTTCTAAAATATTCCAGCTTCCTCATTCCATGATTAAATTTTATTTGTATCCGGTTTGATAAAACTCAAGGACCACTGAATATGTCACTAAGGGTAAGATTTGTAACACTTTAAAGAATTGTGTATGCATGCCTATTAGTATTGTAATTCACTCTTTCCTCACAAATGTAAAGTCATGCACCACATTTAAATAACAGCCCTGTTAATAACAGGGACCCACTTTAGAGAGTCCTGAGAAGTCTTCCGGTCTCCACAGTGGCCCCAAATGAGTTCATTCAGTTAGACGTCACCTCAGCAATACCAAGGGGGCTGATAAAGATCAGGCTGGAGTGCCCATTAGCTCACACTTAAAAAACATCTTCTCAGAGTGTTCTAATAAAATATCCTTGTGCACTTGGTAGAGGGGTTGACGTTTCAATTAAAAAAAACTCATCAGTGCCTTTTTTCCAGAAACCTAAGTCATTTGTACTTCCTACTATGTTTGCCTCTGCAGCTCTGAGACAATAAAAAAGCTGAGAAATCCCAACATACTTCTTGATAATCATCTCTGTGATGTCACACGTGTCCTACTATACACCCAAAACATAGTCATATGTGAATATATAGGAACATGGTTACAAATTCAATAAAAATTCCATATATGTGCATATGGATATGGATATATGTATATGTACACACAGACACACAGCCTTTAAAAGATTAGATATACATATATATGAAAACAGATGATAAATTAATAAAGTAGATGTCAATATATAGAGACAGAGATAAGATTCCATGATGCATCCTGGAATTTCTATATACAAGTAAATTTCTGATATCATCTTGTTTCATGCTATTTAATTAATTTTTTTTAAACATTTATTTATTTTTGAGACAGAGAGAGACAGAGCATGAACGGGGGAGGGGCAGAGAGAGAGGGAGACACAGAATTGGAAACAGGCTCCAGGCTCTGAGCGGTCAGCACAGAGCCTGATGCGGGGCTCGAACTCACGGACCGCGAGATTGTGACCTGAGCCGAAGTCGGACGCTCAACCGACTGAGCCACCCAGGCGCCCCTGTTTCATGCTATTTAAAACAAAATTGCATGCTGATAGAAAGACTTCGTGTTTTTTTTCTCCCAATGTTTGTGTTTGGAAGATTCTGTATAAATAATAGGGAAACAATATAACTGGATTTACTGAATGAAGTCAAAATTCTTGTCTGGATTCAGATATTAGGTTAATTTAGGGCAGGGCCAGCAAACTGCAGCCCCGGGCCAAATCTGGCCCTCTGCTTGTTTTTATAAATAAAGTTTTATTGGTATACAGTCATATCCATTATTTAGGTACTGCATGAGGCTGCACTTTGTTCTGCAGTGGAAGGGTAGTGTGTCTTTCCAGCGACTGTGTGGCCTCTAATGCCAAAATATTTACTACTCACCCCTTCACAAAAAACTTCTGCCTACCCTGAAGTGAGACTAAAGAGAATCAAGTTCTATTATTTTTAGGAATACCAAATCGCTGGTGAAATATTTTAAAGCCCAGGTAGATTGAAACAATAACAACAATAAAAACAATCTGAATAGCAACAAAATAAAACAAAACAAAACAACTAAATAACAATATTAGCAAACCAATAGTAAAAAGACAACATATTAGCTGAGCTGATTTGCCAAAACACTCCAGAAAATAATAATGATAACAATAATAGTATTTATCATATGTAATTGTTATATTTTACAATATAATTATATGTTATAACATTATGTATTATATAATAATACAATGATTATTATATTATATAATAATATATGTGATAATAATCAGAACAATAATGATTATTATCATTATTATGACGTTCTGCTTCCAGGGGGCAAGCAGCGACCATGTTATCCGTTGGCCCACTTATTCATCCTTCATTACACAGGCCTCAGTTACAGGCTGAAGGTTTGTGTCTCCCCCAAAATTCATATGTTGAAATCTTCACCCCCATGGTGATGGTATTTGGAGATTATGACTTTGCGAGGGGATTAGGTACCAAAGGTGTAAGCCCTTCACGATGGGATCAGCATCTTTATGAAAAGAGACCCAAGAGAGCTCCCTTGCCCCTTCTGCCATTTGAGGACACAGTGAGAAGACATCAGTCTGTGAACCCAGAAGAGGACACCACATCTGCCAGCATCTTGACCTACGACTTACAGCCTCCCGAACTGTGAGAGACAAAGTCTGTGAGACATAAACGTCTGTTGTCTTAGCCACCCAGTCTGTAGGATGTTTGTTATGGCGGCCCAAATGGGCAAAGGCACGCTCCATTCTCCTTTCCTTTGTTGGGACAGTTCTGAAAAACAAACAGTGTGACTCCCATTGAAGACTGTTTCCAACTTCAGTAAAGAGGAGGAGTTGAACGAAGCGAGAAGGAAAATGTGACTGTGGTTGGGTGAAATGAGAGCTCTACCATGCGCCTGAGCACTGAGTTCTGTCTGGTATTTACCTCCCTTCTCCTTGTTGCTGATCCAGAGATTTCCATGAACCAACAAACTCTTTACCTTCACATTCAGCGTCCTTTGTCTGCTGAATGCAGGCAGGAAACCCTGAATCCATTTGATGATGGTGCCTCTCCAACACCTTCTTGTTTGAGGTAAACTGGGTAGGAATCTCAGTGTCGGCCGCCATCCGTCCAGATGGCAATGAATCATGGTGCAAAGAGCAGGCTATGAGGGGGACCCTGATGAAAGTCTCATTGCGGCAATTTCCAGGAGTGGAACTACACCTCCCTGGAAGCCAGTTAGAGGGTTTTCTTTACGCAAATGGCCAGTGGGTTTTCTTTTCTAGATATGTGGCATATAGCTTCTGGGGTGCCTCCCTCAAACGAAGGTTGAATAATGCCATTTTAGCCATTATCGCTGACAGGAAAAAAAAATCGATGGTTGCTCTGATGGTTTCGTTTTCATGTGACCATTTCCCCGCATGTGGCGTGTCTGTGTTCTATTTGCTCAGCAGTATTCAGACACTTCCTTTATACGACATGGAAATATGACCCTCATTGCTTAGACTTTCTACACCTTAGGGATGCATTGATACTCGGTGATAAAAAGTCACTCAATGTTAATGAGCGCACCTCTTTCAGTTAACCAGGAGAGTGTGAAGAGCTGCAGCGTCTACGGCCGGTTACCTTTGCTCCATAGTGTCTCTGGATCCCCAGCTTATGTCCCTAGATTCTACCGCTTATGCCACTGGGCATAGCTGGTGTTCCACTGGATTACCTACCAGGTCTTGTCACTCTAACATCCACTGCTCACCGTCACTTACGCCTCTAGGCTCCCCTGCTCACCTGTCCAGGCTCCCCTGCTCACCACTCTGGCCTCCACAGCCCAGGTTCTAGTCTCCACTGCTCACCTCTCTAAGCTCCACTGCTCACTGCTCTAGTCTCCACAGCTCACTGCTCTAGCCTCCACTGCTCACCGCTATAGGCTCCACTGCTCAACACTCTAGCCTCCACTGCTCAACACTCTAGGCTCCACAGCTCATCACCTAGTCTCCACTACTCAATACTCTAGGCTCCACTGCTCAACACTCTAGTCTCCACAGCTCAAGTTCTAGCCTACACTGCTTATCGCTCTAGGCTCCACTGCTCACCGCTCTAGCCTCCACAGCTCAGTTTCTAGTCTCCACTGCTCACCGCTCTAGGCTCCATAGCTCACCGCTCAAGTCTCCACTGCTCAACACTCTAGGCTCCATTGTTTACCACTCTAGGTTCCACTTGTTAGCCAGTAGTCTCCACTGCTCACTGCTCTAGCCTCCACTGCTCACCATTCTAGGCTCACTGCTCACCTGTCCAGGCTCCCCTGCTCACCACTCTAGCCTCCACAGCTCAGGTTCTAGTCTCCACAGCTCACTGCTCTAGGCTCCACTGCTCACCACTTAGTCTCCATTGCTCACTGCTCTAGCCTCCACTGCTCACTGCTCGAAGCTCCACTGCTCAACACTCTAACCTCCACAGCTCACGTTTTAGTCTCCACTGCTCACCACTCTAGCCTCCACTGCTCACCATTCTAGGCTCCACAGCTCATCTCTCTAGGCTCCACTGCTCACCATTCTAGGCTCCACTGCTCACCTGTCCAGGCTCCACTACTCACCACTCTAGCCTACACAGCTCAGGTTCTAGTCTCCACTGCTCACCACTCTAGTCTCCACTGCTCACCGCTCTAGTCTCCAGTGCTCAACACTCTAGGCTGCTTTGGTTACCACTCTAGCCTCCACTGCTTAGCCTCTGGTCTCCATTATTTAGTACTCTAGGTTCCATTGTTTCCTGGAATGGACAACTGTAGACACCCTATAGATATGAGTATCTTTTTCCTTACGATGGAGTGAGAAACATAATAAGAGAAGATTTAGATTGAATCCGTTTGTTACTAATTGATAGGTGTATCTTTTACACGTAGATCTTCACACACCAAGCTACCTCCTTGCATAAAATCTTGAAATTTCTCACACTTGTCAGTGCCCTTTGGCCAACGACCACCAGGAACAGACCAGCAGTTGGACCATTTTAACTTATTACTTGTTGCAAAAACAACAAAACTGCACTCTCTGGGGTACCTCAAGAAGAAAAAAAATATATGGTAGTGTTTGGACTTTGGTTGGACGATTTGGGTAGGAATCAAGGAAAAACTAGTTAGGGTTTCATTCTGCATTGGGTTTTCCCAGGAAGATGAGAAACTGTATGACTGAATATCTCAATAAGTCCTACCAATGGAGAAGGTAAGGTGAAGCTGTAATTGGCAAAGATACAGCAGTCACTTCTGGATCCTAAGAGTGTTTCATATTTTCTGATTTGGACACGGTTCCTGTTTTATCTGCACACAGATATGATTACAGAAGTTGTGTTTTTTTGCTTTCAGTCCACCAAGTACAGAATGGATGCTGATGTTGTGTGAAATCGTCATGATTAGCAGGAGATAGCACAGCCAGCTGTGTGTGGCAGGCCAGCTCCTGATTCTGTGTCGGAGGCTGTTTTGCTGTTCCATGACCCTGTAGCTGGTGAATACAATTATCTCATGCCTGGAAAGCAGGGTTAAATTTACTTGGACCAAACTTCTTAAGCAATTTTTTTTACAGAATAAAACACCATGGATAGCTTTCCTTAGAAAGGAGGAGTCAGGTAGAACAGATACTTTGGAGTTGGATGGGCAGTGCAGAATACCAGCTCTGGTGGATGGAGCTGGTAAGTGTTAGAATGACCCTTGGATCCTTGTTAGTATCTTTGTCAGATATCTCCATTCCTTCACGTTGATTGTGTTTCCTTGCTCCTGGGTCCTTCAGAGTAGGAAATATGAGGACTTCCAGTCCATCTCTGAAAGCGCAGTCTTTTTTTTTTTGCTCCAGGTACTTACTGCCAACTAGCTAGCGGACATGTTATCTCATGGGCTACATAATGGACAAGTGTCTTTCTGGCACATCAGACTCCACCTGCTGAAATGTAACGAACCATCTGCCTTTTACTCAGTGTCCCTCTGCCATATCTGGACATTCCAAAATGCCTTAGGGATGGTCTCTTTGAAAACTGAGTATCCACCCACATGAGACAAGTGAATTAAGCAAGCAACATGAAGCAGCTAAAATAAATGAATGAATGAATGAATGAATGAATGAATAAATAAATAAATAAATAAATGGTGGCCTTTTATTCAATGTAGTAGACCTGATAAAGAAGAAAGAATGTGAGACAAATGGTCTGTCCCATCATTTGCCCCACATCTGGTACCAGGAGCCATATCTCTGTGGCATGGGCATCTTTGCAATGATTATACTTCATGACAGGGAGCTGCTCTGGCCAATATGTGAGATGAGATAATCCCTGCTCAAATTTTGGTGCTGGGAGGATGGAGATCATGCCACCATCTGAACACAAATGTTTGCCAACCACAGCCAGTGACCTCTTATCCCTGGCAGAACTCAGTTCTTTGATAGCACCCTGACCCTTACTCCTAACTGTCTTTACTGACCCTGTGTGTGAGATAATCCTAAGCCCTCCACTGACACATTTCCTTTAAGGCTGTTATTTTGCAAGTGAGGATCAATTTCTAATATGACTCTTTCCTCTTAAGACCAGGCCAGAGAAGTTGACTTGGTAGGCTGGGTTAAGTGGTGGGGAGGGTATGGAAACAGAGAATCTTAATGCATCATTAACTTCATCATGCTATCTTGCTGAAGTTGGTAAAATAATTCATAGGCATGAAGACTTTTGTAGGTAGGTCATGCTGAGCACACTGAAATTATTTCCAGTGTTAATATACATCACAAATAAAGAGATACACTTACAATATGTCTTACGTTGGGTTCTAGTATGAGATATAGTTTCTGAGATAAGAATTTGAGTGCAAATAGTTTATTGTGCTCAAGAGGACCAGAGGAAGAGTGGGATGTGAGACACAGCAGGAAAGGAAAGCAGTAAGTGGTGAGTTATCCTCGTGGGCAAAAAGGCCAAGTTCTATTTAGGGACTTTGAGAGCCACAATACAGAATTATCCCACCTGATGGGTGAGGAAGCTAGAGTAGATCCACCTACTGACCATCTGTCATTGCTTTAGGGGTGCTTACAAGGTCAACAACTCCTTAGAACTTTTTGTCTTCTCCTATATTTGGCCCATTGTGTGTTTCCATAGCAAGAAAACCACCCCAAGCAGGGCATCAGGGGCGTGAGCAATGAGAACCTTTGGCAGGTAGAGGTGACTGTCAAGGCAACACGGGTGGGTCAGGGACCGAATCCACCACAATCTTAGAAGGGATTCAAATTATGATTCTCAAAGCTGCAGCAGTCAGACAGTATTCCAGACAATCCAGGTATCTGGAAGATGATGATGCCATTTGCCAATACACGAGATTATTCTGGGACTATTCTAGACTCTTTTTTTTTTCTCTCACTTGTTGCCTCCTTCCATGCTGTCACTGCCCACACTCTCAGTCTCCTTTTCTCTAACTGGGATGACTGCAACAGCTCCCTAATTCCATCTGGTTTTCCTCCTCAGTGCTTTGTTCACACAGCCACCCAGGTGAGCCTCCCAATATGCACACTTTCTCAAATGCACTCATTTCCCTGCTGAGAATTTTTCAATGACTTCCAACTGGCACAGAATAAAATCCAAATTCTTGATATGGCATGTAAGCCTCTCTGTCATCTGCAATCCGCCTTTCTAGCTCAGCATGCCCACCTTCTCAGATGTAGCTCAGGGGTCAGCAAACATTTTCTCTAAGGCATTTTAGGTTTTGTGAGCCTTGTGGTTACTATCCCAACAACGCTGAATGAATGTAGCCATAGACGTTAAGAAATAGTGCCTAAGTGGTGGGCGGGGCTATGTTCTAATAAAACCTCATTTATGGGGACTGAAATCTGAATTTGATGTAATTTTCATGTGTCACAAAACATTACCCTCCTTTTGATTTTTTTTCAATCATTTAGAAATGTGAGAACTATCCTAAGCTCAGTGGCCCCTAATTTGATGACTCCTATCTAGCCCAACCAATGACATTAGGCTGCTCCCTCAGGATTCCATGCCTTGACATTGCTGTTGGCTCCCCTGCCAGGCACAACTCTTTCAAGCCTTGCTCATCAGGTGGCTTCCTACTCATTGTTTAAGAATCATCTCACACTCCCACCACATTGGACCTAAATAGCTCTCAAGTATCTCCAAGAAACAGGGTTATGCTATAATTGTTTAAGCTCCACCATAAATGGTATCACCAATGGACAAGAGATTCCATACTGAACTCCAACACTTGAAAGAAGAGGGTGGGGGTGGACACTCAAGTCCTCTCCGGTGAACCAACTTTGAATCCTCTGCACATTTCCACAGAGAGGGGCAGGGCACTCGCTCATGACAAACCCCTGGGACTGTGGCATCAGAAGTTACATGGCTAACAAGATGTACTATATCCTGTTAGACTTACCAGTGCCTACACTTTCTTCCAATCCAACTCAAAAGGCACTGTTTTCAGTCACCTCCAAATCTGACCTCCCTCAGCCCTCTCCAATCATAATCTATTGTTACACTAGGGAACAGGAGGACCTCTCTTGCTCCTGCCTCTCTAAAATAACTTATCTGATTTTGCTTCATGCCAAACCTTTATTTCTCTGTTTCTCCTTTGAGGTGATAAGTGGCTTGGGATGGGGAACTGTGTATTTCATGTGTCATTCTTTAGCACGGTGCCTTCATCATCATAGTTTTTTTGTAATGCATGCATGAAGAAATAAGCGAATTAATGACATCCAAAGTAGGGTAGAACGTTTCCCCTTGGGTTCAGTATGTACGTTGAATCTTGCTTGAGTTTACCTGCTAGGCTTTGGGCTGGAGAAGGGCATTACCCATATTTCTTCAAGCTTATTCTCGAGAAGTACAGTGCTACACCACAACTCATCTTGACCTTTTCAGGGGCATACATATGCATGAGGCCCTTGTCAATATTTAAATACTCTTTAGATATGAATAGATATTACTCTGTTGTCGCCCAATTATCTACATGCATTATTTCAGAAAATCTTCCAAATTAATGATGAGCATATTGATCATTGGCTAATGTTAATTAGACAACCATAATCGTCTTTGAACATATAGGAAATAATATCTGCTTTAGAAAGGTATATTTAAATATCAATTTAATCTCTGAGGTACTTAGGAAAATGCCCTGATGGGAATAATTTTACAGGATCATAATACTCAGTAAAAATGCTAACTATTCTCTGACTCATTATTAAAATTCAAGATCACAAAACGCCATATACCAAATGATGTATTGTACATAATGACTTTCTTATTCGATTTTTCTAATCTCTATTTTTCATCCCCTGGGGTTTTTTTCTCAGTAATTGTCCAGAGCTTTAAATAAAAGAATAGTAGTGATTGAATCTCCGTGCGTCTTTATTTTTAGACTCACGTCTTGAAGTCTGCAGAGCGTGCAGCAGAGAATATAAGAGAAAAATGTGTGTGTAGATGGTCTATGAAAATCATTTCAAGTTATTATGTGTCCTTCAGTTCACCATCCTAAGAAAGATGGAAAAAAAAAACCTTGTAGGGTGAAATAACTCTCTCCCCTTTTTGTGAAGGTTATGTTTAAGATTTTAGTATTTATCTATTTGACCCCTTGAGGGCCTCATCAATAACAGCTTGCAGGTTTACGTGAGCTTAACCATCTTAATGTGTCCGCAGTTCAAGGGTCATGACCCAGTAGGAACTCTGTGAATGTGTGAATCACTCCGCCTTTACTTTACCACATTAATTTTCATTTGTCTCCATGAACACCTTCAGGCCCTGGATCTGAGTAATTCTTGGGTTTCCTGCAAGCTTCTTTTATGTTCAACCATAAAGGTTTGACACAGAGCCTTATTATACAACTATATTGTTGCTGACAAAATAATTTCTCTGACCACAATCAGTCATATCCTATGCACCTACTCCTTAAATACAGTGTAAGATGAGATTGTGGTAAACACCCTGAATAGACTCACTGCTCAGTCTCTCTCAGAGGCACGGATTACCAGAGGTTCAAGAAATACAGAAATCCTAAAGCATGCTGTTTGAACAACTGAGGTTTAGTTTAAAACACTTAACTCCTTTAAAATAGGGAAGGCAAGATTTTTTTAAAGGTGCCCATTCTGCGATAATACATGCACCGAGACCAAGTAGAAATATGACCGTAGAGATGTTATTAAAGTGTGTTTAGAAGGTCACTGAGGACTGACCTTGAAAGTACCCGGAAATGAAGAGTAGCGAATTCTGAAAGCAGGTGGCAGTGGCTTTAAGGAATGAGTAGGAGGCAACGTCGTGAATACGAGCAAAGACAATTTTGTGAGGGTTTGCCCAGCAATGGATGTGCTAAAATTGGAACCATACTGATTGATGATATTTGGCAAGTATGTTGAAAAGCATAGAGCACTCATTCGATATAGGTGGTCTATTCTTGGAAAGGTTGGTGATAAGGGAGGGAAAGAGGATGAAGGCTGGAGATCATCCTGAGATGTGATGGAGTTTCCAGAGCAGATGGGGGAGATTCTTCTCTCTGTTCCTGTGCTCCCCGTAGATTGGAGGTAAGAAAGCATGCAAGTATAGATCATTTTGCAGGAGATGTGCGGAAACAAGGGAGATTATTCTGGAAAATGACTACTTTCTCTTTGCATTAGAGAGGGAGGTATAGATCCAGGCATAAGGATTGGTGGGGCAGAGCTGATGTGAGGCAAGGACAGGGAGATGGGTGTGGTGGTGGGAACAGCGATGCTCTAGCTAGGACAGCATCGCAAGTGAAGTTGCACAAGGGGCTGGCACAAGCTAGGTGCACATTAAATATTTTTGCTTCTATGATGCCTTTGCTCATGATACAGGAAGTGGTCCTTTTTGTAAGGTATTTCTGCAGCCACGTCTCGTGTGTAACAAGCCCCCGCAAAGTGCGTTTCTTGTGTGCTAGAAGGAAATGAACTCGCTGAGTTGCTAGCAACATCTCTTGCATGGGTATCCGCTCACAACACAGTGAAAACTGCCCTTAATATCTGGCCATGGAACACAGAGATGTCGTGCATTAATTTTTTTCTTCCCTTCCAGCAATGATTTTTGCCCCAAGGCATGACAGTTGATTATGAAATGGCTATTGGCTGTGTGGACAGGTGACAGCAAGTTGGGTCTAGTATAAAAGAAGTAAAGTTAAGTGGGATGTACTCCACACGGTGAGGATACGCAAAGGCAATGGCCAGAGTCTTTGCTGGATGTTCTCTACGTACAGGAAATTGTGGCAGGTGTTGGGCCACTCACGTGCACAAGGCTCGGTCTGTGCTTCCCAAATGTTAAGTATGTCAAGGAGCCATGCTGCAGAGAACGGTTTCATCGGACTGAAGACTCTGTTTCAGAGATTCAGTCTCACAGGGGGCATGGGCCAGTCCCTGCCACTATGCACCCTTAGCACACAGGCATTTTGTTTTTACTATAAGATGTTTGCTTATTGAGTTGTGCCTTTGGAAACAGTGCTTTGGGTAGAAGGGGTGTGTGTGTGTGTGTGTGTGTGTGTGTGTGTGTGTGTGTTGCTCCCAAAGACGACCAACATCTGAGGTCCCCATTCACCGTTTCCCTTAAAGAGCCCAACACACAGACGTGGTATTTTCCACACAGTGAGTGCCCCATCCCATGACTGTTGCTGCCTGGCTGTCTTCAGGCAGATGGAATTGTCTGTTGGAATCATTGACTACCAGTCCCTTTGCTGAATATGGTGAGGTTTTGTGTTTCCCTCAAAGAAACAATTAAATTAAAAATGTCAAGGAAATCATTGGAGGTTTCTATCCCAATGATACGATGTGCTGTAGGCGTCATATGGGTACTTGTTTAAATCAATTGTGGTTTGGTAATTAACTCAGTAACTACTTCAGCTGAGAGACCTAAAGGGGACTTGGTGTCTGAACAGTCGCCAGAGTCAACAACACCCTGGGAATTTTTTGGTGTAGTGCCCAAATTGTCATGGTGCCATGACTGCTGAAAACCCTCAAGAAAGAATACGATGTCCTTCACACATTGAGAGAAAAGGGGAAAAAGAGAAGCGACTTCTGGCTTTCTTCATCATTTCTGTCTGTGGATTCCCTTATGCAAGTCACTTGGCAAATCCCTAGGCAAAGTGTCTGGCTTCCAATAAAGAAATCACAGCAGCTAGCGATACAGGAATATTTTGGTCCCCGATCTGTTTTCATAATTACCTCCTCCAGCCCCACATTCTATGAGTTTATTTAGTAAACAGCCCGCTCACCAATACTTCAGCAATGAAAACATGGAATGCTTTCTTTTTGGAGAAGGGATGGAAAGAAAATACCATTGAGCCCAAATCCTTATTAGCTAAGGAGAATCTCTTTGAGGGCCTTGTGATCATTTTTCAAGATATAAATACAACCTTTCATCACACTTTGAGAGATGTCAGAAATATAAAACTCATTATCAGCCATGCTTAGGTGAGTATTTCTTCTTGCGTCTCACCTCACAAATCTCCATGTTTGTATGAATTATATTTTAAGTGTGAAAACCTATAAATTATGCAAGATATTTTTTTTACAGCAGGAGGAATTTAGCTGAGCAGTTAAGCAGAATGACTGGTGCTTTCACAGCCTCACTAGAGGTGTGGAAAATAAGAATTACAGTACAGGATCATCTGTGCACCTTGCACACTCTCCCCGTCCTACATCCTCTCTAGCTGGTTCAGTCCTTCTCGCCCATCAACATTCCCAGGATGGTAATCAGTACTTTGTCTTCCTGTTTCCTCCCCACCCCTCCCTCAGACCTGTCATTCAGGTTTTCTTCTCTCTCTACTCAAGCCATTTCACCAAAAGACAGATCATACATCCATGGGATCAGAGGGAAGACGGAAAGTGAGAACAGTAGGTCATAGAACAAGGACAATGCATAGTAGCAGAGCACTAAGCAGCTTATCCCTATAGAGTCTCTAAGGACAGGTGTAGTGGTCAGGCACTCAGTGGATCATCCCAATACATTTCCTATTCCCTCTGAAGTAGGGATACATTCTACTGGGGTAAAGGAAGGGACACAAAGAAGGCCTTGAGTGCCCTGAACAATGTGATAAGGATTTGGAACCACTCCTTGGAGGAACACAGAAGGGCCCCCCATCTGTCAGGATTGCTGATGGCATTGGGGTACAGGTAAGTTAGAGGGAAATAAAGTGGTAGGATACCAATCCCCCAAATACTCAGCAGTTAGTACTGGAGAAACAAACTGGGTTTTCAGCCCAGGTTCAAGAAGTGATGCAGCAGAGGAAACACAAACATGAGAGTTATAGGAGTCCATGCACCAAGGAGAAATCTGCTGAAATGAAAATCTTGGAGTCCGGCCTGAATGGACAGGAAGGGACTTGTGAATGGACAGGAATGGACAGGAAGTGAGAAATGGGAGGTAGGGATGCACAGTGGGGCCAGCCTGGATGAAGGGACTAGTCAGAGAGTAGATATACTGAAGAAGCCAACACTCATCAACAACAGAGATGAACCATTTTTACCAGAACAACGCTCAAGGAGAAATGATGAGACATAAGTATCTTTGCAAGAGGTGCAAGGGGTTATAACTTCTGCTTTGATTTACAAATTATAAAACCTTTGAACAAGGCTACACAGGCGATAGCAGCTCCTCAAAGTCAGACACATACATCAGAACATCAACGACAGGCACCTGTGTGAATCCTCAGGAAAAGAACGGCAGCTGATTCAAATAGGGTGATTCATCTCCAAATTCTAAATTTTAGGTTGTAATAAGCAGTAACTTCTTTTTTTTTAATTTTTTTTAACGTTTATTTATTTTTGAGACAGAGAGAAGATAGAGCACGAATGGGGGAGGGGCAGAGAGAGAGGGAGACACAGAATCAGAAGCAGGCTCCAGGCTCCGAGCCATCAGCCCAGAGCCTGACGCGGGGTTCAAACTCACCGACTGCGAGATCATGACCCGGGCTGAAGTCGGACGCTTAACCGACTGAGCCACCCAGGCGCCCCTAACGTTTATTTATTTTTGAGACAGAGAGAGACAAAGCATGAATGGGGAAGGGTCAGAGAGAGAGGGAGACACAGAATCTGAAACAGGTCCCGGGCTCTGAGCTGTCAGCACAGAGTCCGACGTGGGGCTCGAACTCACAGACTGTGAGATCATGACCGGAGCTGAAGTCGGACGCTCAACCGACGGAGCCATCCAGGCGCCCCAAGCAGTAACTTCTGAAACAATGCTAGGCAGGGCCTGTTTTGAACGAGTAAGGTTGTACTACCACCTTTCTGCATTCCATGGAGGAGCACTCGACTCAGTGAAATTGCTCTCCAATGACAACCAATGCTTACACCATTGAGTCATCTCCCTTGGATAAGACGCTGTCAAACTCCCGAGATGGACACCACTTTTATGTTCTATGACAGTCATGTTGTGGATAATCAAGAGCTATTTCCTCTGTTCCCAAGAGGGATTTATGGAAAGGCACATTTTCACATCAACTGGTTTGGTAAATAAGTGTGTCCCCTTAAAGATGGTGGAGGCCATACACTGACTCCTCAGAGAAATATCTGTCTTTAAAACACACACACACACACACACACACACACACACACAGAGTCAAGCAGCCTTGGTTAAATAGTAATACGATGAGAGTAAACACCAAAAATAACCTCATCCTTTGTTTGGCCAGCAGCCAAAGCAGAGATTCAGCACAGCATTCTTCATCCAACCAAGGTGATATGAAACGATGTGCCGTGTGATAATAAGAGAAAACCTGCCATGGATTTTCTAGCACACTTCTCCTCAGTTCTCACAGAGGAAAGGACAGTTGCACATGATGTTCTAGAGTACTGTTCATTTACCTTTATGAAAGACAAGCCCTTGGGAACCAACAGTCTCTCGCTCAAAGGATAGTTGGGAAGGCACCCAAATGATGACATTGGGTCTCTGCAAAGTCAAAGACAAGCTGCCCCATCAAAGCGAGCATGGAGATCGTGACAAGGGCATTTGGCTGTGTGACATAGACACTGGCCATCATGAAGACATAGCTTCAGATGAGTCATGCTGCAGGTTTCTGATTCCCAGACCAAGTGGCTGGTTTGCAACAGAAGCATCACACAGTGATGGTGAGTGCACATATCAGCCCTGCAGAAGGTGTGGACAGCTGCTAACCAGAGAGCAGATTACCTGCACTGTCAGCCTGGCTCTTGTCTGCGAGCGTCCCTACTCGGACACAAGCTTGACTCACACGTGTTCCTTCCCAGACTCTGCAGGGGGACTTCAGAGATTCACATACCTTATCAATTGATTGGAGCCCAAAGATATGCCTGTTTTCTTCTGAGCTGGGTCATTAAGTGGATTCCATGGTTTGGGGCTTTGTATGTCTTCAGTCTAACAGAACCCTTCAAGAACATTATGTACTATACTGGGAGTTGATGTCAGTGCAACATTTTCTTTAATTTTTTATCTGTTTTCTTCACTTCCCGCCCCCCCCCCCAGCCAAAAGTCTGTTGTTTGGGCCATTGTGGCGTGGATTGGTAGGGAACAGATTTTTAACAGATCAGGCTTCCTACGGACGGTCTTCTGCAAAGCTCTTCCTTGAAGAGAGCAGGGTTTTTCAACCTCAGCATTAGTGACACACAGGGCTGGATAGTCGGGGTTTTTGTTTTTTGTTTCTTTGTACGGAGCTGTCTTGTGCATTATACTGTTACCCTTTAGGACCAGATGGTAGTACCATCATCACCCTCTCTCCAGCTATGACAACCAAAAATGACTCCCAGCATTGCCAAATGTCCACTGAGGGTAAAACTGCGCCCCGGTTAAGAACCAAAGGCACGGACTACGTTGACACTTAAATCCATAAATAGTGTTCTCATTGGTTTCTATCCTTTTTATTTTCTGGTCAATTTCTTTCATATGCTTCAGGACACAGCCCTCGGCTTTAAGACGTCTGACTCCACGACACGCACACATGACTTCTGTTGGCAAAAACACTGGCCTTAACTGCTTTGTTTACCACAGTGCTGCCAATGAGCTCTGTGACGTTGCGGACGCTTCCTGTTTTGCCATGGCAACGCAGGGCACTTCTTGTTGAACAGTTTGCGTGCCCTTGATGTCCACAAAACAGCCTGGGCATCGGTTCAGAAGGAAGTGGCCAAAAGCACAATGCGAGGTTGACCGAAAGTTCCCTCTCCTTGTCCCTCTTGTGTTGTTGGGTTTTCTTTATCGATCTGGGTTTCATTTAGGTTTTTCAGGTGAATTACAGGAGACTGGCGGATCCAACTGCAAAGCCGTGTGACAGTTCTGCAAAGTGTTTATGGAGCACAGTCAAGAAGGGTTTCACATCATGCAACTTATTACATAAGGGGAGAGAATGCTCACACTTTCAGAGCTGTCCTTCTGGTCACCCAGTGGGAGTGAACACATTCCACACCCAGCTGTCCCCCAGCTTCTGTGGTGGGCACAGAGATTTGATTTTCTTTCTTCAGAGTCTTGGAGCTTTTGTGCAATGCCAGCCCACTAAGGTTTTTTATTGTCTTGAAAGCTCATAAGCACGAAGGCTGAAGGGAAGAAAGGTGCCTTTCATGGGTTCATTGTGCCTTGATGGGCAAGCCTCAGCTCTTGAACAAGGAAAATTCAGCCATGGCCAGTTTGCTAAGACTCCAGGGAAACAAATCCCTCCTGTTAAATGAGAGACCATGCAAACGTTCCTTATGAGAAGTGACACTGGCAGATAAGGAATCCATCCCAATTTCGGTCTGCTGGGAGTTTAACATTCATGACTGTGGGTTCATGTCAATTCTGATATCAACTTAAACTTCTATCAAGGCAAAATCGCCAAGGTCAGGGAAGACCCATTCTCCAAAGCTGTATGTTGGGAATCAGTGCTCATTTAAAAAGTCTAGGAAGGGAGCGCTGGGTGGCTCAGTCGGTTGAGCATCCAACTTCAGCTCAGGTCATGATCTCATGGTTCACAATTTCAAGCCTGATGTGAAGGTCTGCTCTGACATCTCAGAACCTGTAGCCTGCTTCGGATTCTGTGTCTCCCTCTCTCTGTCCCCCTTCCCCGCTTGCGCTCTCTCGCTCTCTGAAAAATGAATAAGGGGCACTTGGGTGGCTCAGTTGGTTGTGCATCTGACTTTAGCCCAGGTCATGATCTGACAGTTGGTAAATTCGAGCCCTATGTCAGGCTCTGTGCTGACAGCTTGGGACCTGGAGCCTGGTTTGGATTCTGTGTCTCCCTCTCTCTCTGCTCCTCCTCCCTCCCCCGCTGCTCACACTGTCTCTCTCTCCTTCAAAAATAAATATTAAAAAAACTTTTTAATGAATAACCATTGAAAAAATTAAAAACAGATAAGTAAAAAGTGCAGTAAGCTTTTCTCTTAAGGTAGGCATGGTTCATGGGCAAAAAGATATTCATGTCTGCTTTTCTTCTTTATTTTTAATGTTTTTTTCTGAGACAGAGAGAGACAGAGCATGAGTGGGGGAGGGGCAGAGAGAGAGGGAGACACAGAATCAGAAGCAGGCTCCAGGCTCTGAGCTGTTGGCACAGAGCCTGACGTGGGGCTCGAACCCACCAACCGCGAGATCATGACCTGAGCCGAAGTCGGATGCTCAACCGACTTATCCACCCAGGTGCCCGTGGTTCTGCCTTATTTTTAACATAGAGGTCCTTATGCCACTGAAACATTCCTTTTTAATAAAAGACATTTTGGCATTAAACAAATAGCATAGCTAGAGGTCACACTTGTCGTATGGTAACAATTTAAAACCAACAGGTTGGACTTAAATATTTTAACGGAGAAAGGGGATTGGGACACTTTGATTCATATTTTAAAGTCATGGGTTATCTCTTTCTTATTTTGCCTGGATTAGAACAATGATAGCAGACATGGGTTCTGACTCCACTGCTAAGCAGCTGCGTGAACAAAGGTAAGATTTTCTTTCCTTACAGGACTTGGCTCCTTCATGTGCAGGATGAAGTCATGGTCAATTTTATGTGTCAACTTGCCTGAGCTAAGTAATGCCCAGAAAGCTTGTGAAACATTCCTTCTGGGTGTGTTTGTGAGGACGTTTCCAGAAGAGATTAGTACATGAATTCACAGACTGAGTGAAGCACATACCCTGCACCAGTGTGGATGGGCATCGCCCAGTGCACTGAGGACCCAGGTCTCAACAAGGCAGAGAAGAGCAAATTCACTCTCTGTAGAGCGGGGACAGCCATGCTTTCCAGCCCTTGGATACCAGCGCTCCTGGTTTGCGGGGCTTTGTATTTAGACTGAAGTACAACACTGGCTTTCCTGGGGTCCTAGGCATTCAGACTGCTGCAACAAAACACCACAATATAGGTATCTTATCAATAACAAGAATGTATTTCTCACACTTATGGGAAGTCAAAGCACAGTTGAGTTCTAGTGAAGCCCTCTTGCTAGTTCATAGCCTGAGCCTTCTGGCTGTATTGACATGTAGCAGAAGGGGCGAGGCGCAGGGGTGGGGGTGGGGTCTCTACGGTCTCTTTTACAAGGACACTATTCCCATTCATGGGGGCTCCACATCCAAGACCTAATCACCTCCCAAAGATCCCACCTCCTAACTATCACATTGGTGGTTAGGATTTCAATATATGAGTTTCATACATTCAGACCATAGTGCCTAGTTCTCCAGATTGCAGACAGCAGATTATAGGACTTCCCAGGCTCCATCACTGTGAGAGCCAGTTCCTATAATACATCTATCTGTCTGTCTGTCTATCTATCTATCTATCTATCTATCCATCTATCTATTCATCCCTATATCTATCTATCTATCTATCTATCTATCTATCTATCTATCTATCCATCCATCCATCCATCCCTCTATGGGTCTATCCATCCCAATATCTATCTATCTATCTATCTATCTATCTATCTATCTATCTATCCCTCTATCTATCTATCTATCTATCTATCCATCCATCTATTCATCCCTCTATGTATGTATCTATCTATCTATCTATCCGTATATCTGTCTATCCATCCCAATATCTATCTATCTATCTATCTATCTATCTATCTATCCCTCTATCTATCCATCCATCTATCCCTATATCTGTCTATCCATGCTTATATCTATCTATCCATCCATCCCTGTATTTATCTATCTATCTATCTATCTATCTATCTATCTATCCCTCTATCTATCTATCCATCTATCTGTCCATCTATCTATTCATCCCTATATCTATCTATCTATCTATCTATCTATCTATCTATCCATCCCTATATCTGTCTATTCATCCCAATATCTATCTATCCCTCTATCTATCTATCTATCTATCTATCTATCTATCTATCTATCTCAATATCTATCTATCCATCCATCCATCCATCCATCCCTGTATCTATCTATCTATCTATCCATCCCTCTATCTACCTATCTATCCCTCTATCTATCTATCCATCTATTATCTATCCATCCATATCTATCTATCCATCCATCCATCCATCCATCATATCTATCTATCTATCTATCTATCTATCTATCTATCCATCCATCCCTCTATCTATCTATCTATCTATCCATCCATCCCTCTATCTATCTATCTACCTATCTATCTATCCCTCTATCTATTATCTATCCATCCATATCTATCTATCTATCTATCCATCCATCCATCATATCTATCTATCTATCTATCTATCTATCATCTATCCATCTATCTATACATCCATATCTATCTATCGATCTATCTATCAATCTATCTATCCATCCATCATATCTATCTATCTATCTATCTATCTATCTATCTATCTATCCATCCATTAATCCATCCACCCAGCCACCCACCCAGCCATCTATCCAACTGTTCTGTTTCTCTGGCCAATGCTGATTAATACAGATGGGGTGAAACCAATACTGACCCCATAAGGTTGTCTTGACAACTCAGTGAGAAAGTACATGTAAAATGCTAAGGAAGGCCTAGCACATGTTATAGGGTGAAGTGATACAAATTCTGTGGTTCCACACTGTGAAGTGATACAAAATAGTGGTATAACCACTGTTTCTGCTGAGCCCTATTGTTTCCTTCTTTGTACCTTCTCCTGTATGATGGTATAAAAGACTGGGGACTAAGCCACTCTGTCGGGGACCTATAATGCATGGTTTTCCCAACAAGCAGCATACCAAGTGTCTGTTCATTATCTGGCTCTCACTAAGAATGGAGTCCCAGCATCCTTCCTCATTTACAATCCTCTTGACACTGTTTTCTGGCACAATCACGGACACGTGGCCCGTTTCCTTTATTTATGACAGTTCCTCAACTCTCAATGCCAACAGTACTATTGCTTCTCTGGCTTTGAGCCCATGCTTCCCTCACTGACCATAGTTAATTCGAGGTCACTGTGCAGAGTGTGCTTGCATGGGGCAGCTGTGATGGCCATCTTCTCCATCCCCAAATTTCTAGCCTGTAGAAGAGTATGTGCTGCAAAGCACTACTCATGAAGATCTGGCAGGGGAATAACTATGTAACTAGCTATGCCAGTGCACTGGACAGCTTTGGGATGCTCCAGGTATACCTGTCTGAGCCAGGGGTCTATCCTAAGACTGAAGATGTTCTCACAGGATTTTCTTTACAGCAGTGGGATTGAGATGCAGGTGGGCTTTGAATAAAGAGAGCCATGCAGCACGGTGGCCACACTGCCTCCTTTTCCTGGCCGTGGTGATGGCAGGGCATCTGCAGATGGACAGTGACGAGCACATTCAAGAGGACACTCAGGCTAGATAGGTAGTCCCTGGGTGCCCCTTATGAACCAAATGAGAAATGGGCATAAAGCCCATCAAGCTGCATAAAGCCATTCTTCCTGCCCCTCGGATAGGGGAGCCTTGGCCCAGTGGTCTAAGTAGGGCTCAGTATACATTATGAAGAAATCTATTTTTAATAATTTTTTGTATGGTTAAGTTATCCATTGAAAATGTTATGGTCACACCATTGAGAAACTTCTTGATTCCCAAAACACTAAAATTAAATCAGTGGGGTTTCAAAGCACAGTACGCTTTTCTATCTTCATTTCCAATATAATGAATATGTTTAATATTTTCTCCCCTTTGGCTCAAAATAGAACCTTAAAAAATGTCATCCATGAGAAAGATCATGGGGAGGGAGAGGGGGAAAGGGAAAGAATGAGTGAGGAAATGAATGAAGGATGTTCTCAAAATAGAAAACAAACATACTTGAAAGAAGGAAACAAATGACAGAGAAAGGAAATAAATTTCAAAATATGGAAAATGAATCCTTAAAATAGCAGAAGAAAGAACCAGCTTGAGAATATTTTTTTAGAATACCATTTTTCAAAGTAATGTTTCTTATTATAAAATAATGCTCATTCATTGCAAAACACCCAGCAAACAAAGAGAAGCATACAAAGGGAGTAGAAATCATTCAGAGGCCACCCTACAGAGAAAAATATTGTAATATTTTTGGGTATTTCTTTCAAATCCTTTTTATATTCCTTTATTTTTACGAATTGGGGGCATACTCTAAAATGGTTTTAAATTCTACTTGTTTTCATTTAATATTTTGTTGTGAAGCTGCCCCATGTAAAATAGTACTTGAAAACATGACTTGATTTGTTATCTTGGGAGTCAGTAAAGCACAATTAATGGGCCAAATATTGACCACCATCTGTTTTCACATAGCCCACACGTTAAGGGTAGTTTTTACACTGAAATCAAACAGCTGAAAAAATAAAAATAAGAATAACTGTTCATGACACATGAAAATTATATGAAATTCCCCTTTAAGTGTCCAAAAATAAAGTCTTACTGAACACAGCCATGACCTTTCATTTTTCCTTTATGTATTGACTATGGCTTTTTTTTTTTTTTGTCTCACAAGAGTAGTTAGGTAATTGTGATAGAGACTATATGATACTCAAAAGCTCAAATATTCACTATTTGGATTCTTGCCAAAAAAGTTTGCTGACCCCCCAATCTATATAATTATATAGCCTCTGCATATATCACAATTTACATATTTTATAATTGTTTCCCTATTAGTGAGCATCATGGAGCTTTTCCTTGCTATTTTCGGTAATTTGGTTATGAGTTTTCTTGACCTAAATTATGGTTGACATCCCCTGAATATTTTTCTGGGTAATTAATTATGGACCAAAGGCCATAATTAATAGATATTTTTATACCTCTTGATGTATTATCCTCCAGAAAGGCAGAAAGTGTGTATCTTTTCCATGCCAATGGTGCTTAGTAAAATTGGGGGCTCTGAATTGGCACCATGGTGCTTCCTCCATGGAGGTCTATCATCTCCAACCAATACACAAACACAAAATTATTAGCTGTCTTTTCTCTCTATAATTCTTACAACTCTTTCTCATGGTATTGGTAGCTAGGAATTATCTACATCCACCTGTACCATGCACCTAGAATGCCACACAACTTTCAGCTTAACATCCAGTGGACATTTTAACCAGTAAAATAACCCATGTGTTTGTTTGACCTCTGGAAAGCAATCATTCCAGGCAGTCATCAGAAAAGAGAATATAACAACAGAGATACCTGCTAAGGCAACGGAGCAGACAGATTGATAAGGCAAACTGGCCACAGAGCAGAATGCAAGGCAGATGGTTCCTCGTCCTAGGCTAGGCAACCACAATTATCAGCAATTATAAAGAATTCAAGTTGCCGTGGAAGTCAGGTCTTTGCACTCCATCTAATGGAATATCAGAAACAAAGGCCACTAGATATCACCATGGTTTGCTCTGTTAATTTGACAGGTGACAATGGTGTGGTGGCCATTTGTATTACTTCTGCTATTTGCCCCATATATTACTGGGAAGGTTATCTTTGTACTAGTTTGTAAGATCTCTATATTTTAAGATGATAAATGTTTTATCTCCTAAGTACATTTTGTGTAAGACTTCTAAGCATTTCTCATGAGTTTTTGATATGTATGACTTGTAAATGGACAACACTGGGTTAAGTGAGACTAGGCAAGACTGTTTAATGCAAGACTTCACAAAGCCTTTAATATGATAAGGTGAATTCTGAATCAACAGGTGGGATTGCCAAATGTGGCATTTGCTAAAATTATTGACAATGGGCAAATCTGTTTCCTAGGCATCTTTCAGAATATGCTTTAATGTTTTGTAGCTAAATTTGGGGAATCTGTGGTAGGAATCAGGAGATATAGAGAATATTCTGAAAAGATATGGAATCCTACTGAAAAACAAATAGCATTAATTAAAAATATTAATAAAAAAGGGGCGCCTGGGTGGCTCAGTCAGTTGAGCGCCCGACTTTGGCTCAGGTCATGATCTCATAGTTCTTGAGTTCAAGCCCCGCACTGGGCTCTGTGCTGACAGCTCGGAGCCTGGAGCCTGCTTCGGATTCTGTGTCTCCCTCTTTCTCTCTCTGCCCCTCCCCTGCTCATGCTCTCTCTCTCTCTGTGTCAAAAATAAGTAAACATTAAAAAAAAGAAGTTTGGAAATATTAATAAAATGGCTGAATACAAAATAAATATAATAAAACAACAGTTTTCCTAAGTATAAGAAACAACTAGTTTTAAAATATTATCTAAAAAGGGCCTACAACTAGGGCACCTGGGTGGCTCAGTTGGTTAAGCATCTGACTTCAGCTCAGGTCATGATCTCATGGTTTGTGGGCTCGAGCCTCGTGTCAGGCTCTATGCTGATAGCTCAGAGCCTGGATCCTGCTTCAGATTCTGTGTCTCCCTTTCTCTCTGCCCCTCCCCTGGTCATGCTTTCTCTCTCTCTCTCTCTCTCTCTCTCTCTCTCTTTCTTAAAAATAGATAAAACAAAAAAAATTAAAAAGGGCCTACCCCAATAGAAATTAAAACAAAAATAATCTAGACATAACCTTAATAAGAAATATATAAAGCATATCTAGAAAAATATAAAAACTTTACTAAGCAATATAAAACGACTTGCACAAACAAAAAATCATGCTCTAGGATTCAAAACATGAATATTTTAATTATTTCCATTGGAAAACATGTCCAAATATATTGTAGATTTACACAATGATAATAAAAATCCTCAATGGATATTTTCAGAAACATGTAATGTTTTCTCTAAAGTCCATCTGAAAGTAATAAGTAATCCTGTTAGTTAAAACCTCTAAAAATTAGTAAGAGAAGACTATGGTGATGGAGCAAATTATTTTATGTACAAACACCATATATGATTCACACATATTTAGCCAAAAAGAGACATTAGACTCCTTTGTGCATACCATATGAGCTGCATTTCCCAATTAGAGATATCACAAGTGTCAAAGTCTCTGTAGACGAGACAAGGGGCTAAAAAAATGTCCTCAAAGAAAATAATGGCTGAAAACTTCTCCAGCTTGAAAACAGACATAAACCTACTGACTTATTCAGCTAAGAACATGAATGAACACTGAAGAGGATGAATTCCATTAAATCCATGCCAAGACATATCTTAATTAAACTTAATTTTTTTTTAATGTTTAGATTCTGAGAGAGAGAGACAGAGAGAGAGAGAGACAGAGAGACATAGCATGAGATGGGGAGGGGCAGAGAGACATAGGAAGACACAGAATCTGAAGCAGGCTCCAAGCTCTGAGCTGTCAGCACAGAGCCCGACATGGGGCTCGAACTCACAAACCATGAGATCATGACCTGAGCTGAAGCTGGACGCTTAACTGACCAAGCCACCCAGGCACCCCTTAAGTAAACTTCTGAAAGAAAGCTAAAACTAAGACAAATCTTGAAAGCAGACACACACACACACACACACACACACACACACACCCCTTATCCATGGACAGGGAATCAAATGAGAGCAGATTCCTCACCAGAAACAATGGAGGCCACTTGTAAGTGGCATGATATTTTCAGATGCTGAAAGAAAAAAACACTGTCAATGCAGAATTCTATATTCAGTGAAAATATCCTTCAGGAATGAACAGGAAATTAAGGCATTCTCAGATGAAAGAAATCTAAGAGAATTTGAAAATAGTAAGTGTACACTAAATAATTGCTACAAGAAATTCTGTAAAAAGAAGGGAAATGGTAAAAGAGGAAATCAGGAAGGAAAAAAGTACAACATACAAAAATATGGGTAAATATGGGTTTTTTTTCTTGACTGTTCTAATTTTTGAGGGTGGGAGCAAAAACTAGAACATTGATGTCATACTTAGTTTCTGCTGAAAAATACTTAAGACATTTATAATATAAAAAGAGAAGGTTAGAGGAGACAAAGTTTGTATACTTCACTAAAACTGATAAAATGGTGACATCGTAGGCTGTGATAGTTATGAATATATAATATGATATCTAGAGAAACCACCAAAAAGTTATAGAAAGAGATACACTAAAATCACTACGGATAAACCCAAATGAGATTCTAAATAAAGTTCAAGTAACCCAAAGGAATGCAGGAAATAGAAAACAGAGCTAAGAAAAAAGTGGCATAATTAACCCTTAACATATCAAAAATTATATTAAATGTAAATGATCTAAATAGACCAGTTAAAACACAGAGATATAGGCATCCACTCATGATAAATATTCTCAGAAAAGTAGAAATAGAGGGAAACTTTCTCAACTCCAAAAAAGACAGGTATATACTTGTAGCTAACAGTGTATTTAATGGTGCATAGCTGAATGCTTTCCCCTAAGATACAGAACAAGGCAAAGATACCTACCCTCACCATCTTACTCAACTTAGTGCTGGAAGCTCTAAGAAAGTAAACGGCATACAGTTCAGAAAGGAATAAATAAAACCATTGTTAGTCCTGACACCAAATCATGAGCCATAAAAGAAATCATTGATAGATTAATCTTCTTCAAAA